>NC_051275.1:7392328-8133578 GCF_015220745.1 Sebastes umbrosus
GTTTTACATTTTTACTTAAAATCCTTTGTAGACATTTGATTTAATTTTCACATTGAAGTCTTTTTTTCTGTTGATCTGCGTCAAACAGCCCCTGACTCCATCCACTGTGCTTCAATGTTATAAAACTCTGTAACTTCAGCACTATAACCAGCCCAGATTTCAATCTGAATTCCCTCTCATAAGTGTCCCACAGAGGTCTGACATAACTGAACTGTGAAAGGGCAGTATTATACTTAAAAACATGACAGAAAAATAGAGTGCGGGATAAGTCATGAGTCATGTTTTCGTAAATTCAAACAAAAATAATCAAGGAGGAGTTTGTAGCATGTAGTTTAAGTGACGGCTTACTTGTTGACTTGAAGTGTCCGACTGAGGCCTCAGTATGAAGGTCAGCTGGAGTTGTTGTTCTGTTCATGAACCCAAAGCTCAGCAGGAAATACATTAAAAACAACCTGCTCAATATTTCAGCTACTGGATGCACAGCATGTCCAGCTCAGCTCGGCAACATTGACTCCCCTCCCTACCTCCCAACGCTCTTCCGCTTGACTGTGCATGTCTCTTCAAACACAACATGGAGCGAAGACGCACGCGACAGCCAATAATATCTCTATAGGATTTAATCAATGACATACTGCTGTTGATGCACTCTCACAGGAAAAGGCCAAGGTGGGCCTGCGTTTGGATGATCTAGAAAAGGCTATATTTCCCCTTTGTATAACCTGACTCGCGCTATTCTTATGCTGAAGGCTGAAGCAATTTAACAGGGGGAGAACAATTCTAGACAACCCAGACAGGACCAGGACTGACGGCGTGTCCGGGGCCTCGCAGGTGGGAGGTGACTACTCGCAGTTAGAATGTGTAGCCAGCGGGGGGCGCTTTGTCGTCTTTGTTGCTCTCCAGGGAGAAAGGAGGAATGCGAACGTCGAAGTGGGAGCCATCAGTCCTTTCAATACGAAACGTCCCCCTAAACACAAATAATAGAAAGAGTTCAAAATTGCAAGCAGTAAATAAGTGACAACAAAAAGACTGGTGAATACTGTTCACATTTAAAAATGACACAACCAGCCAGTCAAATAGGCCTCTGGAGGATGTACTAAACAGTAGAATATGTAGCAGTGATGTGATTTGTGTAACAGTTAACTGATGTAAGAATGAGCCAACTCACCACATGTGACCACTGGGGGCTTGTAGAGACACATGGCTGCTGTACTGAAAGGCTGGCTGTTCTTTAGACAACACCGGCTCCTGTGACCACACACAAATACAAATACAATTTGACCAGGTTACACACACGCTATGGAGGACGGAACCTGCCAAAATAAAAAATAAAACGACTTAATAAGTAAATAAATATGTCATTAAATGAATGGTGATTGGAGGACTCAGCCTTTGGTACATGGGGCGCCCACTAGACCAGGTGAGCTACCGCGGCGCCCCACAGCTAACAACTTTAACAGTATTTTTATGTGTTCTGTTAAATGTGTAATATTTAAAGACTTTAAAAAAAGTATAAAAATATATTGTTTAAAGTGGCAGTAGGCAACAATATTTTGGCATAATTTGGCAAAAATTCCATAATAACCTTTCAGCATATTGTAATTCAAGTGATCTGAGAGAAAACTACACCTCTGCACCTCCTCATGGCTCTGTTTACAGGCTTTAGAACATCTTGCCCGTGACGGCAGACTTTGACCAATCACAGGGCATTTCAGAGAGAGCGTTCCTATTGGCTGTTCCACAAAAGGAGATGCGCGTTCACGTCTGGTCTCTGCAGATAGTGAAAGCCTCGGTCAATGGCGGAACAACCTACTGGAAAGCTTGCTATTCCAGCATTGGCAGCAACTGCCTACACCTCAAAACAACCCAAAAAAAGAAAGACAGACTTTCAAAAAGACAGTCCAAACTGTTGATGTCGTTAGAAGGTAATGTGTAGCTCGCTGCGGTAGCCTCCTCAGATGTAGCGAGCACGTATGAAGCGCGTGCATATGCCCGTTCTCGTGTGGGGGGAGGGGCTTCGGACAGAGAGCGGAGAGAGGAGAGAGGAGAGAGAGGAGAGAGCAGCTCGAGGGGATGCAGGATTTTGCGTTTTCCAGATTTCTACGCACTGCAGCTTTAACTTTGTAAAAAAGGTAAACTGACACGGTCTCCAGATGGTCGCCATCTTGGATACTGCATATGTGTGTGTGTGGTGTACTAACCCTGCCAACGACTCCTCGTCCTCGGACCGTCTCCAGGGTTCCTGACAGGCTGAAGATCCTCCAGTGCCGCTCTCTCAGCTGAACCACCTCGTTACCCATGTTCTCCAGACGGATACAGTAGCGCCACTGCAGGAAGATAACACACACAAACATGTTAATACACTAAATCTGCTGGCACAGGTAAGGCTAATAGTCACCATGAAGTATACCAGTGCCTGACTTGCAGCTGGTGTTAATTTCCCACAGTGACTGTCCTTGTGGACCACTCCACATGATGTTCCCCACAGGTAAGAAAAATCTGCTACTCACCCAGTAAACATGGGAGTTCTGAGCCTCCTGAGAACAAGAACGAATTTCCATTAGCATTTACAGAACCAAACAAAACAGAAAAAAAGCTACAAGAAGCCTGCAGACCAGGGTTTTGATTGGCAGACCCAAAATGGCACCAATGCAATGTAGACAAGCTTTATACTGTTTTTATGTAAGAGTAGCGCTGCTCATTTACCCTCATGCCCATGTAGAAGGGGATGACGGTGACCCGGATGTTCTCGGTGGTCTCCCTGTGGACGTCTGAGAGCTCCAGCCAGGGGTGGTTCTTCTCCTGCCACGCCTTCAGCGTGTCTCTGGATGTGAACGGAGGAGCTACAGGAGGACGACAAAGCACATAAATATTTATGCTTATAAAAAAACAAATACAAAATCTAAAAACATTCAGCTACACAACCAACCAGCACAGATATTAATCACTGTGAAAATACAGAAATGAGTAACACCTAAACTTACATCAAACTGCATGGAAGATCTACATGATGCAATCTTTACAAAAATGTATTATTAACTACTTATAATACCAATATTCAACTTGGAATAAAACACTGTTTGGACCATATGAAATAGCAATGACATTAGTGCAGTAGGGCTGGGATGATACACCTATCTCCCGATACGATACTATCACGATACTTGGTGCCGATTCGATATGTATTGCCTTTTTTAAGTATTGCAATTCTATTTTACGATTTACCGCTTTTTTTTTCTTTTCTAGATCATGGGAAAAAGTATATGGGTGCTCTACAGTCGTAGCGTCGGCCGATTTGACCACGGAGATGAGTGGCGGCCGGCTTGACCGCACGTTACCGCAATACGATAACGTTTCCTGTCCATGACAGAGTTAGCATGCAGCTCTAGCCGTGATGTCTAGCTCTGCTTTTCCTGGCAATGTGTGAAACCCAAAGTGTTTCCATACTTTACTGGATGTGTAGTGGTTACCACGCTGGATTTAAAATTTGAGGTTGCAGGTCGTATGCACGTGGACCCTCCACCGTTTTCTACTTTCTCGTTTCGGCTCGCAGAGGTTTGTTTTGGTTGAAGGATACGGAACGGATATGACGTCACGTTACTCTGACTACAACAATAAAAGCGGTAACTTCCTTCTACCTCTGCATAGACTCAAATGAAGCAAATATATTGATTCCGGCATTAAAAATCGTAAAAGATGTTTTCCCCACCCCTATAGTGCAGGATGAAATACATTATGAGAATTATAGTAGGAACATGGCTGTGTATATACACAATCACTGAAGTGAACCTCTGGGCATTGTAAAAGGTTTGAGTGAAGAATGATGCTGAAAGCTGAAGCGGACAGTGTAGAAGAGTGTTTACTTTTGGCAGGGTTGAACATGAGGAAGCGCTCAAACAGCTCGTGCTGGATGGGGATCTGCTCTGCAGAGTTATAGGGCAGGATGTCTTCATGGCTCACATAGTCCAGACCTGAAGGGGAGAAGCGCAGACACATGGTCACATGGGGATGAGACAGAGAACAATTATATCCACCTCAAATGGGAAGTTTGGTGAACTGAACTGTTTTCAGAAAACGAGAATCTGAATGTTTTATCCTGAAGTGGAATAAGGTGCTGAGCTGGACCATATCTTCAGTAGGATTGTAATAGCTTCCATCTTTCTTCCATTTCAGTTTTTTTCAGGATATATACAGGGACCACCAAGGATATTATGTGGCCAACATAATGTCAGTAACTTATCAATGAAGTCTGGCATCCTGACCAGTTTACATACCTGGGATAGCGTACAGGGCTCTGCTGTCATCATGGTTGGCCAGAAACGTCACTGCCTCTGTCTGGGACCTCTGAGACTGTCAAACACAACATTTGGGGGTGAACTGTTTAAGGTGTACTACAACCTCTTTATTAGCGGTAGGTATTAACCCAAAGACCAGTCACATGCTCTTAGCAAATATCCATCCCACTGGCCTGTGTGAGTGACAGTGCAACAACTAGGAATTAAATAATTAGGATTTCATCGATACCAGAATGTGTGATCAATGTGCCCATTATTCAGATTACATTTTTTGGCAAAGTGATTTTGGCTTACTGTTAATTGTTCACCACGAGGGACAATTGTGCCAACCTGCTCATCAGGTTCTTGTGACAAGTGTGTGAGATCTGGACTGATGCCTGGCTGTCCAACTTACTCATGGTTTATACAAGAAAAACAACAAGTCTTCTCCTCTGGATGGAGGCTCATATGTTGAAAGACGTGACTCAATATATGTGCACAGGTAGTTAGTTACTTCAAAAACAGGTAACATCAGATTGTAAACACACCAACGAGGTAGTTGCACAACGCCAAGAACTGCATTATTATCAACGGACTGCTGCTGATCGTTAAAAGAACGGAAAAATTACGTTCAAAAAGCGGTACTGACGGCTGCAGTAGCGGCTCTATACTGTTCTGACCAATCAGAAACAAGTACCAATTTAAGACTTGGTACCCATCCCTAGTAACAACCTAAAGGACTCCTGTTTGGAGTTTATTCTAGTGTTAGTATTAGTGTTCCATGGTGAAAGTGATGATTCAGAGGCTTTTTCATCCTGTCATGAACAACATTGTTTGGCATTTAAAACTATGCAGTAAATATACTAAACAATGGTAAAATGACTCATTACTGAAATTCCAAAATGATCCGTTGTTATTAAGCTTCAACACAACATCATCTAAAGATGCTTGACTGTCTGGACGCCCTCTAAAAATCTCTAGGGGCAATAAAGATGTATGTGAAGTGTAAGGTAGTTGGTGGTCCTAAAGCAAAAGCATACTGTGTATACGGTGACTTACTATGTGAGGGCAGTCCCTAGTGTCAATCAGGACTTGGTAGTAGGTGTGAGTCTTCCCCTTCACCTCCTTAGAGCCGTGGGCTCCTGGAGGCTCAGGTTTGCTGGAGGAAGAAAGGGAGAGAGACAAAAGGAACTCAGTTATACAAGTCTCACCCACAAAACACACCATCAAGCCTGTTTGGTGCAGTCTGCAGCCAGAGATGGAGGTTTACCTTTCAGACATGGGAGGGGTGATGTCTCTGTCATAAAGTCGGGCGTGCCAGGGAAACAAGACGATGCCTCTGTAACCAAACACGCTGTGGAGAAACAGCTGAGGAGAGCACAACAACAACAAGAAAACATTGGATGAGTTGCTGTGAGATTATATCTGTAGGAGGTTTAATAAAGCATAAATTAGATGGGATTACATTCACTTGACAGGATCAGGCAAGTGCTCTTGCAAGTGTGCCATCGTAACAATACAAAGTTACGGATTTATCAAAACTTAAAAACAGACCAGATAACGTAGGACTTGGGCTGTACCAAATAGTTGGAAGTTTCATTCATAACGTTGATATTCAAATTCTTAATTAACATACCAAAGGTGAGGCTACGCTAATATCATTAATATACTATTTGTAGAATTAGATTCAAATGGTGGCTGTGTAGGATTTTTCCGACTCGTATGATACAAACATTTCCAATAACTCCAGAGCGTTGAGAATAAGTATTAATAATTCATGTTGGATATGAATACTGAATGATGTTTTGGGATTATTCCTTATTTCATGGTCTATTTGGGGATTTATACATTATTATAACATACTTAAATAAAAAACGAAGCATTCGATACTGATTTGGAGGTCGATTACCATGGCAATGGTCGACGCTTCGAAGCATTTGGGTCAGCCCTCACAAAATTCACAAGATGTTTTTATCTAACGAAATATTCTGCTGCAATTTATATTTGCCGTTTACTCTCCCGCTCGCCGCACACAAAGGGAGGCACACACCTGCATTAACGGGGCTGTCTAGCAGCAATCTACCAGCACCATGAATTACATTTATATAACCACAATAACAAAAAATCCTTTGATGTCATAAAATATGACAACAGACATTTTAAGCTTAATTTCAAAACCTCAATAGAAGCTTCAAATGTAAAAAAAAATAAATAAAAAATGACATTCGGTACAGCCCCATGCAGGACAGTGCAGTAATATTCAAAAATAAGTCTAAATATTCTAATGGGGGAGAAGGCCCATCTGTGATGGTGTGTGTGTGTGTGTTTGGTGACTGAAAGTGACTTACCTGTCCGGTTTCATATTTGCCGTGCTGCTTCACAGCCTCAAACACTCCCACTGTCTCCAGGATCTTCCCTTCAGGCCTGCTCCTGCCAAAAACAGGCAACACCATTACACACTGGACCCTGTGCATGTGTGTGTACATGTGTAACCAACTTTAACCATAAAAAAAAAAAAACATATGACCACAAACTAACATACAGGTCTGTATACGCAACACAGTCTCACGACAGTTTGTGAAATAGTCACAAAATTTAATTTATTTCATTCGTGTACATAGACACAAATTTCCCCTTTTTTGATGACGCTCAGCACGACTTTCATCAACGTATTTTTTGTGCATTTTCATACGAATGTCCAGCAACATGTGACGCACGTGTCAATTTCCGCTCTAGTGTTTTCAAAATAAAACTACTTAGGTTTAGAAATAGATCGACTTGGTTAGGCTTAGGCAACAAACTACTTAGTTAGGCTTCGGAAAAGATTGCGGTTTGGGTTAAACACCAGAAGTGCTGTAACTTAAGTACAGAACTTGCGTGACAAATAAATCAACTTTGACTTGTGGTTTCACACGGGACACGAACACTGGTCTCCGAAAGTCGTGTGTTTTTTGACCCAACCATCCACCCCGATCTCAATCTTATTACACGGCTGTGTTGAATACTTGATATTGATTGGTCAAACACGGCGTTTTACGGTCTGTTATTTCTTTATAGCAGACCGTTGCTATGGGCGCAGTTCTGATGTCGGACTCTGGCGGACCGTTCTTAAGTTAGTAGCAGTGTAATAAGCGGTATAATGTACATTTAGCAGGTCCTTGTTGTGAAAGAAGTAAGTAGCCGTGTAATAAGCCTGTGTCTATGTACACGAATCAATAGATTAACGATTGTGACTATTTCACGAACTGCTGTGCGACTGGGCTGGTATACAAAACATGGGGACAGAGATCAAAACAACATCCTATATGAACAAACACAAACAGTCTTTAAGTTCCAGAGGAGCCCCGACAGGAAATCCCACAGACTTCAGGATTTTCCCTCCTATGGAGGCGAATTACATTGATCCCTATAGGGAAAATCCTGCTGCCTCCCTTCAACAGTCGTAATCCCAATCACAACTTTGACAAGATTGAATAAAACACCTCGACTTGTCAGATGTCAACAAACAGGAAAACCATTCTAATCTCTATGTCCTCGCCTGCAGCCTCATAACACACACACAGACTTACAGTAGATATCACCGCTGACAACAACAGCTGGTCTCTTCAAATAAATAACACGCATACTTCTGGGCTCCCTGCAAAGCTAATCTTCACAACAGAGATGAAGAGTGGGGATTAATGAGGTGGATCTATGGACAGTGGGATTAAATATTACACTGTAGGTTGCTTTCAGGTTATTTGCGTATCATGGGGGTATTGCGCAAGAATAATCACATAACCTGAGGTAACCTGACTACGAGAAATATGGTTTAAGTCCAACTGAAATCAAATTGCATTTTTGTTTGTCTGCTACAGCATTTATATCTCTTCTGTAAATCACTTGTCCTGTGTTCAGGACAATCAGTAACCAGGAGGGAAAAAGTTTTGTATTTCATATTTTTTCGTTTCATGATTGCGGCCCCTAGTTTTGCGGTGATTTGTCAGAATAACGTCAGGTCAATACAGATGGAGACCATATTTCGATACAGCCAATCACCATCAATCAAAACATTTGCAAAGCTGATGTTTAAAAATATTTTCCATCATGCAGTCTTCACATCCATGTTTCCTTGCTAGCAGTCGTCTTCTTTACTGCCTTTATTGGCGCATCGCGATGTTTGTTGGTGCATTACTTCCACCAACTGTCAATCAGCAAAACGGAAAGCAGGATGTGAATCCTCAATCCTGGTGCCTGTGCACGATACGAACAAAATGGGGATCCTCTCACTCAAACATGGCTTCATAGGGCTTTTAGAGGTACAAAAAAACACTCCACTGGGTAAAAGTCTATATAAAATCTTTTGGTCAAACAGACCCCCCTCAGGGAAAGTATATGTTTAATAATTTTAATTGCTACAAAGGTGTGGAAAACTTAACATTATAAAATCCCGTACACCAAGTTTTCTCTGAGGATTGTAAACATGTTAAAAGTAGGGCTGTCAAACTTAACACGATAACGCAAATTTGTTAAAAAGGCTAAATAACGCTCCAAACTTGCGCTAAATTTTGGCGAGGAAAAACTGGCAACCCATTTTCAAAGGAGTCCCTTGACCTCTGACCTCAAGATATGTGAATGAAAATGGGTTCTATGGGTACCCACGAGTCTCCCCTTTACAGACATGCCCACTTTATGATAATCACATGCAGTTTGGGGCAAGTCATAGTGAAATCAGCTCACTGACACACTGACAGCTGTTGTTGCCTGTTGGGCTGCAGTTTGCCATGTTATGATTTGAGCATATTTTTTATGCTAAATGCAGTACCTGTGAGGGTTTCTGGACAATATTTGTCATTGTTCAATGATTTACAATAATAAATATATAAGTACATTTGCATAAAGCAAGCATATTTGTCCACTCCCATGTTGATAAGAGTATTAAATACTTGATAAATCTCCTTTTAAGGTACATTCTGAACAGATAAAAATGGACAATCATGCGATTAATCATGATTAAATATTAAATATTTAGTTAGATTGACAGCCCTAGTTAAAAGGAACATTGTTGATAAGATGGCAGATAACAGCTGTCAAATATTTTTGGGGCTGAAAGATCGTGCCCGTTTCCTACTTGCATTTCTGTATTATTGCAGTTCTTCTGAAATGAATCAAGGGTTTCCAACATTTCTTGAATGCAGCATTGCATCTACTGTATGTGTTTATTCATAGGATGTCAAGTAACACTGACTGAGCTCCCCTGAGGTGGCGCTATGAATCCCTTCCATTGCACTGAATATAGACAGTGTTGATGCAACCTAAAGAGAAATTAGGAAAGCTTTGTTTGATGCAACACATCTCAGAATTATGGCAATAAAAAAAACGAGATTGCCTATAGATATAACTCAAAATGACCAAGCTATTTTTATTACTTCCACCCTATCAAACATTCTCGACTTTGTGCAGACATTCGCCTGCACTGTAGTCGGTGGCCGTGGTTTTTGATTGACATTTTGGGCAGAAGTAATAAAAATTGTGTGCTATAAACGATAAATGTCAATGGATGTTGTGAATGACAAATGGTCGACTGCTGATTATCACAGTAACACTGTCTGTCAACAATTGAGCTATCGGGGCGTCCCTTCAGCTCATTTTTAACATGAACTCACTCTTCTGTTGCTTCTACCTCGGCAACAATCTGAGAAATGTCAATACACTGTGTGGCCAGACATAATCAGATCTAAATATAGCCAACCCATTGCAAACCCTGGAACCAGCCTCAGCCAACAGCTAACCCTGGTCAACAACTTGCCCTGCCAATAAGCACAGAAACTCACCCTTTCACATCACCCTTTTCATTTTGTACTGGGGAGTGAAGCCAGGTCATTGTGCCACTGAGCTGTCATCATGTCGGGGAAAGGTTGGCAACAACAGCAACACGACAGGAGATATGATTACATAATGAAAAGGTTACGTAAACTAAAGCGAGAGATACAAGCTGGTGGTGAATCACTGCTGCTATTCCAACCACTGAGGGGGCACTCAGTCACCCACCTTAACTTTCTCTCACATTTTACAAGAAAACTTTCTGTCATGATCCAACCAGATTTCTTACAGCAACTTTTTTCCTGGTTGATCAGATGGAGGCAGCTACAGAAACAACAAGACCCACTGGTTTCTCTCTGCACTGGACCACAGCCAAGATCATTTTATTCCAGTGTAGCCGACATACATTGCTGCTGCACCACCACCACCACCACATAACAACAAAGAAATGACGGATAAGCTAAAAAATGTCTGGGCTAAATGACTAAATTATCATCAGTGTGCAGAGTCACCATGACTGTCCCCGTGTTACTAAAGATTACAGCACTAAATCTGTTAACTCCAATCACATGTCTAGGCTGAGTGAAGCAGAAAAACAGCTTGGTCATGGTGTGTGAGTTAGGTTTCATTCATGCAGTGGTCTCAGTCAATACTACAACATTGGTGTTTGTGCCGATTGTAGAAATGGCTAGCTAAAACAACATCCCACAATGACCTACCACAAGTCTGTTGCACTTTGTCAAGAAAAAAAAACATAATTTGTGTCATTTTGTCTTGCCAAACACACATAAGTGTAGCCAAAAAGATTAATAAGGGCAGCATTACATGTAGGTGGTCCAGTTCCAGGATCCTATTATTGTGCAAGCTGGCACACTTGTAAAGCTGGGCAATATGACGATATATAGTTTTGCTGTACCGTTTATACCAAGCAGCTCTCCCGGTAATATCTCTAGTCATATTAGACTATTGCAAGCAATGTTGCAAGTCAATGAGCAGGAGTGCTTTATATGGGATTGTTGCATCTATGTGATGAAGTACCTTCATTTCTCAGGTATCAAATTTACTGGATTAGATAAAAACAGACATTCCAGTTTTGTCTATTAACGGAATATTTACTATATCACAATATGTATCGATATATAGTGATATAAAATTACATCAGAAGACATTATCCATATCTCCCACCCCAATTCAATAATGACTCAAAAGGGACACCGAAATGGTTCACAGTCATCATTAATGTTATCAATTACACCAGCAATAGTAATGTCCTGTTTTGACAAGTCATAATGTCTGTCATGAAAAAGGTCCATTCTAGTGGGAATTAAGTTAAGCAAAATGCTTTGTTACGTCCTGTAGGAGTCAAGTACAGTATTTATAAAAAAAAAAAAAAAACATTCTAAGTGAATATTTTACAATGAAAAAGTCAACACACGGAGCTTTAAGGTTCCCATAACCTCTTTGAGAGCCACTGACCAAATATTTGTGTCGCATGTACTTAAAGTACACTTCTGCCCGTTAACCAGCCCTTTTGTAGGGAACAACAAGTCCCAAAGTTTACTGAAAACCAACAGATGTGATAAATTGATATTAACAAAATTATGCTGAAAGTCTTAAGCCAATCACTCAACCTGTGTAATGACAACATTTTCAAATTACTTTTGTGAGTAAGAGGACTGATCTAAACATGCAGATAAGGGGGCTCCTTTTAGTGCCAAGTGCAGTCACTGAAAGGTCAGAGGCCTGTTTCAGAAAGCGGGATTAGTGAAAACTCTGAGTTAGTTAAGCCTGAGATGAGAGGAACTCTGGATTTTCAGTTCCAGAAAGAGAGGTAACTTAAACTTTGGGTCAGACACGCTGCTTTATTTCTGCATTCACTCAGTTTGCATCAAAACACGCATTGAAGCACATTAATTAGCGGAGGTTCGCGTCACAATTTAAAAAGGTATTAGTTTGTTACTCCGGACTATCTAGTTACCGCTTTTATGTGCCGTCAATCATTTCTGTGAACGTTCAAATATTACGCAGCATCAAATCATCCCCAGCTCAAAATAAAACCTCTGCATGCCCTTCTTTTATCAAAGTTCACTTTTTATAACACAGAGACTGAGACAGTCAGTTTGTTAGAGCAGTTCCACTAAAATGTATTGCACATAATGTGTAATCTCAGTTTAAATACTAAAAATCAGTATGAAGCTTAGACACATAGGATCAATGAATAAAGAGCTCTATCACTCATGATGTGACTGGTTCTACTGATGGAACATAATAACATTGTAGATTACATATTAATATTTCTGAGTGAGCAGGATCATTGTGCAGCTGCCGAATGGAGTTAGAAAGTGAGTTTTTTAAAATAGGCTGCGTATTGTCTGAATGTGTTTTAGCAGTATTTCAGTGACCTTTTTAAATGTACTACATTTGTTGAAGTAGCTGAACTAAAGTCACTGAATGCTGTTGAGCCAAGATCCAAATAGATGTCTATCTTTTAAAATCTACTCTATTTAACCTTGAAATCCACAAACACATTATTACTGGATCAGACTGTGAGCTTTCAGTCATGTCTCTATGTCTCTATGTCTTTTATCTATATATTTTATATTTTTCATCTTCAGTTGCTGGCTCCTGTGTTTTGTCCCCATCAGAGCTGAACAAATATATTTAAAATGTAATGTAGGCTACAGCCTAATACACAGTCAGACTCCACCACTTTATCATCCATTAAAGAAATATCAGTCTGGTAAAAGATGCATTAATGGACCACACTGAATAAAACTTTATTGTATTATTGACACTTTTCCCTGCTTCGACTTTTTTTTTTTTTAAAGATAAATGTTTAGTGTGTGCAGTCCACATCTACATGCATTAATATCTCTACATCCACTGGATTAAAATGGAGGCTCTGCCATGGTGAATCGTATTACCAGAGCTCTATTGATGATGGCTTTTTATGTTCAGGTTCAACCTACTCAGAGTTGATTGAACTGACTCCGATCAGCTGTTCCACCTCAGGGTTAATCAACTCAGAGTTCAGGCTCAGAGTTTGTTAAATCTGTTTTCTGAAATGGGGCCCTGGGCTTTGCTGAATCTGAGGCCAATTATTGTTAGAGTCTGACAGGGAAATAATATTTTCTACAACCTCAACCTCAACCATAAGAGGCATGCCACAGATGTATCAATGACTGTGTTGTTAAACACTGAAATCAACTAATTTTAATAGAAAATCAGTGATAATCAGTAGATGCACAAGTGGTAGGAAGTAAGTTTCATGGGTTCAGCTCGACACACACATTTCAATCTTTCTTTGTTAATATTTAATATTATTGGATCAGTGTATTACATACAGAGTGAGATTATCTTAATGATGTTGCTCTTTGGTTTTTGTTTATTTTTTCAAGTGGTGGGAGGGAAACAAAGTATCTCATTATCTAATATTGAATTTATAATAACAGATTCCCATTAGCAGAGTTGTTGCAGTAAAATTGCTGGGCTTGATAAAAGCCCAGCAAGACATGACCAGTACACTAGTTGACATGTACTGGTCATGTCATCTAGTACAAGTGTTAACAATAAGTGATTAAACTCTACAACATTAGACAAAAGTAAGAACATCCAATAAACAATGCATTCATTTAGACACTGTTAGATAAGATACAGATATAGTGTACACCAGTATAGTTAGATAATGTACAGACTGTTGCATCACTCCTCTCACATTATAATAACTCCACTGTTGTTCATATTTCTTAAACATGCCAAATATCATTACAGAAGAATCGTCCACATTGTGTGATTTAACACGCAGATGGCCTGAGCAGGTTGGAGGCAGTCAGGTCAGATCAGATCAGATCAGACTGTCAGGTGTTGCTCAACCCATGCTGGCAGGCTACCATGCTAACATTAGCTAACGAGCAGCAGAGGACAACTGTCCTTTTCTCTCATGTTCTGTCTCTGAGTGTCCCCTCATGTTTACACACCACCTCATAAAGCTGGCACCACGTCGAGGCAGCTGTCCACTCAACAACAACAACAACGTGGCCTGTGTCGCTCTGGAGCCATCTTGAAGAGCTCCTACTGAGCTAAAGTCTTTAGCATGTTAGCATGTTAGCTTTGACACAGAGGAGGACAGTGTCTCCGTCTCTTACCGTGAGGACATGAACCTCCTCTGCTGGACGCCGCCGGGCAGCCCGCAGCTCCGGCATTGAACCCGCGGTCTGAACAGCTCCAAGCCGCTGCTGCTGTCCACCACGCTGAGTATCCTGTGAGCGTGTTTCTTGTTGTATTTGGTGACGGAGCTCAGCAAGCCGCGGCGCAACGCACAGGCCGCCATCTCTACAGACAGCACGCTCCTCTGCGCAGCTACAGCAGGGGACGGGGGGATGCCTTCAGGGGACGATTAGAGAGTCGTATTTACGAGATTTATATGCCAAAATTGCATTTTTCTTTTTCTTTTAAAGGTCCCATATCGTGCTCATTGTCAGGTTCATTCTTGTATTTTGTGTTTCTTTTATAAGTTATTTTAACATGGTCATGGAGCATATACACTGTATATTTGTACTCTGGAGGTATCGTTCCTATGCAGAGGGTAGTTTAGTTTATTTATTGACTACACTGAGGGCATTTTATAGTTTAATAATTTATTTATTTATTGTGTTGAGTTGAATGTGCTACTTATTTTGTACCGTAATTACCTTGTGCCTTTTCTACCTTTTTTCTTTTCTTAAAGCCAAATTCCAATATACTTATAGGTGCAAATGGCAAATAAAATTCTTGAATCTTGAATGTTGAATCTTCTAATAGAACATGTTTACATGCTGTAATGTTCAAAAAACACATTATTTTCCTCATACTGTCTGTCTGAATATACCTGTATTCATGCTCTGTCTGAAACGCTCCATTTTAGTGCGTTTCAATGGAATTGCAACAGAATTGTGTTGCTAGGCAACAGCTTGGGTCCATGTTTGCTTCCTGTCAGCTGATGTCATTCACATTCACTGCAACAGGAAATAAACTGGGACACATTTAGAATGTTTACGTTTTAAACCGCGTAAAAGTCTAAATATTGTATATTTGTGACATCACAAATGGACAGACATCCTAACGGCGTGTTTCAAACGCACAATTTCTAGATACGGGCTGTGTGTATTTCTCCGTATATTGAGCATTTTGATAGTTTAACAGTATTTATAAAGCACTTAAACCTGCTTTATAATGTAAAAGACCTGGAAGTCTCACTTTTTACAATATGGGACCTTTAAAACAGATGTGCTTTCTCTGTCATATGTAAATTGTTTGTAACAGCAAGTGTTGAGGTCTTCAGTTTGATTTTATTATCATTATGTAGCAGTTAGCAATAAATTTAGCAATAACCACTCAAACTCAAATATCTGGCAATTTAACGTGATTTTTCAAGCACGTGAATCTTAATGGTGTGGAAAGTCGGATGTGATTGATTGTAATTTAGAGATTAAGTGAAACAACTGGCTCCAAAAACTAGTTTTGTTTCACACCAAAACACTTTATTGCACGTCCAGCCTGTTAAAACCCTCAATTGTTGGCTTTACGAGTTTAAAAGGAGACCCTGAAGGCACCACATGAGGTCACGTGTCCTGTATGGAGCAACATTTGAGTTAAATATGGAATAAAAACATTATTGACCACTTGCAATTAAATATTAACAGTTTACAAAGAGCATTAGTTAGCTTTGACAATTTTAAAAAATGTGCAATAATAATAATAAATGTACACGCAGTCGGTCATGTGAGCGCCTACGTCACCCTGACGTCACCGCGTCACAAGACAAACAACATGGCTTCCTACCTGGTGTTACATGTTTACCTCTAGCTGTCGTCAGCTGCTAAACGACGAAGTTCAATGTATAATTATAATTATAAGTAGTTTGGCTCCTGTTCTTGTAGGCACTGGTA
Organism: Sebastes umbrosus; assembly: GCF_015220745.1. Taxonomy (NCBI): domain Eukaryota; kingdom Metazoa; phylum Chordata; class Actinopteri; order Perciformes; family Sebastidae; genus Sebastes; species Sebastes umbrosus. The sequence goes on from NC_051275.1 coordinate 7,408,329, forward strand.
CATGGAGCTTCACTGAGAACAAGCTGGACTAAAGGTTTAAGGTTATTTATCTAGATAAAGTCAGTCAGGTGATTTAAACAACCATGGCCTCGGCTTTTGTTGTTGGGGATAAATTCAGAAACATGGTGACGGAGTTGTTAGAGGACACTGACTCGTCTCTGCCTCAGAGACTGAGAGAGGAACTGGAGGAGACTCTTGGAAAAGCAGAACCAACAACACTGTCCTTCAGTACAGCGAGGACACTGAAGACATACCTGCAGGACAAAGGTAGAGTCTGTCACATGAACTAGTGATGCTGTCTTATAGACCAGCCAGGTGGTGCATGTGTACCCTAACATGATACCCTGCTACAGACTGCAGAGGGATTATGGTCTGCTTTTATATAGAATAACTAATGTACAATATGTCTTAACATTCTATATATATTTAAATTGACTAGGTGGTTGATAATAATGTTTCTAACTTTTGTAATGTAGATATGAAGCATTAAGAGGCATTCACTGTTCATTACAGTCAGAAATGTCTTTGTCCTTAAAGCAGCAGTGGGTAGAAATGGAGCAAATATGATTTTAAAAAGTTTTTTTTTTTTTAAATGGTCACTATATCCTGACAGTAGTGCATGAGACAGGTAATCTGAAAAAAATCATGTGCCTCTGTGTCCTCCGGTGCTCCTAATGGCATCTGCAAGATTTCACAGACCGGAGGAAAACAACCAATCAGAGGCGAGCTGGAGCCTTGCCGTCTCTGAGCAGCTGTCAATCACTCGCAAACTCTGATCAAACGGTCAAACTAGGCAGCGCTGATCATATATAAATCAATATTCTGTTACTGTAATGCCTATTTCTTGCATAAAATGTTTCCAGAAACATCTTGTAGTGTACTGTTTAGCTGTAAAATGAGAGAGCCATGTTGAGATCAGTTGAGGAAATACAAAGCACCGCCCACCAGCTGGAGCAAACGTTCACATTTTACAGCTAAACAGTACACTACAAGACGTTTCTGAAAACATTTGAGGAGAAGTAAACATTACAGAAACCCTACTTTAAGCTACAATATATCATATTATTTCATTAATCAACACCCCAGGATATAGTCTTATGTAATGTTGTCAATATTAAAGACATGAACACATGTCTTCCAGCTTTGGCAAACCTATGCTGAAGACATGATGGTCTGCAATAAAATAATTCATACTAGAAGCCATGCCAGTGTAATGTTAATATATTATGTAACACTTTCTTGTGGCTGTTTTCCTCCAGGGCATCCTTTCTACCTGCATGAGTTCCTGGAGGACAGCTCACTGCACCTGCCTGAGGTTGTGAAGCCTCCCAGAGTAAGTGAAACCTTGGACATGCCTTAGTTTGAATACATATGTGTTGTATTTGTCTGTTTAACCTCCAACACATCCATTATGTTGCATTCACAGCATGCAGGAAACAAGGCAAAGACTAGCTTAAAATAGCATTCACTTAAAGGTATAGTTTGGGTGTTTTGAAGTGGGGTTGTTTGAGGTACTTATCCATAGTCCGTGTATTACCTACTTAAATATTTTTCGACAGCAAACTGAACTGAAAGTGAAACGTATCTATACTGTTTTTGTCATCTGAGCCTGCTGGCTTTGGAGGAAGCACAGATATTCTAAATATAGCGTACACTTAAACGGATATTGATTTTTTTATTCTTATTTATTTTTATTTTTTTTGGTGAGCCTTTTTCAACCCTACTTCAAAACACCGAACTATCTCTTCAAGCTTTGATGTGATAAAAACTACCTCTGGACTTTTGACGATGGAGCCCAATTTCTGCAACTTATCCGTATTCCCCTCTATAATATGAGTGCGGTATTATCCTTTCTAAGGGAGGTATAAAGAGCCTTAATACGAGCTGTTAATGACTAAAATAAAACTGTGACTTTTCTCCCTCAGAACCCAGAGCTAGTCGCACGTCTCGAGAGGATCAAAGCCAAACTGGCCAATGAGGAATACAACAGAATCACACGTAATGTCAACACTCAGGTAATGTAATTTCATGCTATGAGAGTATGTGTATATATATCATAGTTGCTTGCTAATATTAATATATTATAGTTAATCGCATATCAATCACACATTTTTTATTGTTCAAAATGCACCTTAAAGGGACTATTTGTAACTTTGAGAAATGATTGTTTACAGCAACACCTGTGGCCGTTAAGTCAACAAAAGTCAGCGTCGGGCTCGCACTTGCTCGCTCTAAATAGACATGAACGAGCATCGCTCAAAACAGTGAGGTGACACACGTCAGCTAAAACCACAATATCACTCTATATTTCACCTGCTTGGCAGTAATGTTAGCTGACCAGACGAAGGTCTCTCCATGAACATGATTTAGATCTGATCCTAGTGTTGGCTTTTCCTGCTTCAGCCGCCCGACCAGAAACAGGGGAGACAACGGCACCCGATGGGAGACGATAACGTTTCTCGCTGCGAAGCCACCTCACTTCACAAGACATGGAAAACCTCTGTTGGTCTGGAGGAGCTGCAGCATTTATTTCTGCACAAACGTCCACTGTACATTCACTAGATATTCTCAAAGCTACGAAGTCTTCTATAGTGTGTAGTGTGCGCGCATGCACGTGAGAGTGGAGCGCGAGAACGTGCACGGTGTGTGAGTGAAGGCAAGCAGGCAGAGGAGCAGAGTACAGCAGAGACTCCGGCCCTGGAGTCCAAAGCTACGGTCTCCCCTGTGTCTTCTGACCGCGGTCAGGAGGCTGAAGCAGGAAGAGTTAACACTGTTTTACAAGACCGGCTTCACTACATATAACTTTGCGGTTTTGGTGCTTCCGTGTAGTTTGTGTTGGAGTCTGAGTCTGAACAGCGTAGCCACACGCGAGCACGCATGGGACACCGACCCGGGTGATTTATACGTGTAAAAAGTTACAAACAGTCCCTTTTAAAGGGAGATTTGTCAAGTATTTAATACTCTTATCAATCATGGGAGTAAGCAAATATGCTGCTTTATTCAAATTTATGTATGTATATATATTTATTATTGGAAATCAAATAACAACACAAAACAATGACAAATATAGTCCAGAAACCCTCACAGGTACTGCATTTAGCATAAAAAAATTGCTCAAATCATAACATGGCAAATTGCAGCCCAACAGGCAACAACAGCTGTCAGTGTGTCAGTGTGCTGACTTGACTCTGACTTGCCCCAAAACTGCATGTGATTATCATAAAGTGGGCATGTCTGTAAAGGGGAGACTCGTGGGTACCCATAGAACCCATTTTCATTCACATATCTTGAGGTCAGAGGTCAAGGGACCCCTTTGAAAATGGCCATGACAGTTTTTCTTTTAGTGTAAGTTTGGAGCGTTATTTAACCTCCTTCACGACAAGCTAGAGTGACATGGTTGGTGCCGATGGAAAAACTGAGCCCGCTACAACCTAAAAATCGCAAGTTGCGTTAAAGAAATTACTGATGTTATAATGAATTTGCGTTAACGCATTGTTATTGCGTCAACTTTGACAGCCCTAATATGTACTGTATGCATACAGAAATCTTGTCACGTACTTGACTGCTTACATTGTGTCATTTTTAATCATGGTGTGTGACTTACTGCAGCTTTAAAAACCTACGGCATTTTTCCAAAGGCTGAGAATATAGGATTTTTTGAGGATCATATCCAGTTGCATCTGATAAAGGAACATACACTGACTACATGTCAGAGGAATTCATTGCTGATTTGTACAGATTTTTATTTACTATGCGATAAATTGTCTTCAGGAACTCAACCGCAGTGGAACATTAGCAGATATGGGACGGCAAGGTTAGCGTGGTACACATGTACCGTTTAATATCTTTCTCCAATTTCAATACCACCATTCCAGCAGTCAGAGGCTGAGTTATATATGCATTACACTGAAAATGAATCTGTTTCTCCCCTCTCTGTCTCCAGTGCGATCAGTCAAAGCAGTGGTGGCGACGGTTTTCAACTTCCTTGTCACAGTGGTTGCTGCTTTTGCCTGCTCGTATATGGGCAGTCAGTACCTGTTCACGGACACGGCAGCGGTAGGACACCATTTAATTTTCCAAATATTCTATACACGTAGTTGGCATTTAGGGACACCTGGCTATATGTTTGTGTCCACCTAAAAGTTACCTAACTGTGTTTTTTTTTGTGTGTTTCTCTCACTTGTTTTCCAGCGAGTGCTAGCGGCTGTGATCGCTGCGTCTGTAGTCGGGCTGGCTGAGCTGTATGTGCTAGTCCGGACCATGGAGGGGGAACTAGGAGAACCATAGCGGCGGCTACACAAAAAAAAAACGAGGGAAACACAAAAGCAGTGAACTGCATCAGCCCTCAATGTAGAACTTTGGCGACCCCACCGAGACTACTGATTCAGAACAGACAGCTCACTCAGCCATGAAAACCTTGAAGACTTATTGTTTTTGTTAAACAGGAAAATTGGTGGAAATTTTGTGTTAAGTTACTGATAATTAACCAAGTGATACTGCAATCACTAAATGGAAGCTGGAACATCACAAGAAAGCAAATTCGTTCAAATTAACTGAATATCTGTTCTTTGACTTTGTCAAATACTACTGCTTTATCTGACGTTCCACCTGCCTGGACTTTGTTTTTTTTGTTTTTTGATCAAATCAGAATATGAATGATATTTCTTATTTATTTACAGCTATTTTCTATTTCAAATTTGTCCTAAAACTACAACCTGAAAATAAATGTTCATTTACTCGTGATTCCTTCCATTCTGTTCTCAGATGTAATCATATTTGTGTTCAATAAAATCATCAGCACTAACTAGAGCTAATTCATAAAGTTGATAATCCTCTAGTTATTGTTACCTTCCCCATGAAGCACATTCTTCCTGTCTGCATTGTTTGTTTATTCAGGAGATATGGAAACACCTTTGTGAGACTGATGTTGGAATGTGAAATGATTTAAATATTACCTGACTGCAAGTTACTGTTATGTGACTGTGAGCTAAGCTACCTAAAATGGCCAATACATGTAGATGTATAAAATCATTGAGTGTTAAAGGGACTGTTTGTAACTTTTTAAACGTATAAATGTACCGGGTCGGGACACATGCGCGCTCACGTGTGGTCGGAGTCACTGCTCCTCTGCCTGCTTCAGCCAGCAGGAAAAGCCAACACTAGGATCAGCAGTGATTCATGGAGAGACCTTCGTCTGGTCAGCTAACATTACTGCCAAGCAGGTGTAATATAGAGTGATATTGTGGTTTTAGCTGATGTGTGTCGCCTCACTGTTTTGAGCGATGCTCGTTCATGTCTATTTAGAGCGAGCAAGGGCTAGCCCGACTGACTTTCGTTGACATCACGGCCACAGGTGTCGCTGTTAAGCATTTCTGAAAGTTACAAATAGTCCCTTTTAAAAGAATAAGGCTGGTGTACATTCATTTCTGCCTTAAGACGAACGGGTCACAGACATTAAGTCATTTTCTGAAACAGCAGGGCAGTGTCATTTTTAACTAGAATTGCGCTTGGAGAGCGCAGACCTCCGCCAGCGCGTGACTTTAAAAACAGATCACAGCTGGCCGTACGGCGAGGTGGTCGGCAACACTAAAGACATTCCCATCAGGCTCAGCTGTACTTCATGTTTAAGGTTTTAGCAAATGTTAGCATGCTAACATACATCCTAAACTAGGATGGTGCAAACATTTTACCAGCCTAGCATTGACATGGTGTTACCATGCTGTCATTAGCATTTAGCAGAGAACTCAGAATTTGAGTTTTGAGTCCTAAACAAGGACCAAAATTAAGCACCAAATTTAATGTCAACAGAGTAGGCTAATAATATATTACATTTACAAAAATCAGGAATATGTTTTAAAAATGTATTTATTTGTTAAAACAATTGTGGCTGAACTTAATCATAAAAAAAGATCTGGGGAATTAAGTGTCGACTATGAACAGCATTAACGTTAGTTGATTCAGGAAATGAAGGGAAAATAATTGAGTCATGGCACACTTTTTTTTTTAAATAATTTATTCAAAATACTGAATAGATGAAAAATACTTTTTCATCTTTGGAGGAATGAGGTATATCAGGCTTTGGATACACAGAGACAATACTTGTTAGAATCTATTAATTGTTGACCATAAGCAAAATATAGAATATCCCCACCCTTATCCTTTAAGATACGATTTGACAGAGTTTAATATTTCGAAAAAATTGTGTCCAGAAAATAGTATTAGTGATACTTAATACTTTACTAAAACTGAGCATGGAAGTTCATTCTTAGTAGTTTACAGTCATTCTCAACAGAGCAAACTCTATCCACAGATGAGGACAATGAGATTAGGTTGAAAGCCCTGTAAAATGTTATTTTGTCAGCTTGTTTGTTGTATTTTGCCCTGTAGTCGTCCTTGTTTTTACTCCTCTAAAGAACCCACCAGCTGTGGCATCAGACAGTAATACTGTTTACTGAACTGTAATATTTTATCATCCATCTCCACCTGCCAGATGTGCTACAGTAATAATTGTCTTCTCTGATCTGTGCTTACTGTATCTGGTTTCAAGTGAATTATAGAGTCAACCCACATATTTAAAAACAAACGATTAGTGTACCTCGGAGGTACAGATCCTCTCAACAATAACACCATGGGTCTTATTTCATACGACACAGTAGATCTGTTTTCTCTCATCCCATCTCCAGATATGAATTGATATTTTTTGTAAACCATCCCCTCCTCCTCCTCTTATCAAGTCCTGTCATATCAGTGGAAAGATTAAAAGATGTAACTACATCTGGAATACAAAAAAAAGTATCTTCCTAAGATCTGAGATTTGACACCCGGATTAAAGGTTTATTGAAAGATTATTTGGTATTAAAGATGATTATGATATGCAGAGATCTCTGTCCAGCGCTGGACGAACAGTGTGCGCTACTGTCTGTCATATCTGCCTCTGTATTATACCTCTCATGTAATATTTCAAAACTTAAATCCAGGCAGAATTACAGAGCCTGTAAGCTGATAGACCCTGAGCTCTGGCTTTAAATTACTTCTTATTTTTCATTTTTTTTCCCCCTCCGTCATCTAACCTTCCAGATACTTACAGTGCAGAGATATGAAAAAAATATATTTTGACTTAGAAAATAATTATTCCTGTCATGGTATCTTACAACAAGGAATCATTTTAATCAGGATGTTTTGAAAGATAATACTCGCGGGGTTGCAGCATTAAACATGCCACGGTTCAGCTTAGAGCAGGAAAACAGGACCTGGCGTCTGTGATAAGAATCCATGTGATTGTGGTGGGTTACTGAGCGGCTCTGTGAATCCTTCCATTAGTCCTTTATTTATTTAGAAAACATCAAAACGAGACTAGAAACATGCTGGAACAAGTCCTGAGCTTATATATGCACGACTCCTGACATATTTTACAGTTGCTTTGACTCAGCTTTCACGTTTCAATTCGCAAAACTGAACACAAAACGCCTCAGAATCTCACACTGCACGCAAATCAAATTAGGCAATACATCACAAAGTACATTTATCAGGGCATTACAACACTGTATGTATATTGTATTATGTCTATATTATGTCTCATAAATTGTTGTAGCAATTTTTGGGTTGATACTGTCGTATCTTTCCTGCGACAGTGCTGACACTGTTCTTGCTGGTATAATAGAGTTTATTACAAACAAGCAACAAATGTCATAACGAACGTCTAGAGCGTCCGGAGGTCTCAAGTCAAATCTGAAAGTCCTGCACTTCGGGGCTCTCGCACCTCCTTATAATGTGTTCATGTCATGCTACATCTTGAGCTGAGCGCATGACCACGAATGGCTCCTTTGTCCTACATGTATATCCTCCAGCCCCTGGACATATCGCATGATCATATGTCTCCACGCATGCTTCTTACTCATAAGTTTACAATTAGGGGTCTCACTGTTTTGTGCAAGACTTGAAAATATACCACAATACCATTTGTTACACAAATTTGGTGCCAAATTTAACCATTTTTTTTTACCTCGGGAATTGATAAAAATTATCAATAATCCCTCCAAAATACCACATTAAGACAACAAGACCTTGAACAACACCATAAAAAAAGCCATGCTATGATTCGGTGTAAAACACTTTTGACATTTGGAGATTTCTGCAAGAATTGTATTGGATGGCGAGCACTTCTGTTGTGTAAACTGCTCAGAAACCCCCTTATGGTCAGTCTACCTAGGAAAGCCATCTATCCTCTGAATGCTCTAGGTCTCTAGTTTGTGGCTGTAAAGTTTAATGAGGTTGTGATTATCCTAGAGGTCACCACAGGTCATTTTATACAGTGAGGTCCAAGTTAAAAAAAATGGTCTCACTACAATTAAATGCCTACTATGGGGACTACCATCATCACACATGAATACAATTGGGCTCATTGGATCCACAAGAGTCTAAGCTTTAAAGTGATACCCAATTTATGTAATTCCAAGACAGTTTAGGGACCCCATTATGCAGAAATATTCAAATACACCATTTTAGAATAAGCAAAAATAATACATTTGTACTGCATGCAAAAACTGCATGTGATTATCATAAAGTGGGCATGTCTTTTTTTTTCATGAAAATCGCCATGCCAGTTTTTCCTCACCTTCTTATTTTTCATTTTTTCCCCTCCATCCATCTAACCCTCCTGATACTCGCCAAAATGTAGCGTTATTTAGCGTTCTTAGCATTAACATGGTTGGTACCAATGGATCCCTGATTCCATTCAATCCCTAACATATATTACATATTTAAAACATGACTGGAACATACTAAAAAACAAGACAAAGACAAAACAAAGACAATTTGACAACAACTCTATAGATGTTTGAGGAACAGTCAGCTCTGGTCACACAGGGACAGATTATAACAGGAAATACAAAGTCTGACATAAATAGTTACAGTAGCTATCCAGTATTAATATTTCTCTGTTCATGCTCCACATCCAGACTCATCAGAACTCCAGGAAGTTGGTGACAATAGCAGCGTTGTAGATCAGGTCTGAGATGTAGCCCATGGAGGTCTGTGGTCCCATTTGTGGGTGGTGATGGTGGTGATGGTGGTGTCCCTGGCCCTGAGTTACCTCCCAGTACACCGGCTGAGGGTGGGAAGGAACTACCTGGTCTACAGAGGTGTGACCTCCACCTGCGGCGCCGCCTCCGTACACGGTCTGATGGGCCCCAGATGAAGCCATAGTCTGGGGCTTGTAGTTCCTGAAGGCCTGGTAGGAGCGGGCGGAGGCCGAGTGGTGAGGCTGCCTGCCGATGGGCTGAGGGAGAGAACCAGGAAGGAAACCGGGGGCCAGTGCTGGTCCCAGGTGCTGCCGCTGGTGGTGCTCCTCCTCCCAGAGACGAGACTCGGGAGGTTTTGAAGAGCCCGGCGTGGGCTGCTGGTGGAGAGATGAGGAAGATGGCGGCGATGATATGGGGTTGCTGTAGATTTGGATCCAGTCGGAATACATTTGCGGGACGTCCTCGCAGGAGTGGTTCTGCTCTGGTCTGAATATGTCTGCCAGGGTGGCTGAAGCAAAGAAAGCAGAGGTCCCAGGCCCTGGGGAAGGATCTGCAGCACCTCTACCTCCCTTGGTGGACTTGGGGAGTCTCACAGTCTTGATACTTCTGGCTCTTCTGTTTTGGAACCACACCTGTGGAAAATGCAAAGATTTGTAATGTCTGGGTCATATTAAAGGGACAGTGTTCAGGATCTGGCAGCATCTAGTGTTGTGGTTGCAGATTGCAACCAACTGAGTAACCCTCCGCTCACTCCTCCCTTTCCAAGACTGCAGTAACATGCGTCGCCGAGTGCAAAACCGTGGTAACGCCATTCGCCTCGCTCAGAGGCCATCCTCACCATAATAACACTACTTTAGGAGCAACGGAAGTCAGACGGCGGCTAGTGGTATCATGGTTTTGCACTTTGTGGTTCACGTTTCTGTAGTTTCACAAGCGTGTCAGAGGACCACAGTGGTCTTCAGGTAACGTAAAAAACACTAAAGGCTCTCTCTAGAGCCAGTGTTTGGTTTGTCCGTTCTGGGCTGTAGAAACATGGAGGAGCCACATGGAGGACTCAGTGAAGAGGATCCGCTAATGGATGTATTAAGAGAACTGGATACAGCGTTGGAGGCTACCGTTCATTCCTATGAGAGTTGCTCAGTGGCGCATGAAGCCTATGGATCGACTGCCGAGTGATAAAGTACCCGAATCATCCAGTGATCTTCCGCATTCATTGAGCCCATAGAGAGCATGAGTGTTGTCTTTAACTCCACCTCCCAGCTCTCACTCCAGCTCTCCGTCTGGGTCTCATTCACATGAATGGAGGAAGGGAAATAACTCTGGATTCGGCTATTAGTGCACTCTACAACTTTTAATGATTTAAATAAGAACTATTCAAATGTTCGTACGGGAAGTTGATTTACCTTAAAAAGAAATTAGCCGCTGATTTACGAACGTGTCTTTCCCAATGTAAGTCTATGGGAAAAAATATTTTTTGGCCCAATGGCATCACGTGACGGACACGGAAGTTGTAATTCCACCGAAAATTTGCTTCAAAGCCCGGCGCTCCTCCTGGGGGTTTGGACCCGCTCCCTATGTAGATATGAAGGGCTCATTCTGAGCTAACAAAAACACAACAATTCTTTGTTTGAGGTGATTTATACACTAATGAAAACATAGATTATTATATTCTGTTTCTGCTAATAGATCCCCCTAAATGTTACACACTGTTCCTTTAATTCACTTTTCTTTGACCCCTGTTCTAACATCAATCTTTATGGAGCTATGATTATATTTTGTAATTTTCCTCACGAAAAGCAGTGATAGTATGGTGACCTACCTAGAATAAATTACAACACTCACCTATAATAAAGTGTTCGTCAGTAATTATAGTTTTTTTGTGGGTGAGTTTTGATGTGAACAGCAGCAGCAGCAGACTCTCTCTACCTGTATCTTGCTCTCGGGCAGGTGCGTGTGCGCGGCCAGCCGCTCCCTCAGGGTGATGTCCGGGTAGGGAGTCACAGAGAAGGCCTCCTCCAGCTCCGACAGCTGGGACCGGCTGAAGATCGTCCTCTTCCTCTTCCTCTGGCCCTCCAGCACACCGGAGGAGGCGGCGGCGGAGGCTCGGTCCGGATCCGGGGAGGACACCAAGCTCTCACTGCCCGCTGCTTAGTATTAAAACACAAAATATTATAAAATAAAATAAAATAAATTTAGCCTATAAAATAAAATAAATAAGAACGAGATAGAAAAAACAACACTGAAATTTAGATTGAATTGTTTATGGTTAGAGGGTTTAAAACTCTATAAATGCTATATCATATGAGCAAAACTGCTCTTAGTTTGTTAATGAGTGAATTATGAATGAATCTTCTTGATATTTGCATAACCGATGGGTGTTTATGGGATGCACAAGTACTTTACTAAACTATTGCTCTGTTTTTCACCATGTTTTTTACTATGTCTAAAATGATTGTATATTACATACTTACTGTAATTATTTCATGTAATGTGCTGCATGATTGGAGAACGCAACTTTTCAAGCCCCTGGAATGATTTTAGCCAATTCTCCTTCACATCCCTTTGCAAATTATATATTGCATCTTTTAATTTTTTTATATGTGTAAAGAAAGAAAAACAAAGAAAGAAAGAAAAACAAAGAAAGAAAGAAAAACAAAGAAAGAAACCCGCTAGTTGTATTTTGTAGGCCAATAAAACGAAATCACAAGCTACAAGCTGGTTAAATTAAAATAAAGGCTTATTGAAAAAAACACACATAAAAAAATGATTTTTAAAATATATGTTGAGGCAAAATTTTCATGTAATATATTAAATATATTAAATTTTCATGTAATATATTTTACTTACTGTAACCTGATATGTACGAGGTTGTGTTCGATTTTTATTTGGGCTTTTGAACACGCGCGCTTTTGTTTTTATCTTTATATTTAATTTAGATCATAATTCTGTCGGCCTGATTTATGCTATGTTTTTGGGACTGCCCTCTTTTTCCCATTAAACATGTCATATTGATCGAAGTTTATCACAAAAATATTTTCATGTTAAAGAGTTTCCTGGTAGTTGTCTTGCTTAATTAATTCAGCCTACATGTAGTGTGGGTTCTTTAGTGAAATTGATTACAGGAAGCAAAACGTGACATTTAGATGATCTAAATGGTATTTCCACTCACCTTTACAGTGATCTGCTTCTCCAAATAACGCCTTAAAATCCATCACGTCTTTCTGCTGGTTGTGCTTCAGTCCAGAGAAGTCTGAGTCCATGAAGAGAGCCATCACTCCACACAGGGACACTGATGCTGAGGAGGAGGGACCGCTTCCTCTTATACCCACATCAGATGGGACACCCAGCACCCACCACCCAGCACCCACCGCCCAGCAACCAGCACCCACCCCCCAGCACCAAACAAATCCAGGTGTTGTTCACCTCTAATCCATCTGAGAGAAGCGACACTTGATTTCATGCTGCAGTGTAAAATATGCCTCATTTCGTTTAGAAAATGCTTGCTGGAAATGGATTTTTAAAAATGTTTTTATCAAATCAACCAAATACTGAAGGTGTAAGTATGTATTGTGATAAGAATCAATTGTAATTAATTACAAAAGGAGCCCATCTTTGAGCCAAATGTCCAGCTGACACAGATTATATAATGCTATAATGATCCAAAATATAAAAATATATACATATATTTTTTTGTATTGTGTTGATAGTTATGTGTGTGTATATGTGTATACAGTCTATTTGTATATGCATGTGTGTGTGTGTATGTATTTATGTATGCATGTATGTGTATATAATGTATATGGACTATATGCATGTGTAGATACATATATGTTTCACATTATTATTCTCTCACATTCTCCTGTTCTGTTTGTACCACTGGGTGTTTAAAATATAAAAAAAATCAAAATAAATTTTGGACATTATGTGGATGTATAATTCATGAGTATAGTTTGCAATAAAATTATTTAAAAAAACAACTAAATATTAAAAATAGACTATTATGCATTTTTTTTTATAACTCTGTCTGTCAGACTCTCCGAACATTTGTAGTCTACTATGTTTAGATATACTGGCCATGGAATTATTCCACAAAAAAATTCAAAGTAAGTCAAATTTAATCTACTGGAGTCAAAACAGCTCAGTGATGTGAGATGGTGACACTTGAACTTCAATAATTTGCATGATGGAGTGATCGGCCTTCTTCTACTTTTACTGTATAAGAACTGTTGGATCCAAAAGTTGTCAAACAGCAACACTAAACAGGTGTGAAATGGAGACCAAAAGCAACCAGGTTTACCTCCAAATGTTTTACATTTTTTCCAGTATTACAATGCAGAAACTTGTCTCTTTGATTACCACTGAGGAACACAATGTCCACATTTAGGTGTCAAACAGTACAGTTTATTGATTTCATTTTCCATATCTCTCAACAGCATCTCAAGAACCTAATATCACAGCATATGTGGATGTAAATGTCATTCAGCAAACCTCTCTGCAGATATTCTGCCCCACCGTGAGCTCTGCTTCATCACAAACAGTTGCCTACAGTTGAGCTACACATGTGTGAAACATACATCCTCTCCTTTGGTGCAATATTAAAGGTTAAATATATGGACACTCACTTCCAAACACGTGTGGTGATAATAGAGAGGCGAAGTCCCGCCCCTTCCGGTGGACCACCATGGGACCTTATTTCGGCTAAAAATATGAAAGGTAGTCAACGATGAGAGACAAATATTTTTTTTGATCCTGTTTGAGTTATGCCATGAATCACACATACGATGTTTGTCAATTTAAAACATAATTTTGCAAGTTAGTAAAACTAAGTATAAGACTGGGAAAATACATAATTTTTTATACATAATAATACATGATCTTTCTTGACTTGCAAAAATATCTTTTAAATGTACAAACATCATATGTGTGATTTATGGCGCAATTCAAATGGGATCAAAAAATTGACTACCGTACATATTTTTTCCAAAATAAGGTCCCATGGGGTCCACCGGAAGGGGCGGGACTCCACCTCTCCATACAGATTTATACAACACAGCAATAGTTGCACTCTTCAGCCAATATATCTCAACTACACACACACACACACACACACAGAAAAAACATCTAGCAACCCTGACATTTGTGTGTAAATTCATCTTCTTCATTACAGCTAACATCACAGGACACACACACACACATACACACACAGCATTATCCCCACGAGTCAAAATGTCCTCCACTGTGCATCTGTGAACTGAGCTGTGAACACTTCTCCTGCAGCATGTGGAGCAATGTTCACTAATCTACCACCAGGGAGCAGTGTATTCCTTTCAAAATGCTCCCATGCCAGCTCTGGATCTCTGATCAGCTCAAAAGTTAGGTACAAAGGAGGAAGAAGAGGTTGAAAAATAAAAATCCTCTGTGTTTGAGCTTCACTCAAACTTGCGCAGGTGGTTGTAGAGGGACTGGACGTAGGTGAAGACACACATGGGGTCTGGTTTACGACCCATGATCATCATGTCCTCCACCTCGATGAGCCGGTCGCAGCCCGCCTTCACTCTGGAGACACAGATGGAGAAACACAAGTCAGAAGGGAAGGCCTTAAGCTGCAAGAATATATCTCAACTATCACTCAACTAAAACAGGATGTGGCATTGTGAAAAACTCTGTCAGACTGAAACCAAATGAAGGTTTCTTTGTTTTATTGATTGGTCTGCAAAATGTCAGGAAATGGTGGGACAATCACAATTACCCAAAGCCCAAGGTATTAAAATCAGCTGTCCAAAATGCAAAGATAATCAGTTTACAGTGATACAGAACAGACAAAAGCAGCAGATCCTCACAGCTTATTTTTTTTTCTCCTGTTTTTGTTATGTTGTGGGTTTTTTTGGTCCTCAGAATTTTTTTAACAATCAGAAGTGGGCCTCAGGTAACACTTTACAATAAGGGACACACAAATGTGAGTAGTTACTGGGAAACAAATGAGGAACTAATTGCTAGTAAACCATTAGTCAGTGAATCGGGGCGGTTGTGGCTCAGGTAGAGCGGGTAGCCCACCAATCGGAAGGTTGGATGTTCGATCTTAAATGTCTAAATGATTGTAATTAATGAGTCGGCACTAGTTTTGTGCCACTCAGCTGATTCAGAGTTAATTATGGATGAAGTGGTCAAAGTGGTCAGTATGATCTGTTCATTAAATTCATGAACTAATCATTACTTAATGACTCATTAACATAAGATATCCCAGTCTGTTCTCTAGTAACTTATCATTATCTACTATATAGTCCTCCATTAGGAATTAATAGAGAAATATTTATTAATGTTTCACCGATTATCAAGTTGTATTTGTTCTCACTCGTCTCTCAATTAACTAATCATTTACTAATAATTAGCTATTCAATAATATTTGATTGGGAGTTATTAACTAACAGTTCACTAGCAGTTAGTTCCTCATTTGTTCCCTGGTAACTACTCACATTGTTGTGTACAGTATTGTAAAGTGTTACTGGGCCTTAAATGATAAAAGATTAAGAACTCCTGGTCTAAGCCATATTCTGTATCTAATATTGTGTCTTGGATAGTCCTGATGAAAACACAGACTTCTCCTTTACATCCTAACAAACATGTTTTGAGGTGCTAAAGAATATGCACGTAGTCATTCATCTACAGTTATTGTCCTATAAGTCTACTCTATGATCTCTTTAAGAGGTCAAATGTAAAGCTGCTCCTGTATATGAAGGATTGATTCTGTGACCAAGTGTATATTGTTTTTCAGTCAAATCAGCTTAATTCTGCAGCGGCGTTACCAGTCATAGAATAACACATTCTTTAAGCCCTGACGTATAGTATGTGCATGGCCCTGCTGTAGGCCTGTGTAATGTCCTATCTATAGTATGCATACTGTATGTGAAGAAACAATAAGCCATTCTCTGAGACACCATGGAGTCAGGACATCTTTCACCAAGCATGTAAAAGGAAAAAAAGCCTGGTGAAATAAACAGGATTATCACCACATAAAATGTGTGTTCTGGCATATGTAATAATAACTTTGCAGAGGGCTATAAAACAAAAGCAACACAGAAAACAGAATAAGAGACATTCAGCCACAATAAAGTTAAGACTTGCATTGTTGATGCAGTTAAGGCCAACAAATACTGTACTTTAAGGCTGATTCAGCAAAATTCAGAAACCACAACTGACTCTCCACTAACATATAAATGGTTCTGCTGTTGCATAATGAGACCAGCGAGTTTAGTTGCATGGCAGTTCAATTTCTATTGTGGCTTTAAAGGAATAGTTCAGGATTTTGGGAAATGTGCTTATTTGGTTTCTTTCTGAGAGTTAGATGAGAAGACTGATACCTCATGTCTGCTTGCTAAATACGGAGCTAAAGCATATGGGCTTAGCTTAGCTTAAACGAATGGAAGCAGGGGGAAACTGTTAGCCTGCTCAGGGAAATTAGAGGGAGTTATGTGCTGTTTCCCAGAGTCTTGTTGTCACAGCGAGGCTACCAGGTTTGGTAGCATGGTGTCTGTCCTACACTAAAACCTGTGCTCACCAACCTGTCTGGCCACTCTAAAACCACAAATTGTATTTTAAACAATCAAATGGTTTATGATCACCTAACATCAAACGATTGAGATCACGGGAGCGCGCCGCAACTCTAGCAAAACTCTCGTGATTTTATTCCGACATTGGAAATTTGTCTGTGACAGTGAAATTGCTTGAAAAGTCGTTTGTTTGCAGTACGCTGCGTTCCAGTCAAAGTCGGAGGTCGGATTTTCCCAATTTCCAACTTTCGACCTCCAAGCGTTCCGGGTGCACGACGCCAAACGTAAACAAAAAACACGGCTGACTGTGACAAACTGATATTTCTTCGGCACGCGTACAAAACCTTGTGCCCTTGGAATTAATTACTGTAAAAAGATAGCCTTTTTAATGAAAACGAGAGACATAAATGTACGTTATTGTTAACTGTGTTAACTGTGTAACCCGTCAAGTGACATCAGTAGGTAAGTCAGTAATGTTGTATTTTCCTAATGTTTTCACATTTTATTGTCATTTTCAACATTTTCCCGAATAATGTTTGTGCTGATAGAGAGATTGTTTACTGTAATCACCTACCTAATAACACTGGCTACATATTTTGACATCATTTACTATATGAAAGTATGTATTATTGTAATAAAATACAGGCAAATATACTTTATGTTGCCTTTTAGTTGATGGTTTACCATTTACAATGTAAGTGGACAAGGCAACTGCTTGTTCGTGAAGTCGGGGTAGATGGATTTCCCCCGAGTTCTCAAGTAGTAGGAACTCCGACTTTGAGTCCGTTGTACTTTTTCTAGTAGGAGTTCGGAAATTTTGGAGTTCAGAGTTGTCTGGTTTTCAGTCAAGCTAGGCTAACCCCGTCCCGGCTAAAACTATATTGCCAGGTTTTTCCCAGAATGGCAGATTTATGCCAATACAATTCTGTTAAGCAATAAGACGAATTGAATGAATTTCTATGGTATTTCCATGTTAATATATGGCAAAACAGCATTTCTTTCTATGGTAAAATGTTTTTATTATACGGTAAAATATGGAATCAAACTTGTAAAAAAAACCATTATAAAGTCATCAGTATTAATATCCTTTTCCCGTAATAGTAGAAAAAGTTATACCCTATTTATTACGGTGAAATTCTGGCAACCACTGCTGCCAGATTTTATCGTCAAAACAACAGTTTTTTTTTTTTTTACAGTGTATGGTTATATCAGTTTTTAGTCTAAAAAAACTATTGATAAGCAGACTTTTATTCTTGTCAGGTTGGGAAAGCCTCTGAAACATCACTGTGTTCATGTTAGCTCTGGTTAATGTTAGCTCTTCATGCTAACCCTTAATAAGCATGATCAATTCTACAACGAATATGTCGTTAATTAAACTGCATCATATCCATCACATCAGAAACACAAAGGGATATTCTGATATTGCCACCACTCACTCTGCAGTCCCAAAGGCCAGTTCAAAGTTGTGTTTGCGGTTGGCGGGCGACAGAGAGATGTAGTCAAACTCGGTGGGGAAGAAGGAGTGGACCAAAGCGCAGAAAGCCATCCCGTCGCTCCAGCTGGACGAGAAGTTCTGGATGTCGATGTTCTACAGAGAAACAGAGAAGGTTTGGTGATGATGTGGCAGTGAGTGTCATCTCAGACCTTCGTGTGCATGGAAGAAAGCAGTAAGAGCTGGAAGACTGAAGGAGGTAAAAGAACATGACTTGTAAATCTGACTGGCAGCTTGTTGTAGCTTCATAAAGTCATCTCCCCCATTCACTGTCTAGCCCATAACTCTGATGGATAAAACACGTCTCCATTCCTTCCCTCTCCTTTCCTGCTTTCGCTCTGTTACATGCTTTTAAAATCATGTCATTTCAAAGCTGCCCTTTATTAGTCTGGAGTTTGCTTTGAATGAAATGCAACATGTGGAGTCATCGGATGAACATCTTTCTCTTGTGTGTGTGTGTGTGTGTGTGTGTGTGTGTGTTAGCTCCCAGTTAATAAGAGTCTTGGCTTTGCCTGGCTTGACTATAACCAAAGCCACATGGAGCGGCTGGCACAGGCTGCCGTGAGGAAAAGGGTACCAGAGTGCAGCAATGTGTCGGTGTTCTCAACCATGACTCAAACTACCTCAACCCGAAACACCCGAAACACACACACACACACACACACGCACCCCTATATTCACAGGGACCCTCACTTCCATTCACCTCCACCTCTACGGTCGAGAGGTTGCTAGTTAGCATATTAGCAGTGCACTTTGTGCCGACAGGTTAACGCTACATGAAAAACAGACAGGAGTTGGGCTCATTGAAAACAGATTACATTCATATCTCATCTCATACTGAAGGACCATGCTGAGATTTTATATGTTGAGCCCATTTATGACAAATCGTGTAAACATTTCAATAATGCTGGCTATCTTAAATCTTTCTGAATGTTTTTTTCTACCTTGGCTATAAAATATAATAATGTGCCCTGTCCCGGTTAAAGGAATAGCTCGACATTATGGGAAACATGCTTATTTGCTTTTCGTTTTTGCAAGTTTTTGCAGATCTCAGATCAGATTTTGCAGATTGCAGGTTACCTTCTAGACACAGCCCTTTAAACCTCTGGCTGTCTATTTTTGTCAAAGTTGCATTATTATTATGTCATGATACTGTAGTTGAAAGCCTGGATGGATATCAAAAGTTTGCTGACGTGGTGTGTTCATGTGCCGGTAGGAAGTTCTGTTATCCGTGACTCATGTCTGAGGAACAGCATTACATTCCCAAGCTATGATGCCAGAAAGTCAAACCCAAAAGACTACCGGCTGATAAAAAATCTTGGAAAGGATAACGTGACTTTATTACATTGCTGCCGCTGATCTGCTGCCGACTTTAAAGATCAGACGTTCAAACTTCCCCACGGGACATGGACACAGCGTCAGTTTCCACTACATTGCTGTGCAAAGGTCACATTATTTTGACGATCATATAAGCAGACACACTGGATGACCTATCTCAAGCAAGTCTTTGCCAGCTGATTTGCATGCTATAGTGAAATGAAATGATGTCAGTGACCATCTGGGAGGTAGGAAAAAGATATGTCATCAATTATGATCAGCTTTGGAAAATGTCAGCAGTAACGTAATATTTGTGCAATTTGTAGCAAATGAGCTAAACAGGCATAGTCCTTATAAAGCTTTCAACCTGTGTGGAGCCTAATAGCAACCTATAACATAATATGTGGACAAATATCAGAAAATATGTCTCTAAATAGTAGAAGTGGGAGTAAGTCACACATGTGCAAGTCACGAGCACCTTCGAGTCTCAAGCAAGTCCCAAGTTACTGTGGTGAGGATCAGGTCAAGTCGAGTCCCTGCTATATGTCTAGCAAGACAAGTCAAGTCATAATTGCTGACCGCCCCAATTATAGAATTAATGTTTTTCTACATTCAAATTATTTTTAAAATTAAAAGTGATTTATAAAACAGCATGGAAATGCTTGAATTTTAGCTCACATTTTATAAAAACATTTGTTACATAAACTTAAACTTGGGCTGTCAGTTGATTAAAATATTTGATTGCGATTAATCGCACATTTTTTTATCTGTTCAAAATGTACCTTGAAGGGAGATTTGGCAAGTATCTAATACTCTTATAAACATGGGAGTGGGAAAATATGCTGCTTTATGCAAATGTATGTATATATTTATTATTGTAAATCAATTAACAACACAAAACAATGACACATATTGTCCAGAAACCCTCACAGGTACTGCATTTAGCATAAAAAATATGCTAAAATCATAACATGGCAAACTGCAGCCCAACCGGCAACAACAGCTGTCTGTGTGTCAGTGTGCTGACTTGACTATGACTTGCCCCAAACTGCATGTAATTTTCATAAAGTGGGCATGTCTGTAAAGGGGAGACTCGTGGGTACCCATAGAACCCATTTTCATTCAATAATGTTCAAAAACAAAATGTAACTTGTCAATATCTAGAAAAATGCAAATATTTAATAAATAATAAGTCAAGTCCTTTCGATTCATCTCTCTCAAGCCAAGTTAAGTCATGAATACCAAGTCAAAGTCAAGTCAAGTCTTTTAGCAATGTTAGTCAAGCAAGTCTCAAGTCTTCAAATTTGTGACTCGAGTCCCCCACCTCTGCTAAATAGGCTGAACACAGACAACATTGCCAGCTTGGAATTGTGTATGCAAAGTTTGTATTTGGTGTTTTACCTGGTAGCCTATGGTCTTGGAGCGGCACCACTCGAGAAGGATCTGTTTGATGCTGCTGGCGCTGGACACCCCGAAACTCTGAGACCGCTTCAGTTTGGGTTTAGAGTCTACCGGTTTGGGGCGACTGTACATAAGCAGAAGCAGGGCAAGGATACATGAGAGAGTTTCCTTGCTTAGGAAGCTGTCTACCATAATTCCCATGTGACTTGAATGCAGCATTAAATCGCACTCACCTGTTACTGGCTTCAGAGTCCAGTCTTTCGAAGATAGATCGACGAGCCTGAGCACCGATGTTACGCGGCAGAGTCTGCGACCTCACCAGCTCCCGCCTCCTCTCTCCCGCCGGCCCGAAGGACCTGTCGCTGCTTACGTCGCCATCTCTGCAGGATGGGAGCACAGAAGGGTCAGACAAAGCAAAACACATTTGACCTATCCTAAAAGACGTCCTTCATGAGTCACCTTTCACTCACCTGTCATGCTGCGGTAGCCCTGAGTAGGTCACAGACTTAGCAGGGGCTGAATTTGCTTTCTCTGCAAAAGACAAACAGTCAGTAAATCACATCCATGATATTGTAGTCTCAAACAGGATAGCACGCGCGTCTGAAAGCATGGCTCACCTTGAAGGCGGGGAGATCCCAGAGCTCTGATAGGTGTGGGGGTCCATGTAGAAGATACTAACAGCAACAGAAAGAGGAAACAGGAAGTTGTCAGTATATTATGATGCATTCATGTTGGGAAAAACAAAGGAGAAAGCAACTTTGATTTGACTGATGATTTTTTTTACACATAAAATAAATGGACTTTGTAAATGTTACATTTGAGGTCATGTTTTACAGAAATACAAATAACTATGAATGAAAAATCTAGCAAATTAATCTGGAAAATGACTTATGTATTGAAAACCACTTGATTGCAGGTCTGAAGTTGGACGTTGGTGAAATTAAAGTGGAGGTGAAGCAGTCAACCAAGTTAAGCTGGTTTACTAAATAGATTTCCACCCTGATGAACAATTATATAATAAACATGACAAATGTCATAAAAAATGGAAATCCATTTAGTAAACCAGCTTAACTTGGTTGACCTGTTTCACTTCCACTTTAAGATTCAATACCAAATCCTTATTTATTACCTGAAAGCTAAGGTAAACAGTATTTTCTCACTTTCACCATATACAATGAATACGGTATTATAATAACTAAACATTTTAGATATAAGAAAAAAAAGATGTCTTGACAAGTTGAGATAGAGTTGAGAACATCAATCACCTGGTTGAATTGGAGACTCCTCTATTGGTTGGGTCTGGTCGGTGCTAGCAGCTGATTGGCCGGTAGGTGAGGCTTCAGAGACCGGAGAGGAACGAGAACCAACGGGGCTGCTGGGAGAGTCGGGGCCCTTCATTTCTGCTGTCTTGGTTGTCGCGGTGATGGGGAGGTGGGGCATCCTCATGGCGACAGGGGCTGTGTGCTCGTGTGGGAAGTCAGTGGGTGGAGAGATATTTCCGTGCATCAATTCTGAATGTTCTGGTTGGATAAAAAGAAGTAAAATAATCACATTGATGAAAGTTCTAAAAGCTGCACTAATCACTATGTTTTATACAAACATTGGCTCAAACAACTACGTGTAATGTAAAAGGGGTCCAAATATTCCTGTGGTGTGAGGTACAAAGGAACAAAACTGTTAATTTTAACAGAACATGTCTCTCACATTTTCAAAATCTGTTAAGATTTGAAACATCTTTTAGTGTGGGCCAGCCTTAATCTAACTATGAAGTGAGGAATCTCTATCTGTCTGTCTGTGTGTCCTTCGCATATCTCAACAACCGCACATCCGATCTACTTCACACTTGGCGGGTGTATTGCTGGGGATCCAAGGTAGTGCTTTTTTGAATTTGGTGCAATTCGGGTGACAAACTTTGCATAAACAAACACACAGTGCTCTGTGCAGCAGTTGGGGGCGGAGCTTCAGGGCTCTGCAGACTCAGAGTCCAGCATGGCGTCTGAAGAGAGCACACTGGTGCTCATTGACTGCAGCTCACTTTTGCTGCTGGATCCTGGATATATTATTTTATCGCCCCAATCGAGCTACTGCTGAAGTCAGGACTGGTTTCCATGGGCGCCTTTTTAACTACATGACAATGGCGAGCACGATCACTACTCCAAGACCAAACCCTAACTCTGTAAAATCTCTCCAGGAGGTCAAATTTACCACCAGCAAAATACTTCCGCTCATTAAATCCATGCTCTACTTTATAACCATAAAGATGGGGGACTCACAATAGACATGTTATAAAAGTAATGGTCAACATGGATGGAGCAGAAGCTAAAATAGTCCCTATTATGAGTCAAGCTCAAACCTTACCTAACCATAATTCCTGATGACATCATCAGGGTTGTTTTCTCAGACTTGACAAAGCTCCCTTAGAGCCACACAAGACATTATACAACTGTTTGCTACTATGACTGTAAGCAACAGTTGTGAGGTGGTTACCTGTAGCAGCAGAGTGTCCATTCTCCAGTCCAGCATGTGTTGGGGCGGGGTCCACCTCAATCGGCTCCTCTCGTTCAATACTCTGAAACACATAGAATCCCAGTGAACAACAACACTAACACCCTTCATCGTTTGTAAAGGTGCATGAAGTCATATTTGACCTTCACTGGCGACCAGTACGAGGGCATAGGTGGAGTTTTTTTACTACCAAAATAGAGTACAAGCTGGAAAATGTGTTTTGAAAGCCAGCAATTCAAGCATCAGGTGAATGAATCATTGTGGTATAGATCAGTTGTATTGATTGATTGCCCACAGTATTTTTTTTTTTTTTACCACAATTGTACTTGTTGCCCCTGTTTGAGTTCAGTTTGGAGCCATTTATAAATCAATATGTTGTGTTTGGATCGCAGACAAAGAGTCAGGGCATCATGTTCATCTGGTTTGATCAAAAAAAGAAATCCAGATGCTCATTGAGTCACTGTTGGACCTCTTTTCAGGTTTTTGGACTTTTCTTCAACATGTGGGCTTTTTTGACCCGACTTCAGACAAAACAGAACAAACCAACAACTCGGCAAGGCACGGCACGACTCGACGCACTTCAAAGTGGGCCGGTGTGTGGACAAATGAGCTGGTTGTTGTAGGACTGAGAGGCAGCGGGGTGTTCTGTTCTGTGTGTCTGCCGCCCCTCCTGTGATAAGACTTGAGAAGTCTTTGTTTTAAACGACACACTCAGTGATGGGAGAGCTGCAAAAATCTGACCGGAGATCTGGCAGCCTCACAGCTAAAGATTGCGATCAAGTTTTCATGTCAAACATCATCAGTATCTTGAGTTCACATTTCAATGTGACTCCGTCTATTTCCCGCAGACCTTCCAGCGCAGACCTGCAGCGGTGGCTCTTTTTTTCCTCTCTCCAAACACAATCAGTTACATGGAAACAGCGAATCACCATCCTGAACAGATACTTCTATCTCAAACTCTTAGCCACATGGTGCTGCTGACCCACTTAGGTTGTGGGTCAAGCTGTCACTTTCCGTGTGGCCCTGTCAGACAGATAGTGTGTTGATAGTCGGCCCCTTTGGCACAGAACAACACCACTCGGGTCAATAGTGCAGCACTGATAGCTGTGCACGTTTTCTCAAGGTCAGCATCAAACCACATGTCACATTGTATCTGTGCTGGTTAAACAGACCCTGAAAGAGGCTTTCAAGAGACGCACCGCACCGTGTTGGAGATCCTCAGGCAAGATCCTTTGGCAACAAATACCTCCGAACAGCTGGTTGTGTTTCAAACTTGGCTGTCACAGTGGAATTAAATAGATTGATTTCTGCGCTGTGTTTGACCGTTTGAACATTATTTCACCACTGGCGCATCCGATGCATCAGCTCTGTGTTTAGATAACGTCAGCATGTTTGGAAGCAGAGCCATGGCATCTGGTCAGCTTGTCTCTGCTGTCAGAAGCCACTATGTGAACGGATAGAGGACGGGACCGTAACCTGAACCACTCACAGTTATTTAACATCACTTGAAAGTGAGGAAAAGTAGTAATTTAGGACCTTTTCAAACAAATGCATTTTTGCAACAAGTTCTTGAGTCTTTTTAACACTGTTCAGTCCGCAGGACGTTAGCACTAGCATGTAACATTTTCTAAAAGCCTGGTTTAACGGATTTTTTTGGCCACTTAGGGGCAGCGGAAACATGGTGTAACGTTGACACTTTACCAACTTATAAAGTCGATATGTAGAATGTGTTAGCCAACAGTTCCTTATTCACACATCCAGCAACATTAACAGGAGTCGTGTTTGTGTCCTGAGTCCAATATTCATCTTCTTTTAGCTCTATTTTGGCCTCCTGAGGGAAATATCTGGCTCCTTAGCTGCTAAATATTCCACCTTGCCTACCAGCTAGTCGCTAACAGTGTCTGCTGTTTGGTGCTGGGTTTATCAGAGCTTATTCCCTGAAACCAGCTGCCTGGTGCTGCTGGAAACAACACTGATGAGAGCTGTGGGCCCTGAAACCAAAACAATAAGCTAAAATGCTTCGTAGAGCGGCAGCGTCTGATAATAATTCTCTGAGGGCTCATCACTACAAGCGACCCTTTTCACATTATACTTTATACATTATAGTCATTATATCCATTGATAATATATGATTGTCCATAGTTAATCGCGATTAATCGCAAATTAATTGCACATTTTTTATCTGTTCAAAATGTACCTTAAAGGGAGATATGTCAAGTATTTAATACTCTTATCAACATGGGAGTGGGCAAATATGCTGCTTTATGCAAATGTATGTATATATTTATTATTGGAAATCAATTAACAACACAAAACAATGACAGATATTGTCCAGAAACCCTCACAGGTACTGCATTTAGCATAAAACAATATGCTCAAATCATAACATGGCAAACTGCAGCCCAACAGGCAACAACAGCTGTCAGTGTGTCAGTGTGCTGACTTGACTACGACTTGGCCCAAACTGGATGTGATTATCATAAAGTGGGCATGTCTGTAAAGGGGAGACTCGTGGGTACCCGTAGAACCCATTTTCATTCACGTATCTTGAGGTCAGAGGTCAAGGGACCCCTTTGAAAATGGCCATGCCAGCTTTTCCTCGACAAAATTGAATGCAAGTTTGGAGCGTTATTTAGCCTCCTTCGCGACAAGCTTTACTTACAGATCTTACAGATTAAATTCAATTT
Organism: Sebastes umbrosus; assembly: GCF_015220745.1. Taxonomy (NCBI): domain Eukaryota; kingdom Metazoa; phylum Chordata; class Actinopteri; order Perciformes; family Sebastidae; genus Sebastes; species Sebastes umbrosus. The sequence goes on from NC_051275.1 coordinate 7,434,298, forward strand.
CTATTTACCTCCATTCCTTTTGGTTGGAGGCACAAAATGTCAGAGACAGATGCCTCAAAACCTCTACAACTAAAACCTAAACTGCATGGCTAGATACCACTACAGGTTGTCTACAGCAGTTTGCTTGAATCAACCTGTTAAGAATTGAAGAAAGGAACTCTTTTTTTTGCCAGCAAATACAGTAGATAAGGTCTCTAACAAGGCAGAAACCTAAAACCGCTACTCTATCCCCTCCTGTCTACATGTACGCACACATATAAAGAACAACATGCTGTTCTTGCTGTGAGATAGCATACTGTGTGTGCTCACTTGAGGAAATGGCTGGGGGTGTGTAAATGTGTGTGTGTTTGGCTGAGCTCACCATATAGGAATGCTAGTTGTGTGTGTGTGTGTGTGTGTGTGTGTGTGTTAAAACAAGGCAAGAAGAGAGTGCGTACGGGGGGTTGTCATTTCATAAAGAGTAGGGGGTGACACTCCTGGAAGGGAATAAGGGAAAAAGTGAGGACATTATATATGAAAAGGTGAAGAAGGCAGAGGGGAGCAGTTGTATATTGCATGATGGGAAAAGAGGCAGAGGGTCGGGGTATAGTGAGGTGGAAGCAGCTGGCTATCCAGCAGGAGGTGGGAGACAAATTGCAGAATGTCTGGCCATGGGGAGGGGAGCTTTCTCGGCTTAAGTACTCCGATCATCAGACATCCACGGTGGGTCAGAGGGGGAAACATGATAGCGGAGCTGCTGAGGTTCCTGTAAACTCTCTGATATCTCGAGGTCTTTTTTGCTGGCAGAACATCTCAACACTTAACATGGCACAGTACTGACCAGGGACCTGAGGACTGCTGCACCCATCACATTTGTGCGGTTAAACAAGCACACAAACACTTTGGCACAAGAACCTCATGAGTATGCACACAAACATCAACTGATATCTGTTGGATTTACTCTGCACTTGATGGACTGATTCACCTTTTATCATACTTGCCAAACCTCCTGGGAGACTCCCGTTTTTCATCACCCTCTCCCGGTTTCCTCCCACGGGGTCACAATCCTCCCACATTTCTCCTGATTTATGACAAATGTTCAATGTTGTGTTTTTTTCCATTTTGTTATCTCAACCTGTTTCTGGCACTGTACAGGGTGTATAAGCCCTACTTTTTCCACCCGGATGACAATAAAGCTACACCAAATGTCTTTGCCCCGCGGAGTAGAGCTCTTCACGACACCGCAACACAGTTTGAACTGTGCTTGCCAAGCATCACAACATCACAGCAAAGCCATCAGGGTGCGGCACAAGCCATTGGGAATAACGTGTTTAAGAGCGCAGTGGTGACATTGTCACTTTGTGTCTAAAAGGGCCTTCATTGAGAGATGGAGGGAGAATTGAAGAGTACTAAGAGAAAGAAAAACTCAAGCAGGGGCAAGAAATGATTGAATGAATGAAAACTGATGAATAGTCGATTAGTTTTTAGGCTACCAGAGATTCCCACAAGTTCACACCAGAGGGATGAATTATAGAGGTTTTCTCTCCTGAGAATTAAATGTAAAATTAAAAGTGGGCCTGTTTAACAAAAAAATGCTATTGTAGTGTACTTATTATTTTGTTATTTTCATTCTTTAAAAGTCACCAGAATACAGGAAACAAAGTCTCTGAAACTCAAATTTCAAACCCCACAGACCCTCTGCATTAGTTTTGAAATCCTCCCTATTTTGAGGTCTCAACGTTGGCAAGTATGCCTTTTATGAAAATATGGATGTCAGCAAGACAGTGTCTCCAATCGATCAGAAAAAGCCCTGCATTAAAATCTGTTTCCTGGCCTTGACAAAAGTTCAAGAGTTGTATTTCTTTATCTATGCTTTATCCTTTTATCCACTTTCTTCCTGTTTGATTATGTGCTAAATATGTGATTTCAAAACCATTTGAATGGAGAAATAAAAAATGTCTCCCTACTCAATAAGCACAGGACCGATACAGACCATCTGCAATCTCTGGTGTTATATCGTAGCCGGGAAGTTCTCAAGTGCAATGTTCTACCAGAGGTCAATATTGCTGCTAGCAGCTGCTACACTGCAAATATTTATACATTGTGGATATATAAGTCTTCACCAGCATTGAAACCCTGTGTAAATAGACTGTACAGCTGCTCTATAGTTACTCAATGTCCATAGTAACTGCTATCTGCATCCGTTTGTCTTAAAGACAGTGTTGTGCCTGCACTCTTACACAACTGGACAAATGTGACTGAGTTTCGAGTTTTACAAGTTACACAAAGTGCAGCCTTAGAGTAGCTGAGATAAAAAGCTTGGCAGCAGCTTGTTAGCGAGCAGCTACCTAGCTGCTACGTTAGCACCACGGTAGCTGTTTGGCTAGAAAGACACAACAACTAACCATAATATCTCTCTAACTACATTTATGATCAAATTGACAGCAGTTCTATTACACAGACTTAAGATTTATGACCTATACTACAGCCAGCCACCAGGGGGCGATTGAGATGTTTTGGCTTCACTTTTGGGGAGCTGTCATGTCGTCCATCTTGATATAGCCTACAGTTGATGGTCCAGAGTGAGATATCTTGACAAATATTGGACAAATTGCAATGAGATTGGATTGAGACACCCGTGTTCCCCACAGGATAAATAGTTACAACTTTTAACGTTTTATTTAGTGGCATCATCAGGTCAAAATTCCAATTTAACTAATATCGTAACCATTCCCCTTAGTTGTACTTTTTGTTTAGTAATAATTAGCAAATGCTAGCATGCCAACGCTATAGGCTAAGACGGTGACGGTGGTGAACATTAGTTGCCAAACCTTACCATGTTATCATAGTTGTTGTGAGCATGTTAGCATGTTGACATTAGCATTTAGATCTGTGTCTTAGTCGTACAGCAGAGAGCCGCTAGCATGGCTGTAGATCTTGTTATCATTTTGTGGACTGTGCTTATGACAGTGGTTCTGGAAACTTCTACAGAAATGCTTGCTGGACAGGGCAACCAAAAATGTGATCAGTAGTAAAAATGACAATCCCAAAAACTCAAATCCATCCAATCAAATTTGAAGATATCATCACCTCAACCTCTAGCTGGTGGCAGCTTCACAAACCCATATCAGTCAGTAGGTTACACTACAAGTCACGTTTCTCTTTATTGGCAGACACGTGTGTATTTGAGTGTTTGCTGCTAAGTGGCTAAAAGTAGAAACCATCATGCAAAGATGACACTAAAATAGACCAAGCTGAGCTGTGTAGGGGATGGCTGGATGGACATACAGGAGGTGTGTTTACATTTGGCTTCATCCTAATTTGTCCCTGACTTCTATAAAGTAAAACAGACATAAGTTGATTGACCAGTTGTTTAGTCTGGGCTGCCATTAGCAGCTGTCACCCTCTTAATGCACTCCATGGCAGAAGAACAACTCGTGAATGTGGCACAATCTCTCATAAGTCTCATAATGGAGTGACAGGAGTGTAAGCACACAAAAGCTCTCTTTTCTTTCTTCAGGGAACAACAAATCCCTTACTCCTCGAGAGTGCGTCATAGCATTGTGAGTGGGGAGCTATAAAATGTATGGAAGAAATGAGTGAAGCAGAGCAGGAAATTTGGCAAAGCCCTCGGTGTGCACATGAGACAAGCCCCCAGGAAGAGCACCGGCCTGTGAAGCAAATTTTCATAGCGGCCAAATGGCGGTACAACTTCCCAAAAATACTTTTTCCCATAGATTTACATTGGGAAAGTGACGTCCATAAATCAGCGGATAATTTTTTTGGGATGTAAATCAACTTCCCAGTATGAACACTTGAACTTATTTTAATCATTAGGTCCTCAAAGTTGTAAAATACACCAATAGCCAACTCCAGTTGGCTGTTAGTTATTTCCCTTCCTCCGTTCATGTGAATGAGTCCCAGACCGAGGCTGGAGCGAGAGCTGGGAGGTGGAGTTAGGAAAACGCTACTGCGCCTGCTCTATGGGACTAATGGATGCGGATGACTATAATCAACTGTACATAATACACCAACCATGGATAAGTACCTCATACAACCCCACTTCAAATCACCCAAACTATCCCTTTAACTCAATGGAAGTTTGGACATGTAATGCTAACAAAATGTATACCAGAATATTTGCAGATGCCACAATATTGTCTGTTTGCTTCGGGACAACATATCCTGGGAAACCCGTCTATTCAAACAGGAGGAGGTATGAGGGTGCAGCTGGGTGAGCGCCAGGAGCGGAGGATATTGTTTAGCTGTCAGGGGCTTCTTCATCAATGACACTTTAATAAAGGCATTGTAGGGTTGGGGGGGTGAGGTGTGGACAGGACGGGACGACTCGACTGCTGGAGGGGGACAATTTGACGAGGGTACACTGTAGTCTGCTGGGAAACACACTCAGAAAGTATCAGAACAGTGACGGTTTTGTAATGCAGCACATTGCATTTGAAACGAAACACCGACTATGAGGTTAAAGCGGCAACTCTCAGCTTTAAATGAAGGGTGTTCGCACGCCCCTGAGAGTGGTATCGATCCTCTCATCTGAAAGCCGTTTCACACCAAGCACGGACTTTCATCTGAAAAATTTGCAAAGGAAATTTATCAATACTGATTTTGTGGGTTCTTATGAATGCTTGACGGACCTCAGCTGATTTCTGCCTGCGGAAATATATGTTTGACCAGAGACGGATCAGCATCTTTGGTCATAATTAGCTCGCTGCCAAAACATTTTATCAATTTGTCTTCTCAACACCCAATATTGCATGACAAACACCGCAACGACTACCTCAACAACCAAATAAAGGACAATATATGGCTTGAGATTGCCCATATGTTAAATGTTGGTCACGGGATGGGGCTAGCATGTGTTGTGGAGTTAATGTTAGCTCCTTAAGGCCCAGACACACCAACCCGACATCAAGGAACTAGCTGCGATGAAGGCCGACTGTTGAGTTGCCTCACGTCGCCTTTGTGTTGGCCGACAAGTTGCACTTGAACACACCGCAGAGACTACAGCCGACGGACAGTTAGCAGGTACGTTCTGCGCCTGCGTGAGAGGAAATAACTCTCCCTACCAGCAAGTGGTGGTAGTCTGTATTCGTTATTCAAAAAGGGAAATAGGAAGACTGGGGACATACAAGGATATACAAGCCGTCGTTATGTTACGTACATGAAATAAAGCAGCGTCTGCCATTTTCACACTGCTCTCACTCACCACTTAGCTACATTCCAGACGGCCATGTCGCTGAGGAAATTTCGGTCCCAAACTGGCCAGACATTCTCTGTCTGGGTAGGTTTTTGTTGTGTGGAGTTGACACGGGCACTGTTTAGGAGGAAACTCATTGTGTCAAACAAAGACACACTCACCATTACGGGTTCCTAAATTTAGTACTCATTTTAATTTGCAAAACAAAATGCACTGACACAAAGATTGGTATCAAGACACGCATGATCCCACAGTGAAGCGTTTGTGCTGATAGCAATAACATGACTGAATGAGTGAAGTAACAGGACAGGCTTACAGTATGCTGCACATTATTCATTTTTACAAAGCTTGTAAACTGCCATCCCTGTCAACTATAATAACTGACTGACAGCCAATGACTTGGCTTTTTACTATACAGTAGAACAGTACTAAAAGCACAGAACCCAGCAGCAGTATAAGTGCAGATGTAACATATGGAGCAAGAAGCTTCTTGCTCCCGTGTACGCACAGCTACTGTAAAGATATCAGCTGGGTTCTCCTCAGCTATCAGAGAAAACAGTTAGCGACAGAGGACTCCTGCTCTGTAATTTCCTCCCAGGAGTCTACAAAGGAATCTTCTCAGAGGAAGAAAGATACATTCAAACCACCTGTTCTTCAAATACATTCACACAGCCTGCAATTTCTCTGCTAGAAAAATCGCATGGAATACCACTTTGGGTTGAGAGTGGAACGCGCACATCCTTTGAACTGAGAGAATATAAAAACCTAATTGCAGGTGAGAGCCACTGTATAGAGAAAAGTTCTCTTCATAAACACGGTACCGCTGAATGTAGGTTACGGACATGATTTCACGTATGCTTCCCTGCAAACTGCATCTTAAAACCAAGAGTGTATTCATGATTTTGTGATGTTTTTGAGGTCTCTAACAACCTGTTGCCCTCTCTGTTTATGTGAGGAATACAGTTCTTACTTCACTGGACAATGGAACAATTACTGAACAAATTCATGCATCTAAGAGGATGATGACTTTCTATTTTTCTATTTTGGACACATGATCTTAGCTCTACCCTATGGCCCAAAATGTCAGTTTTGAAAACAACATAACCCCATATATAGGAATATTGATCAGTATTCATTGTGTCTATTAATGTTTCAATGTTTTGGGGATATTTATGTTATTTGTAAAATGGTTATATGGAAATATGGTTTTTAGATTTTTAAATTTTTTAAGTAAAACTCCCAGTAAACAGTCAATATGTAAACAATAAACATGACCAAAACATGGAGTTCAGTATATCTTTATAAATTGTATCATAAATGTTGTATTTTAGTGTATTTTCATTACATTTATAGTTACAGTTGTAGTCAAAGAGTATAATACATTCAGTTGCATCATTGTCAGTGTGATCTTGGTTTTAATGGTGATATTGCCTTTGAAATTAAGATTTCATACTAGACAAGGATGAAAATCTTATTTTTTCCTTTATTGCATCTCCATTGGAATCTTCATGGTAAAATAGTTTAGTTAACTTACAATGTATTCATGTTCCTTAGCTTCTTACCTTTCAAAAGAGACCAAATATGCATATACTAAGCCTTACAGTTGAGGAGCAAGTCCTGAAGCATTTTGGGTAGTTATTTTAGGCGTTTTAAGCGGAAATGTACACACGTTTTTAAGAGGTTAAGCATGCTCATCATTGTTTCATCACCTTAATACTTCATGACTTTTCCTAAATTTAGAAGAATTGCAGATAAACTGCAACTTCAAATTTTTGAACTGATGATGTTTCAGAAGTCCACTATAGAAAATTACATATAGTCCGTAAGTTACGTAACAAAACCACGATAAAATAGCTCAACGTTGACTTGCTTTAACATGGGACACAAACAGCAATCTGAAAGTGCATTTGTTGAACTATATTATAATATACTGTGTGTATAATAATATATATAAAACTTGCTCAACTGCTCCCACCCTCTGTCACTGTTAAAGATTTGTAACAATAATGGAAGAAGAACAGTAAGTTTCAGTCTCCTCCAGGCCAAGTTATTTATGAGAAATAGATCCTGCTAGCTGTGAGGGAAACATCATTTTTCACTCTTGTACTCCCTCGTCTGTGACGTCTAGCTCCAACATATGGCAACAATAGAGAGTGACTCCCCTGTCTTCCCTGTCCACCTCCCTTCCTCCATCCTCCTCTCCTCCTCTGTTCCTGGCATTGAGGCAGAGGAGGGACGGACGAAGCCGAGGGGAGTCTGACATGCTGATCTCTGGCTGGTGAGAGGTCAGAGAACACAGACAGTCTGTATCACCTCTTCCTTCACTCCCGTCTCTAAAGAGAAGCTGACTACACTGGACAGGTGGCGTGTGTAGGTGTGTGTTTGTGTGTGTATGCCCACTTTATGATAATCACATGCAGTTTGGGTCAAGTCATAGTCAAGTCAGCACACTGACACACTGACAGCTGTTGTTGCCTGTTGGGCTGCAGTTTGCCAGTTTGCAGTTTGTTTTTTTGTGTTGTTAATTGATTTACAGTAATAAATATATACATACATTTGCATAAAGCAAGCAGATTTGCCAACTCCCATGTTGATAAGAGTATTAAATGCTTGACAAATCTTCCTTTAAGGTACATTTTGAACAGATAAAAAATGTGTGATTAATTTGCGATTTAATACTTTAATCGATTGACAGCCCTACTAATTAGCTAATGTTAGCATGCTAACACACTAAACAAAGTTTGAGAACATAGTAATCATTGTGATCTGATGACTCATAAGAGAATCACTTCAAAGTTAGCCAACAGTTGGAGCAGGCATTAAAATTATAACTATCTCCATCACACAAACTACCCAGTCTGCCCACGTCATGGCCTGTATCATGTTTATACTTGGCCGTGAGGCTGGCCTGGCCTGCAACAACACACATAAACACACACATAAGATGGAGAAGCAGCAGATCTCACCACACTGACAGCTTAGATTCACACTCCTCCTACAGAGGAAAGGAGAGGAGGTGAGCTGTAGTCTCTTTTCATCCAGAATCCACAACTTGCTAAAGTACAAAATTACATAATTCATTCTGGAAATCTTCAGGTTGCATGTATTTATTTAATAAGATGAATAGTTTACTTTAGTCTGCTGGCTTTCTTCACATATGCCATACTGCATATAGTCATAGTCATATCATACATATTTTTCCTTTTTTTCTATTTGCAGTGCCTTTATTTTGCACACTCCGATAAGGCCACTATTTGTTCTTTTTTCTTCATATCTTCATTCAAACATTTCAACATACCATGTTGTAGTGTTGAATTTTCCAGCTGTGTTTTATATAAATATTAACCATTTTCTATACTGTTATTAGGCTGCTTTAATGTGAAGAATGTGGGACATTTTTCCCGAAAAATCCAACAGATGTGACGTCATGCGCGCTTGCGACAGTGTGCAACGATAGTTAACGTTCATGGAGTCCGTTAACTGCAACAAACGACCAGCCCCCACCACAACTCATACTCCAACATAAACTCCACAGAAGCACCAAAAAACAAAGTTATATCTAGTGAAGCCCGTCTTGCAAAACAGGAATGTGACCGACATCGGAGAAAAACTAGAATCAAGGGCCTCTGATTGGTTTTGGGTATCAAAACGGACCCCGAGCTGGCAAAATTCCTATTGGACAGGTAAGCCAACATTACTGCCAAGCATGTGAAATATATAGTGGTTTTAACTAACTAATGTTGCTAACATTAATCAACATGGTGCCTGTCAATCACGTTCAGTCTTGTATCTGTCACCTCATTGTTTCGACCGAGCATGAGCAACAGGACGCTGACTATCGTTGACTAAACGGCCACAGGTGTCACTGTTAACAAGCAATTTCTGATCCTTACATAGAGCCCCTTTAGATATTTTCACTCACTGTATGCTGTTATTGTAGCTGCTTCAATATCTCTACTTCCCTGCAGGGCTCCTATTAGTTTCATCTTGTTCTGGAAACGTCTACGTCATCATCTAACCCCCTGGAGAGCTTACATTTTGAATTTCATCCTCACAGTGATTGACAGGCAGATAAATTAACTCTGGGTCATGTTCCTACTTCTCCTGAGCCCCCAAATACCCAAAGTAGCAGTTATATCTGGGCTACCCTCCCGTGGTGGGAGACTTAATGTCTGACAAAACCTGAAAACTCCAGGAACCCCTGCTCTCTCACAAATGACCCCTGCACGGTGTCACCTAACCTTTAAAACTAATTTTCCCTAAAGTGCCTTCTGGGCATTATTCCAAAAACACTGGATGTGAGTACAGCTAAATGACATTGTGAAGTATTCCCATGGCGGATTGAACTGACGTAGACAAAGAGGCAACCTTAAAATCTACTTATGAAGTTGACTTCCAGTAAGGCTTACTGGTTCCAGAGGGCAGCGAGGGGGCGAGCTCTCCCACCGGCCAGTCAGTCAGTTATTAACCTGTTTCCACAGAGATGATGACGGGAACACGGCCTATTGTCTGGAAGTCATTAAGAGAGCCAGGGGTAGCCAGGGAGTGGCCACATACCTCTGTTAAACCCCCAGCATGTGTACGCGCGCACACACACATACACACACACACATACACACACACACACACACACACACACACACACACACACACACACGCACACACTTGCTTTCTCTTCAGCTGTGCCCTGTTTTCAGTTTCTTTCTTCTGTATCAGTCCAACTCTATTTTAAAGCATGTCTTCATCAGAATAAATGTTGCCAAACCAGCATTCAAAGTGGCCTTGATAAATAGTTTGCATTGCCAAACCACTCATGCAAATTAATAACAGACCAGAGAGAGCAACAGTAGTGTAGAGCTGATTATGAAATGGTGAAACATATGACACGTTTTTAGATTAGAGTTATGATTCAAAGGCCTGTTCATATATTTGCCATTATAGTAAACATTGAGTGTTTGAAGCTCTGTTTTCTGTCTTGCTCATGGCTGTATTAATAGCTATATAGGGAGTGGGGGGAGGCGGGGGGGGGGGGGGGGGGGGGGGTCGGTGCCAGGAATCCAGCCTTAAAATGCAGCCGAGCTCTGAAGGGGAGACTGGGGGAGGGGTAAAAGGGTGAGGAAGGGGCCACAGAGGCAGGGAGGAGTACATGGATGGATGGATAGATAGCTGGACGGGTGCTGCTAGGAGCTGTGTACACACAGAGATCAGAAGTTGCACGTCACCACTATCAGAGAGCTGGCTCAGTCTGGGGAGTCTCCACAGACAGCGTGTAAATGTCAAATGTCTTTGTCATGGCGATAAACAACAACACTCTCTACACTGCAGTGATGATCACATGCAGTTTTTGGGAAAAAACATGCAGTTTTTTTAATGTATATGTATAAATGTGTTATTTTCGCTTATTCTAAAAATGATGTATTTGAATATTTCTGCATACTGGAGTCCCTGAACAGTCTTGGAATTACATAAACTGGGTATCACAGTAAAGCTGAGACTCTAGTTTATCCAATGAGCTCAATTGTATTCATGTGTGATGATGTTAGTTCCCATAGTAGGCATTTCATTATAGTGAGACCATTTATTGAAACTTGGACATCACTGTATAAAATGGCCTGTGGTGACCTCTAGGATAATCACAACCTTGTGAAACTTTACAGCCACAAACTAGAGACCTAGGGCATTCAGCGGATGGTTGGCTTTCCTAGGTAGATTGACAATAAGGGGGTTTCTGAGCAGTTTCCACAACAGAAGTGCTCATCATCTAATTGCTGAAAAATATAATTCTTGGAGAAATGTCAAAATGTCTAAAGTTTTTGATCCCAAATCACAGCATGACTTTTTTTCTATGGTGTTCCTCAAGGTCTTGGTGTCTTAATGTGGTATTTTGGAGGGATTATTCATAATTTTTTATCAATTCTCCAGTGGTGAAAAAATAGTTACATTTAGCACCAAATCTGTGTAACAACTGGTATCAACCCCAAAACAACTTAGGTTTAGAATAGGGAGTATAGGGATGGCCATCATATACTTCTATCATACTGTCCTTAGCCCTTATACACGTCCACAATTTCTTTTAATAAATAAATAAATATATTAATTAATTTAAGTTTATTTCTGATTTATGACTAGAACTACTTGACACACAGTGCTGAGCTCAAATTAATCTCCAGGTTCCCAGCTATCAGATGTTGTACACCACTTCTATGTGACATCTACTGTTGACCTGCTATCTCCCCCTAAACACCCCCTGTACCCCTCTAAAAAAAGAGAAAAATGGATCTATTGTGGGTCTCGAAGGGTTAAATTACTTATTTCCATTCAAACTATAAAACAAGCTATAATAAAGCACTAAAACATACGCTACATGACATGGCATAATATTTCTGCATTAGCACCTTATTGTGTAATACCATCAATGTGTGCATACGCAGTCTTACTTACAGCACATTCCTAATGGTACTGGAGCGAAGCGTTAGTTCAGGCAGAACATTGAAGTTGCGCTTGAATTAGCTGACTGACATCAGATGTTTCATTCATGAGCGGCGTGGTTATCAGCTGACTAGGAACATCCAATCATATTCATGTAGGTGCGCAGCAGTACATTCATGCCAACCTCTTCCTTATGTGCTATATTTCTGGTATTGTGGATTTTACTAGCACTAGTGAATTTTATATAGGGGGTTATTTCTTGGAGAAGAATCCTAATTTCTGCTAATTCAATTACTTGACGTACCGTCTCTGACTAAAATTTGGTCTCTGAGGATCACTGGCCAGGCTGAAACTTTATGAGGAGTGTGTGGTGAGGAGGATACATTTTATCCCAAATCAAAGCGTTCTTGTACAGGGAGGATAAAAACATCTGTCTTTGTTGAAGTAAATGAAATTATAGTTGCTGCCTCTACTGTCGATTTAACAGAGGTTATGTGTGCTCCCATTTTTGGTCTGTCTGTTCTTGTTAAGATATCCAAAAGAGTTTGGCTGAAAGCTTGTGATCTGGATTTCTTTCATTACCTAATTTTTTTTTTTAGTCAGAACTATTACGGTGCATGTGAGAAAGTTCAGCATCAAGTCGGCTGCTAAAAAAGGATTAACCTCACATGAACAATAAAGAAATATAATGGTTGGCGAACTGCAGCTAGTTCTGTATTACTTATTACCTAAATTTGTGCTCTTGTGTTCAGGTGTTATACCTATACCTATGTGCTCCAAGGTTATATTAGAGCTGATGTGCATCTCCTTAAAAATGTAACTACATGTTGGAGCTAAGGTGGCTACGGATGTATCACATGGGGGGCTGCAAGAACTGTTATTGGTCAGCTCAGGCTGCTGTTGTTTTCTCCAAGCGGCAACCTCCGGGGCTGAAATATGAAGCCAATAAGAAGTGCCAAAAACTGCAGTTCCTCGAATGGCCACTTGAAGCTGGTTCCAAAAGTGAGTCAATCCCAATAGACCCCCATGTTAAAATGCCCAACTTTACAGCTGGTTCACAGCCTGGTACAAAAAAATGATTTCCCCATTCATGATACCTGTGAGGGGTGTGGGGAGGTTAAAATTATATTAAGAATTAAAGTTATGCATAATTAAGGGTGTGGTCGCTTTGAGTTTCAGGTCGCTTCGCTACCACGGCATCGCTAACACAGTGTTATTTAGCGTTCGGTTCTACTAAAAGACACTCTAAGGAGTCGCATTTAATTTTTTTCCAGCAAGCAAATTTAGTTTTAAGCCTGTTTTTTGTTAGCCAAAATTACCATCCCAATTAATACAACAGTTAACATGAATTACGGATGCAGCAAGCTAACCAAGCTAGCGCTAGAGTTGGCTGGTAAATTAGCGTTTGTGATGCTGATGGTAGCTGTGCCGAGCTGGGCCTCACTCTTTCTCAGCTCCTTCCCCAGTGACTAAACTAAAACACTGCAGGCTGAAAGCTGTGGTGGTCTGCTGCTTGTGTGTGTGTGTGTGTGTGTGTGTGCGTGTGTGCGCGTGCAGAAAACGATAGAAACAAGGTGAAGTTGTGTAATGTTAGTGGGAGATGGGGCTAATGGGTGCCCCGGGGGGATGAGGGCGTGTCGGGGAAAGAGTAACCTGATGGAATTTATACCAACTCACACACACACACGCACGCACGCACGCACGCACGCACGCACGCACACACACACACACACACACACACACACACACACACACACACACACACACACACACACATATCAACATTCATATATAAAACTATATATAGTTTACTGGTCCCTCTGTAGGATTAAATCAGACCACCAAATAGCAGCTTAAATGTTAACTACTCAGACAAATAGACATGATTCCAATTTTGAAGGTCAACATATCATCACTGTCAAATTACTTTTCATATTTTGGTATAATTGCTTTAACAATGAGACAAGGGTGCATGGGTAGCTTCTGTCTGACAGATGTTTCTCAAAATTAAAACCACATTTCCCATAAATCCTGTTGCTTCCTGCAAGAATATGTTGAAAGAGATTTTTTTTTGTTTCAGCCACCACAAACAAAACCGTCTGCTCAGTTTCTACCACATTGACGACAGTAGGAAAACCTCAAAATGTGCACGGTAATGATTTACTGATGTTAAATAGCTGCATGTAACACCTTTAAGTGGAAACTCACGTGACACCTATAGAGCCTGTCCTTTGAGCCCATTAGAAGAAACACATCCACAACTGCCCAAACTCAACTTTTCAATCTCAAGAATTTATCTCTTACATAACATGTGATGCAAGTGCTGTATTGAGCCATAAATCAAGCGCACCCAGTCTCTGTGCATCTATAGAGAGCAGTAGATAACCTCTGACCTGACTGTGCTAATCTGATCTGTTCATCTGCTAATGAACACACACAAGGTGCAGAAGGAATGTACTGTGTATTATGCTACAGTCGTGGAGTCTTGAGTGGTGCAGGTGTGGTTTGACAAGGTATTTGTAGGTAAGAAGGAAAATGAAAGTGTATGTGTTACTGTGCTAGAGACAGAAAGAGAATGATAAAGATGAAGAAATGTTACAGTAATAATGTTAATTTTTTATTGATGTATGTCAAAATGTTTCGTTTGATCCAGTAAACCTCTGATATTGTGAGGGGGTTAGTCTATATAAATGTTAATGTGTTTTATTACACGGCTGTGTTCAATACTCGATTCTGATTGGTCAATCACGGCGTTCTGTAATTTCTGTATTACCGTTGCTATGTATAACAGACCGTTGTTATGGGCGCAGCTCTGATGTCGGACTCTGGCGGACCGTTTTTGTATCACAATATTGTTTTCTTCAGTAAGTAGCCATGTAATAAGCGGGATAATGTACAGCCAGCGGGTCATTTTTTGTGAAAGAATCCCCTTCAGGGCGTAAGAGACCGCTCCGTGTGCCGCATCGCCCTGTCGGGGATTCTTTCACAACAATGACCGGCTGTACATGATCCCTTACTTAGTTTCCTGTGATGGTCTAAATGCTGCTTTAAAGTTAGCTTATAATTTCACACAAAAAAAATCTTAAAGTTGCACTTATTTTGTCATTCCAATTTCATAAGATTAAAGGACTCACGAGAGACGGATTCAAATAAAACTGAATAAGCAGAGGTCAAGATATCCTGACTCTATGTCCCTCATATGTGTCAAGCTCCAGATACACTGGATCCTACATTTCCCATAATGCCATCGAGTTGGGCATTGGTAAATGCCCACATCTTACAAACTCCACGTCTCAGTTTGTACGGCAGGCTTCTTATTTAAATTTGTAGTCTGCGAGCCCAAGCTGAGATAACCCTGATGACATCACTATGACATCATCGGGGTTATTTTCTCAGACTTGACAAAGCTCCTCCAAAGCCAAATAAGACATTTTGCAACTGTTTTCACAGGATGAGTGGTACTAACCATGATGAGTAAACTGAACTTAAATGAAAGAAACCGGAGCTTTCAACCACATGTGTTACTATCTCCACCCATATATGACCACCTGTTATCACATGATTGAAGTTCCATACCTCAGACCGGCACATACGGGCACTTCGCAAAAAAGTCAAGGCCACGCCCCCTTTTGGGGGATAAAAAACCGAAGAAAATAATTATTGCCGGTCTGATGTATACTTAGGTCCTGTGATGATAAGTTGAAGTGAGATGTTGTTGAAAGTCCTGGAAAAGTTATTAAGTGGACCTTGAGTTAAGTTTATATTAAGTTGCTTTAATTAAAAAAAAAAAGTGTCAGCCTCTGGTTTAACAATTTTTTGAGGTGAGATAAGGGTGCGGGTGAGAGATGGAGAGGAGGAGAGGAATGAGTCAGAGAGGAGGAAGAGAGGAGGGTCGATTCTGTAATCCTTCCACACTCAGTGTATTCCCAATGAAGCTCAAGAACCCACACAATGACCCATTGAGACGGCTGCTTTGGCACTGTAAATGGCAACAGTGTGTGTGTGTGTGTGTGTGTGTGTGTGTGTATGATGGGGGAAAAGCAGAGGAGGAAGAGAAGACATTGTTGTGGAGGCTTAGGTCTTTGTCCTAATCCTAATCTTGACTAATTCCTATTGCCCAGAACCATTAGAGGATAGAAAAGAGCCACACAGCTGCCTCTTTACAGACCTCAAAAACCTTCCAGATGGGAAACACACACTGTTACACACACAGCTGGGTTTCCATTCAAGTATTTTTATGCGAATGCTGATGTACTGAATCAGAAATGTGGAACAGAGGCGGCAAATTATGACAACATTTCCCAAATATTGCAAAACATTCATCGTCAAGGTTTTAGTCAATAAAGGCAGAATGAGAGGAATAAACCTACACACCTATAGAGTGCTGCACGGATGATGTATTTTTGTAGGCCAACCAGGAAGTTAGCATCGCCCTGGGTTCCCTCGACAAAAAGCCAATGGGATTTTCCATTGGGTTTTGGATTATTGCAGAAAATAAACTCTGAAACAAAAGTTTAGGATGCTTACACGTTTTGTTCAGCAAGATAATCTCCACTAATGAACACCACTTTTATCATTTTTGAAGTGTGAATGTAATCGCCAGAAGTAAAAAGCTAACGTTAGGCTATAAACGAACGACACCAGTATACACAACGAGGCTGTAAAGGCAGACGAGTTGGCGAGATCAAAAACGAAAATAAGCATTCACATTTCATACAGATACGTGCCGCAGGTGTGCTTTCCATATCAACGAGATCATGCTGACGTGCTGCAGGTGTGTTTTGGAGGTCTGTGTGTCTGTGTGTGCAAAAGTGTGTGTGTCCTCTTGTTGCAGCTGGACACGTCACAGTGAAGGTGCACAGTAACAGCTGGAGAGCAGGCTGGAAGACAGACACACCTATACACACATCTCTCTGGCACAGACAGCTTCAGCTTGGATTCGAGCCATTAACTGTTGGTGTATCATGTCAATCAGGCCTGTTAGAACAGTCAACTGTGTATGTTATGTACGGTGCCTTCCTCCTGTCTATCTCTGACAGACAGGTGAGGATGTGGCAGGAAGAGCGAGATGCAATTATGATTCAAACAGCAGTATGTCGAAATCTGACTAAGTGGACCAAAAAAAAAAAAATCCCATGAAGCTAATTACCACGATGTGAGCAGAGAAGCAGAAAACACACAGTGAACCTTTGTGAGCTCGTTCATAATTTCACAGTGTTTCCTCATGTTTGATCTGATCTGTGTGTTTCTGCAGCGGTGTGTTTGGCTGACAGCGGGGGATCTCCCACAGCAGAGACACACGGAAACAAAGGTGCCCTTGTGTTGTTTCGCTCTGACCACATGATTTCACAGAAGATAAAATTCCTCTGTTGTATCCACCACATAGTTTGGCAATTACAGATACAGGACGAGCAGTTAATTGCATAACGTGTGCATGTGCATGCTTGTGGTTTTTAACTATTTTTGTGAGTCTCATCTGTATCTGTTTGACTATGTGGGCATGAACCGCACCTTGCAAGACTTTTGATGCTGAATAGATGCTGCATCGTAACACTGAACGCCTGGATATAGTATATGGAGTTGTCTGTTGTTGCAATCCGTTCTATTTTTGGAAAATCAGGACCTCAGTATCTTCAAAACTGTTCCAAAACACACACTCGGTATAGACGGGTTTCTGTGCAACGTCATCACAGAGATGCGCGCAACTAGGGGGCAGAAAGCACGGCATGTCTAGCAGCGCCAAGCTCCAAAGCAGAAATGACAAGGAGTTGTTGTGCAGTAAACTGCACCAACCACAGAAACGATGGATTGAAAACGGCCGGTGGGTGGTGCTTGGTATTTCCTCAACTGATCTCAACATGGTGGCCGGATCACAAACTTTCTCATTTT
This sequence comes from Sebastes umbrosus, assembly GCF_015220745.1. NCBI lineage: Eukaryota > Metazoa > Chordata > Actinopteri > Perciformes > Sebastidae > Sebastes > Sebastes umbrosus. Next base: position 7,451,810 of record NC_051275.1, read on the forward strand.
ACAGCAAAACAGTACACTAAAAGATGTTTCTGAAAACATTTGAGGTGAGAAATAGGCATTACAGTAACAGAATATTAATTCATATTTGATCAGCGCTGCCTAGTTTGACCGTTTGATCGGAGTTTGCGAGTGATTGACAGCTGCTAAGAGACGACAGGGCTCCAGCTTGGCTCTGATTGGTTGTTTTCCTCCGGTCTGTGAAATCTTGCAGATGCCATTAGGAGCACCGGAGGACACCAGAGGCACATGATTTTTTTTTCAGATTACCTGTCTCATGCACTACTGTCAGGATATAGCGACCGTTTTATAGACATTACTTTTTTTAAAATAACATTTGCTCCAATCTTGCCTACTGTTGCTTTAAATACTCCTGTTTTGAACACACTGAACACACAGATGGACAACGGAAAATTGGATTGTGCTGCAAGAGTACTTTATGAGGTTTCTGGAAAACAGTGCAAGCATGTTTAAACTTTGTTGCTACTAACATTCTTACCATTGCAAGATCACAATTCCTGAAGGGTTTGTGTTACAACACAGAACACATACTCATGTATATTCAATCACCTCAAGGACGGGAAGACAAAAAAGAAGAAAATCTATATTGTCATTAGCTCGCATATACTTTTTCTAAATATTTAGACAGACAGGACAGAATTTCCTTTTTGCTCTGAAAACCCCATGCATTTCTGATCAGGAGAATGCCATGAACACTGCACACTCCTCATCAACTGTCTGAGTGATGCAGCAACCGAAGGGTGGAGAGAAGCCAGGAGATTCACTTTTTAGTTTCATCAGAAGCAAGACAAGCCAAGGGAGGAAACCAATTCAACTATGCAACACTTACTGTAAAGCACTCCAAGAAGAGTTACAAGTCCAACTCCACAGGACATCCAACTTCCATGAGCAGCATCCCAAGGTGACAGTAAACATTTATTCCTGATAATAAATCAGAAACCGCTGAGCACTAAAACACAGACACGGGCCGTCTGGTCACCATCGATGCAGTGATTAACTATGATGATGAACTATGATGTAACCCAGACACAGACACAACATAAAACCGATTTTGACACACCCTTGGTATCAATTCAAATGTCAGCTTTCCAGGAACTGAGAAGACAGGCTCAGTTTTTCTTATTTATTCAGTAAAGTTTAGAAGGAGTTTCACAAGTTGGATTTTCTTAAACCAGAACCATGTAATTGTTGTGGTGAAGCTAAAACTAGAATTCCCCATACTTGACCGAAAAGGTTTGCGCAGGACAACAACAATAATGACTAACCATAGCCTACATTTCACAATGCCGATTTCAAATACCGGACTCAGGTCTGAAAACCACACGACCACACTAACCTCACCTCCCAGGAGCCTTCTCGACTCATGTTACTGTGCTTCATAAATCCTTAAGCATCCTGGTGGAGGGCTATTGTGCAACCGCAGTGACACAGCCAGTGCCTCGTATGACACATCCACACAGCCACAACGCAACATGGCTTCAGTCAAACATACAGTCTGCCTCTTTACCACAGTGGCCCTTTCCCAACCTAAAAACCTACATCACAATTACTGGACTACCTCTCCTGCTATTGTATATTACATTTCCATCCATGTTACAAAGTATCTGCTACTGGAGTGTGAAAAGCTGGCTCAGTACAAATATGTCAAGAGCATCTGTGTGCAGCAGCCCAGGAGGACACAAACTACAAATTGTCATGGATGAGCGTCCTTAAGACTTGAGATTTAGGCAGTTCTTAAAGCAATGATTTTCAACCAAGTTGCCAGGGGATACATGAAAAGATGTAGCTGAACTCATTTGAATAAGAGAAATTATTATTATATACTCAAATTGAGTCAGACTATTAGGCCTACACCTGAACATTACGTGTTGAGTGTGTGAAAACTAGTGAGCAATGAGAAGAGAAGTCTAAACAGCTAAAAGTAATGGATACATAGTTCAAATAGTAAAATGTAGAGACAGTTGAAATGATGATCTAAAAATAACGGATAAATGGTTGAAATATTAGCTAATGACGGGATCAGATTACACAATATTTTTGTCTTTGACGATGGTCACCATGTCAGATCTAATGATCACAGCGCCATAAACTCTTGCAGTGTCTTGGTCGGATGACCACGATCAATCATGGCACGTCGTACTCTATGATCATGCGCGAGTTCAGATGTCATCGGGGAGGCGGTTGAAGCAACTGTCAATCATGGCGACAGAAGCGTTGTGTGTGATGCTGACGGTCTAGTGTTGCGAAAAGAAAGAAAAAATGGTTGTGGATGCGCTCCTGGGCGGCACAGAGAGGACGGTATGGGCTGTCGATATTTCAGTCAGTTTCGTTGTCCCACCTGACAGCAGCAAACTCGGCATCCCTCCTCCTTTTCGCCATGTTTGTTTTTTTACCAGGTGACCTGACTGCGACTGCGCGCGGAGAGAGCACCTGATTGGTCAACGCAAAGGAACACGTCGTTGGAGATATCACACTAGGCGTGTCAAGACGAAAAATTCTGACAGGCTAGACTTTTCCTCAGGGTGTCGTGGGGCGTCCCAGACGTGGCGTTGGTTGTCGTGTACTGTGACACACTACACGAGATAAGAGGATTGATTTTTGCACACGACACTCATTTATCGATCCCGATCCCCTACGACGGCCGTGTCGGGCTATAATCAGGCTGATATCGTGTAGTCTGAACCAGGCATAAAAGTAACGGATAAATAGTTGAAGTACGTAGGCTAGTTAGCTATAAGTAACGGATAAATGGCTGAAACTGCTAAATGGATAAACAGTTGAAATAGGTAGGCAGAAGTCAGATAACTGGTTGAAACATCCAGCTTCAACCAAGTATCTGTTACTTTCAGCTAACTTTTTCATTTATTAATTACTTTTAGCTGTTTCAATTCATATCAGGGTATCAGGTAAAAAAGGTTGGGAAACACTGTTGTAAAGGACTTTGGATGAAAGCATCCACCACATCTCCTCTACAAACATGCAGTACTCACGTTAGTCTTGCTGGACACGGCGAATGTGGCTCGGCTGGAGAAGCGGGCAGTGGAGGGGCTGCCGCTTGACACTGGACCCGTCACCATGGAGGAAACTCTGGAGCCAACAGGAGGACTGCTGGAGCTGGGGGAGGATGAGAAGGTGGCAGGTGGGGACGCAGGACTGGACTGACTGCTGAGGCCGCTGTAGGTCTGGGCTTGGCTCCCCAGGCTGCAGGGCTGGATGTGGAGGAGAGCCTGGCTCTGAGTGTGAGCCTGACCCTTCCCGTAGATCACCTCTTTTATCTCCTGATGGTTCTCCTGAATGTCACTGAGGTGATTCTTGTGATTGTGACTGTGGTTGTGGCTGTTGTTAAGCAAGGTGCTCCTGTCACACGTCATCCCGCTGAGGAGCTCCACCTGTAGGGTGAGAGCCTCCAGCTGACTCCTGAGCTGCCGGTTCTCCTGCTGGAGCTGAGCCACAGCTCGTCCCAGAGGCCCGCTCAGGTTGGCTGTCTCCTCCAGACGACGCTCCATGCCCAGCTTAAAAACGCTGACATCCGAGTGGATCTCCCTGATGGCATCCCGGAGAGTGTTCTCATAACGGGCTAAAGCTGCACACACTGTCTCCCCCTCTGGAGAGGAAGACCGGGGGTGACACAAGTCTCCCATCTCAGCCAGGGTTGTTGGGGCTTCCATCCGAAGAGCTATAGCCACTGGTGACCCAGTCTGTGAGCTAACGTCTGAGAGTGAGATAGACCACTGGAGAATAGCTTCAGTCAGGGTTGGGGGGGGGGGGGCAAAGGTCTGGTTTGATTTATCCCCACTCCTTCAGCTGTGTCCTGGGACGTCCCGGGCTGCTTCTGCTTCAATAAGCTCTGCTTTTCAGGTACAGATGACTCACTCTCTCTAAAAGCACAAAAGAGACGAGACTTGACCTTTAGCTTGTGAACAGCTGTCAAACTCTTCCCACCAACTGAGGTAAATATGATGTCCTGTGCAAAAAATGCAGCTACCTTACAAAATATGCAAGATAGTAATAATCAAATTGTGTTAAATGATTTCATTCAGAATCTACAAAATGGAAAAACATCACAAACTTGCTCTGACTGCATTGAACTGAACAAGAGAATCTCTTTTCAAAGAGTCAGAATGACAGAAAAAAGCACACATCTATGGTTCATAACTGCCATAAAACACAGCAGCGAGGTAATCTTCACTCACAGCTGCAACAAACCTACCTCAGCTTCGCTCTCCGGTTCAGCTCACTTGTAGTTTCCTCAGTGCTGAACAGCTGTATGAGTGAGTGTGTGAGCTCTGCTCTGCTCTGTGCTGCCGGCTCTCTGGTTTGTTTTAGCTCTCAGGTTGATCACTCCTCTCTTCTGGCCTGGAGGAGGGAGGAGAAAGGGAGGGATAAAGGAGGAGGGCAGTGGTGGTGGTGGAGTAAAGAAACAACATGGAAAGAGTAGTAAATGTGAGGGGAGGGGAAGGAGGCGGGCCGGGTCGCTTTTATATCCTTGCACTGTGTAAACTATTGGAAGGAGGACTCCTTCTCTCTCATACTTTCTCACTGCACCTCTTCCTCCTCCTCTCCTTTCTATCATAGGTATGTAAGTCTTCCCCTGCTCAGTACCTTCTTCTTCTTTTTCTCTCTCTTCCATTCTTTTCCCTACTTTTATTTGGAAAGAAATTAGGACTGTCAATCGATTAATCGCATGATTGTCCATAGTTAATCGCGATTAATCGCACATTTTGTATCTGTTCAAAATGTACCTTAAAGGGAGATTTGTCAAATATTTAATACTCTTATCAACATGGGAGTGGGCAAATATGCTGCTTTATGCAAATGCATGCATATATTTATTATTGGAAATCAATTAACAATACAAAACAATTATAAATATTGTCCAGAAAACCTCACAGGTACTGCATTTAGCATGAAAAATATGCTCAAATCATAACATGGCAAACTGCAGACCAACAGGCAACAACAGCTGTCAGTGTGTCAGTGTGCTGACTTGACTATGACTTGCCCCAAACTGGATGTGATTATCATAAAGTGGGCATGTCTGTAAAGGGGAGACTCGTGGGTACCCATAGAACCCATTTTCATTCACATATCTTGAGGTCAGAGGTCGAGGGACCCCTTTGAAAATGGCCATGCCAGTTTTTCCTCGCCAAAATTTTGCTTAAGTTTGGAGCGTTATTTAGCCTCCTTTGCGACAAGCTAGTATGACATGGTTGGTACCAATGGATTTAGGTTTTTTAGTTTCATATGATACAAGTATCTTCACTCTAGCTTTAAAACTGAGCCTGCTACAACCTTAAATATCTCAAGTTGCGTTAATGCGTTAAAGAAATTAGTGACGTTATATCTAGTTTGCATTAATCACGTTATTATCGTGTTAACTTCGACAGCCCTAACAGAAAAACATAACACCCAGAATCATGGACAGGACGACATAATCATAATCTGATTCAGTTTGTAGTGTCAATAGAGATAATTCATGTCTCAATCTCCACATCAGCTTGTTTCACATCACCAATCCAAACACACTTAACCTTTTTCCTTCCTTCCCCCGATCCCTCCGTCTCTCTCTCTGGTCTCTATCTGTAGCTCTTTCACTCTGTATCATTATCTCTCCATCCCCTCGCTCTAATGGTATTTTGTTAAGATAAGGACTGGTCAAGAGGTGAAATCTGATTTTGTACACAAGCAATGCAGTGTTGAATAGCTCCTGTTAGTGACCATAATGTGGCAAACAGGTAGACACACTTTTCATACAGAAAACCATTATAATGCAATTTCCACATAGGCTGTATGTTAATATATATCAGTTTGATACTACTACTACTATTAGACCACAACTAGAGTGTAAAGGCTTCTAGAGGACGTTTCAGGTTTACCTTCCACTGTTTCTCCTATAGATGTACTCTTTACATTTTTTCTATTATCTTCTATTCTATTCTATTGTAGTTGTGTGCTTGATGGCAGGACGAGACGGACACACAGACAGACGAGCTGGCTGCTGAGGACCACAACCCTCCCCCTTGTAACTGGACCCCAACAGAGCAAACATTCAACACTAGATAGCAATTGTGTGTGTGTCTGTGTGTGTGTGTGTGTGTGTGTGTGTGTGTGTGTGCAACAGACAGACTCATGCAAATACTTCGACATTCCACCCTCCTGCTTACTGTCAAGTGTGTGTGTGTGTGTGTGTGTGTGTGTGTGTTAAGGAGTGTGTGTGAGAGCGTTGGGAGATGAGGAGGGGGCTCGGTGAGGTGATTTACCAGAAGATTGTCCCCCCACCGCTTGGTCTCGCACTATCTCTCACACACACACACACACGCACACGCACACGCACACACACACACACACACACACACACACACGCACACACACACACACACACACACACACTTACACATACTCAACACCCCCTCAGGGTTTTTATGTGAGTCTGCTGGGGGCAGTACAAGACACAGGCGGCAACAAACCACTGTAGCGGTCAGAGGTCACGGGTATAAGTTTCATCAGCAGTCTGAGGTTTTTAAAAACAGACATTGCTGTTGTATCTTATTATGTCAACTTTAAGTTAAAGTTTCCTTTGTTGACGCTGTTTTCCATCCTTGAAAGTTGAGCTTTTTGAAAAGCTGTTTTCAACCTTTCACAGGCATGTTTCTGTGTAGCAGCAACTTTACGAAGCCAACTTCCTGTTGCCTCCAAAATTATTATTTTTTTATATCAATAGCGTCAATCACAGTCACAACTGCACAGATGCTACAATAGGGATCTTTTGCTCCAGTGCAGCAGCAGTTGGCTTTGGTTGACAGGTAGAATTTATGACCTGTAATTAAATTTCATTTGAATATATTAGTGCAGTCATTTACCGGCAAAAACATCAAGACATGCCAATGAGAACACCTGTACTGGGTGATTCTCCATGTAGAAATATAGCCGTACCAGGAGAGTCATGTGTGAATCAACTCGGCGTATAAGGCGTATAAATACCACGGCATTACATGGACATTCTGAGTGTCATGAGTACACATTTGAGTGTTTTTGCGTGTCATTTGTATGTAGTTAGGTTTAGGCAAGAAAACCACTTAGTTAAGGTTAGGAAAAACGTCATGGTTGGGTTTAAAATAAGTACGTAAACTAAGTAAAACACGTACGGAAACAACACAACACAACCAGACAACAAACAGCACTACCAACTCTAGTTTTAAGCTTGATTACAGTGAAATTAAACTAATCTTTATTTTGCTTAAGGCACCCTGAAAGTCCCCGTAGCCCCCAGTTTTATGAACCACTGCTTTCCAGTAACAATGAGTCAGCAGGTAACGTGGTATGACCCGCATGAATCAGAGTGGTATGAAATGAAAAACCAGCTGTCATCACAACAATAGGTCTCTTGCTCTTTCCCTGAACGGCCTCCCACAATCCTTTTTCAGTTTTCATTGTTTTCATAATGACTGGATATGTTTTACTTCTGTGACGCTGGCTCCCTCTGTGCAGGGCCGACGTTGTAAACGTCCAGTGCGATTATTGAGGAGGAGAGGTCACATACTTTGTCTTCTCATCTGGTCTTCAACCAGTAATACTTTTTGTTGATATTGCACAGACATTTGCAAACACACTTCTTCCTCTGTGTTGGGTGATTAAGTGTGGATTAGGTCACGTATAGTACAGGCTGGAAGACATCTAGGGTTCACACTTTTGGACAAAGATATATCACAGTTGTCAAGAGCCAAATATCTGCAAAACGTAAAGAAAGCCAATTGTTGTTTCCTCACTTGTGCCTTTATATAACATCCTAACAGATCTGGGGAAAACTCTAAGCAGACTGTGAGCAGAAAATCCCAATCCCAAAACCAGCAGGGGAAATGTGAATACACAAGTAAAGAAAGGATGCTCTGCCATGCCTTAAAAAGTACTGTGCTCTAGTACTGGCTCAGTTTTATTGACTCTTGTCTTGCTTTCATGGGAAAGTAAAAATGATAAAACTCCCTAATCAGCTTTAAGTTTAAAGCTGCACTAATCAATATATTGTATATTAACAATGGAATAAATGTGAAACATGAAAGAGGCTGCTTGTAGCAACAAAGCCACAAAGAACTATCACCCAACTCTGCAAATGCCCTCAGCTTAAACAGAGCGTTTTACATCTTTCAGCTCTTTGTTTTGGTTTTGCGGCCTTCAACTTTACCTTTTAAGTTCAGTTTCACCGCTCTCACAAACCTCGTTTCAGCAGCAGTAGGCAGCTGTTTACAGTGAGAAAAAAAGTCCATGAACCCACCATAGAGTAGTGCAGGGATGACGTATTTTTGTAGGCCAACCCGGAAGTTAGAATTTCCCTGGGTTCCCACAACAAACAGCCAATGTGATTTTTCCATTGGGTTTTGGATTATTGTAGAAAATAAACTCTGTGGTAAACAAACGATTATAGTTTACAAGTTTTGTTCTGTGAATCAGAAATGTGGAACAGAGGCGGCAGATTATGACAACATTTCCCAAATATTGCAAAACATTCATCGTCAAGGTTTTTGTCAATAATAGGCAGAATGAGAGGAATAAACCTACACGCCTATAGAGTGCTGCAGGGATGATGTATTTTTGTAGGCCAACCAGGGAGTTAGCATCGTCCTGGGTTCCCTCGACAAAAACCCAATGGGATTTTTCCATTGGGTTTTGGATTATTGCAGAAAATAAGCTCTGTGGTGAACGTACTTATGCATTTTGAAAATATGAAGCGTGTTACTTTCCAAAACAAACTGGCATCAAGTAGCTACAGCGTTTGTTATTGAAAGCTGTAACCTTTGTGATTTTTAGAAAGTTTAGTCATGATTCATGTGTTTATTAGCATACAAAGAGTCAAGACACAAAATATTTAAAGACCAAAACCAGCCTTAGGACATTTGTAATTGTAGTATTTGAAAGTTTGTGCCACAGAATGTCTATAAGCCTTCAGTGTGCAGGCTTTCTGGACAGTGTTTGGAGGTGTGATCTAAAAATCATGCCACACTCGTCATGAGAGACATTTCATCTGCTCTGATTACATCTGATTACAAGAGTGAAACAAAACTGAACTCAGATCTAATCAGTCCAAACACGGATCCCTGATGCATTCAGGTGCACGAAATGTTGCACAACAAGTCAAAACAAGAACGGGCGAACACGGGTTGGATGGATGACACATTCTGATGTAATGAAGGTTCTCACACTGTTCTCTCTGTGGCTTTTACAGGAAACATGATGACAGCACGATGCAGTTCAGAAAATGTCAACATATGAAGACAAAACAAACCCAATGCACCTATTTGTATTCACAGGAAATGGTATTATAGAATATACGTAAGGGATAATGTACAGCAAGCCAGTCATTGACCCGCTAGCTGTACATTATCTCCCTTATTACACGGCTACTTACTGAAGAAATCAATATTTTGACACAAAAACGGTCCATCAGAGTCCAACATCAGAGCTGCCCATAGCAACGGTCTGCTATACATAGCAACAGTCTGTCATAGAGAAATTACAGACCGCAGTACGTTGTGATTAACCAATCAGAATCGAGTATTCAACACAGCCGTGTAATAAATCTATTTATGATTCAACATGAACACAAACTATCCTCTGATCAAGTTAAAGAACTATTGTCTTGTATTTAAAAAAACATCCATATTCTTGTGTCAACAGTAGTGTGTACATTTGGTACATTTTGAGTTGTCATTGAACTGAACTGGCTGCTTTGGGTGTCATATTAGATTTTAAAATTTACATCCTGTCAGGAAGCATGGAAATGCCAGATGTAAATCTTATTCAAATCAGTTTTTTTAGCCAGAAGGACGAACTATTCCCTCTGTCTCTTCTGGACTCTGTTTCTTCAGTGTCACCAATGGTTTTATTTCAACACATCTTTTGGCATCAGTTCACAGCTGGCAACATGAAAGCAGGGTTCAGCACTGTATTTAAGTGAATAGTGTTTGATAGAGGGTCAATGGGGGAATTAGTTGTTTATAATTAAGTTGTTAATTATAGGTATATCATAGGGAAACTGTACAGCTAAAGAAGCCAAACTCAACCACATTCTGCCTCGATCCTCTCTAATTTCCCCTACGTCATTATCCACATCCCCCTTATACAGAATCTCTTAAAGGGGGTTAGGGTACACACATAAAACACACACACATATTCAAACACTTACAATACCCTTTCTGCGTCAGCGATATCCTCATATCACCAAAATCCATCTAATTCACACAGCCACACACACGCACGCACGCACGCACGCACGCATGCACACACACACACACACACACACACACGCACGCACGCACGCACGCACGCACGCACACACACACACACACACACACACACACACACACACACACACACACACACACACACACACACACACACGCACGCACACACGCACGCACGCACGCACGCACGCACGCACACACACACACACACACACACACACACACACACACAAACACACACACATTCTGACTGCCGGTTACAGACTGTAAACATTAACAAGAGGGCCATGAGTTCGCCCACAGAGAACAGTGTACGTCACCGCCACTTTAAACAGAACACAAACATGTCCACGCTCCCTCAAACTCCCATAAACACGCACACACACACACACACACACACACACACACACACGCAGATGCAAACATTGCCTGGAGAAAGCAGAACTGTTTGAGAGCAAACTGCCAAACTGATCCAAACATGAAAATGAGTCAGGCTTCATGTTAACCTGAAACAATACTGCTACTAATAATCAACACACATTAAAGTGGTAGTAGGCAGTATATTTTTGGCGTCATTGGGCAAAAATTCCATAATAACCTTTCAGCATATTGTAATTCAAGTGTTCTGCAAGAAAACTAAACTTCTGCACCTCCTCAGGGCTCTGTTTTCATGCAGGCTTTAAAAAATCTAGCCTGTGACGAGAGACTTTGACCAATCACAGGTCATTTCAGAGAGAGAGAGAGCGTTCCTATTGGCTGTGCTCCAGTCATGTGAGCGGTACTTGGCGTTCCTTCAAGCCATCTCAACCTGATCTCAACATGTCGGGTCACAATCTTTCTCATTTTACAGCTAAACAGTACACTACAAGATGATTCTGAAAACCTTTGAGACGAGAAATAGGCATTACAGTAACAGAATATTGATTCATATTTGATCATCGCTGCCTAGTTTGACCGTTTGGTCGGAGTTCACGAGTGATTGACAGCCGGCTCTCATAGACAGCAGTTGGATAGCAGATCAGCTCTGACTGCTTGTTTTCCTCCGGTCTGTGAAATCTTGCAGATGCCGTCAGGAGCACCGGAGGACACAGAGGCACATGATTTTTTTCAGGTTACCTGTTTCATGCACTCCTATCAGGATATAGTTACCGTTTTATAAAAATAACTTTTTAAAATCATATTTGCTCCAATCTCGCCTATCTCAGCTTTAAGTAGTTTCATTCTTAGACATGGCCTGTCCATTCAGTTGATCAGACTAGCGAACTTGATCATGCTTTATACATTACAGATGATTTCAAAGTTTTGATGGAATTTCTGAATGCTCAATTACTCAAGGATTGTACTTAAATATGTTTTAGGTACTACTTGAGTATTTCAATTTTATTGTACTTTATAACTCTTCTCCACATTACATGGTTGTGTCGGTTGCAGCGTGGGAGAGATCACATAAAGTCGTAGGCTATTATCTATTTATTTTAGGGCTGTCAAAGTTAACACGATAATAACGCATTAATGCAAATTTGTTTTAATGCCACTAATTTCTTTAACGCATTAACGCAACTTCAAGGTTGTAGTGAGCTCAGTAAGCTAGAGCGAAGATACTGGCATCATATGAAACTAGAAAAACCTAAGGAATCCATTGGTACCAACCATGTCATACCAACTTGTCAAGAAGGTGGCTGAATAACGCTCCAAACTTAGGCTAAATTTTGGTGAGGAAAAGCTGGCATGGCCATTTTCAAAAGGGGTTCCTTGACCTCTGACCTCTAGATATATGAATGAAAATGGGTTCTATGGGTACCCACGAGTCTCGAGGAATCCAGCTCTTTACATCAGTCTTAAACTCACATTCACAATTCAGGACAGCTTGGCTCTGACATCTCTGCCTGGAAACCAACAGTGAGACACAATAACACATATCAGATCGTGCCAGACAGCCCGTTCTATGAGTCTCCAGACTGACAGACAGGCTACCTGCTGGCTTTGATCCCAGTCTGACACACAGTGCTGTTCCCACCAGTCCGTGTGTTAACAGACATCACATTTCACCCGAAAACAGGCCTAAAAAAAAAATCATCCTCTGCAACTCGCCTCGCCTCGACCCCCCCGCATGACATCAGAGTTTCCATGGGAACCTGTCAGGCCTAAACAGGGCAATGGGGATGGCAGCCAAGTCATGATGTCATTGACACTTCAAAGAATGACTTTAATGAACTGCACATGGAGCTGAGAGAGGGAGAGCGAAAGAGAAAGAAATCCATTGAGTGCAATTAGTACACATTTGCTATTATTGTGTCATGTTTACACTGAATCTTATCAAGTTCCACAAGTGTTTTGACAAAGTAGACTCAGTGTCAATAAGGCCACCCATAAAGAGGAAGATAATATCATTAATAAGTCTCAATAAATTTAGATTTTAAAGGGACACTGCTGCGAGAGTGCTCATTCGCTAAACCCCGCTCTCGAACAGAAATTGTTCGAAACCGTAATTTTCTCCAAATTCACAAATCAGTGTGCACGGGGTTGTGGTGAGAGTGTCTCTTTTGGTATCTAAAGAGTCTGAAGAGAAGTATCTTCTTTTAATCACCTTTCCGAAAATAAAAAAACACATCAGCACAAGTTTAAGTGTTTATCTGACGTAAGCTGCAAACGTTAGCACGCCTGGCTAACTATCTTACTGGCATTGTGTCCAAACGCAAAGGACCTGTCATTAGCTAACCATATTATTATGTGGGATTACAGGTTAGGTTAGACAAATAGCCAAAGTATTATATCAGACTTTAGAGTGCTCTTTATTTGGTTTTCAAGTCATCTCTAGCCAAACTTGCATTAACATTTACCAAACTCTTTGGTCACTCCTCCTCCTTAAATCCCTTGGAAAAGTGCATTAAAGCATAAATATAACTGTGTTGCTAGTTAAAGTACATTTTTTTTTAAGTAAACTTTCAAACCATGCCAGGATTATGTTCAAACGAAACGTTTTTAGTTAAAATACTGGGCTAAATCTGCAAAAAATTGCAAAAAATCAGAATTTTAGCTTGGAACATGCAGCTTCAGCCTCAGTTTTTTTCGGCATAACCATCATGTGTATCGTGTACATTGTTAGTTTTTTTTTTATTTGTGTGTCCACCACAACAAAGGATCCTATTAACTTTCAAATGGCATGGATTCCGTGGTGCCAGCACGTCATTTTAACACATTACGTACCACCACCACCACGTAATACGCTTTTAACTTAAGAGGTCGTGGCCATTTCACATATGTTTGTGAGATCAGGCTAAGCAGCTACAGCTGCTAAAATGTCATAGCGACGGTTGTCATTGGAGCCAACAAAGTCCGTGGTTGTCTTCCTCATCCTCGCAATGAATCTGCCACCGTCATTGTAAACTGCATATGTGCAAGAATGAAAAACATAAGGGTGCAGGGCTTAGCGACAGGTCAACTGACTCTTCCCATGGATAAATAAAGGTTCCATAATTAAATGACAGGTGAATAGGTAGATGGAGGAGGATAATGTGAAGAAAGACGAGTGATGTACTGTGAGAGTCTCTGGTAAACTTCGGGAAAGGAGGAGGATGGTTGACGTAGCGCAGACGAAGGGAGGAGGTGGAGTGATGACACTTGAGATTTGAACTGATCCAGGCAGAGAGCAGGGGATGAGAAGGTGTGTCTAATATACATTTTTGGGAGGGTTAAAGACAGCAAGAGGAATATCAAACGGTCACGCGGGATCACTTTCTGTGTTTACTTTCACATCATCATCGTTCATCGTTGCCTTCAGAAGGACAAAGAAGTCTCTGCTCTCTGCTAATGTCTGCAAACATTAATCAGCATGCTGTTCATTTATTATCTTAATACGAAATGTTTGTTGAAATTGCTGAACATGAGCTATGTAGTTTTTCCATCTCCACTGTATGGATCATACTGTAAATGTATAACTGAAGCCAGCAATAACATGTTTTATGCTACAAATGCTTCCAAGGACCTTGGGGTTTTTTTCTTATCAGATTGCAAGTGGTCCCTGAGCCAGACTTTGAGTATTACTAGTGTACAAAATGTAATGGGGAAGACAAGGGGGGAGTGATGGTGTGAAGAGGTGAGGGGGGAGAGATGGACAGAAAAGGGGTCCACATTCTGCAAACTCAGGAAAACCTCCTGAGATCACTAGCTTCACATAATTACAACCCACGCTGTCTGCTGCCCTCCAACACATCCAACACATACTGTACACACGAACACATACACTTTCCTGTTCTCCTTTTTATTATTTTTTTTATTGTGTTATAAAGTGATTACAAAACAAGTGAAGACATGTGCAGGGACATATATAAAAAAGACCAAAATATATTATACAGAGAAAAAGACAAATAACAAAGTACTAAAACAAAACAAAACAAAACAAAAACAACACAAGGGGATAAAAGCAGGTTGAAGAATGTGTGTGTGTGTGTGTGTGTGTGTGTGTGTGTGTGCGTGCGTGCGTGTGTGTGTGTGTGTGTGTGTGTGTGGATAATGGGTGTGTGTTTGGCATTGAATGAGGCTAGATGGTCAAATATGACATATATCTACTCTTAAACACATATACTGTACACATGCACACATACAGTATCTACACACACACATACAGATATCCTTCCTTTTATGTGTAGAGCATAGGGGGAACAAAACAAAACAAAAAAAAATGAGTTATATATATATATATATATAATACAGTATATAAACATACACATATATATTAATAATATGAATAATAATAAAGATGATGATGATGAGGTCATGATAATAATATCAATAACAATAATAATACCAACACTTGCAATAATAAGTGAGGTAAATAAATAAATAATAATAATATAATAATTAATAATTTTCCTATGCTCCTGATGAGCTTTATTTTCAATAACTAGAAACATGAGTATATGCGGTCAACGGTGAGAGACATTTTAATCACACATATGATGTTTTGTCAATTTAAAACATCATTTTGCAAGTCAAGAATGTTGCAGTTCAACGCCAAACTTTTTTTCTGAAGTAAAATTAACTATTTATAGTAAAACTATTAATACCGCACAGTAAAAGTCCTGCATTCATATTTTTACTTCAAGTGAAGTGTGAAAGAGAGGTATTATCAGCACAATATACTTAAATGTACTGTTCAAGCTGGAGCTTTCAATTACAATATGATGCTGGATAGTTTAATGAAGAATAAGGCATCTTATTTTAATTTTCATATTTTGTGAGTGAAATCCAAATTTGCAACTAACCAGTAACATTTCTCTGTCAGGTAAATGTAGTACTACAATGTTTTCCTCTGAAGTAGAAGTACATAGTAAGTAGTATACAGTTAAGTTGCATAATTCTGAACTCTGATTCAAAAGTGCTTTGTGGGCATTTGGTAAGTCATTTTGGGGTACAGTGAGTTAGAATAGTAACGTAATTTAACATTTTTCATATCTAAACATCATAATAAATGTATAGCTGTTAGGGGCCCTTTTTAAGTTGGGGCCCCAGGCAGTTACCTACTTTGCCTAATGGTGTTTTTCCCCGTGAACCAGAGTGTATTTCACATGTGTTTCTAATGTGAATTGCTGCGATTTGGGTGTGTGACGCAACTATGTCATGGCAGGTGTATTGCTCAAGACCAAAGGAAGCGCAGTGTTGAGTGTTGAAGTTGTTTGTATGAGCGGTTCTTGAGAAAGCTGCAAGCGGCAACACCACAGGCCAAGAATTCTGAAGACAGCTGCTATTTTCATAGCAACAGAAGAAAGATATACCAAGATTATCCTCTGTAGTTAATCATGTAAAGCACGAGCATATGGAGGAACCAGTGTGCAACGTTTAAAGTATGAATGGATAAAGTGCAGCTGACTTTCATTTAGTGGAATCGAGTCTAAATCATGAAAGCTAACCTTTCAACCCAGACTGCTCACACCGGCCGGCTGATGCACTCTGCAGAGAGGAGAGCGATATCAGTGAGACAGTGAGCAGACTGAGGGAGACACACAGTGAATGAATGTGGACTGGGTGTCCTCTGTGGGACGGCATCAGGATTAGATAGGTGTGGAAGTGGACAGGCCCCTAATGTCAACAGTACAGAGGATACTGGAGACCGCTGTGAGGATGTGACCTCAAGAACTGGATGGACTTCGGGAAGTAAAGTGCATGTGGATAAACAAGGAGCGACGCTAAAACACACACTCAGGTTGGATATTTTAGCAGTATTTCTTTGGATTGTCACTGCCAACATTTTTTGCTAGTATGTGACAGCCTTACATGGGAAAACCAAAAAAGTTTTTCTCACATAGCTGCTATCATAAACGTATATACTGTACATAGATACCGCATAGACAACTTCAGCGTCGCTGCCATATTGGGGAGGTCAGGACTGGCCTGTAAACACATACAAAGAACGGGGGAGCTGCCACTTTTCTGGATTAAAAGCACTATAACTTTTACATTTCTCAACCGCTTTCAATGAATCATTTTTATATTCAAGGATTTCTGATCTACGAGGAGTAGAAAATAAACTTTTGTCTCCAGTTACTTAAAATCTAACTAGACTAATCACTGCTAGACGCTCAAAAGAGTGTCTATCAATGTTAACTAAGCTTAACGTTACATGAACTGAATTACTTACGTGGTGGAAAATAATTCATTTTGCTGAGAGTTAACATTACTGTTCCAAAACCCAAGACATGACATCAGCTTTATTGTAAATTTCAAGTTTTAAACACATTGTGTTAGACATAAAGATAAGCTAACATTTGCCTTGGTCGAAGATTAGCTAACAATAACAAACACTAGCTAGCTCTTATCTGATGACTTACAGAAGTAAACGTTTTGTAAAGATGTATCTTAAACTGTAATGTTGATGATGGGAAAAATTCCTAAAGGAAAAAAATGTGTAATGAGTACGACGTCTTTTAATACCATATCAGCAGACAGACTGACCGGTGATCCATGAACCAGAAGCAGTAATGTAACGTTACTGGACCGTTTTCACTCCATGTAGATTATAAATACTTGAATATAAAAATGACTCACTGAAATCGGTTAGGAAATGTAAACGTTACAGTGCTTTTTATCTGGTAAAACGGCAGCTCCCCCGTTCACTTGTGTGTGTTTACAGGCCAGTCTTGCCCTGTCCAATATGGCGTCGACGTTGACGTACATTCAAAAGGCCAATGCGGCATCTACGTATATATATATATATATATATATATATATATATATATAGCTGCTAACATATAGTTACTGACTAATGTAAGAATAATAGGAACACACACACAAACACACATTACACACAGTGTGAGAATGCCTTTAACGTTTTCCCAGGACCCGGTGAACAACTTTACTGATAAACGATGACTAATTCTTAAACAAGTGTGTGTGAATGTGTAAATGTAAGATGATGTCATTCACGCACACTGAGCCAAAATACATCTCAGTCATATCCATCAATTGTTCTTTCTCTGCTATCTGCACACTCACACACACACACACACGTACACACACGTACGTTGCTCTGCTGTATCAAAACCCCCGTTACCAGATCAGCGAGGCCCTGATTCAGCATTACGTCACCCTTTCCTCGTCCAGACCCTGGAGCCGAACACAATCAACCACACACACTTGACGCATGAAAAAGAGCAATTAGAAGGGTTGTTAGAGAACATCCATCACGCCGAGCCATTTTTCCTCAGAGCTAAAGTTTGCAAAGACAACATCATTAGGTGCGGCCAGCAGCAGAGAAACATGTAATCTGTGTGCACTTCTGAAAACACAGGAGGAGATTTGTCAAAGCTGCTGATTTCAAATGACGTCAAACACTGCAGCGCCACTCATGCTGCAGTAAGAACCGAGGCCGATGTTTTAGAACAGAGCTGAGGACATTGGTCCTCATAATATGGGAATATGAAAAGAGAATAATGAATAGCTTCATGTAATGAAAACAGGTGAAACTAAAACATACACGTGAAAAAAAGCTCTCATATGAAAAACAACACGTGTCCAAAAAGTATGTGTTATGGACTAAAATGTAGATTTCAGCATGTGACATTTTCATGCCACTATTCAGGGTTTTTATAATGCCAATACAATCCAAAATATTTTTTTTTTTCAGAATTAAATGGCTTCTGAAACAGTAAAGTGGAAACTCACGTTTGTCTTTTATTGACTGAAAATTAGGGCTGTCAAAGTTAATGCGATAATAATGCGTCAACACAAATTTGTTTTAACGCCACTAATCTCTTTAACACATTAACTCAACTTTAACTGAAGCTCGGTGAAAGCTCAATCAAGACTTTTCATATGCTTACTATCTCTTATTTACAGAAGTCCGGGAGCCCCAGAAGCTCCAGGCTTGTTATGGAGGTAAATTTATTTGAAAATGTTGTTTGGGATTATGCACCCATAAAACACAATATCAGCTGACATAATAAGCAGTGCTCAAAGTGGACCGGTACTCACGGTACGGCACCGTACAGCACTCACAATCTGCCGGTACTCTTTTACTCTCATATCAGGTTATCTGGGAGATTGACAATGGTGATTCAAAACGACACAGCGCCGGTGTTTTTGCGCCGACCCTCATAAGCCGTATGAACATAAAAACTATGTGGAGCTACAAATTACCTAGGAAACCCCTTTAACTATTAACACTAAACACACCACCTTAACCCTATAATGTTCTAGTTGGCATATTATTGGACTATTATAGGCCTACTATAGAACATGCATAGCCCAAGTATAATAATAGCAATAAAACCACAGCTTTATTACCTGATCCTGAGGCCGTGTCTTGAAGACCTCTCATTATCTTTGTTGATTATATGTATTATGTATTACACATTCACTTGTATTTAATCAAATTATTCTCCGCCCATGTGTAGAGCCACTAAGGAACACAGATCACCTCATCTCTGAACAGTCTGATGTTTAGCTGCTGCTGCTCTTTATCTCTCTCTCTATCTGTACATTTTATTTACATCCTCACATAAACTCCTGAGTCTCAAGCTGTAAAACACAGTGTCTCTCAGAAACGCCCCTCCGCTGTCCACTACCTGCTTATTACCTTCATTTCACTCAAACAGAATATATCTTCCCCAGTTGAGAGGCTGAACATGTGAGGTACACACCTGCAAGTAACTGATGTGTAACACTTGTTTTCTGCAGTATATCTATTTTAATATATATTTCATGACAGTTGCCATGGTAGCATCTTAAACTAACATATAGATACACATGTACAACCACGCCACAATTCCTCTGCAGCACACGGCATCACAAAATATATTTATTCAGACTCTTACAGTTCATCTAAATGTTGTGTCAGGCTTGAACGTAAAACTTTGTATGTGTTTTCATGAGCTTGTAAATCCAGCTGAATCCCACACTCGCTCAGACAAGACGATAAGTAACGTTGCGTCACATCACTTTGTATATCTCTGTGAGGAGTCATGTAATCCAGTGACTCATGGTGGGATCTGCAAACACCGAAGGTTGGAATACTTCTGGATCAACCCTTCACTGACCCTTCGTCCTCTGCAGGCTGCTGCTGCTCTCTGATTTATATCTTAATGTAATGGGAAAGAGGAGAGGAAGGGGGTGGGGGGGAGTTATATAAGTGGAAACATATAAATGTGAAAAAGGTCAGAATCTATGTTATGTTGTAGAAATTATTTTGTGGGGCCATTTGGCACTGTCTTAGTGCTTTTTGGCCTCGCATCAATTCATTATACAAAGTTGCTAAAAAACACTGCACATCCAAAATGGGTCAGCCCAACTTTAGGAGTGGAAACTATTCAAATTCAGACCTGTAATTGCTTTGCTCCTCTTGGGCTGCTCAGTGTAATTTTGTTAAAAAAACACAATACAGTGATCAACCGCGTATATGGATCAAAAAGCTTGGGACAGAATCATTCCTATACAAACGCTGTTTAAATTATTCACCTATAGTAATCAAGTAGTCCGCTTACAGTGTTCATTTTGGGTCTTTTCATACATGCCAACATATGGAAAAACATTTTAAAACTACATTAGATTAACGTTAGTTGAATTTTTTTACCCCCGCGACAACGTAATCCAGGGTGCCTGAAATTGTTGACATTTTTCCGAAAGGGCAAAGCCTTTGGCCCTACTTTAGCAGGGGTCAAGCAGTGAGCGGGGGTATGTGAGCCATGCTCACTTTTGCCTTGTTGTTTTGTTTTTTTACTTTACTTTCGTGGACCATCTGCTCTCCGGCTGGATACCTGTGGCCGGCGCTGCGTGCACATTGATATCATAACGGAAAAAAATAAAGTAATTTTCTCTGAATGAAAAACGACCATTCTGCATGCACACTCGTGCTGCAGAGCCGGCCAAAAAGTGCAACGCCTCACCATTGGTGAGGGAAAAGGCAGAATGATTGACGGCGAGCCAGTAAACAGCAAAGCGGTCCGTTTCATTACTCTGTATTGATGTAAGAAATATACAAATGTCAATTAGATGGTAATTTGCTTGGGAAATGATGCACAACAACAAAAGTTCAGTTATAATAATCATCCACTTATAGAGATCAATGTTTCCAGGTGCAAAAACAGTCCTGTTTTTTTTTTTTTTAAATGTAAGTTGTTAGAGGCGTGTACCGTTAACATAGCGGTAAGACAGCCCATTCTCATTCCAAGGGCGTCAAATACCGATGCTTTGTCACGGCTGTCGGCATGAAGTACCCTTTAGTGCTGGTATGAGATGCACCGGGCTTGCCATTAACTACAATGTAAACCCATTGCAGGAACAGTAAACACTCAGGGAAAGAGCGCTGGGAGTGTGGTGACGTATGAAAAGACACACTAAGGGCGGGCGGGAGGGGAGTTGAGTGGGTCCAACAAACACAAGGCTTGCGAGAGACACGCTTTTTTAGAATTGCTTTCTCTTCCACCAGAGAGTAAGAAGCTTATCTCCAAAATTGTGAATTATTTCTCTAAAGATTCTGAATCTGCTAACTGTATAAAGAAGGCTTGGGAAATGGAAATCAATGCTGTGTTGCCTGATAAACTATGGAAGACTGCACTCTCCCGTATTCATAGTTGTTCAATAAATAGCAGACATAGGTTAGTGATTCACCATTTTCATTATTCTAAAGTGTAAAGTCTAAATTTTACCCCCCCCCCTGTGTCTCCTATTTGTGCTAAATGTAAATCAAATGATGGTACATTGCTGCATCTATTTTGGGACTGTCCATTCATTTATCAGTTTTGGTCAAGAATTTTTTTCTTTTTTTCTGCGGTTTACCAAAGGACTCTCTCTCCTGACAGAGATTTGGCTCTTTTTGGATCCTCAGCGGACTCCTCAACTCTCCCTTTACTTATTCAAACAGCTGTATTGATGGGCATGGTATTAGCAAAAAAAAATGATTCTCAAAGACTGGAAGACACCAACTCCACCGTGCTTCAGAAACTGGTTGCATGAACTGGTCTCAGTTATCCACATGGAGAAATTGCGAGCCAATATTTTAAAATGTCAACATAAATGGGAAGAATCTTGGGGCCCCTTTCTCATTATTTGGACTCAGTTTGACAATATTTCTATTCGTATATTCATTGTTTTGTTTTTCCTTTTCTCTGTTCTGTTGTTGAATATTCCCATTATGGACGGCTTGCATTTAACTATCACGTGGATGATACTGTTTACTGTAACGATATGTATGTTTTGTCCTTGACATGCCGTTTAGATAATTCTCTTAGTTATTTGTATCACTCCTCCCCAGGTGTAAATGTTTGCGGGTGTGTGTATGAGTGTGCGAGTGCAGGTACGTGAACTTTTGGGTTGGGTTACAGGTTTTGATTTTTGTTTGATATATGTGTTGTCATTAAAATGACAACACATTTACTTTCACGTTACAATCAGCTGTTCATTCGTGTCTCGTGTTCACAACGTTCAGTTTTATTTTCACTTTACAAATGTAGTAGTTTTAAGCCCAACCATGTAGTTTTTTCCTAAACCTAACTAAGTGGTTTTGTTGCCTAAAACTAAAGTAACGCCAAGGGGTGTGACAAAGCGGCAGTATTTGACGAGTTGGGATGACAACGTGTTGGGGGATGTGGGTGATGAAATAAGACAAGGAGATCAAATTCCAGTAATAGCCAAACATTGCACAGCGGTTGGTCATTTGACTGGCAGCACCTTGCTGGGAGCAATAGAGGGAGCTGGGCTGCAGGGATGACATAATTTAGTAAGCCAACAAGGAAGTTAGCATCACCCCGGGTTCCCTCAACAAAAAGCCAATGGGGTTTTGGATTACTGCAGAAAATAAGATCTGTGGCAAACAAAGGTTTATGATACGTACGCGTTTTGTTCAGACATCAATCGTAAAAGTAAAAAGCTAACGTTAGGCTATAGAATAATTACACCACAGTCTCTTAAACGCGAGTATACACAACAAGACTGTAAAGGCGGATAAATCAGGATGATGATGTTTTGTAGTCTCATTTAGCCACTACATGCAATGCTAATGTTTGAACACAGGGTTATTGTTAAATATTCTTACAGAGGACATCAGGGTGGATGGAGGGGGGTACAAAGTGTGTAATCACAGTTTGCATGCTGTCCTGCTGCTGTACTGTGTACTTTAGGTATGAGGACATACTGTATTGTAAATTACATAGCTATTACCACAATGGGCTGGTACAGTAGTAGCATTTTGAAAATGGCTGAACTTGATATTTTGTCACAAACAGATATTTGAGATAAACAAAGTAACATGGCTAAACCTGTTTTACCCAGCTGGGCTCTATTACCCTGCTCCTGGTTTAAGTGGGGATACAGACTGAAAACAGCCCTGAGTTAAAGCAAAACCAGGGGGCTGCGCTGGAGTTGGAGTAACAGATTTATGTGTTTAAAGGCTTAACAGATGCCACAGACAGGATTTTACAACTCTTTCGTCATGAGAATCGCAAGGTTAACAGTAGAAGTTTGGCGTTTGTGTTCCACGAACCATTAATGTGTACTTGCATGCATTTGATTGGCCAATGCAGCATCTTGCCAGATGATGAGAAATGAGCCTGGTTCATGTTTTTTTTTTGGTTTCTTTTAACCTTTCTGTAATCTCAACAAAACAGTTTTAGTTGCCTAAAATTAGCCAAACCTTAACCATAGCTGTGACAGATCAGACAATTATCATAAAGGGCTGTTGTGAAATGTACTGTGGGTATAAGGACTGACTGTAAATCATTAGTAGCTATTACCATCCCATGTCATTTGTGAAATTTAAGTGTGAAAACGATACCCATTTCAGCAGATAGCATGAAATACCAACTCTTTGTCACAGCTGTCGTGCCGTGTTCGATATCGTCGCACAAGGCACCCTTTAGCACCGGTTTGCGATGCACTGGGCTTTCCATTAACTACATTACAAACCCATCCATAGCAATAGTTAACGCAAAGGAAAAGTGTGCCGGCAGCGTGGTGACGTAGTTTAAAGGGCGAAAGAAACACACAGGGCGGGTGGATGGGGCTTTCATCCAGGAGACCGCTGTTCACGTCCCATGCATTATGTTTCACTGTCAATTTACAATCAGCTGATCGTTCATGTCCCATGGTCACAACATCAAGTCACGTTTTCACAGTACAAATGGCTCGGAAGTCCATCCTGGCCGCACTGATTTCATATTGTAAATATTAATCTTGTTCAATATTTACGATGGGATATCCTGTTGTGTGTGGGGAACCCCGAGGACAGCCGATGACGCAGTCACGTGGGAAAGAACGATAGCCAATTGAGAACTAAGCTGAAGCGGAAGGACAACCACCGGCGTCATGGCGGCCACGGCTAATGCATGAGCTAATGCAAAACGTGTGAACGTGTCTCCATGACATCATCCATCCATCCTTCGTGAATTTTCAGTACAAAATAGTGCAAAACTCACCGCCAACTCTTCCTGCCCGTCGTCCGCCATGTTTGTTTACACTAAAGTCACGTTTGATCGCGAGAGATTTTGCGATATTTCCGTTTTTTTAGTTGGGACTCTTGTCGTTCATGAATGGAATCTGTTAGTGTGTGATGTGCTGCTTTTGCCAAATCGTTGCTCTCCACACACTATAGGAACTAAACTGTTAAATTTAACATAACATGTCGTTATGTTTGGGCTCTCTAACATTTTCAAAATCTGTTAATATTTGAAAATATTCTAGTGTGGGCCAGCCTTTAGCCATTTTCACTTCTGGGGATAGTGACCGCAAAGAACTTAAATTGATTGATTGGTACCTGGGGATGGCTACCGAAAACCAAAGCGCTATCCTCTTCCTGTTTTGGTTGCGCGATAGTTGACACACTTTCTTTGTGCTTTAAATGGAGCCTGACACAATTGCATAGTGAAAGCGAGGCTGATAAGTAACCAATCTAAATGCTGATGGTGTAATTATTCTATAGCCACTTCATAATGATAAGTTAAAGCAAAAAAACATGTCTATTGCCATTTTGACAAATGGAAACCACACTAACCAGAGAGGGGTGAACCGGAAAAAACAGTCATGAGTGGAAGAGGAGACAAACATATCAGTGGTAGAAAACATGTGTCATGACAATGAGTTGTGTCATTTCTAATTAACCAAAACACAAGTGTTGCAAGAGAAAACTCTCACACACACACACACACACACACACAGTCGGTGCCTGTCCGTTCCATCTTCTAGCAGTACAAATGAGGTCATTCAGAATGAGTTTTATCAGGGCCCTGGAGAGCCAATAACTCAGGAGTGTGTTGTCTTTTCACCATGCATTCATGTGCGCGTGTGTGTGTGTGTGTGTGTGTGTGTGTGTGTGCGTGTGTGTGAGAGAGTGTGTGAGTGTGAAACAGAGACACACCAAGAGAGACGGACATAATGATTGTAGTTCCCTGAACGTCCTTTCTTGCTGTTTAACAGTCTGGGAATGTGTCTTGCTGACCTTTCCCGTGTTACGTTGTTAGTTCACTGCTCTGACCGTGACATCCAACCACACACACACACATCTGGCCTCCTCATTACAAATTAGAACTGAGCCTAATCCTGGTGTCAGCAGGATTTACAGTGTGGTTGGTACATACACACTGTATCACCACAACATCTTTTTTTCTGCTCTGAACCTTCAGTTATTTAAATCACCCTATGGATCCATCCTGAATACCACCTACTCATAAAATCAGCAATGGACGTAAGTAGCATTTGGACGTCTGCTTTTAAATTATAGTGTACAACATGTGGAGAGATGCTACTTGGAAAAGAGAAGACCATGTTTCAACCTCATCTTTTTTTTTTTGGGCATCAGTCTTCCTGCTGACGAGGCTTCTTTGATAATTTAATCAGAGAAAAGTTGTATTAGGCGGGTTGGAGTTAGGGAGTCTTGGAAAATGTATACTGTGGATATCTTATGTCAGAGCTCAACTATTCTCATACAGATAGAGGACGTATCCTCGGATAAGTGACGAAGTCTTTTCGTCCATAATTAGAAGAAGCCTGAGATATAGTTGGATAGGAGACAGACCTCATTTGGTATTACTGAGCTGGAAGAGCTGGTACTTATGGAAACTGTTGAATAACTCAGGGAGACATCAACAACTATAGGGTTTGCATTCCTTCATCCAGACATATAGTTTATGTTAGGGCTGTCAAAGTTAATGCTATAATAACGCGTTAACGCCAATCCCTTTTAAAGCCATTAATTGATTGAAGATAATGGAACAAGAAAACCTAAGGAATCCATTGATACCAACCATGTGTGGAGGCTAAATAACATTCCAAACTTCCGCTAAATTATGGCGAGGAAAAACTAGCATGGCCATTTTCAAAGGGGTCCCTTGACCTCTGACCTTAAGATATGTGAATGAAAATGGGTTCTATGGGTACCCACGAGTCTACCCTTTACAGACGTGCCCACTTGGGAAAAATGGGCATTTGATTTTGGGATAACGGTCTGTCGGACAAATGGGCTTTCGGTCCAAAGGTAAATTTTTTTGGACTATTGGGGTTTTGGAATAATAGGCGGTAAGACCAATGGCATGGCACTGTAAGAGGGTGTGTTCAGACAGAACAATGACTGAATATAAAGTCAATGCAAATATGCAAGCAGTCTTTGCTAGTTGACAATGCATTAACTTTGGCAAAAACTTGCTTATCTCAAGGTTTTATGACTTCAATTCGTTAACTTAAAGAGACAACAAGAAGACGAAGAAAGAGAGATTGAAAGAAAATAACAGAAAGAGCTGCATCAAAAACAGAGCTAAAAGAGAGTGAATATTAAGCTCATATTTGGAATTGGGGTATATTGGAACACCAAACCATGTGCATGCAAATGTTATTCATTTCCACTTGACATCAAAAGATCTCATTTCTCCTCAGAGCGTAAGAGCTATGTTGAGAGCCAGCTCAGAATTCAAATGACCACCATGAGGACCAACCTGCTACTGCGTTGCCATCAACAAACACAACACTTTACAAAGCAAAGCGCGGTAGCCATGGATCCGCTTCATGGACGCCAGCTTCTCTCGACGACACATTGAAACCCTGAGAGTGTTTACACTGTGTGCCCTGCAAGTGTGTGTGTGTGAATGTCATTAACACCCACTCAAACCTCCAGCTGGAAGCAACCATTTCGAAGGTATGACACAGAATGAGGACATTCAAAACTCCACAGAGAAGCATATACCAGGGGCAGCTAGACATTGTTAACAGGCTAACACACTGTCACACCAAAACACTCTCACGGTAGTTTGTGAAATAGTGATGAAATTTAATCTATTTGATTCGTGTACATCAGGAGTGCACACACTTTTTCAGCATGCGAGCTACTTATAAAATGACCAAGTCAAAATGATCTACCTACTATAAAAATGCAAAACATATATTTATTTATAAATATATTGAGTATTCTTTATATGTACAATATATGTTGGTGTACCTTGCATAACTGCATGAACCCATATTGTACAATATAACTCTGTACATTTTTTGTCATTACCTTACTCTGATGTCTTGCACTGAATGGAATCAGCCAGGGATGCATAGTCCGGACAGTAGCTGCTGATAGCCAGCCTCAAGCACACTTCCAAATGATCATCAGTCAAGGTGGAACGGTATTTGGACTTAATAATCTTCATGTGGGAAAAGGCTGACTCGCATAAATAAGTGGAGCTGAATAATGCAGTCAAGGAGGTAGCACATTTCCTCATGTTGAGGTACTTTTCCTCTGTGAGTAAGTTCCAGAACTGTCCATGAGCCCTGGACTTAAGCTGAATGTCAGCTTGTAGTGTCAAAATCTCATCCTCCACTCCAGATGAGTTCAGGTGAAACAGTGTTGCAATTTGTTGGCTGACGTCTATTTAAAAAAAAAAAAAATTTTTTTTTTTTTTTTTTTTTTTTTTAATGCCATGCGATCTACTCACACTACCTTTGCGATCGACCGGTAGATCGCGATCGACGTATTGGGCACCCCTGGTGTACATGGACAGGAATTTCCCTTTTTTTTCATGATTCTCAGCACGACTTTCAACAATGTATTTTTCGTGCATTTTCCAACAAATGTCCAGCAACACATGACACGTGTCAATTTCCACTCCAGTCTTTTCAAAATAAAACTACTTAGTTAGGTTTAGGAATAGATCGACTTGGTTAGGCTTAGGCAACAAAAATACTTAGTTAGGTTTAGGAAAAGATCGACTTGGATAGGCTTAGGCAATAAACTACTTAGGTTTAGGAAAAGATCGACTTGGTTAGGCTTAGGCAACAAACTACTTAGGTTTAGGAAATATTGACTTGGTTAGGTTTAGTCAACAAAACTATTTAGGAAAAGATCGCGGTTTGGGTTAAAATAACACCGGAAGTGACGTTACTTGATTACGGAAGTTACATGACAAATAATTCAATTGACTTGTGTGTTTGATTTCGTGTTGACTATCATGAAAAAAATGGGAAATTCATGTCTATGTACACAAATCAATAGATTCAATTTTGTGACTATTTCACACGCTGTGCGACTGGGCTGGTCACACACACACACACACACACACTTCAGTCTCAGAGGGCCACTATCATTTACAGTCATCCCCCCTTCAGTTTCCATGTAAACACAAACAGAGGGAGAAATAAAAGTTAAAAATACTCTTAGAGTCATTAGTGTCAATAGGAAGGAAAATAATTCCTCCTCATTCACATCCCACATCCCAGTGCTCATTTCTACAATGTCACCACATAAATGGAATTGCTTTGTGCTTGCGATAGCACATGCACAATCCTTTTTGGCAACAGTTTCCCACAGGCACGACCAAGAAATTCCCCTGTGAACAGATCCATCTATTTTCTTCGAACATTTTCACGGCGCTCGCTGCATAGCTATGCAATGACACATCATCGGTTTACGATCCGACTTAAATGTTGGTTTGCAACATGCCATATAAATCATCATTTCACTCTCTCTCTCTCTCTCGCTCTCTTATGCAACTATGGTGTTTCAAAGCCCAGAGCGCCCATAGCTGCTGGCTGATAGAAGCACGCCATCAGCCAGGCCAGAAACTGCATGCATGAGCTCATCGCCTACAAGCTGCTGCATGTTTTTCTTCTTTTTTTATTACTTGGTGAGACTTAATGCAACCTGACCTCACGATAGAAACTGGCAGTGCAGAGAGTCTGAACGTATACTGCATGAGTCAAGGTCTGTCAGCGAGATCAGTGATGGCAATTAGCTGCTTTGCTTTTCCAAACACCCTTTGTGTTGGAAATCAGTCTGGTGTTATTCCAGATCTGTCACAACAGCTCAGGAGAGGAGAGCCAGACGATCGGACCTTCATTAGTGCTGTTTATTATTCATAGATCATAGGAGCGCTGCGCTGCGATCTACATGCTGAGGTCGAGAGGCAGAAACTGAGGAATGAACAGCGAGGAAGAAATAAAGCTGGGGTACTTGTGGTGAGGAGGAAAAGGGGAAAAGGAGATGGGGGAGAAAAGAGGAGAGCTGAAGCCACACACAGATTAAAGCTCAGAAAGACCGTCACACACGCTCTCTCAAAACACACTTTTCAACACAACTTTCCACTAGCTCTACATGGATCTTCATTATGCGTGCAGTAGTTAAGTGTGTGGCCAGCGGTTTGGTCACAGGGTCTTGTGAGGTACACACACACACACAGATGGGACCTTCCCGGCTCTTGACATGAAATTTCCACTGAGTTTAGGTTACCAGTTTGTTGCTGGGACACAGCGCGATCAGAGGGTCGGTCTGCAAACCTTAGACACACACTGTGTCATAGCCCCCCTCTTAATAAACTTAGGCAATGCCCTCCATATCAACTGACTGACACACAGACAAGTATGAATATACATGTGGTCACGACATGAGCATGCAAGAGAGAAGAAGAATCTTAACTGATTTTCTTCTCCAGGTTGTGTGCCACTTGCTATACTGTAGTTGGGGCTTATTTTATATATCTCATTTAATATCAGGTATAAATAATAAAAATCAAGGTCAAGTCTCAGAAATGAAATCGTCTACTGTGAGCAGGCATTTGGCCGACAGAATGGCAACATGCAGGAGATGGATGAGTTGTTTGATTCACACAGTACGATACTGTTACAATTGAAAAAAAAAGAAAAGAAAAGAAAGAAAGCTGCAAGCAGCGATGAACGGGCCATCGCCCCTTGTGCATGTCGGGGATACTGGCGCCGGTTGACGCGGCTGTGTGTTTCCGTGACCGTCTGACACTGCACTCACGAGTTTGATGGTATTTCATTTATTATTTATTTTGACTGAAATCAACCAACCTCGAGCACCGGCCCCGGCTTGCCTCTTGTCTTCCAAACAGGCTTATCGTCTCAAGATCTGTGACTGGATGAAGTTACTGTAGTTACACAGAACTGATTAAACATTTGTGTCCCAACTGTCATGTTCATCTGTTTCTCGGGAATAATCATGTGGTCTGTTGTGGTTGTGTCACTCTGACCTGAAACTGCATCATATGTTCCATTTCTTTGTAATAGAGTGAAGTTTTCCCAGCAGAGCTTTAAACCTCTGTTCAAATGTCAGGACCAAACCAGCCCTACAGAGGTCTTCTGTGGTTGCTTTTTCAGGACTGATACCAGTATAGATGTTTTTTTTCCACTGAAGCCGCCACAGCCAAGATTTCTGCCTATTTTCATTATTTATTTTTTTTTTGTTTCCATGCCAAATATAGTATTCAGTATTCTCACAGTAATTTAGTATTGCCAGTGTGGGAAAACCTTTTAAAGTCACATGATCTGTGTAGGGCAATCAGTCTTCTGAAGTATTCTGATTAAACAGTGTACTATTTAAATGTGGTACTGCAGTCTTTAGCCAGGGCACGTTTGCCACATAGACATTTTGGATAAATACATCCTATATGTCAAAAGCTGGTCTTTGCATAATCATTTTCCCAAGAATTTTGTTGCACAAATGCAACAGGTGCAGTGGGCAAAGAGGGTCTGACTGTTAAACCATCAGATCGAATTGTGTGGTGTTAATTTGAGACATTAGTACAGTTACTAGCCTACATAATCATGACACCAGTATCAAGGGGATTAGAAGCCTTTTTTGTCCTCTACTTACTTACTACAGTATCTTCAAATTAGGGTTAAGGGAAATTCTGCTGTACTGCTTTCTGGCACAATATATTGCTTTACAGCATAAAACAGAAAGTGGACTGTTTTGTAGTACCTTGGCTTCTCTTTAGCTGATCCATAGATGTATAAAGAGAACTGTATACAGCGTTGTAGGCTCCCGTTCATTCCTATGAGAGCTGCTCAGTGGCGCATGATGCCAAAATGGCTCGACTGCCGAGTGATAAAGTACCCGGATCATCCGGCGATCTTCCGCATCCATTGGGCGCATATAGCAGGCGCAGTAGCGTTTCCTTTAACTCCGCTTCACAGTCCTCACCCCAGCCTCGGCCTGGGTCTCATTCACATGAACGGAGGAAGGGAAATAACTCTGGATTCAGCTATTAGTGCATTTTACTACTTTTAGGACCTAATGATTTAAATAAGGGCTATTAGAGTGTTCGTACTGGGAAGTTGATTCACTTAAAAAAATGATTTACAGACATCTCTTTCCCGATGTAAGTCTATGGAAAAAAAGTGTTTTTTAAATTTCAGTCATATCATATTAATAATCTAAGTGTATCGACTTTATAGTTTTGAATCAAGGCCTTCAGTATTTCTAACAAGTAGCTTGTGAAAAATGAGGTGTGCCAAGTTTAGAAGGCTCCAGCTGTTATTTCAGCGTGTCAGATATATATTTAATCAACATTTATTTATGTTACGAGTAGAATATTAAAGCTGAAGAGATGAAGAAAGCTGGATCGGGATCAGGGTAAACAAAACTTGATTGGGACATCCCTAGAGTATGTCTGTGAATTTTTAGGGCCGACTTCTTGTTCTCTGTTTTGTCATGGCATTACTTTAAAGAATATCAAAGGTCAAATCTGTTTTTTCTTTTCTCCTTCTTGCCCTCCGTGCCTCCCAGACAGATACAGCTGATCTACTCTGTCTTCTCTGAACATTTGTGATCAAACCTGGCCACACACACACACTCACCCCTCAGGGCACAGGGCGCTGTCAGCACACACAGACACACACACATCTGGTCTCAGTCTAAGTAAAGCTCTGTTTATCCCTGTAAATGGACTCAGACCTGACTGACCAGTTTAGGTGTCCTCTCTGTGGACTTCATCTTAAAGCTCCTCTTCATCAGTCCACTTCAAAGCTGACGGCTGACATATACGAGCAGTGAGGTTCAGTATGTTTTACAAGCATGGTTTTTGTGAGTGTGTGTTTCTAATGAGAGAGCACAGAGATAGCATGTAATATACAAACGCCGAGGATTTTTCTGGAAGTTTTACAAGAAGCTTTGATTTTACTTGTGTGTGTGCAGAGCCGAGTGTGGGTTTAAGAGAAAGCAACATTAGACCGTTATGGTCTGTGATTTATCAAAGTTCCAAGAATTGCACTTAAAGGGATATTTCTGGTGTTTTGAAGTGGGGTTGTATGAGGAACTTATGAGTCAGTGTATTACCTACAGTAGATGACGGTCGGCACGCCCCCAGTTTGGAGAAACAGACAAGTGTACCAGCACAGGAGCAAAGCGATGTACTGCTGTGGACGGGGGCAGCAGCAAAACGGATTTGCCACCTAAAAAAATCAATACCAGTTTAAGTGTATGCTATATTTAGAGTCTGCTGGTTTTGAAGAGAGTATAGATAAGTTTCACTTTCACTTACACATATCGATTTTTAAATAACGAGGCTTTGTCACGGGTGTCAGCGTATGATACCGCCGCACAAGGCACCTTTAGCGCTGGTATGCGGTATGAAAAGACACACACTTGTTGGGCGGAAGGGAAGGTGGATGGGTCCAACAAACACAAGGCTTTGATCCAGGAGACCGTTGTTCGTGTCCCGCGGGTCACGTTACAATCAGCTGTTCGTTCGTGTCCTGTGTTCAAACGTTCGGTTTCATTTTGACTTTACAAACGTCATAGTTTTAAGCCCAACCATGTAGTTTTTTCCTTAACCTAACTAAGTGATTTTGATGCCTAAACATAATGTGAAGGGGCGTGACACCAAGGGGCGTGGCAAAGCGGCGGTTTGTGACGAGTTGGGATGAGAACATGTTGGAAATGAAGAGGGGTTTACCTCTATAGATACCATATACCTTAGCAACGTTCATTATTATTAACGTTTATTTCACGTTTGGTCTGAAAACACCTTAACAAATGTGTTGAATGCATTTGCTTCCTCATAAAACATTAGCAAATCCAATTTTAAAAAATATTTGTATATACCACCACCTGTAGATCATTGGAATAGTGTGAAACCCGCGGCAGGGATGTGTGTGCCATGTCGCCTGTGCACTTGCATGTGTACATGTGCATCATCATCATCATCACGCGCACACAACGATAGAAACAAAACAGTGAGCCACTCGTAAACACATTGCTCCATTACACTAGTACTCTAAATTGTGATTGTTGCATTTTCACCAGTTGAATAATGTGTGGATTGATGTTCGTCCAGAAGACCAATCATTTACTTACTTCCAGTTTTGTAGCATGAGCAAAGTCAAAGCAAAATCAATGCAACATGAACAACACATTCAGTTTCATAGAAACCCAAATTCACCTCAAACAAACAAACAAAAATCAAATGTCTGAGATATTCTAAAACAAAAATGAAGGAGGGAGGAGGGAAGGCCGTCTTCACTGGTGTTCTGAGCTGGTCTGCTCAGTCTTCCAAGGCTGCTCAGTATGGTTTGTTCTGCTCAGAACACACACACACAGACAAATTAAATATGTTGAAATGATGACAATGGTTAAATCAAAACTAGGGCTGTTAATCAATTAAAATATTTAATCGCGATTAATCGCATTATTGTCCATAGTTAATTGTGATTAATCGCAAATTAATCAAATTTTGTATCTGTTGTGTACCTTAAAGGGAGATTTGTCAAGTATTTAATACTCTTATCAACATGGGAGTGGACAAATATTTTTGATTTATATGTATATATTTATTACTAGAAATCAATTAACAACATAAAACAATGACACATATTTTCCAAACCCTCACAGATACTGCATTTAGCATACTGCAGCCCAACAGGCAACAACAGCTGTCAGTGTGTCAGTGTGCTGACTTGACTATGACTTGCCCCCAAACTGCATGTGATTATCATAAAGTGGGCATGTCTGTAAAGGGGAGACTCGTGGGTACCCAGAGAACCCATTTTCATTCACATATCTCGAGGTCAGAGGTCAAGGGACCCCTTTGAAAATGGCAATGCCAGTTTTTCCTCGCCAAAATTTAGCATAAGTTTGGAGCATTATTTTCCAACAAGCTAGTATGACATGGTTGGTACCAATGGATTCATTAGGTTTTCTAACTTCATATGATACCAGTATCTTCACTCTAGCTTTAAAACGGAGCCTAACCACCTAAAAATCACAAGTTATAATTAATGAGTCATCGCGTTAACTTTGACAGCCCTAATCAAAACAGTTTTGTTTTCATATCACCTTACCTTGTCACTTTGTTTTTTTGCTGTGGAGAAAATAAATGCTTATTATTATATGAACACAGTGGTTAATGATGATACATTTCCTTTTGAATCTAGTGTGTTTACATCAATCTATTTCTCGTTATGACTGACGCTTGGACTCATTTCAAAGACTCCAGCATCATCATGTTCACATAATCCTATTATCTCGCTCTGCACACTCACCTGAGTACAGGTAACACAGGATGACCACCATGAAGCCAACAGTGAGGTAAAACGTCCAGCTGATTGGCTCTGAGCAGAGAACACAGATAACAAACATGACGTTCCTCTGCTGCCACGGTGTGGTAGCTCACAGTACTACAGTGAAATGAGTGTGACTCGGGGTGTCCTCCACTCACCCTCAACAGTCAGGATGAAGCTCTTCCTGATGGGCATTCTCAGGGACCGATGGGAGACGATGCATGTGAACTGTTTCCCTGAGTCCCTGAGTGAAGCCTCGAGGTAGAAGAAAGACGTCAGCGAGAAGGTCTTGTCCTGGTTGTGTTTGTGGCTGGACAGTTGAACGTTCTGGAGCACCTTGGGGAGAGGAGCGCCCACCGTCTGGCCTGACACCGCCGGGTCCTGCACGTACCAAACTATCTCCACGTCCAGAGGGTAGTAGCTCTCTGCCTCACAAGCAACCTTCTGCTCCCCGCCGTCCTGCAGTGAGAGAGTGGGTCCAACGTTGAGGGAGACACGGGGAGGCTCTGGGGAGAAAATAACATTGAATGAATGATGACTTTAAGGAGAAGTGTGTAGGATCTGGCGGTATGTAGCGGTAAGGTTGCAGATTACAACTTCTCCCGTGTGCCAAGCGTGTAGGAGAGCTACAGTGGCTGACGCGAAAACGCCAATGGCCCTCTCTAAAGCCATTTGGAGCAGAGACAGTGCGTAGAGTGTGTGTGTACGTGGGGAGTGAATGGTGAAACAAGAGAGAGAGAGGGTCGGCGACAGAAGCGAGTATTGACTCCGGCCCAAGCATGAAAAGTTTAAAGTTTAAAGTTAAAGTTTAAGTTAACGAAGTTTTTTTGTCCGTTCTGTGCTACTGTAGAAACATGGCAGTGCAACATGGCGGACTTCGTGGGGAGGGGACCCGCTCCCTATGTAGATATAAATGCACACTTGCCAGCCCTCCTGATTTTACCGGGATTCTCCCGTTGGTTATGGCAATTATTCACATTTTTTTTTCCTTTTTGTTATCTCTGGCACTGCACAGCGTGTATAAGTTACACCACATGTATTTTCCTGGCGGAGGAGAGCTGCTAGCGGCACTGCGGCGGGGTTTGAGCTGCGCTCGCCGCAGATCACAGCATCACAGCAAAGCCGTCGTGGCGCGGCACAAGCCAGTGGAAATAATGGGTTTCAGAGCGCAGTGGTGCTGTTGTTGCATTATGTCTGAAAGGACCTTCAGTGACTGAGAGAAGGAGAGGGAAATGGAGAGAAAGAAATACTTAAGCAGGGCGGAAAAGTAATGAATGAATGAAAACTGATGAATATTACATTATACCAGAGATTCACACCAGAGGGGCGAATTATTCTGTATTCCTTCCTGAGAAATAAAAGTAAAATTAAAAGTAGGCCTATTTAACAAAAAAAAGCTGTTACAGTGTACTTATTATTTTGTTATTTTCATTCTTTAAAAGTCACCATCAGAATGCAGGAAACAACGTCTCTGGAACTAAATTTATTTTGGGGGAGGACCTCCAGACCCCTGCTTCGATATTGAAATCCTATATATGTGTATAAACGGCTCATTCTAAGGTAACGAAAACACAACAATTCTTATTTTCAGGTGATTATACACTAAAGAAAACATACTTATTAATATTATATTCCAATTCTGCCAATAGGTTCCCCTGATAGTCACACACTGGTCCTTTAAATGATTTTCAAGGCAATTTTGGCAAGAGGTTTCTGTTATGAGTTTTTAAGAGGGAGAGTTACTTCTAATGACTGTTGCTCAGATTAAACAATTCGTAGACATTACTTTGGGTTCTAGGAAACTATGATGGGTGTTTTTCACTATTTTCTGACAGTTTATAGACTAATTGATCAATCAATCGAAAGAATATTGATTGCAGCCTTATACTGTATGTTCATGTCTAGAAGTGTGGCCTAGATGTTAAAATAAAGTTAATTATTAGACAAATGTGGTAAAATTAAAGCTATTTCAAAAGAATGGATCGTTGTTTGTGGGGTTGTATGAGGTACTTATCCATAGTCAGTGTATTAACTTCAGTAGATGACGGTCCGCACGCCCCCAGTTTGGAGGAACAGACAGGAGTACCAGCACGGGAGCAAAGCAATGGACTGCTGTGGACGGGGGCAGCAGCAAAACATATTTTAGTCACCTAAAAGAAAGACTCACCTAAAAATATCAATATCCATTTAAGTGTACGCTATATTTAGAATATTTTCACCACTTTATCTTGCCGTCAGACAGCCCTTTCAGACGGGGAACTGAACTGAAAGTGAAACTTATCTATACTCTCTTCAAAGTTTCACTTTCAGTTCAGTTCCCTGTTGGAAAATATTCTAAATATAGCGTACACTTAAAATGATATTGATTTTTTTAGGTGGCTAAAATACATTTTGCTGCTGCCCCCGTCCACAGCAGTACATTGCTTTGCATCCATGCATTAACTCCTGTCTGTTTCTCCAAACTGGAGGCGTGCCGACCGTCATCTACTGTAGGTAATACACTGACTATTCATAAGTACCTCACACAACCCCACTTCAAAACACCCAAACTATCCCTTTGACATTTTGGGAAATACGCGTATTCACTTTCTTGTTTCTAGAGTTAGATGAGAAGATTCATACCACTCGTTCAATATAAACTGAAATGTTAGCTTAGGCTATATCCAAGGGTGGATTTTGTAGTTCTTAGTGTCTTTAAAATTGTCAATGGGATTTTGAACGAGGTTTTCTAATTTCTGGAAGTTCTGGTTTCACCTCGGCTCTCCATGGCCCTTCACATGAGGTCCACTCTGTCATGCAAACTCCATCTGCTGATGAAGGCCGTCAGGTGCAATTGAAAGCTATAAAAAAAAGCTAGTAAGTAGAATGGCCTGACTGATACTAGTATTCTCTCCTTGACTCTTCCTCACCTTCGATATGCAGCTCTATATCCAGACTGACGAACAGAGGAAACACCGACACCGAACAAATGTACGTCCCTTCACTGCTCATCTTGGTGAAGGGGAGGCTGTAGGAAGCATCCCCGCCCGCTAGGCTCCTCAGCCCGACCCCGGTCCCATGGCTCTGCCCTGTGCGGCTGGTGTGACTGAAGAGTCTGGTTCTCTCTCCATGATGCTGCCTGTGCCACTCCACAGTGACGTTTGGTCCTTTGTGGTCGACGGCAAACTGGCAGTGGAGCTTTTGTTCGGAGCCCAGGCCTGCTCTCACCGATGGAGACTGTGTTTTAATTACCATGGCAACTATGGACACAGATGTGACAAGACAGAAGCACATAGAGATATATTTAGTTCTTAGACATGAAAACGGGCTTGCACTAAACTGAGATATGGGACCGATGTTAAAGCAGCAGTAGGTAGAAATGGAGCAAATAGGAATAAAGAAAAGTTATTTTTATAAAACGGCCACTATATCCTGACAGTAGTACATGAGACAGGTAATCTGAAAGAAATCATGAGCCTCTGGTATCCTCCAGTGTCCTCTGTGTCCTCCGGTGCTCATAATAGCATCTGCAAGATTTCACAGACCGGAGGAAAACAACCAATCAGAGCCGAGCTGGGGCCTTGCCGTCTCTGAGCAGCTGTCAATCACTTGCTAACTCCGATCAAACGGTCAAACTAGGCAGCGCTGATCAAATATGAATTTCACGCATAAAGTGTTTTCAGAAACATCTTGTAGTTTAGCTGTAAAATGAGAACGTTTGTGACCCGGTTGCCATGTTGAGATCAGTTGGGGAAATACCAAGCACCGCCCACCAGCCGGAGCAAACTTTTTTATTTTACAGCTAAACAGTACACTACAAGATGTTTCTGAAAACATTTCACCTGACAAATAGGCATTACAGTAACTAATATTAATTCATATTTGATCAGCGCTGCCTAGTTTGTCCGTTTGATCTGAGTTTGAGAGTGATTGACAGCTGCCTCCGTTGAATGAACAGCCATTAGGAACGCTCTCTCTCTCTGAAGTGACCTGTGATTGGTCAAAGTCTCCCCTCACAGGCTAGATCTTCTAAAGCCTGAAAACAGAGCCATGAGGAGGTGCAGAAGTCTAATTTTCTCTCAGAACACTTGAATTACAATTTGCTGAAAGGTTATTATGGAATTTTTTTGCCCAATGATGCCAAAAATATTCTGCCTACTGCAGCTTTAACTTTGTAAAGTAAAAAGTGTTATTTTTATTTATCAGACCTGATCAGTATCAGTGCTTCAGTTCATTCTCAAGCCTCACAAGAATATAGTTTGTAGCAAAACTTTGACAACTTAACTTAGATTTATTGCAAAATGATTCAAATGAGAGGCATTGTGTTGAGTGCTACCTGTTGTTGTGAGTATCTCTCTGTCCCCGATGGGAGTCCAGCGGCGGTAGTCCTGCTGTCCTGGGGCGGGTTGGTCAGACGGGTGTCTGAGGAAGCCGGTGACTGTGAACAGGCCCTTGGTGTGTCTGAGGGTGCAGCTGAACCAGTGGTTGTAGTCCCGGGCTCCCAGGACTGGCCAGCGGACATAGATGCCCTCTGTGCTGTACCTACGCAGCTCACACTCCAACTGATCCGCCTCCGCTCCCTCTACGTACCGCCGCAGGTCCAACTTAGACGCTGGAACAGAATAGAAAGCATTAGAATACAATAGATTTCAGTACATTCCTCCTATGAGATGCGTGTCTTACCGGTGATCAGGAAAGTGATGGCATGTGGATTAACAGGAGGGTCTCCTATTAGACCAAACTGCAGCATAGCCTCTCTGAGGATGTGCTGAGTCTCAATGTGACCCTCGTTATTCACAGACACATGTTCATCAGTGAACTGACAGGGCAGCCATGACACCTGGTGGACACACTGCACACCTGACAGAGACACACACACTGAATCAGTATAGTCAGCTAACATAGAGTACAGTATACTGTAGAGTACAGTACAACACAGTACAGTATAGCAGAGTATTAGTACAGTATAGTTTTGTGTGGTATAAATAGGCTACTATTGTAGAGTATATTAGTATAGTATAATACAGTACAGATGTATACTATATCATATAGTATATTACAGTACAGTGTAGTATAGTATAGTGTAGTACACTATACTATACTACAGTATAGAATAGCATAGTATAGAATATTATACTGGGGGTATAAATAGGCTACTATAGTAAAGTATATTATTATAGTATAATACAGTACAGACGAATGCTGTAGTATATAGTATATTACAGTACAGTGTAGTATAGTATAGTATAGTATACTGGTGGTATAAAAAAACTACTATAGTAGAGTATAATATAGTACAGAGTACAGACATATGCTGTAGTATATTATTAATTAGTATATTACAGTAGTGTTGTATAGTAGGCTATAGTACAGTATACTATAGAATAGCATAGTATACTGGTGATATAAATAGACTACTATAGTAAAGTATATTATTACAGTATAATATAGTACAGATGTATACTGTAGTACATTATTGTACAGTACAGTGTAGTACAGTATAGAGTAGTATAGTATAGTAAAGTATACTGGTGGTATATGCTATTATAGTATAGTATAATATAGTACATACATATACTGTAGTATATATTACATACAGTATAGGCTAGTATACTGTAGTAGTCATTTCATTCGTGTCTTATGGGCTCCAAAAACGCCACAATCTGTAACAAAGCTGCAAACAGCAACTTACCTGCACACAGATACAAGTAACTAAGTATCTTTAAGATCAGTCCCATGATGTTTCATCGGTAGATATCTCTCATTGTTGATCGAGCACCACATCGAGTTGTTCAAACAGTTGAAAGGATACTTTCACTTTGACTTGACAGGAAAAAAAACTTGCCCTGCCTGCCTCTCGCATCACGTGTTAGGCAGATAGAATATCACTGACTGTGTGATGCAGTACTGACTCCATCCTGTATGTCATGCAGTACTTTTTTTTTTTTTTTTTTCTTATTTCAAAATGACAGTATACATAGTAACAGCAGAAAACATTAAAAACATTTACATATAAAAGAAACATAGCGAAAACATAAACAAAGAGCTGTGCCAAACATAAAAGGACAACAGAAATGAAACAGAATCAACATAAAATAATACAAAGGAACACAATAAAAAAAAATAATTAATAAATAATAATATAAAAGACCACGCGAGAGTATGACAATAATTTCACTTAAAAACTTTAAAGATATTGCATACATTCATTTTTTTCATTGCTTTTTTGTTTTGTGAGGAAGAAATTGTTGACAGATATAATTCCATTTCTTTCATAAATACAAAGAAATTAGGATTTTTTTTGGTAAATTTACACTTGTGAATGTGGAACTTCGCGAGAATTTTAATTAAAGTAATAAGAAAAAAATGCATTACTGTCTTTGTCAGAATCAGAATCAGAATCGTGTTTATTGCCAGGTGTAAGAGGTATACATTAGGAATTTGCTTTGGTTTCGTTGGTGCAAGTTAAACAGTATAATAACAAAAGAATAGATAAAAACGTTAGAATAAAATAAGAATAAAATAATTAAAAAAAGAAATTAAAAAAATTAAAAAACTTGTCACGGTAATCATAGCAACCAAACATAATATTTCTATAGTACAGTGCAAATCTGAGAAAATGTTAACAAGTATAAAATTATTGACATCTTTCCACAATTCACATGTATATTTACAGGAACAGAATATGTCCTGCAGTACTGTCTCCATCCTGTACGTGAGAGATCCTTACAGATACCCTGTTGAGTTTTCTTGTAAACAAACAAATGTCTGTTGTCACTGAGGTCTAAAGGTGTGTTCTGACCAAACACAAAGCGTATTTTCACCTTACAGCTGCTGGAGTGTTTTTTGGAGTATTTTGCAACTTGTGAATATTTGCCCTTTTCAGCCAATTTCAGAAAAGACAGCCCGTTCTCATTCCCAGGGCGTTAAATAACGAGGCTTTGTCATGGCCGTCAGCGCGTGATACCGCCGCACAAGGCACCTTTAGAGCTGGTATGCGGTATGTCCCGCGGGTCACGTTACAATCACCTGTTCGTTCGTGTCCTGTGTTCAAACGTTCGGTTTCATTTTGACTTTACAAACGTAGTAGATTTAAGCCCAACCATGTAGTTTTTTCCTTAACCTAACTAAGTGATTTTGATGCCTAAACATAATGTGAAGGGGCGTGACACCAAGGGGCGTGACATGTTGAGAACATGTTGGAAATGAAGAGGGGTTTACCTCTATAGATACCACATACCTTAGCAACGTTTATTATTATTAAGGTTTATTTCACGTTTGGTCTGAAAACACCTTAACAAATGTGTTGAATGCATTTGCTTCCTCATAAAACATTAGCAAATCCAATTTTAAAAAATATTTGTATATACCACCACCTGTAGATCATTGGAATAGTGTGAAACCCGCGGCAGGGATGTGTGTGCCATGTTGTCTGTGCACTTGCATGTGTGCATGTGCATCATCATCATCATCACGCACACACAATGATAGAATCAAAACAGTGAGCCACTCGAAAAAGCTAGTACTCTAAACTGTGATTGTTGCATTTTCACCAGTTTAATAATGTGTGGATTGCTGTTCGTCCAGAAGACCAATCATTTACTTACTTCCAGTTTTGTAGCATGAGCAAAGTCAAAGCAAAATCAATGCAACATGAACAACACATTCAGTTTCATAGAAACCCA
The DNA here is from genome assembly GCF_015220745.1 of Sebastes umbrosus. Classification (NCBI taxonomy): domain Eukaryota; kingdom Metazoa; phylum Chordata; class Actinopteri; order Perciformes; family Sebastidae; genus Sebastes; species Sebastes umbrosus. Next base: position 7,493,982 of record NC_051275.1, read on the forward strand.
AATTCACCTCAAAACAAACAAACAAATATCAAACGTCTGAGACATTCTAAAACAAAAATGAAGGAGGGAGGAGGGAAGTCCGTCTTCACTGGTGTTCTGAGCTGGTCTGCTCAGTCTTCCAAGGCTGCTCAGTATGGTTTCCTCTGCTCAGAACACACACACACACACACACAGACAAATTAAATATGTTGAAATGATGACAATGGTTAAAAATCATGGCTGTCAATCAATTAAAATAATTAATCGCGATTAATCGCATTATTGTCCATGGTTAATTGTGATTAATCGCAAATTAATTACATTTTTTATCTGTTGAAAATGTACCTTAAAGGGAGATTTGTCAAGTATTTAATACTCTTATCAACATGGGAGTGGACAAATATTCTTGATCTATGCAAATGTATGTATATATTTATTACTGGAAATTGGTTAACAACATAAAACAATGACAGATATTGTCCATAAATCCTCACAGGTACTGCATTTAGCATAAGAAATATGCTCAAATCATAACATGGCAAACTGCAGCCCAACAGGCAACAACAGCTGTCAGTGTGTCAGTGTGCTGACTTGACTATGACTTGCCCCAAACTGCATGTGATTATCATAAAGTGGGCATGTCTATAAAGGAGAGACTCGTGGGTACCCAGAGAACCCATTTTCATTCACATATCTCGAGGTCAGAGGTCAAGGGACCCCTTTGAAAATGGCAATACCAGTTTTTCCTCGCCAAAATTTAGCATAAGTTTGGAGCATTGTTTCCCGACAAGCTAGTATGTCATGGTTGGTACCAATGGATTCATTAGGTTTTCTAGCTTCATATGATACCAGTATCTTCACTCTAGCTTTAAAACGGAGCCTAACCACCTAAAAATCACAAGTTGCTTTAAAGCGTTAAAGAAATTAGTGGTGTTAAAACAAATTTGCATTAATGAGTTATCGCGTTAACTTTGACAGCCCTAATCAAAACAGTTTTGTTTTCATATCATCTTACCTTGTTATTTTGTTTTTTTGCTGTGGAGAAAATAAATGATAATTATTATATGAACACAGGTTAATGATGATACATTCTTTTTTCCTTTTGAATTTAGTGTGTTTACATCAATCTATTTCTCGTTATGACTGAAGCTTGGACTCATTTCAAAGACTCCAGCATCATCATGTTCACATAATCCTATTATCTCTCTGTGCACACTCACCTGAGTGCAGGTAACACAGCATCACGCACAGGATGACCACCAGTGCGACCATCATGAAGCCAACAGTGAGGTAAAACGTCCAGATGATTGGCTCTGAGCGGAGAACACAGATAAACATGACGTTCCTCTGCTGCTACAGTGTGGTAGCTCACAGTACTACAGTGAAATGAGTGTGACTCAGGGTGTCCTCCACTCACCCTCGACAGTCAGGATGAAGCTCTTCCTGATAGGCATTCTCAGGGACTGATGGGAGACGATGCATGTATACTGTTTCCCTGAGTCCCTGAGTGAAGCCTCGAGGTAGAAGAAAGACGTCAGCGAGAAGGTCTTGTCCTGGTTGTGTTTGTGGCTGGACAGCAGAACGTTCTGGAGCACCTTGGGGAGAGGAGCGCCCACCCTCTGGCCTGACACCGCCGGGTCCTGCACCTTCCAAACTATCTCCACGTCCAGAGGGTAGTAGCTCTCTGCCTCACAAGCAACCTTCTGCTCCCCGCCGTCCTGCAGTGAGAGAGTGGGTCCAACGTTGAGGGAGACACGGGGAGGCTCTGGGGAGAAAATAACATTTAATGAATGATGATTTTAAGGAGAAGTGTGTAGGATCTGGCGGTATGTAGCGGTAAGGTTGTAGATTACAACTTCTCCCGTGTGCCAAGCGTGTAGGAGAGCTACGCTGGCTGACGCGAAAACGCCAATGGCCCTCTCTAAAGCCATTTGGAGCAGAGCCAGTGCGTAGAGTGTGTGTGTGTGTGTGTGTTTGTACGTGGGGAGTGAATGGCGAAGCAAGAGAGAGAGAGAGGCGGCGATGGGAGCTAGTAACGTTATTGACTCCGGCCCAAGCAGGGAAAGTTAAAAGTTTAAAGTTAAAGTTTAAGTGATCTCTGCCAGCGGTGATCTCAAGTGAGAGCCCCACCCCGAGATCCTTCGTCATCAGGACGCAACGAGGAGCAGAGCTGCGGCAGTCAGAATCAGAACACCCCTACCCGGTCAGACTGTGACCAGATCCGGACGGGTGTGCAAGCCAGTCGACAGGCTTGACCTGTTGGCAAATACACATCATATGGCCTTTGGGGGATGGGAAACAAAAAAAGAATAATGTAATAAAGTGAATTGTAATGAGTGCCTTGGTTGAGTAGGAAGAAGACCACTGTGATTTAAAGTGTATCAACTTGAGTTGTCTTAGTCTTGAGATGTGCCATGATATAAGACACAGTATGGGGGCAATTTCTGTTGAAATGGCATAAAAAAGGGGGGAGGTGTCATATACTATGTTATATATGGTAGTTGAATGCGCTTGCGTATGTACCATGTTATATACGGTAGTTGAATGCGCTGGCGTATGTACTGTGGGGGTTTACGGAAGTAACTGAAATGATCCACTTGTAACGCAACGGCTGTCTGACGGTGTTCATTAAAAGTCAGGAAAGTTAAATAAAGCCTCCATCGCAATTATTTACACTAACCAACTTCCAAAGTCATTTTTTTAGTTTCTCCTGTTTAAGAATGTCTCACTCCTCTCTGTCCTGCTGTTATTACAGACGTGTCTTAGCTAGCTGCGACTCACCATGGAATGGATTCGCCTCTTTTTGTTGACATTTAGCCCACGAACCTCTAGAGCTTATGGGAAATTGTTTGTTAAGGGACACTATGAATATTAAATAAACAAAAATATTACATTGTTGTTGTTTTTTTAAATTACCGTCCTTATTTAAACATATGACGCAACCCATAAGACTGTTGAGCTATATCCAAGGGTGGATTTTTAGTACTTAGTGTCGTTACAATTGTCAATGGGATTTTGAACGAGGTTTTTCTAATTTCTGGAAGTTCTGGTTTCACTTCGGCTCTCCATGGCCCTTCACATGAGGTCCACTTTGTCATGCAAACTCCATCTGCTGATTAAGGCCGTCAGGTGCACTTGAAAGCTATAAAAAAAACTAGTAAGTAGACTTTTATTTTTTTGTCAATGTAAGACTATTAATAGCCCAAAATATCAGTCTAGCCTGACTGATACTAGTATCCTCGCCTTGACTCTTCCTCACCTTCGATATGCAGCCCTATATCCAGACTGACGAACAGAGGAAGCACCGACACCGAACAAATGTACGTCCCTTCACTGCTCATCTTGGTGAAGGGGAGGCTGTAGGAAGCATCCCCGCCTTCTAGGCTCTTCAGCCTGACCCCGGTCCCCTGGCTCTGCCCTGTGCGGCTGGTGTGACTGAAGAGTCTGGTTCTCTCTCCACGATGCTGCATGTGCCACTCAACAGTGATGTTTGGTCCTTTGTGGTCGACGGCAAACTGGCAGTGGAGCTTTTGTTCGGAGCCCAGGCCTGCTCTCACCGATGGAGACTGTGCTTTAATTACCATGGCAACTATGGACACAGATGTGACAAGACAGAAGCACATAGAGATATATTTAGTTCTTAGACATGAAAACGGGCTAGCACTAAACTGAGATATGGGACCGATGTTAAAGCAGCAGTAGGTAGAAATGGAGCAAATAGGAATAAAAAAAGTTATTTTTATAAAACGGTCACTATATCCTGACAGTAGTGCATGAGACAGGTAATCTGAAAAAAATCATGTGCCTCTGTTTCCTCCGGTGTCCTCCGGTGCTCCTAATGGCATCTGCAAGATTTCACAGACCGGAGGAAAACAACCAATCAGAGCCGAGCTGGAGCCTGGCCATCTCTGAGCAGCTGTCAATCACTCGCAAACTCCGATCAAACGGTCAAACTAGTATAATATTAATAATATTAGAATATTAATTCATATTTGATCAGCGCTGCCTAGTTTGTCCGTTTGATCTGAGTTTGAGAGTGATTGACAGCTGCCTCCGTTGAATGAACAGCCAATAGGAACGCTCTCTCTCTCTGAAGTGACCTGTGATTGGTCAAAGTCTCCCCTCACAGGCTAGATCTTCTAAAGCCTGAAAACAGAGCCATGAGGAGGTGCAGAAGTCTAGTTTTCTCTCAGAACACTTGAATTACAATTTGCTGAAAGGTTATTATGGCATTTTTTTGCCCAATGATGCCAAAAATATTCTGCCTACTGACACTTTAACTTTGTAAAGTAAAAAGTGTTATTTTTATTTATCAGACCTGATCAGTATCAGTGTTTCAGTTCATTCTCAAGCCTCACAAGAATATAGTTTGTAGCAAAACTTTGACAACTTAACTTAGATTTATTGCAAAATGATTCAAATGAGAGGCATTGTGTTGAGTGCTACCTGTTGTTGTGAGTATCTCTCTGTCCCCGATGGGAGTCCAGCGGCGGTAGTCCTGCTGTCCAGGGGGGGGTTGGTCAGACGGGTGTCTGAGGAAGCCGGTGACTGTGAACAGGCCATTGGTGTGTCTGAGGGTGCAGCTGAACCAGTTGTTGTAGTCCAGGGCCCCCTTGACTGGCCAGCGAACATAGATGCCATCTGTGCTGTACCTACGCAGCTCACACTCCAACTGATCCGCCTCCGCTCCCTCTACGTACCGCCGCAGGTCCAACTTAGACGCTGGAACAGAATAGAAAGCATTAGAATACAATAGATTTCAGTCCGTTCCTCCTGTGAGGTGCGTGCCTTACCGGTGATCAGGAAAGTGATGGCATGTGGATTAACAGGAGGGTCTCCTATTTGACCAAACTGCAGCATAGCCTCTCTGAGGATGTGCTGAGTCTCGTAGTGACCATCATTATTCTTAGACACATGTTCATCAGTGAACTGACAGGGCAGCCATGACACCTGATGGACACACTGCACACCTGACAGAGACACACACACTGAATCAGTATAGTCAGCTAACATAGAGTACAGTATACTGTAGAGTACAGTACAACACAGTACAGTATAGCAGAGTATTAGTACAGTATAGTTTTGTGTGGTATAAATAGGCTACTATTGTAGAGTATTAGTATAGTATATTACAGTGCAGTGTAGTATAGTATAGTGTAGTACGGTATAGTATAGTATACTACAGTATAGAATAGCATAGTATAGAATAGTATACTGGTGGTATAAATAGGCTACTACAGTAGAGTATATTAGTATAGTATAATACAGTACAGACATATACTGTAGTATATAGTATACTACAGTTCATTGTAGTATAGTATAGTGTAGTACAGTATAGCATAGTATACTGGGGGTATAAATAGGCTACTATAATAGAGTATATGAGCTGAGTATAATATAGTACAGAGTACAGACATATGCTGTAGTATATTATTAAGTAGTATATCACAGTACAGTGTAGTATAGTACAGTGTAGTACAGTATACTATAGAATAGCAAAGTATACCGGTGGTATAAATAGGCTATTATAGTAGAGTATATTATTGCAGTATAATATAGTACAGATGTATACTGTAGTTCATTATTGTACAGTACAGTGTATAGTATAGTATAGTACAGTATAGAGTAGCAAAGTATAGGAAAGTATACTGGTGGTATATGCTACTATAGTATATTAGTATAGTATAATATAGTACAGACATATACTGTAGTATATATTGCATACAGTATAGTATAGTATAGTATAGCATAGTGTAGTATAGGCTAGTATACCGCAGTAGTCATTTCATTCTCATCTCCAAAAACGCCACAATCTGTAACAAAGCTGCAAACAGCAACTTACCTGCACACAGATACAAGTAACTAAGTATCTTTAAGATCAGTCTCATGATGTTTCATCGATAGAATCTCTCCTTGTTGATCGAACACCACATCGAGTTGTTCAAACAGTTGAAAGGATACTTTCACTTTCACTTAGCAGGAAAAAAAACTTGCTCTGCCTGCCTCTCGCATCACGTGTTAGGCAGATAGAATATCACTGACTGTGTGTCCTGCAGTACTGACTCCATCCTGTATGTCATGCAGTACTTTTTTTTTTTTTTTTTTTTTATTATTTCAAAATGACAGTATACATAGTAACAGCATAAAACATTAAAAACATTTACATACAAAAGAAGCATAGCAAAAACATAAACAAAGAGCTGTGCCAAACATAAAAGGACAACAGAAATGAAACAAAACCAACATAAAATAATACAAAGGAACACAATAAAAAAAATAAATTAATAAATAATAATAAAAAAGACCACACGAGAGAATGACAATAATTTCACTTAAAAACTTTAAAGATATTGCATACATTCATTTTTTTCATTGCTTTTTTGTTTTGTGAGGAAGAAATTGTTGACAGATATAATTCCATTTCTTTCATAAATACAAAGAAATTAGGATTTTTTTGGTAAATTTACACTTGTGAATGTGGAACTTCGCGAGAATTAAAATTAAAGTAATAAGAAAAAAATGCATTACTGTCTTTGTCAGAATCAGAATCAGAATCGTGTTTATTGCCAGGTGTAAAAGGTATACACTAGGAATTTGCTTTGGTTTCGTTGGTGCAAGTTAAACAGTATAATAACAAAAGAATAGATAAAAACGTTAGAATAAAATAAGAATAAAATAATTAAAAAAAGAAATTAAAAAAATTAAAAACTTGTCACGGTAATCATAGCAACCAAACATAATATTTCTATAGTACAGTGCAAATCTGAGAAAATGTTAACAAGTATAAAATTATTGACATCTTTCCACAATTCACATGTATATTTACAGGAACAGAATATGTCGTGCAGTACTGTCTCCGTCCTGTATCTGATGCACTACTGCCTCCATCCTGTATGTGATGCAGTACTGCCTCCATCCTGTATGTCCTGCAGTACTGCCTCCATCCTGTACGTGAGAGATCCTTACAGATACCCTGTTGAGTTTTCTTGTAAACAAACAAATGTCTGTTGTCACTGAGGTCTAAAGGTGTGTTCTGACCAAACACAAAGCGTATTTTCACCTTACAGCTGCTGGAGTGTTTTTTGGAGTATTTTGCAACTTGCGAATATTTGCCCTTTTCAGCCAATTTGAGAAAAGACAGCCCGTTCTCATTCCCAGGGCGTTAAATAACGAGGCTTTGTCATGGCCGTCAGCGCGTGATACCGCCGCACATGGCACCTTTAGAGCTGGTATGCGGTATGTCCCACGGGTCACGTTACAATCACCTGTTTGTTCGTGTCCTGTGTTCAAACGTTCGGTTTCATTTTGACTTTACAAACGTAGTAGATTTAAGCCCAACCATGTAGTTTTTTCCTTAACCTAACTAAGTGATTTTGATGCCTAAACATAATGTGAAGGGGCGTGACACCAAGGGGCGTGACATGTTGAGAACATGTTGGAAATGAAGAGGGGTTTACCTCTATAGATACCACATACCTTAGCAACGTTCATTATTATTAACGTTTATTTCACGTTTGGTCTGAAAACACCTTAACAAATGTGTTGAATGCATTTGCTTCCTCATAAAACATTAGCAAATCCAATTTTAAAAAATATTTGTATATACCACCACCTGTAGATCATTGGAATAGTGTGAAACCCGCGGCAGGGATGTGTGTGCCATGTCGCCTGTGCACTTGCATGTGTGCATGTGCATCATCATCATCATCACGCACACACAATGATATAAACAAAACAGTGAGCCACTCGTAAACACATTGCTCCAATACGCTAGTACTCTAAACTGTGATTGTTGCATTTTCACCAGTTGAATAATGTGTGGATTGATGTTCGTCCAGAAGACCAATCATTTACTTACTTCCAGTTTTGTAGCATGAGCAAAGTCAAAGCAAAATCAATGCAACATGAACAACACATTCAGTTTCATAGAAACCCAAATTCACCTCAAACAAACAAACAAAAATCAAACGTCTGAGACATTCTAAAACAAAAATGAAGGAGGGAGGAGGGAAGTCCGTCTTCACTGGTGTTCTGAGCCGGTCTGCTCAGTCTTCAAAGGCTGCTCAGTATGGTTTCCTCTGCTCAGAACATGCACATACAGACAAATTAACTATTTTGTAATGATGACAATGGTTAAATCAAAACTAGGGCTGTCAATCAATTAAAATATTTAATCGCGATTAATCGCATTATTGTTCATGGTTAATTGTGATTAATCGCAAATTAATCACATTTTTTATCTGTTGAAAATGTACCTTAAAGGGAGATTTGTCAAGTATTTAATACTCTTATCAACATGGGAGTGGACAAATATTCTTGTTTTATGCAAATGTATATATATATATTTATTACTGGAAATCGATTAACAACACAAAACAATAACAGATATTGTCCAGAAACCCTCACAGGTACTGCATTTAGCATAAAAAATATGCTCAAATCATAACATGGCAAACTGCAGCCCAACAGGCAACAACAGCTGTCAGTGTGTCAGTGTGCTGACTTGACTATGACCTGCCCCAAACTGCATGTGATTATCATAAAGTGGGCATGTCTGTAAAGGGGAGACTCGTGGGTACCTAGAGAACCCATTTTCATTCACATATCTCGAGGTCAGAGGTCAAGGGACCCCTTTGAAAATGGCAATGCCAGTTTTTCCTCGCCAAAATTTAGCATAAGTTTGGAGCATTATTTTCCAACAAGCTAGTATGACATGGTTGGTACCAATGGATTTATTAGATTTTCTAGCTTCATATGATACCAGTATCTTCACTCTAGCTTTAAAACGGAGCCTAACCACCTAAAAATCACAAGTTATAATTAATGAGTCATCGCGTTAACTTTGACAGCCCTAATCAAAACAGTTTTGTTTTCATATCATCTTACCTTGTTACTTTGTTTTTTTGCTGTGGAGAAAATAAATGCTTATTATTATATGAACACAGTGGTTAATGATGATACATTTCCTTTTGAATCTAGTGTGTTTACATCAATCTATTTCTCGTTATGACTGACGCTTGGACTCATTTCAAAGACTACAGCATCATCATGTTCACATAATCCTATTATCTCTCTGTGCACACTCACCTGAGTGCAGGTATACACAGCCGCACACACAGGATGACCACCAGTGCCACCACCATGAAGCCAACAGTGAGGTAAGACGTCCAGCTGATTGGCTCTGAGCGGAGAACACAGATAACAAACATGACGTTCCTCTGCTGCCACGGTGTGGTAGCTCACAGTACTACAGTGAAATGAGTGTGACTCGGGGTGTCCTCCACTCACCCTCAACAGTCAGGATGAAGCTCTTCCTGATAGGCATTCTCAGGGACTGATGGGAGACGATGCATGTGAACTGTTTCCCTGAGTCCCTGAGTGAAGCCTCGAAGTAGAAGAAAGACGTCAGCGAGAAAGTCTTATCCTGGTTGTGTTTGTGGCTGGACAGTTGAACGTTCTGGAGCACCATGGGGAGAGGAGCGCCCACCCTCTGGCCTGACACCGCCGGGTCCTGCACGTACCAAACTATCTCCACATCCAGAGGGTAGTAGCTCTCTGCCTCACAAGCAACCTTCTGCTCCCCGCCGACCAGCAGTGAGAGAGTGGGTCCAACGTTGAGGGAGACACGGGGAGGCTCTGGGGAGAAAATAACATTGAATGAATGATGACTTTAAGGAGAAGTGTGTAGGATCTGGCGGTATGTAGCGGTAAGGCTGCAGATTACAACTTCTCCCGTGTGCCAAGCGTGTAGGAGAGCTAAGGTGGCCGACACGAAAACGCCAATGGCCCTCTCTAAAACCATTTGGAGCAGAGCCAGTGTGTAGAGTGTGTGTGTGTGTACGTGGGGAGTGAATGGTGAAGCAAGAGAGAGAGAGGGGTGGCGACAGAAGCGAGTATTGACTCCGGCCCAAGCAGGAAAAGTTTAAAGTTTAAAGTTAAAGTTTAAGTTAACAAAGTTTTTTTGTCCGTTCTGTGCTACTGTAGAAACATGGCAGTGCAACATGGCGGACTTCGTGGGGAGGGGACCCGCTCCCTATGTAGATATAAACGCACACTTGCCAGCATGTATCCTTTAACACAATAATAATAATAATAATAATAACCATCATCATATTAACAATAATAATAATAATAATAATAAATATACACAGTCACACTCACACAAGGTTCAGCTGAGATCTGAGAACCAAAAACTGTAACAGAGATCATCAATACAGACGGGTCAGTTAGAATGGCTTTAGTCTGAGAGGAGGAAAAAGAGGAAGAGGAGCAGTAAGAGGAAGAGGAGAAAGAGAAAAAAGAGGAGAAGGAAGAGGAAGAAGAGGAAGAGGAGGATGAGAAGGAAGTGGAAGAAGAGGAAGAAAAGGAGGATTTTAATGTTCTTTCACAAAATCAGAATTAATATATTTATAACCCAGAACTTTGTCAGTTTGTAAATCTGTAGACATAGATTTTACCGGGATTCTCCCGTTGGCCATGGCAATTATTTACATTTTTTTTCCTTTTCGTTATCTCTGGCACTGCACAGCGTGTATAAGTTAGACCACATGTATTTTCCTGGCGGAGGAGAGCTGCTAGCGACACTGCGGCGGGGTTTGAGCTGCGCTCGCCACACATCACAGCATCACAGCAAAGCCGTCGTGGCGCGGCACAAGCCAGTGGAAATAATGGGTTTCAGAGCGCAGTGGTGCTGTTGTTGCATTATGTCTGAAAGGACCTTCAGTGACTGAGAGAAGGAGAGGGAAATGGAGAGAAAGAAATACTTAAGCAGGGCGGAAAAGTAATGAATGAATGAAAACTGATGAATATTAGATTATACCAGAGATTCACACCAGAGGGGCGAATTATTCTGTATTCCTTCCTGAGAATTAAAAGTAAAATTAAAAGTGGTCCTATTTAACACAAAAAAGCTGTTACAGTGTACTTATTATTTTGTTATTTTCATTCTTTAAAAGTCACCATCAGAATGCAGGAAACAACGTCTCTGGAACTAAATTTATTTTGGGGGGAGAACCTCCAGACCCCTGCTTCGGTTTTGAAATCCTATATATGTGTATAAACGGCTCATTCTAAGGTAACGAAAACACAACAATTCTTATTTTCAGGTGATTATACACTAAAGAAAACATACTTATTAATATTATATTCCAATTCTGCCAATAGATTCCCCTGATAGTCACACACTTGTCCTTTAAATGATTTTCAAGGCAATTTTGACAAGAGGTTTCTGTTATGAGTTTTTAAGAGGGAGAGTTACTTCTAATGACAGTTGCTCAGATTAAACAATTCGTAGACATTACTTTGGGTTCTAGGAAACTATGATGGGTGTTTTTCACTATTTTCTGACAGTTTATAGACTAATTGATCAATCAATCAATCGAAAGAATATTGATTGCAGCCTTATACTGTATGTTCATGTCTAGAAGTGTGACCTAAATGTTAAAATAAAGTTAATTATTAGACAAATGTGGTAAAATTTAAGCCATTTTAAAAGAATGGATCGTTGTTTGTGGGGTTGTATGAGGTACTTATCCATAGTCAGTGTATTACCCTCAGTAGATGACGGTCGGCACGCCCCCAGTTTGGAGGAACAGACAGGAGTACCAGCACGGGAGCAAAGCAATATATTGCTGTGGACGGGGGCAGCAGCAAAACCTATTTTAGTCACCTAAAAGAAAGACTCAACTAAAAATATCAATATCCATTTAAGTGTACGCTATATTTAGAATATTTTCACCACTTTATCTTGCCGTCAGACAGCCCTTTCAGACGGGGAACTGAACTGAAAGTGAAACTTATCTATACTCTCTTCAAAGTTTCACTTTCAGTTCAGTTCCCTGTTGGAAAATATTCTAAATATAGCGTACACTTAAAATGATATTGATTTTTTTAGGTGGCTAAAATACATTTTGCTGCTGCCCCCGTCCACAGCAGTACATTGCTTTGCATCCATGCATTAACTTCTGTCTGTTTCTCCAAACTGGAGGCGTGCCGACCGTCATCTACTGTAGGTAATACACTGACTATGGATAAGAACCTCACACAACCCCACTTCAAAACACCCAAACTATCCCTTTGACATTTTGGGAAATACGCGTATTCGCTTTCTTGCTTCTAGAGTTAGATGAGAAGATTCATACCACTCGTTCAATATAAACTGAAATGTTAGCTTAGGCTATATCCAAGGGTGGATTTTGTAGTTCTTAGTGTCTTTAAAATTGTCAATGGGATTTTGAACGAGGTTTTCTAATTTCTGGAAGTTCTGGTTTCACCTCGGCTCTCCATGGCCCTTCACATGAGGTCCACTTTGACATGCAAACTCCATCTGCTGATGAAGGCCGTCAGGTGCAATTGAAAGCTATAAAAAAAAGCTAGTAAGTAGACTGGCCTGACTGATACTAGTATTCTCTCCTTGACTCTTCCTCACCTTCGATATGCAGCTCTATATCCAGACTGACGGACAGAGGAAGCACCGACACCGAACAAATGTACGTCCCTTCACTGCTCATCTTGGTGAAGGGGAGGCTGTAGGAAGCATCCCCGCCTGCTAGGCTCCTCAGCCCGACCCCGGTCCCCTGGCTCTGCCCTGTGCGGCTGGTGTGACTGAAGAGTCTGGTTCTCTCTCCATGATGCTGCATGTGCCACTCCACAGTGACTTTTGGTCCTTTGTGGTCGACATCAAACTGGCAGTGGAGCTTTTGTTCGGAGCCCAGGCCTGCTCTCACCGATGGAGACTGTGTTTTAATTACCATGGCAACTATGGACACAGATGTGACAAGACAGAAGCACATAGAGATATATTTAGTTCTTAGACATGAAAACGGGCTTGCACTAAACTGAGATATGGGACCGATGTTAAAGCAGCAGTAGGTAGAAATGGAGCAAATAGGAATAAAAAAAGTTATTTTTATAAAACGGCCACTATATCCTGACAGTAGTACATGAGACAGGTAATCTGAAAGAAATCATGAGCCTCTGGTATCCTCCAGTGTCCTCTGTGTCCTCCGGTGCTCCTAATAGCATCTGCAAGATTTCACAGACCGGAGGAAAACAATCAATCAGAGCCGAGCTGGAGCCTGGCCGTCTCTGAGCAGCTGTCAATCACTTGCTAACTCCGATCAAACGGTCAAACTAGGCAGCGCTGATCAAATATGAATTTCACGCATAAAGTGTTTTCAGAAACATCTTGTAGTTTAGCTGTAAAATGAGAAAGTTTGTGACCCGGCTGCCATGTTGAGATCAGTTGGGGAAATACCAAGCACCGCCCACCAGCCGGAGCAAACTTTTTTATTTTACAGCTAAACAGTACACTACAAGATGTTTCTGAAAACATTTCACCTGACAAATAGGCATTACAGTAACTAATATTAATTCATATTTGATCAGCGCTGCCTAGTTTGTCCGTTTGATCTGAGTTTGCGAGTGATTGACAGCTGCCTCCGTTGAATGAACAGCCATTAGGAACGCTCTCTCTCTCTGAAGTGACCTGTGATTGGTCAAAGTCTCCCCTCACAGGCTAGATCTTCTAAAGCCTGAAAACAGAGCCATGAGGAGGTGCAGAAGTCTAATTTTCTCTCAGAACACTTGAATTACAATTTGCTGAAAGGTTATTATGGAATTTTTTTGCCCAATGATGCCAAAAATATTCTGCCTACTGACACTTTAACTTTGTAAAGTAAAAAGTGTTATTTTTATTTATCAGACCTGATCAGTATCAGTGCTTCAGTTCATTCTCAAGCCTCACAAGAATATAGTTTGTAGCAAAACTTTGACAACTTAACTTAGATTTATTGCAAAATGATTCAAATGAGAGGCATTGTGTTGAGTGCTACCTGTTGTTGTGAGTATCTCTCTGTCCCCGATGGCAGGCCAGCGGCGGTAGTCCTGCTGTCCTGGGGCGGGTTGGTCAGACGGGTGTCTGAGGAAGCCGGTGACTGTGAACAGGCCATTGGTGTGTCTGAGGGTGCAGCTGAACCAGTGGTTGTAGTCCCGGGCCCCCAGGACTGGCCAGCGGACATAGATGCCCTCTGTGCTGTACCTACGCAGCTCACACTCCAACTGCTCTGCTTCCGCTCCCTCTACGTACCGCCGCAGGTCCAACTTAGACGCTGGAACAGAATAGAAAGCATTAGAATACAATAGATTTCAGTCCGTTCCTCCTGTGAGATGCGTGTCTTACCGGTGATCAGGAAAGTGATGGCATATGGATTAACAGGAGGGTCTCCTATTAGACCAAACTGCAGCATAGCCTCTCTGAGGATGTGCTGAGTCTCGGTGTGACCCTCGTTATTCACAGACACATGTTCATCAGTGAACTGACATGGCAGCCATGACACCTGGTGGACACACTGCACACCTGACAGAGACACACACACTGAATCAGTATAGTCAGCTAACATAGAGTACAGTATACTGTAGAGTACAGTACAACACAGTACAGTATAGCAGAGTATTAGTACAGTATAGTTTTGTGTGGTATAAATAGGCTACTATTGTAGAGTATATTAGTATAGTATAATTGTTAAATCACAAGTCCCTAACCCACCTGCAGGCATGGTATAGAATGCACACTTGACTAAACCACTCCCCCGTAGGTTATATAAGTCTGCCCTCCAGGCCTGAACCCTCCCTTTTCCCTCCAAACAATTCCAGGCAGAACAAAGAGAGAGTGATGTGAGTTTAATGTGGCTTTTGTGCCTTTATAATTTATTTGGTTGAAATGAGATATATATTGTTTGAAAGTTAACAGATTGTTTTGTGTTATGTTAGATACCTGAGTTTAATATGTGAAGGAGAAAAGGCAAATTCCAGATTGTGGATGCATAAAGATGTAAGTTAAAATGAATTGACTTATTAATTGTAATCTGTATTATATTTATGAGATTTATAATATCATCTGTTAATGTCCGTTCTTAATAGAAAAAATCATCCACCAACTGCCATCCAACTTCACACCTTGACTTTAATAAATTGTTGGAACGGCTCCCTGGATCCTGTGTTTAAATGTGCACCACATCAGATGTTTTATGAACCAACACCACCACAAGCAACATAGCTTCTTCATGGTCCTTCGAGCCGGAGAAAACATCTATGTTGGGAAATGGATCCACATGCCGTTTCACCCGAGCAGGAGAGACAGCAGGGAGGAAGGCCACAGCGGGAGAGGATGCCTCCACGTTATCTACAAGACTACCAAACTGAACTCTACGCCAAGCCCCCTCAACAATTAACAGAGTGTGCAGAACCTGTTTCAGAGACTTCAGAGACTGTTTTATTAAGACAGGAAGTAGCACAGTTAAAGGGTATGGTTAATGAATTAATGGGAAGAGTTGAGCATTATGAACAGTCTTATTCAGAGGGAGATTCAGAGGGAGAGGGTGATATACAGTCCCAAGGAGCCCAACACTCACATGAATGTGACCAGCCACTGCAAACTCACACAGAGGCTCAGTGTGATAAAACCCGATCTGAACCTAACCTAGCTGGTTTAGTACCTGCAACGAATCCTGGTAAAATTTCCCAGTCTGCCCAAACACTTTTTCCTTATGTTCATAAGCCCTCTGCCTTTGTAGAATGTGAGCATAAAAGACCTGCTTCAGCCTCCTATACCAGATATGGTTCAGAGCTTCGACCCCAGGAACCCTCAGGCTCATTACCTGTAGCCTCATCAGCTCATGTGCCATTTAATCCAGTATTTTCCTCCTATAGACCTAGTGTAAGCTCAGCCTTACCAGTTTCAGGGCCTGGCCCCTATATCACTTCTACCCATATGCCTGCAATTCAGCCTCCTTCAGTACCTCTACCAACACCTCAAATTCCTATCCACGTGCCACCGGAACGGATGCCACCAGCCACTTTCTCCTATGTGTCTTCTCATCAACTATACCACCCAGTACCATCACAGGGGGTTGGCACAGCTCCAACCGGCTGTGACCCTCACAGTCATTTACCACCAGCCCAGGGGACTTTGCTCCCATCGTATGGAATACAACTCCCACCTATTCCTACAGCCCAAGTTTCGTCAGCCAGTTTACAGCCATCTGCTTACCATCCAAGTAATGTAGCTTCATACCAGTTTCAGCATGTACCTCAGCAGCATGTGCAGCAGCCTCAACCCCAATACTTTGTTTCCCAGCAAGCTCCAGTTTCATATGCCCCACAGCCTACTGGAGTTCCCCTTATTCCAAGCTTCTCTTTACCTGTGGCTCCTGTACAGCAGACTATGAGTTCAAGGTATCCATCACGAATTGAGGGACCCTCATTCCCTTATTTCACCCATAACGACCCTCATGAGTTTGTAATGTTGAAGATGGCTTTCACGAACCTACTACCAGCAGAAGAGCCCGAACTGTACAAATTCCATATCCTGCTGGATCATCTACGCCTCCCCCCTGCTCGCCATATTGCACTCTCCTATGCCCATGCCCCACAACCTTTCACCATGGCACTGGCAGCGCTGGAGCGACAGTATGGACAACCACATCACCTGGCCTTAAAGGAGATACAGACCATATTAAATCTCCCTAAATTGGCCCGTGGAGATGCTGAGGGGTTTCAAAACTTTGCAGTTAGAGTAAGGTCATTAGTGGGCATGTTACAATCACTAAGATCAGGAGAAGGTGCAGCAGAGCTAGCCTGTGCTTCACATGTTCAGCGATTGTTGAGTAAACTCCCTGTAGAGCTAATTTCTAACTTTGCCAGACACACCCGTTCAGCCTCTCCCAATGCTCACTACAACCTAGTGGACTTTTCTGCATGGCTTGAAGGAGAGGCGGAATGCCAAGCAGTCGTAGCACAAGCCAATAACCTTCAAATCGGTGTCCCCCAAATTCAAAGGAAGGACACAAATCAAGGATTCAAGTTTCCGTCAGCTACCATTCTCCACGGGGCAGATCGGAAGCCTTCACATGGACGCACTGCATCAGGACATCAGCCACAACCCCAAACAAGGTATCCATGTGTATACTGTCAGTCGACCTCCCATTACCTGACAAACTGTGAAAGCTTAAAGGATTTAACCATGGATAAAGTGGCAAAATGGCTGAAAGAACAAAACAGATGTTGGACATGTGGTAGAACTCACAGAGCAACAGATTGCACTCTGAGAAAACCTTGCCCCAAATGTAATGGCCTGCACCTAGGCATATTACATGATGTAAATAGAACCCAAACAGCATCTAGAGTGTTGTACATGAACCCACAGAGTACGTCACCAAAAGTACTACTTAAAGTAGTCAAAGTAAGACTGTACAACAAGAATAGGACATTTGATACCTATGCCATCTTAGATGATGGATCTGAACGTACAATGTTGCTACCAGGTGCTGCTAAGTATCTTGGTTTGGATGGAGAGCCCGAAAGACTTGAGCTGCGCACCGTAAGACAGCAGACAGAGACACTAGAAGGAAGAACTGTAAACCTCAAACTATCTGCTGCCTCATTCCCTGAAAGAAAATTTTCAATTGACAGTGCTTTCACTTCCGACATGATCATGTTTGTCGAACAAAGTTACCCTGTCGATAAACTCAAGCAACACTATCCACATCTACATGGTCTTCCACTGAATCCCTTCTCTAAAGTTCAGCCGCACATCCTCATCGGATCAGACAATCCATTCCTCATCACACCCATGGAGCGAGTCCAACATGGCCCAAAGGGAGCACCAGCTGCAGTGAGGACAAGGCTTGGATGGGCATTACAAGGACCTACTTCTCTTGGTGAGTTACCTGACTCTATCCAATGTCTATTCACATCACAAGCTAACCCCTACGCTGAACTGAAACACCATGTGGAGCAATTGTGGCAAGTTGATACCCTTCCCTTCAGAAATGAAAAGTTGATCACTAGATCAAAGCAAGATAAGGAGGCCATGGACCTTCTGAGTGCAAAGACCATACGAGTGGACACAGATAGAACTGCACGTTATGCAACACCTTTGTTAAGAAAGAAAGGTGCACCTGAACTTAATGCCCCATTTGAATCAGTAATGCCCCTTCTCCGCCACACCGAGCGCAGACTTGAGAAGAATCCTGAATTAGCCGACATCTACAGTAATGAGATCAGCAAACTATATCAGGCTGGTTATGTTGCAAAACTCAATGCAGAACAAATTACTGAGTCAAAAGAATCATGGTATATTCCCCATCACTTAGTGGAGCACAACGACAAATATCGTGTTGTATTCAACTGCTCCTTCACCTATCAAGGCCAAGTACTCAATGACCAACTCCTTCCTGGCCCCACTTTAGGCCCATCACTACTTGGTGTTCTGCTCTGTTTCCGCCAACACAGAGTTGCTATGAGTGGAGATATTAAAGGAATGTTCCACCAAGTAAAGCTATTACCGGAGGACAAACTGCTTCTCAGGTTCTTGTGGCGTGACATGAAACGTAAAGAGACACCAACTGTCTACGAATGGCAAGTGCTCCCATTCGGCACAACATGTAGCCCCTGCTGTGCAACATATGCTGTCCAGAAACATGTGCAGGACCACAGTAAGGACAATGAGGATATGGTTGAAACTGTTCTTGAGTCATTCTATGTAGATAATTGCCTGAGATCACTCGCCTGCCCAAATGAAGCAAAACAACTTCTTCTCAAGATAAAGGCTCTGTTGTCAACTGGTGGATTTGAAATTAGGCAATGGGCAAGTAACTTTCCATCTGTTGTTGATCACCTACCAGCAGCTGCCAGGTCAGACAGTGCTGAGCTCTGGCTGAATCAAAACCGGACAGATCCAGTAGAGGGTGCACTAGGGCTCAGCTGGCATTGTGTCTCTGATACCTTGGGCTATAGACACAGACCCGTCTCCTACCAAACTCTAACCATGAGAAATGTGTATAAAGTGCTGGCTTCACAATATGACCCCTTAGGATACATCATCCCATTCACCACTAGAGCCAAAGTTCTGCTCCAGCAGCTCTGGGTGAACAACAAGCAGTGGGATCAGCCGATCCCCACCGGTGACCTGCAACGTGCATGGGATGGATGGGAGAGTGAACTCCCAAACCTGGTTCACATCTCCTTCCCCAGGTGGTATGATGGTAACAACCCTAATGTTTCTTGCAAAGTGACAGACAGAGAACTACACATCTTCTGTGATGCTTCAGAGAGAGCATATGGTTCAGTGGCATACATGAAAACCATAAACCAGATGGGGGAGACTAATGTCTCATTTGTAATGGCCAGATCACGTGTAGCTCCTCTAAAGCAACTGACTATACCCCGCTTGGAGCTATCTGCAGCCCTGACTGGAGCACAGCTGAGTAAACTAATCAAAGCTGAACTGACAGTCGCCATTGACAGAACCTTTCTGTGGTCTGATTCCACTGTGGTACTAACATGGCTCCTATCTGAATCCTGCAGGTATAAGGTCTTTGTAGCCAACAGAATCGTGGAGATACTCGAACTAACCTCAGCCAGTGAATGGAGGTATGTGGACACAAAGCAGAACTCTGCAGATGATATCACCAGAGGTAAGCCACTCAAAGATTTAACTACCACACATCGATGGCATAGAGGTCCTGCATTCCTCCACCTTCCTCCTGGTCAATGGCCTGTCTGTCCTGCTCCTGCTACCGAGCTACCCACAGAGTTGAGGAAACCCCTTTTTTGTGGCTTCACACAACCCACTAAACCATTTGACCTACCTGATCCAAAGGGATACAACACCTGGACAGACCTGATAAATGCCACTTACCAAAAGATGCAAACCTCAACCTGTTATTCAAATCCTGATCCCATCACCAAAACAAGAACTAAAGCAGAAACTGCACTAATCTCTCATGCCCAATCCGAAAGTTTCCCAGAGGAATTTCAGGCACTGAAATCGGGCAAAGAACTTCCCCCACATAGTCGTCTGTTGCCTCTCTCTCCTGAGTTTGACGAAACAATTGGAATTATAAGAGTGGGTGGCAGACTGAGACAAAGTAAAGACCTAGAACCTGATACCATCCATCCCATAGTGCTTGACCCTAAACATCCTCTAATAAAACTGTTGATTAAAGATTACGACGAGCGACTCCTTCACCCAGGCCCTGACAGGGTATTTGCTGAAATACGCCGTGCTTACTGGATCCTCTGGGGCAGACAAGCTGTCAAAAAACATCAGTGGGCATGTACTGAGTGCCGAAAATGGCGGGCAAAACCTGTGTATCCAAAAATGGCTGACCTACCTTCATCCAGGCTGAGGCTATGGAAACCCCCTTTCTGGTCTACAGGAGTAGACTGTTTTGGCCCCCTAAACATTAAATTGGGGCGCCGGGTAGAGAAACGATGGGGAATACTGTTCAAGTGTATGACCATCAGATGTTCCCATATAGAACTGTTAAACAGTCTTGATTCTGACAGTTTTCTTATGTCCCTCAGGCGTTTCATTGCACGTAGAGGACGCCCGTATGAGCTCCTTTCTGACTGTGGCACCAACTTCAAAGGAGGAGACAGAGAGCTGAGAGAAGCGTTCGCAGCCATGAATCCACAACTGAGAGAACAGCTAGGTAAATCCCAAATACAGTTCCACTTTAACCCTCCAAATGCCCCTCATTTTGGGGGAATGTGGGAAATGGAAATCAGATCAATTAAAGCTGCTCTCAGGGTTACAGTGGGAAGCCAAACTGTTTTTGAGGAAGTCCTAAACACAGTCCTAGTGGAGATAGAAGGAATTCTAAATTCCAAACCAATCGGATATGCATCTGCTGACATAGCAGACCCTGACCCCATTACCCCAAATCTCCTTCTCATGGGGCGGCGAGATGCTTCTCTGCCACAGGCTGTCTATGCAGAGACCAACTTGCTTGGACGGAGACGATGGAGGCACAGTCAAATACTAGCTGATCGGTTTTGGTCCTCCTTCATCAGAAACTACCTTCCCAACCTACAGGTACGGAATAAATGGCAAAAGGACACCCAGAATCTGAAGGAAGGAACAGTAGTATTGATAATGGACCCCCAGCTACCTAGAGGATTATGGCCTGTAGGGAAAGTGTCACAAATCCTCCCAAGTCACGATGGAAGGACCCGAAAAGTGGAGGTCACAACGAAGGGGAAAAGATTTATCAGACCAGTTGCCCGACTGGTCATTCTCTCACCAGTTGAATCTGACTCCAATGAATAACTTGCGATTTGTTTATTAAATTCAAATGTACCATTTGAAGGGGCGGCTGTTAAATCACAAGTGCCTAACCCACCTGCAGGCATGGTATAGAATGCACACTTGACTAAACCACTCCCCCGTAGGTTATATAAGTCTGCCCTCCAGGCCTGAACCCTCCCTTTTCCCTCCAAACAATTCCAGGCAGAGCAAAGAGAGAGTGATGTGAGTTTAATGTGGCTTTTGTGCCTTTATAATTTATTTGGTTGAAATGAGATATATATTGTTTGAAAGTTAACAGATTGTTTTGTGTTATGTTAGATACCTGAGTTTAATATGTGAAGGAGAAAAGGCAAATTCCAGATTGTGGATGCATAAAGATGTAAGTTAAAATGAATTGACTTATTAATTGTAATCTGTATTATATTTATGAGATTTATAATATCATCTGTTAATGTCCTTTCTTAATAGAAAAAATCATCCACCAACTCCCATCCAACTTCACACCTTGACTTTAATAAATTGTTGGAACGGCTCCCTGGATCCTGTGTTTAAATGTGCACCACATCAGATGTTTTATGAACCAACACCACCACAAGCAACATAGCTTCTTCAATAATACAGTACAGATGTATACTATATCATATAGTATATTACAGTACAGTGTAGTATAGTATAGTGTGGTACACTATACTATACTACAGTATAGAATAGCATAGTATAGAATATTATACTGGGGGTATAAATAGGCTACTATAGTATAGTATATTATTATAGTATAATACAGTACAGACGAATGCTATAGTATATAGTATATTACAGTACAGTGTAGTATAGTATAGTGTAGTATAGTATAGTATACTGGTGGTATAAAAAAACTACTATAGTAGAGTATAATATAGTACAGAGTACAGACGTATGCTGTAGTATATTATTAATTAGTATATCACAGTACAGTGTAGTATAGTACAGTGTAGTACAGTATACTATAGAATAGCATAGTATACTGGTGATATAAATAGACTACTATAGTAAAGTATATTATTACAGTATAATATAGTACAGATGTATACTGTAGTACATTATTGTACAGTACAGTGTAATATAGTATAGTACAGTATAGAGTAGTATAGTATAGTAAAGTATACTGGTGGTATATGCTATTATAGTATAGTATAGTATAGTATAATATAGTACATACATATACTGTAGTATATATTACATACAGTATAGTATAGTATACTGTAGTAGTCATTTCATTCTTGTCTCCAAAAACGCCACAATCTGTAACAAAGCTGCAAACAGCAACTTACCTGCACACAGATACAAGTAACTAAGTATCTTTAAGATCAGTCCCATGATGTTTCATCGGTAGATATCTCTCCTTGTTGATCGAGCACCACATTGAGTTGTTCAAACAGTTGAAAGGATACTTTCACTTTGACTTGACAGGAAAAAAAACTTGCTCTGCCTGCCTCTCGCATCACGTGTTAGGCAGATAGAATATCACTGACTGTGTGTCCTGCAGTACTGACTCCATCCTGTATGTCATGCAGTACTTTTTTTTTTTCTTTTTTATTATTTCAACATAACAGTATACATAGTAACAGCATAAAACATTAAAAACATTTACATATAAAAGAAACATAGCGAAAACATAAACAAAGAGCTGTGCCAAACATAAAAGGACAACAGAAATGAAACAGAATCAACATAAAAAAAACACAATAAAAAAAATAAAAAAAATAATTAATAATAAAAAAAGACCACGCGAGAGTATGACAATAATTTCACTTAAAAACGTTAAAGATATTGCATACATTCATTTTTTTCATTGCTTTTTTGTTTTGTGAGGAAGAAATTGTTGACAGATATAATTCCATTTCTTTCATAAATACAAAGAAATTAGGAATTTCTTTTGGTAAATTTACACTTGTAAATGTGGAACTTCACGAGAATTAAAATTAAATTAATAAGAACAAATGCATACTGTCTTTGTCACTGTAACCATAGCAACCAAATATAATATTTCTATAGTACAGTGCAAAATCTGAGAAAATGTTAACAAGTATAAAATTATTGACATCTTTCCACAATTCACATGTCAATTTACAGGACCAGGATATGTCATGCAGTACTGCCTCCATCCTGTATGTGATGCAGCACTACCTCCATCCTGTATGTCCTGCAGTACTACCTCCATCCTGTATGTGATGCAGTACTACCTCCATCCTGTATGTGATGCAGTACTGCCTCCATCCTGTATGTGATGCAGCACTACCTCCATCCTGTATGTGATGCAGTACTGGCTCCATCCTGTATGTCATGCAGTACTACCTCCATCCTGTATGTCATGCAGTACTGCCTCCATCCTGTATGTGATGCAGCACTACCTCCATCCTGTATGTGATGCAGCACTACCTCCATCCTGTATGTCATGCAGTACTGCCTCCATCCTGTATGTGATGCAGCACTACCTCCATCCTGTATGTGATGCAGCACTACCTCCATCCTGTATGTGATGCAGTACTACCTCCATCCTGTATGTCATGCAGTACTGCCTCCATCCTGTATGTGATGCAGCACTACCTCCATCCTGTATGTCCTGCAGTACTGCCTCCATCCTGTATGTCATGCAGTACTGCCTCCATCCTGTATGTGATGCAGCACTGCCTCCATCCTGTATGTCATGCAGCACTGCCTCCATCCTGTATGTGATGCAGCACTGCCTCCATCCTGTATGTCATGCAGCACTGCCTCCATCCTGTATGTGATGCAGCACTGCCTCCATCCTGTATGTCATGCAGTACTGCCTCCATCCTGTATGTGATGCAGCACTGCCTCCATCCTGTATGTGATGCAGCACTGCCTCCATCCTGTATGTCATGCAGTACTGCCTCCATCCTGTATGTCATGCAGTACTACCTCCATCCTGTATGTGATGCAGTACTACCTCCATCCTGTGGGGGCGCTGTGAACTCTTCCTACCCGCTGAGAGGAGAGCAGCGGGTCTCTCTTGTCTGATGCGGAACAGCGGAAGCGCTCTATACGAACTTGTTGACATGCTGCTGAAAACGTGTGAAAAGTGAGTTATGTTGACAGACTTCTAGCTGTCTGACAGGCTACATTGCGGTATATGGTGCAGCACTAGTGGTTTAGTGGACTAGACAGACTGTTGTACAGCTCCTGAGAACTGGACAGCAGACTATACCTGCAGTCAGCTCTGAAGCTCTGAAGATGGACAAAGGTATGTTCACTTTCTGTACAATATAGACATCAAACACGCCTCAATGTCTTATATAGAAGACTTCATGCTACATTTAATTCAACATCTTTCATTGTTAAGCTGCCCTCTTTATCTACATTACCGTATATCCCCAAAAATATAATACACATTTGTGTTTATAAGCTAGAATCAGCTTTAACAAACAGCTCACACTGTTTATTATGTTTATTTAAGACTGTGAGAATAACAAGAGAAGCTTAATCAAACATGGACATTTTATGAATCAGTTCAATGCCGGATTGAAAAATAGCTTCCAACGATTCCTATAATCTGTACAGGTACATATGAGAATAACAATTAACCCCCTGAGACCCACAATAAACCCATTATTGTCTGTTTTTAGAGGGGTACATACAGGGGGTCTTTAGGGGGAGATGGCAGGTCAGCAGTAGATGTCACATAGAAGTGGTGTACATCATCTGAAAGCTGGGAACCTGAAGATTATAATGAGATGTAGATCAACACTGTGTGTCTAGTTGTTCTAGTCATAAATCAGAAATAAACATGAATGAATGAATTAAAATACATTGTAAATAAGTGTTTGGAACATGATGATATATGATGGTCATCCCCATGCTTTATTATGTCTCATAAAGTTGTTGCAGCAATTTTTGGGTTGATACCATCTGTTACACAGATTTTGGTGCTAGCTTTAACCATTTTTTTTACTATTCGAGAATTGATAAAAATGATCAATAATCCCTCCAAAATACCTCATTAAGACACCAAGACCTTGAGGAACACCATAGAAAAAGTCATGCTGTGATTTGGTATCAAAGACTTTTGATATTTTGACATTTTTCTGCAGAATTGCATTTTTCGTTGATTGGATGGCGAGCGTTTGTGTTGTGGAAACTTCTCAGAAACCCTCTTATTGTCAATCTAGCTAGGAAAGCCATCCATCCTCTGAATGCTCTAGGTCTGTAGTTTGTGGCTGTAAAGTTTCATGAGGCTGTGATTATCCTAGAGGTCACCACAGGTCATTTTATACAGTGAGGTCCTATTTAAAAATAAATAGGTCTCGCTATATGAAATGTCTACTATGTGGACTAACATCATCTCACATGAATACGATTGGGCTCATTGAATCCATAATAGTCTCAGCTTTACAGTGATACCCAATTTATGTAATTCCAAGACTGTTTAGGGACCCCAGTATGCAGAAATATTCAGATACACCATTTTAGAATAGACGAAAATATCACATTTATACTGCATTCAAAGAAAGTACATGTTTTTTGCCCGAAACTGCATGTGATTATCATAAAGTGTCTGTAAAGGGGAGACTCGTGGGTACCCATAGAACCCATTTTCATTCACATATCTTGAGGTCAGAGGTCAAGGAACTCCTTTGAAAATGGCCATGCTACAGCCTCTGAAAGACAGTCAAGTTGGTCGGGAGTGCCCATATTCCCACAGGTCTCAGAGGGTTAAGCCATATTTTCGAGTTTTTAGTTATGGTAAATTATTATTTTCAGTTATTGATTTTTATATAGCGTCAAATCATAACAGAAGTTATTGCATGAAGCTTTTTCATATCTGATAGTAAACTGAATATCTTCGGGTTTTGGACTGTTTGTTGACGCCGTCTTGGGCTCTAGGACCAGATGATGGCCATTTTTCTCTTTCTGACAGTTTATAGACAAAATGATTAATCTGTAGATTAATCCATAATGAAAGTCATCTTTAATTGAATCACTACTTGTTGACGTGGCTGTCTTCTGACCTGTTTGAGCTAACAGAATTGGATGATTAGCTGTGCATGAATGAATGAATGAATGAATGAGCAATATTGGTCTTTTTATTTGTTTTGACGCCTGCTCTCTTGTGCTTTCAGAATCGGCTGTCCTTCAGGGTGCTTTCCTCCTGGCTGATAAACTGTGCCTCCCCTCATCCCTGTCCTCCCTTCAGAAGGCTGACTGGAGCAGGGTGGGACATCCGGTCCTGGAGGCAGTCAGAGAAATCTGTGGACAGGATGAACTCACTGGTCATCCCCCCACAACGGCTATCAGCTGGATAAAGAAACTAGTTAGTGCTGTGTGGCTGAAGGTGTTGTCCGGAGAGACTGGAAATGACGTAGAGACGGCCTGGAGGGAGAACCCTTTCTTCCCCCTCCAGAACGGCCTCCCTGAGGTCAACCGTGTTGTCCTGCTGGAAGTGGTGAGGTCGATGGCAGCTGCTCAGACATTTGCCCATTTCCTCTTGCATCTTCCTCAATCTCAGATTTGTAGTGAGCTCGAACGGCTCGTGCAACACGTGAGGAGCGGCCCCACTAGAGAGGATGATGTTCGACTTTTTCTGGAGGTGTGGTGGGAACTGTGGAAAGGCAGAGATGAGCAGAAAGCGGGAGGAGAGGACAGCATAGAGACGATGTTCGCCACACAGTCTGCCCGTCTCTCGTCTAAGTGTTCCAGTCTGTCCCCTCAGGCCGCAAAGAGGTTAAAGCTAGACGCGTCAGATCTACCGGCATCGCCGCCAACCGCTGATGTCCTGCACATTCTCCTTCATGCACTTAAAGACACAAAAGATGACATATCTACAACCGACCTTTGCCTCCAGGCCCTCTCCATTTCTCTTGATGCTCTTTACACAGCCTTCCTGATAGACCAAGAAGTCGCACTTCCCACCGAAGAGAAGATGCACGTCCTGTCCAAAGCCGTCAGCATCAGAGAAAAGAATGATGAGAAACTGAGTCCTGAACTCATTCAGGAGGCTCAGAGAGACCTACGTGCGTCTCACACACCGTCTCAGTTTAAACCCAGCAGGATGAAGCTCGGTGAAGCTTTGAAGATTATAACAGAACTTGCTCAGTTTTGGCAGAACAGCGGGCTCCTGAAAGTATGTAATCCTAGCTACTCCGCATTTAAACTAGAACAAAGTGTTCAGAGAGTCCTGGCAGCTCTGCAGAAAGCGGAAGTGCCCAAAACTGTGACTGAAATGGATGATCAAGGGACCGAGAAGAATATACTCAGATGTTTGTTGGAGTCGCTGGCTTTCCCTGCCACAGAGAGCACCCCCGAGGTGAACGCGAGGGTCACCGCCATCATCATCAATCACCGCCTGGCGGACCATCAGAGCTTTGCGGCGTTATTTGCCAGTGAGCAGAGTTGGGCTGCCTCTGGTGAGCTCTGGATGGACTGCCTGGAAAAGAACCAGGCGTCCTTCCAGCAGCACGACACGCTGATCAAACTGACCACCACCCTCATGAGTAAACTCCACAGCGAGAGCACAAACGTGAGCCAGTGCAGGAAGCTGATGAAAGTCACCGCAGACATTTTCTCTGCACTTTCCTTGGAAGACAAGAACAAAGCTTTGGCTGCCATGTTGAGACTGTCCAGCAGGGGGTTCTTTGGGTGCTCCGTTCCCTCCGCTGTGACCGAAGGGTTCGAACAGGAGCTCAACATGGCCTTCAACTGCATCATCCAAGGAGGCGGCGGAGCGTCGGCAGCGGCGGCGACGCAGGGCAAGCTGAACACAGCGGCGTCTTTAGTAGCCAGGGTTGCGTTTCAGAACCCAGAAGCGGCTTTGAGGTCTTGTTGTCACTCAGCTATTTTCAATAAAGGTGCTTTCTCTCTCATGGCTAAGATCCTGCAACAGCTGCCTGGACTCAGAGGACACAGGGAAAGAAAAGATGAAGCTGGAAGTGATGAAGATGAAAGCAGAGAGGCGGGGGAAAGTACAGATGAAGGAAAGGAGGCTCTGAGCGGTAGCACGCTACTCTGCAGGTGTCTACAGGAGATGATCAAGACCAAATCACTGTCAGCCAATGAGAAGGAGCAGTTCCTCAAGTACCTGGGTCTGCTGATGACGCCTGTCGTGACCGCCGAGGGAGAAGTAGAAAGGAGGCAAAGCTTTCTGACTCCTCAGGAGGTCGTGAACATCTTCGTCCTGCCTAACCTCTCCGCTACAGGTGAGTGTCCCGTGATGTTCATGCGTTAAAACTAATGTGTCTCTTTCAATGTTACTTTAGGAATCTTTTAGGGAAGTGTCTCCATTTGTTGGTGCACTTATGCAACTATAATGACATGTTAATGAGACAGCTAGACCAGTGTGATGCTGAGGTTGTCCTTTTAATGAATGGATTAGATATTAGAGACCACAGCTTACTATTTATATATTAGTCAGTTTCATTCATGAAGTATCAGCATTGGTTTAAAATACTCTTAACTCAGAAGTCCGCCCAACTGTCCAGTCGCACAGCAGCTCGTGAAATAGTCACAAAATCGAATGTATTGATTTGTGTACATAGACACAAATTTCAAAAACAAATGTATGATGGTCAGCATGAAATCAGTTCGTATGTAATCCACATAATTGTGAACCGGGAAGTATAAAGAGCGGCGAATGCAGCTCAGGGAGGAAGTCAGGGTGGATGGGTGGGTCAAAAAACACAGGACTTTTGCCCAGGAGACCGGTGTTCGTGTCCCGTGTGAAACCACAAGTCTAATGAAAGCGATGAGACTGAACCAAAACTATGTGGAGCTATGGGATGTAAAACCAAAACAATAAGCTGAAAGATGCTGAAATGCTCCGTAGAGCTGCGGAGCAGGGTGATTTTCTGTTGGTATGTCACTACAAGCTACACCTTTCATTATATCAGTGGTACCCCAACAAAATGGGCCAAATAAAAGAAGGATCATCAACTCTATTGCTCCTTCAGTCGGTGTTCTTTTTAAAAAAAAAAGAAGACATTTGCAATCACTTCTCTGCAAAACAAAGCTTTGTTCCTACTGATGGTGTTCATCGAGTTTTCTCTGAAAGAACTCGAGTGGCTCATTGACGGGATTGGGATGTAATGTTTCTAAGTGTATTCTTAATATGTTGTGTCTCATACTGTCAGCTGCCAGAGCTTTCAGATATTAAATACACACTGGTCTCTTCGCATTCACTGCGAACCCAACAGCAGGACAGGCTTTGTCATATTTTCTTCTCGACTTGTTTCTTTGGTTGATTACTGTCAGCTGAGCATGTTCTGTTGTTCGTCTCGCAAGCATCGCCTGTTTTTGTTTCCGTCCCCTGTCAAATATCTGTCCATTTTCTGTCTGAATGAAGCACGGTGGAGGACGGTCTGTTTACTGTACCGCCGTGAAAAAGATTCCAACGTCAAATCATTAGTTCCACATCAACGTCACTCGCTGTCTCCTGCGCGCCAAACACAACCGCTGCATTATATGTGGTCACATGATCCATTGTTAATGTAAAACTTATTGATTAGTGCAGCTTTAAGGGTTCCTTGTCTTGTCGCGTTTGTTTACATGATGTGTTTATGTAAAGACCATCATTTCGATTCTTTGTATTTTCTTCCAGGTCAAAGCTCCTTTGATATAGAGCTGAGTCTGCAGCTCCTCCACGCTGCTTTGTCTGTGGACGTCCAGGAAGCAGCCTCATCTCCTCACTGGGTGTTGGACTGCTCTCCCTTTCCCCTCCTCTATGTCCTGGCCCAGCTGCAAAACCAGACTCTCAGGTTTGTAAGATGCGTGTTCTCATGGACTCTAATCCACAAACCTTCTATTATTTGATTTCAACACATATAGGGGTGTAAGAAAATATAGAAAATATCGAATATCGTGATATCATGTTTTGTGATACTGTATTGATTTGTAATTAATTGTTTACATACAAAGATGAACTCAGTCAATACTTTATTCCTCTCAAAGTCGTGCTATGATGTGGATGTAGAGATGCAACGATTAATCCATTAGCTGTCAAATATTAAATTAATCACCCAACTATTTTGATAATCGATTAAACTTTTGAGTAATTTTTTAAGAAAAAAAAAAAGTCAAAGTTTTCTGATTCCAGCTTCTTAAATGTGAATATTTTGTGTTTTCTTTACTCCTCTATGACAGTAAAGTGAATATCTTTGAGTTGTGGACAAACAAGACATTTAAGAACGTCATCTTGGGCTTTGGGAAACACTGATTTTCCAACATTGTCTGACATTTTATAGACCAAACAACTAATCAATGAATCAATAAAATAATCAACAGATTAATTAAATAATTGTTAGTTGCAGCCCTATTTGGATGTTACAGGGACTGTGATAAATGCAAATGTCAATCCACTGTTCTGATTGCATAAAAAAGTAAACTTTTTATATACTATGGTTTATTTTATGCATATGGTGGTGTGTTCTTTATACTGTGACAGTTTGCCTAAAATTACAATGAAATGAAACGCAATATATTGAATCGTAACCCCATATCATGATACGTATCGTATCGCCAGACTCTTGCCTAATATGGAAATCTCTGCCAGGTGTTGGGAGCAGCCACCAGAGGGCACCGTCCACCACTGGTCCATGGACACCAAGGAGCTGCTGGTGTCGGTGCTGTCCACAGTGGGGCAGGTGGTGGGTGCAGAGGTGCTGGCGGCCCACAGCAGCTGGTCCAGAGCTCTGTTCTGGCTCTACAACAAAATGGAGGAACTGGACTGGACCGTTCGGTTCCACCTGAAGCCCGTTTGGGGGGAACACTTTAAAAACGAGGTTCCCTCGTCTCTGCTGGCTGTGTGCGATCTACCCGAGCAGGTAAGAACTCATCTGGGTTTGTCTCAATCTCGAGTTTCTTACAAGGGCAATAAGATGTGCAGAGACATCACGACGGTATCACCGTGCGTTAGATCCCCACAAACCAAGACTTCCTGCCTCAATGCAACAAGACTTATCTGTTAAATTGAAATATAATATATTTCCAATGGCTTGTACGGTGCAACAACAGCTTTTCACTGCACCGAGCAAAGCGTGAGCGCCACCACTTTACATTTTACACATTGTATGATGTCTTTTGTGGTTCTGGAGAGCTTTGTCAAGTCTGATAAAATAACCCTGATGATGTCAGTGATGTCATCAGGATTATCTCAGTTTAGGTTTGGAGACCTCACATTTTTAACATGAAGTCTGTGTTAAAAAAAATGGGATGTTTACCAGGTAGGGAGGCTCTAATGAAAGATGTTGCATTATGGGAAATGTAGGATGCAGTGTTTTTGGACTTAAGTCATGGTATCTCGGCCTGTAGTGCTTTGATTTTTCTTCTTTTAGTCCATCTTTTATATCGTTTTCATGTTTCAAATATATATAATATTCCTGCTAGTGTACAAATATTTATATATTTTATATTTATTAAAATTTTATATATATTTGTCGACTAATATACAGTATATTACTCTTCTACTCTGGACCGCAGCCGCAATATTCAGGAAAGCCCAAATGCCTACCCAACCTATGTAACTTAAAAATAGTAACATCAGGCAATTTTGCCTCTTTTTGGGTGGCAGGAGTGAAAATGAGTCATCCTCAACATCTGTTGTGTTATGGTTTAAAAAGGATGAAGAAAGTTGGGGAACATTAGATATAATACACGATGCAGGCTCCACAGGATGTTTTTTTCCTTGGCAACTATCAGGTTTTTCCCTAATGATGTACCGATTCTTAGGCATTCTATTATCAAATGTCTTGAAAAATAGAGCATATAGCTGCCTAAATGGGGAAAAAACAAAGGGAGGATACACCCGGACCCCGTAGATTTGGCCTGAGCCCTGAATATTTACAACATCTAGCTCCGCCCCTGCAACAAGTACTAAACTATTCCTGCTGATATATCTGTGTTCCTATCTCTGTAGGAGTGGTCCGGTTTGGACCTGCCTGAGTATGGCCAGGGTACAGGTCTATTGGCCTGGATGGAGTGCTGCTCTGCATCAGACTCCCTGCAGTCCACCATGTTGTCCTGTCTCTCTCTGGACCAGAGCCGGCCCGACCACGTCGGCATGTTCAGCAAAGGCCTGCTGGTGGCCCTGACCCAGACCCTGCCCTGGTGCTCCGTCTCCCAGTGGACCAGACTGCTGAGAGTCCTGAGGGAGCTGATCACCTCCGGTCGCCTCCACGTTCCCTTCTCGCTCGAGTACGTGGACTACCTGCCCCTCCTGGATCTGAGGAGTTTTTCATGTGAGCTCCGCCTGTCTGTCCTCCTGCTTCGAGTCCTTCAGCTGCTCTGCGGGTCCAGCTGCTCCCACTGGCTCGCAGCGGACGGCTGGGGACACGTCAGCAGGTTATACGCCCACGCCGTGAGGGAGATGATCAACTCCCTAAGAGCCAAGCTGCCTCTTCCTTCATCTGGAGCGTTGACCGTCTCTGCTTCAGCGTCTCCTAAAACACCAGCGTCTAGAGACTCCGACTCTTCACTCAGAGCTCCTACAATGTCCAAAGACCTTCAACAAGCAGAATGCTCTCCTCTGAAATCTAAAGAGTCCCAGATGGAGGAGGAGATGGAGACAGTTCCCAGCCAAGAAGTCCTTTTTGTACTCAGCCAGCTCTTCTGCCATGTTCAGCACATCCAGGTAAGAGTTATTAATACCATTGCCACGGAGAAGTCTGCATTCTGATTGGCTAGAAGGTCGAGCTAAAGATCATGGAGCTAGGGTTATTTGTGTAACCACCTCCACAGACAACAAAAAAAAAGAACCATGCAAATCTAAATGTAAAACTAATAGGGCAGTCAATTAACATATTAAATCACAATTAATTGCAAATTTTGTATCTGTTCAAAATGTACCTTAAAGGGAGATTTGTCAAGTATTTAATAGTCTTATCAACATGGGAGTGGGAAAATATGCTGCTTTATAGAAATGTATGTATATATTTGTTATGGAAAATCAATTAACAACATAAAACAATGACAGATATTGTTCAGAAACCCTCACAGGTACTGCATTTAGCATAAAAATATGCTCAAATCATAACATGGCAAACTGCAGCCCAACAGGTAACAACAGCTGTCAGTGTGTCAGTGTGCTGACTTGACTATGACTCGCCCCAAACTGCATGTGATTATCATAAAGTGGGCATGTCTGTAAAGGGGAGACTCGTGGGTACCCATAGAACCCATTTACATTCACATATCTTGAGGTCAGAGGTCAAGGGACCCCTTTGAAAATAGCCATGACAGTTTTTTCTCACCAAAATGTAGCGTAACTTTGGAGCGTTATTTAACCTCCTTCGTGCTATGACACAGTTGGTACCAATGGATTCCTAGTTTCATACGATGCCAGTTTCTAGCTTTAAAACTGAGCCCGGTACAACCTAAAAATCGCAAGTTGCGTTAATGTGTTAAAGAAATTAGTGGCGTTGAAACGAATTTGCGCACATTGTTATCGCATTAACTTTGACAGCCCTAAAAACGGAGTAATTGAATGTCAAAATATCAATGTTTTATTTTATTTTGATGGCAAAATGTTCAGAATAGACTCCTCTAAAGTATTAATTTCCCTCAATGTGGATGAAGGTCTCAGTGGTTAAATGTCCTCCTCCCAGGTGATGATGCCAGGAGGCCAGAGTGAACCGTTGTTCCTGTCCAGTCTGGAGATCCTCAGCCACTATGAGGCCATCATGGCCGCTTTCCCACACAGCAGCAGCCCGCTGGAGAGCGACAACACCCGCCACTTCTTCTCCACCATCACAGACAACCTGGAGAACCAGGAGATGAAGGCCGTCCTGCAGCAGAAGATCGCTCAGCTCGTGTCGTCGGCAGCTTAAGAAGCAACGATTTTTTTCATCCGTATTCCACCCGAAGAATTTGGGTTCTCATACGCTCAGATTCTCTCTGTAGATTTTGAGCATGTCTTCTGATAAAATAAGGTTATCATTTCTGTTAAGGTCATACACTGCGCTTTGCTAATTTAGGAAGTCATTACAAAGTGATGGGTATGGAATCTGAGTGAATAAAAAGCCGATATTTCACAGCAAATGTCTTTTTGTGCTGCCTCAGTAATATTCATATTTCTACTCTGAAACTGAACTGTGAGAGGTTCTTGAGCAGGATGTGGTGGCTCAGATAGTATGTTTTAATTTAATTACAAATGTATGTACTGTTAACCTGGGCCACCTCGTGTTTTTAGGATGCATGTGTGTATGCATACGTTACCACTGCGTACACAGAATTACTATCAATACGTAATTTAATTTGTTTTATTGGTACAAAAAATATTCTCTGCAAATAGTAAAGCTTTAACAGTGCATGGTAACACAAAATTTAAAATAGTTACCCTAGTAGTTACACATAGTAGCAACTGACAATCAAAGTTCAGTTAAAGGGGCTGGATGTAAGAATCAGAAATTGCTTGTTGAAAAGGCACACACGGGCGCGCATGACGTCACATCCATTGGATTTTCCCGGGACGTTTACAGGCTGATAAAGGAAACCCAGAAAGTAACGGACGGTCTCATTTTTTAGGTTAGGTTACAACCTGTTCACACACTGGCAATAAAAAATGATTAAAACACGTTTATACATGTAAAAACTTACATACAGCCCCTTTAAAAAGCTACATAATGATAGGTAGTGCAGGACAAACACCAAACTTCTCTGTATCGTGATATATTAGGGCCACAGTCAAGGAAAAAAAAATCTGAGAATAAGGTGGAAAAAATTAATACTTTGAGGAAAATGTCTTAATATTCTGAAAATTAAGTTTAAAAAAAAGTTTCTCAGTAAAAAGTACATTTTGAGGAAAAAATAGGATTCACAGAAGTTAACTTTGAGGGAAAGAAGTTTTGAGAATAAAGGTCAAATTTACAAGAAAAAATGAATATTTCAAGAAAAAGATTAGAATTTTTCTGACAACCCCAAATAGCAGCATCCAACACATAACGAGACAACGACATAGAATCACAGCGGCAACAATAGGTACAATAAAATACATCATACGGTCCATTAACAAGGTAGCATTTTGGTCATGTGTTTGTTAGTTAATTGAGGCAACTGCAGCTAGGAGTGACCACTTCCTTTATTCTAAGTTTAAAATCATTTAAAGACATGAGGGTCTCGTGTTTGAGCTTGGCCTGCAGATCGTTCCAGGACCGTAGTGGAACAGGTTTGTTTTGCCAGCTTCTGTACTGATAGAAGGCACTTTAAGGCACCAATATTATAACTATTTTGCAGAAGATTATTAGAAAATGTTACTTACTCTCAAAAAAGAAATTCCACAACAGTGGCCCTAATACTACCAGGTGTTTTAATAACCAGCTGGAACCCCTCAGTCTGTCTTGGGCCTGTCTTTGTTTGCGTCTCCCTTCCCTCTCTCCCGTCGCAGGTAGAGTCTGCTGGCTTTCCTCAGCAGCAGGATGAACCAGTAGATCTGTGGAGCCAGGACCACCAGGTTACCCACGTTGCAGTGCAGAGGCAGATGGAGGGCCACTCTGTGCAGGGGAATGCCAAACTGCCGGCCGTACATCCAGTACATGAAGGGGAAGACCAAGATCCGACACGTGAAGAAACTCAGGAGGACAATGATGCCGTTGATTCTGTACATCCTGGTGTCATCGAGGCCCAGCTGGATATCAGGGGACGGAAGAGGAGGAAAGAATATGAACAAGTTGGAGGAAGAATACAACAAGCAATCTGACCATTGGGAGCAATTTGGGGTTCAGGGTCTGGCCCACTTCGACATGTGGACAGGAGAACTATGGAGGACGGAACTAACTACCAAAATAAAAAAATAAATGGATAAATTACTCAATAAATAAAAAGGTCATTAAATATAGCAAACAATAATATTAAAAATAAATGTAGCCATTAATTACTTGATAAAATGTGACAAAGATATTTGATTCTTTATTTATTAATCTTTGTATTAATGCCCTTATTTATTTACTCTTTGGTTTAATTTTCCCTTTTATTTATGTATGTATTTATTTTTATAACATTTTTACTTAATTTATTTATTTTTGCATTCATTGTTTATTGAAAATAATATTTGCATAATGAGGCAAAATTTTTAAAAGACATGTATGAGGAAATGTATAAAGAAAAGAATACAGAAATAAATAAGTTTGGGGGAATAAATAAATAAATAAATACATACATTTAAAAATTAATATAAAATAAATAAAAATAACTGCAAAAATAAATAAATACATCTAAAAATGTATAAAAATAAAAAATAAAGGAATTAATACAAATAAATAAAGAAGCAAATTAAAACAGAAATATCAATTTATGTCACATTTTATCAATCAATGGCAGCATTTATTTTGAATATCATTTTTGCTACATTTAATGACATTTATTTATTTATTTATCGAGTCATTTATTTATTCATTTATTTTTTATTTTGGCAGGTTCCGTCCTCCACAGAGAACCGATGGATCAGTGGACAACCCACTCTTCCTCCTCCTTTTCTACCTCCCACAACTGCCAGTTTTCCAAAATGCAACTAGTGTTGATGAGTCACTGATGGGAGATGTGCCCACAGGAGATGACACATCAGAATGTAAGTGTGAAATACCGTCACTGAGACAGAGTGGGCATGAACCAGAAGAAGCTGAAATAAGCTAGGTATTTTCTTCAGACTTTCAAATATGCAAAACTTCACGTGCCGCTAGGGGACGTGTAACAGCTTAATGGTTGTAAATCTCAATTTTTATGATGTTATCTATATAGTTTACCTGGATGAGAATCTTTCCTATGGAGACGAAAGGTGTGCTGAACTCTGTGATGAAAAAGCAGCCGATGAAGAAATCACCCAGGCCCCTTCTGAAGAACTGCAAATCAGACACACGACGCAGTCAGCCCCGATACTGTAAGTGTGTTCATACCAAGCTGACCAATCCCTTCTATAAACACACTGTGACAGTGATCCCTCCGCATACTTACCAGAGTGATGGGCATGAAAATGAGCAGCAGCACCAGGTGATGGAGGACCAACATCCAGTCCCTAAAGAGGAAAGCCTTCACTGTCTGAAGAGAGTGGCCGCCGGACGAACTGGGATGACCTCTGACCCTCTGAGTGTGGTAGTGGCTCAGATACATGGCATAGATGTCGAAGGCCATGAAGTTAGCTCCGAACAAAGCAAACGCATTGACCAGCCAGTGACTGTATGGTGAGACAGCGAGCATTCACACTGAATTAACATTGTTTATATGCAAACAATAAATCTGATGTGAAAAGACAATAAACTTACTTGATTTGTTGTATGTTGTTTAGCCACAAAAGCTTTAGTGACACAGAATGCATGAACTGATTCATTGGGATTTTAATTAGCTCAGAGAGTAAATGGTCTTCAAACTCAGATATTTCAGTTATATATATATATATATATATATATATGGGTATTTCTACAACTAGGGTCACTTTTGACTCTCCCAAATAAAAATAAAAAAATCAACCTCAATGAATTTTAATTTTAACCATCAGAGTATGTATAAACAGGTACACACAAATAGACACAAATTCAGGTTTTTCCATCACTTGTTCTCACTAGAGGTCCTTACGGCAACATTACAATGTTCACTTTATACATTTTGCTTTTTTAATTTCTATAATATTTTTTAAAACATTTAAATTCATTTTCATCATGCTTTGGGCATCATTGTAAATATTGATATAAAAAAAAATTTAAATAGGGGATTTCCCGATTTTCTCTACACCCTGAAACATTCAGACAGTAACCACAGATGTCAGTCTTCTTACACAAAAAAAATAAGTTGTTTTTTATGACAGATATTACAATTCTAACGTCTAATGTCCTTAAAGACATGTTGTGCAATTGACATTTTTGCTAATATTGCAGATAAATGGCAGCTAGCAAGGTCTGCTACATCAGCATCTAAAATAGATGAATTCAACACTAATATTAAGTTATTTTTTAAATGTAGTTCAAAATACACAATCACTAAGCTGTATGGTGAGGACATACAATAAAGACTACAGGAGAAAAGGTGATCTAGAGGGTCTCCTATGTGGGCGGCACAACCTGTCATCCATGTGCTCACCTGTCAAGGGACTGTTTGTAACTTCTTACACGTATAAATCACCCGGGTCGGTGTCCCATGCGCGCTCGCGTGTGGCTACGCTGTTCAGACAAGACTCCAATACAAACTACATGGAAGCACCAAAACCTCTTGGTTGTATCTAGTGAAGCCCGTCTGTTAAACAGTGTTGGCCGCGGTCGGAGGATTCGGGGGAGACCGTAGCTTTGGTCTCCAGGGCCGGAGTCTCTGCTCCTCTGCTCCGCTGCGCGCTCGTTCTCGCTCAGCTCGCTCCACCTCTACACGTGCATGCGTGCACACTACACACTGCAGAAGAGTAAGTGTAGCTCTGAGAATATCTAGTGAATGTAGAGTGGACGTTTGTGCAGAAATAAATGCTGCAGCTCCTCCAGACCAACAGATGTTTTCCCGTGTCTTGTGAAGTGACGGGGCTCAGCAGCGAGTTACTTTATTGTCTCCGAACAGGTGCCGCGGTCGGGAGGCTGAAGCAGGAATAGCCAACTCTAGGATCAGCATTGATTCATGGAGAGACCTTCAGCTAACATTACTGCCAAGCAGCTGAAATATAGAGTGATATTGTGGTTTTGGCTGACGTGTGTCGCCTCACTGTTTTGACGGATGCTCGCTCACATTCAGTTAGCGCGTGCACACGGGCGAGCGCGAGCAACAGGACGCTGACTTTCGTTGACTTAACGGCCACAGGTGTCGCTGTTACAACCAATTTCTGATTCTTACAAACAGTCCCTTTAACTGTTTCCATAGAAACTAGATTAGTTCCGCTTTGAATAAAACTTTGACTTTGGCTTTTGATCAGTGTCGCTGTAAGGACTCAGAGGTGTGGGACAGGCTCATTTAGATGAAAAAAAAAATCATATAAATGATTTGTAAACAAAAAAATAATTTGAATTTGGTGTAAATAATATGCATATGAAGCAATTCCATTTGAAATAATGTCATATCATGATTGAATTAGCTCTTTTTATATATGGGAAATACCCATTTGTATAGTATGAATTGGAGCGTGCCTCTCCTACCTGTCAGTCATCACATCCCTGCAGGACGCCACCACTGTGACTCCAGCTGCAGTAGCCAGAGATGCATGGACGGAGGACACCAGCCTGAAGAAACACAGTCAGCAACAATGAGGAAAGACAGGAAAGACCACAAAGACAATTACACGACACTTTGAAATACGTGCAGATTTATTTGGTATATTGCTTATCGGCACCAATGCACACATCATAAATTATTACTTAAATTAACTGGGGGAAAAAAGAAAAATTTGCTAAAATGCTCTGCCAGATGTAAAGTTTCTTGGGCGCTCCCCACATAATCAGCTGTGCTGCTCATCCCACAAATGCATGATCCTTACAAGTTGGACATCATTGTGAAGGTAAATAAACAGGCTTTCCAACCATGTAAAATACAATGACCATTAGCATTGTAACAACAGAGAAATAATCCACCAAACACAAGTTTCCAAACTTCTTTTTCCCAGTTTACTGACTCCTCTCAGAGGTCTAATGTGGTTTCTTCGGTCGACATATTACACACATGACATGAATAATTGAGTAAACTTTTCATACAGCTCATAACACCGCCCCTATAGGAGGGCCGAATTTACCAGCTATTTATATAAACTAATATAGAATAGTAAGTAAACCTCCATCACGCATCTAAACAGGTATAAAAGTAGGAGCATATATAAAGCGCTGCATATGTTAAAGGAGTCTGGTGTGTGAGCTGCTGCTGACCTCTCACTGACAGACATCACGTCAGCATCGCTCCACTGGGTCAGAGAGCATCTCAGGACTCTGCTGAAGCTGTAGAAGAGACCCGGAAACACCACAGCTCCACACAGCAAGGCAGTAGACATCATCTAGTAGACCTCTTCCTGTAACGTGTAACTCTAGCAGCTACAACCCCATGCTGACTCCAGAGACTAAACACTGCGACAGTCAACAACAGGCTGGTCCTGACTGGACTTCCCCGTCATATGCACAACACTTATTTAGATAATTATTCTTCTTCTGTTGGTTTTCTCGACAGCTTGCGTCCTTCGTGTTGCCCTACTGCCTCCTTCTGGAGTTATCTACCTCCTGCAGCGTCCTGCAGCCTGTGTCAGAGATACTCACCAGTCCTCTGGGTAGTGTGTCTGGAAAGGAACCCGCAAACTGGGGAAACTCTCGCGAGATAGTTAAGATCAGGCATCGATCTCGAATGGTTATTGTTAGGATAGGGCGTCGAGCAGAGAGTCTCGCGAGAGTTTCTGCAAGTTTTTGCAGATCTCAGATCAGATTTTGCAATTTGCGGGCTACCTTCTGCGACACGACCCTAGTCCTGTTCTCATTAGGAAGTATATACTGTAGTTGTATATATATATATATAAATATAAATGTATTCATAAAGAGCAGGTCTAGTGCATATATATATATATATATATATATATATATATATATATACATACATATATTTATTAATATATATATATAGAAATATATATATATTTACACTAGACCTGCTCTTTATGAATACATTTATAAAGAGCAGGTCTAGTGTATATATATATATATATACACTAGACCTGCTCTTTATGAAAAGCTTCTGGAGGTAACGATTTGATGATTTGACGCTATATAAAAATAAATTGAATTTAACTGAAAATACACTCCCAAAAAAACTAAACTAACTCTCTTTATATTGATTGACAGAGAGGTATTTTGAACCTTTGATTGTTTTCATATTTAAAGCATGAAGATAATATTGAGTTTGGATCCATAACTTTATTCAGATATACAGAAATGATGTACAGTAATAGCTATATACATATATATATATATATATATATATATACATTATTTTGAATATTGATTTTCAAGTATTTCTAGTTTTTTACCTCAGCATGTATCTTACGAGTTAATATAATTTCATATATATATAATGTGTATACTTCCATAATGATTACTGAGCGATCCATCAAAAGAAACTGGTGTGTGTCTCTGTGGTGTTAATCTGATAAGAGAGCCGGTTGAGATGAATTATATCACTAAAGTGTGATTCTACCATGTGCAGTACCAAATTTGACAGCCAAAT
This sequence comes from Sebastes umbrosus, assembly GCF_015220745.1. Classification (NCBI taxonomy): domain Eukaryota; kingdom Metazoa; phylum Chordata; class Actinopteri; order Perciformes; family Sebastidae; genus Sebastes; species Sebastes umbrosus. The sequence goes on from NC_051275.1 coordinate 7,535,191, forward strand.
GATACTTTCTGATACCTGTATGATATTCTACAGGCTAAAAACACTTGGCTCACACTGTTAGAGAGCTATACAGTATTATTATTCGCATTAATATGCATGTTAAAAGTGATTTTTAGTCATATTTCTATCATTCCTATAGTTTCTCCACCATCTCCAGCAGCTGTTTCACTTGACTCTTGTCTCCTGTATTTGTATCCAACACTTGATGCCGGTGGCCACATCTGTCCAGCACCCACCGTAAAGGCTCTCCTTTCTGCTCGACGTGTTTCTCCACTGTCCTCCCTCTCAGCTCCCCTCCATAGGTGAACAACACCACAGTGCTCCTCCATACATCATTCCCCAAAACGCTGAGGAACATCTCCATGGCTCTCCTGTCTTTCTCTCTGAACGAGCCCACCGGTACAGCCAGCACAAACGACACTTTGCTCCTCTCGGGGCAGAGGCAAGAACTCCGACTGATCTCCATCCTGACCTGCTTGGGATTGGCCAAACCAAAGAGACTCCACCCGGGGGTGTCCACCACCGTGACAGGCCACCCTGATACTTCCCCGTGGCCTACAGAGCACCTGATGGTCTTTACGTTCACCTGAAACTCTTCACTGTCCAGGATCATGTTCCCTGCTGAGCTCTTTCCCGACTTCCTCCTTCCCAGCAGGACGAGGCCAAGAGCAGGCTTAACACCAACCGGCTCTGTTGGGAATCCTGCAGTGACACAGCGAAGTGATTTTCACATTTTACACAACTTATTCCAGTTGTTGACGTGCGGATTGTGGACAAAATTAGAAAGTACTGCTGTCAAATTTTAACACCACTAATATCTTTAACCCATTAACGCAACTTGCAATTTTTAAGTTGTAGTGGGCTTAGTTTTAAATCTAGACTGGCATCATATGAAACTAGAAAACCTAATAAATCCCTTAGTACCAAGAATTTTGGTGAGGAAAAACTGTCATGGCCATTTTCAAAGGGGTCCCTTGACCTCTGACCTCAAGATATGTGAATGTGAAAAATGGGTTCTATGGGTACCCACGAGTCTCCTCTTTACAGAAATGCCCACTTTATGATAATCACATGCAGTTTGGGGCAAGTCATAGTCAAGTCAGACACACTGACACACTGACAGCTGTTGTTGCCTGTTGGGCTGCAGTTTACCATGTTATGATTTGAGCATATTTTTTATGCTAAATGCAGTACCTGTGAGGGTTTCTGGACAATATTTGTCATTGTTTTGTGTCTTTAATTGATTTTCAATAATAAATATATACATACATTTGCGTAAAGCAGCATATTTGTCAACTCCCATGTTGATAAATTATTAAATACTTGACAAATCTTCCTTTAAGGTACATTTTGAACAGATAAGAACTGCGCAATTAAATATTTTAATCGATTGACAGCCCTATTAGAAATATATAGTTCATACCTACCTCTGGGCATATATGGCCATCCTGAGGCCATCTGCTTCCTCTGTCCTGGCCTTCCATCATGCACATCATGCATCACTGTCATTTCTATCTCCTCTTGTCTTCCCTGCGCTCTCCTCGCCTCCTTCATGCTCACGTCTCGTCTCAGCTGGGTGTACATCCTGTCCCGCGTCTCCCTGGGAGGCATGTTATTCTCCATCATCTTCTGGATCTTCTCAAAGAGCTCTGTAAGCTCAGCCTCCGAGGCCCTGGACTGGTTGGTCATAACCTGGTACCTGTTCCCACATCGCTCCAGCAGCCAATGAAGAGTCCAATCCTGTCGCCTTATGTGTTCCTGGATAGACAGGCCTCCTGCAGCGGAAATAACCTCATTGGTTGAGTTAAACATCATTGGACGGAGCCAAAGACCCATCATTTTTAGTAATAAATGAACAAAGAGTCCACAGCTAAATGCTAACGTCAGCATGATCACAATGACAATGCTAACATGCTGATGTTTCTTAGTCTTAGTTTAGCGAGTTAGCATCAAGGGCGTTGATTTCATTTCAACATTGTGGGGACACATATGAAATGGGGGCGTCTGGGGGTCCTCCTCAGGAAATTTTGAGAGTCAAAAACTTAGTTTCCTGCATTCTGGTGAATTTTTATGCATCAATTTGTGGTCCGAAATGTCTTTAATTTTGCAAAGGAAAAAAAAATTAAAGGCAGGGTTGACAATGTTCTCCAGTATACACTATTTGTTATATTGGTTGAAATGGTCTTTACACCCGACAGTGATCCATTACTTATGAGCTCTGAAAAAGGACCGGAAAAGAGCCGTCATCTGTAGCTGCTGTAATCCTGTAAAAAGGTCTACCAATCACTGCCTCGCGGTCCGCTTGGAAAGAACCAATCAGATGCCTCCCTGCCTCCCTGCTCTTGAGGCGATGCTACTTTCAAATGATGCTAGGTTTCCAACATCGTCCACCCTATCTTTAAGGCGTCAGATGACGATTCAAAATATAAAAATATAATGGAATATCCCTGCTGAGTCAACACGTGTAGGCATGATTTTAGGGCTGTCCTCGACCAAAGAAATTCTTAGTCGACTAACGATTTTGTTGACTAATCAATTAGTTGTCAACAGATTTGTGAAACGGAATTTCTCCACAAAGAATCACACAAAAGCACCATTTTAAATCTTGTGTTTACCAGAGACGTGCTCAAAAGTCTCTTGGAAAAAAGTCAAAGCTGTCAATCACTCGCGAACTCCGATCGAATGGTCAAACTAGGCAGCGCTGATCAAATATGAATCAATATTCTGGTACTGTAATGCCTATTTCTCTCCTCAAATGTTTTCAGAAACATCTGGTAGTGTACTGTTTAGCTGTAAAATGAGAAAGTTTATGACCCGGCAGCCATGTTGAGATCAGTTGAAGAAATACCAAGCACCGCCCACCAGCCGGAGCACAGGACGTTCATTCATTCCTTTGGGAACCTCTGTGACCTCCGATGCGTTTGAAAAACTCCTCCTTCCGTTTTTTTTCCGGTCCGTAATTTGCCTCGAGTGCTAGTTGAAAAAATTTAACTTTTGCGGGAGATTGCAGAGAAAATTAGCAAATTAATATCTGATTGATGAATGTAATACATCTCTATTTATACATTTTTTTCTAAGTGAAAAGTTTGATGGCATATTTAGCACTCTATGTTACACAGCTAGCATGCTACCAATGTTAGCTAAATACACTGTCAAACCTTTCACTTAGAACAAATTTATAAATGTGACTCGTCTGGTATAGACTGGACGGCGAAAAACAGACAGTAAACTCATAGATATAAAAACACTGTTTTATATCCATGTAGTAGCTTCTCTCCCATATCAGATGTCAAGAGATGCATTGCCTTGCGTGAACACTGGGTGCCGGAATCCGTATACTATACAGATCTAAGGACACAAAACGAAAGTGTGTGGAAACAAGGCGTTACTGTGAATATGAATTGTGAGCAGTTCAATCAAAATGTGATTTTTCTTTCTTGGATTGTTTCATTTGAAACCCCTAAAGAGGTAAACAAAATATTCAGTAGCCTCCTTCACAAGATTATTTATCCTTTTTATAATCTTGTGAAACCAATTAGAACAATCCAACAAATGGATTTATAAATGAAACACAAATAATATATCAGGTAGCACTGCCCTCTGGCCAATTAGCAGTGAGACACAGAGACAGTGAGCAGAGAGAAAACATATCAGACTCCAGTAAATGATTATTAGTTTACCTAACTTGTCTCCATGGGTGAAGAGGACCATAGCTCGCTGCCAGATGAGGGTTTGGAGCAGTCTGACCTGGGCCTCCATGGCATTCAACTCCTCTGGGCCGAAGGTGGAGGTGATGGGCAGCACCAGCAGGATGACATGGGGTCCTGGGTGGCAGAGGGTCAAACCTCTGCACAGCTCCTGGGATACTCTGTCTGGAGTTGTGGAGTTAGACAGCCACCCCGGGGTGTCCACTACTGTCACCTGGTTGATCAAATGTATACAATATTTAGAGTTAAAGCTGAAGTAGGCGAGATTGGAGCAAATATGATTAAAAAAAGTTATTTTTATAAAACGGTCGCTATATTGTGACAGTAGTGCATGAAACAGGTAACCTGAAAAAAATCATGTGCCTCTGTGTCCTCCGGTGCTCCTGCATCTGCAAGATTTCACAGACCGGAGGATAACAAGCAGTAAGAGCAGATCAGAGGTCTGCTGTCCAGCTGCTGTCTATGAGAGCTGGCTGTCAATCACTCGCGAACTCCGACCACATGGTCAAACCATGTCGCACTGATCAAATATGAATCAATATTCTGTAATGCCTATTTCTCGCCTCAAATGTTTTCAGAATCATCTTGTAGTGTACAGTTTAGCTGTAAAATGAGAAAGTTTGTGACGCTGCCGCGTGAATTGTGAAATCTGGTGAAGGAACGCCAAGTTCTGGTCACGTGACTGGAGCACAGCCAATAGGAACGCTCTCTCTCTGAAATGACCTGTGATTGGTCAAAGTCTCCCGTCACGCTAGATTTTTTAAAGCCTGAAAACAGAGCCTTGAGGAGGAGCAGAAGTCTAGTTTTCTCTCAGAACACTTGAGTTACAATTTGCTGAAAGGTTATTATGGAATTTTTGCCCAATGACGCCACAAATATACTACCTACTGCAGGTTTAAAGTGAGTAAATCCAAACTGTGAACTTGTTTATTCACCTGTATTCCGAAGGCGGTGCCGTTCTCTTTGGAGCTGCGAGAGGTATTTTGGTGGAAGGCTGGTTTTCCCAGGATGCTGTTTCCCGCTGAGCTCTTCCCACTTTGTCTCTCACCCAGTAACAGCACAACCACTTGGGACAGGCTTGGCTCTGGACCTGCAAACATTTGTGATCTCCCATTCATACACACTCAAACAGAGCTGCAATCTTTTTAAATTGCCTAGAGTAACTCACCATAAGAGGTTGCCATGTCACGGTTCCTGTTGTATAATCCACGGTCAGAGTATGGGTCAAAGCTTCAGTCTGAAATCTCTCTCCTCAGCTTCTTCTTTTTTATGTGACTCCAGCTCTGTATCTACTTCCTGTTGTTGATTCGGTGTTGTTCTGTGGAATTGCACTTTTATCAAAGTTGTGCAAGGCTATGTGGTTATTACTTTCAAAGTTCACAACAGGGAAGTTCCTGAGAAGTGGCTTAAGTTAATAAAATGACTCACACACGCTGAGGCCATAAAACATGAAGAATACACACACAGCAGTAACTCTATAGCTCTATAGCACCACCTGGTTTGGTGACAGGAGCGGTCTTTCTCTATCTGAGCCTCAGCATCGATGTCAAATTCATATCACTTTTTAAAGTGTGTCTGTGTAACTTTTGAAAGAACATATGGCACATTTCATTCTCTTCGAAATTAAAAGTTGAATTCATATGTGTAGTAACTAGGGCTGTAAATTAAATAAAATATTTAATCACGATTAGATGCAAATTAATCGCACTTTTTTTTTTAATCTGTTCAAAATGTACCTTGAAGGGAGATTTGTCCAGTATTTAATACTCTTATCAACATGGGAGTGGACAAATATGCTGCTTTATGCAAATGTATGTATATATTTATTACTGGAAATCAATTAACAACACAAAACAATGACAAATATTGTCTAGAAACCCTCACAGGTACTGCGTTTAGCATAAAAAAATATGCTCAAATCATGCTCAACCCAGCAGGCAACAACAGCTGTCAGTGTGTCAGTGTGCTGACTTGACTATGACTTGCCCCAAACTGCATGTGATGATCATAAAGTAGGCATGTCTGTAAAGGGGAGACTCGTGGGTACCCATAGAACCCATTTTCATTCACATATCTTGAGGTCAGAGGTCAAGGGACTCCTTTGAAAATGGCCATGCCAGTCCTCGCCAAAATTTTGTGTAACTTTGGAGCATTTTTAGCTTCCTAAAATCGCACGTTGCATTAATGCGTTAAAGAAATTAGCGGCGTTAAAACAAATTTGCGTTAAGTTTGACAGCCCTAGTAGTAACTAACATGCGCCGTAATTCAATACACTCAGGGGTTTTGCTACTACAGATTTTGGTATGACCATCAGCTTATGGTACTAACATTAGCTTAGCAAACTTAAAGGTAGGGTCGGTGATCTTGAGGAACCAGTAAGAGTGCGCTAGATTTTTAAAAATGATCCAACCTAAAAACCCAGCTCAGTGTTGCCAACTCCTTTCCAATGAAAGTAGCTAGCAGCACTAGCTCCAAAAGTCCCGAAATCTAGAGAGAAAGTCACCAAGTCGGCAACACTGACAGCCTGTCCCTTCAGGCCTCCCTCCAAAGACACTCCCCCAAAATGATCATAATGAACGTAAACAATGAACATGGCTACTGTTAGCACTAACAGCTGTCAAGCTAGCAGCTTGTGGAAGACTCCGGTGACGCTCAATGAGTGCACGGGCAGAGTGCATGCAGGTAGACGGGTAGCCCGTCTAATCATTTCATTCTGGCCGAATGTATTGATTGGACGGGCTTATTAGAGTCCTGCGACAGCCACAGATACCAGATTTCTTTCATTTTTTCTGTCAGAGCATTTGATTTATTGATGTCAGGATGTAATGAGAATTTCAATTAATATTAAAAAATGTTTCTAAAAAATCATCTGTGTCACTGATGAACTCCCACCCAGCTGAGTTCTGACTTCCTGTGATATCTGCACCTGCATGCTGGCTTCAGTGGAATCTGTCCCGAGTGTCCAAATAGAGATACAGAGTGTAAAATGGTAACTAAGAGCTTCAAATTCCCAAAGCATTGTTCTGCTAAATTAAGCACTGTTACTTCCAATTTTGCAGATTGTGTGCCACTAAGTGAAGCGACACCAATACATCAGTCTGATGATATGATGGATGTTCCTCCTTGAACATCAATGTCGAGTTAATGTTTCGCTACAAGTGGATTAGGTTCCACATGTATTTAAAAAAAAAAAAAATTCAGATGTCTGATGGAATGAGTCCTTCCAGTGATGTGGGAGCCTCCAGGGTGTCAGCCTATAGAACTATTCCTGGCCGAAGGACCTTTTCATGGCGTCAGATCACACTATGCGGCCGCAGAGCTCGGACCACAGAAAATAGGCCACGTACGGATAATGGAGCAGCAGGAAGTAGGCCAGGCCGCGACACTTTCATAATGATTACTGAGCGATCCATCAAAAGAAAATGGTGTGTGTCTCTGCGGTGTTAAGCTGATAAGAGAGCTGGTTGAGCTGTCTCTACCCAAGATGAATTATATCACTAAAGGGTCATTCTACTATGTGTGATACTAAATATTGGGCAGCCAAATGAGATAGAATTGGGCCTGTATGAATTTCTACTGGCTAAAACACTTGGATGATACTGTTAGAGAGCTATAAGTATTATTATTCACATTCATATGCATGTGAATAGCGTTATTTCCCATTGCAGTAGCATTGCAAATAGCAGTGAGTATTGATTTAAGACACAGCGGCGGCGACGGGAGCGAGTAACATTCCGGCCCTAGCAAGAAAAGTTAACAGAGACGGATTGTCAGTTCTGGGCTACTGTAGAAACATGGTGGAGCAACATGGCGAGGACCCGCTCCCTATGTAGATATAAACAGCTCATTCTAAGCTAACGAAAACACAACAATTCTTATTATCAGGTGATTAAACACTAAAGAAAACATACTTATTAATATCATATTCCATTTCTGCCACACTGGTCCTTTAAAGAGGTATGTTGATTTGGACAATCTAAAATAAATTCATACATATATATATGAAGGCTGCCTCTCTCTCTCATATTGTGGTAGGTAGGTCAGAGTTGCTTCTTTTGGGCTTGTTTCTATAGACCTGGTTGCTTGTTTCTCTCGTGAGATCTGGCAACACTGAAAACTGGGTCAGCAGCATTTTCAAACGTCTCCGATTTAGGGGCAGGAAAACGCGGGTGCAGTGTGGACGCTGGGCATAACTGTAGCAAAAGTTGTGCATTTTAAAACAAAAACGTAATATTGTGGATGAAGCCTTAAGAGTCCTGAAGAAGTAAAACTCCTGTCAATTGTCATGACCACTCAGATTTTGCTGAGGTATCAGTGTGGGGGGTCCAGAACCCCAGGGTGGGAACCAATGGTCTTTTGAGTCCTCCTGTGCAAGTACTCATCTGTTAGTCACCATTTCCAAGCAAAACTTGTGCTAAAAAGAGACAAACACTTGAAGTAAAACCACTGTTTTGTTAACTTTTATTCATATATATATATATTTATATACTCATGTGTTTGACTGCCACTGTTAAAAAGTGTGACTCATCACATTATCACCTGTAAGCATAAATAATAACTTTTTTTTCTCTCTTGAAACCTGGGAAACAAACCAACTGAAAACAGTAATGGGTCATTTTCAGCACCATTGAATAGTACATTCTCCATATTGCATCGGGATATAAAAATATACAGATATAGTGTTTTTTTTTCTTCTTTAAAACATTCTTTCCGTGTTGTTCAATGGCATGAAACAAGAGAGGAAGAAAAGACCTCATTCTGACGATGAGGGTTGTTACCGTTATTGTCGTCTACATTATTAATCCTCAGCGGATCCGTACCGGACTGTCCATTCATCCATTCACAGCACTTTTAAAACATCAGTAGCAGCCACACGTGGGAGAAAACAAATTAAATAAAACACAAGTTAAGAGGGTTGTCCTCTAAAACATGTAACACTCACAGTGCCACCGGCCTCCCAACCACCGTAGGAGAAGAAGAAGAGTGATGAAGATGCTAACAGAGACATGGGAGTGTTGTAGTGCAGTGGAAGGGAACGCCATGAACACCAAGCGGGCCGGTGGGCTGTAAGCTCCTTGTAACCACGACCAGTCCTGTTACAGTCACGCTCTAAGCACAATTCATCCACAGTCCAAAGTGGTGGTGCTGATGATGATGATGCTCATGGTGCAGAGGTAATAACCCCCTGCACCCCACAAAAAAACATAAAAACAATATAAATTCAAAGCAAAAAAAAAAAAAAATGTCAAAATTGCAACAAGTGAGTTTTAATGGTTCGAGGCAAACAAGAAGATCAAGAAGCGAAGGCGCGGTCAGGATGAGAGTTCGGTTTGCAGTGCATAGAGAGGGACAGATTCACCGGTTGGTCGGTCGGATGTGATTATTGCCCTGTGTCAGCCTCGCACACACACACAAGCACACACACACACACACACACACACACACACACACACAAACACACGCACACACACACAGTAAACACACACCTCCACCCAGAATGAGCAAGACACGAGAATAAGGACAGAGAGAGGGAGAGAGATTGATCAGGTTCCTGTGGTTTTCAGAGTGTTCCCCTCTCCAGCTCTCTCTGTGGAGAGAAGCAGCCTCCAGGCTGGTGGGGGTGTGTGCCTTTGTGTGTGCGTGTGTGATATATGTCCAAATACAAGTCCAAAATAGGCCCTGGCTCCACCAACACTCTTATTTTCCATCCATCTGTCCGTCAAGTCAGTCAGAGTGGTGCTGTGGCCCGCCGTCCTCCAGGAGGCTTCACATCCGCGAGGAGGAAGCCAGCTCGTAGAACAAGACGTAGGCGTCGCTGCTGCGCACTTGGCTGGAGGACATTGGCGTTACTCTGGAAAGAAAGAGAGAGGAGAAAGGTTTGGGCGGTGAGAAACGAGAGTTACGGTGAAGACAAAGAAACTCATCATTAAAAGCGGCAGTGGGCAGAATGTTTTTGGCATCGTTGGGCAAAAATGCCATAATGACCTTTCAGCATATTGTAATTCAAGTGTTCTGAGAGATAACTACACTTCTGCACCTCCTCATGGCTCTGTTCTCAGGCTTTAAAAAATCTAGCCTGTGACGGGAGACTTTGGCCAATCATAGGTCATATCAGCGAGAGAGCGTTCCTATTGGCTGTTCATTCAACGGAGGCAGCTGTCAATCACTCGCGAACTCTGATCAAACGGTCAAACTAGGCAGCGCTGATCAAATATTAATCAATATTCTGTTACTGTAATGCCTATTTCTCACGTAAAATGTTTTCAGAAACATCTTGTAGTGTACTGTTAAGCTGTAAAATGAGAAAATTTGCTCAGGCTGGTGGGCGGTGCTTTGGTATTTCCTCAACTGATCTCAACATGGCGGCCGGGTCACAAACTTTCTCATCTTACAACTAAACAATGGATTCCCTAGGTTTTCTAGTTTCATATGCTAGCAGTATCTTCACTCTAGCTTATATATTCAGTATATCTTTTTTTATCATGAGATAAACTTCATTAATAAAGAGATGATGACGGGTGTTCGAACATACCTGGAGTCATTAAATGTGTACCATTCTCCCGAGTTGGGATTGCGACAGTAGGCTGTGTAGTGACCGCCCATGGTGGTGCCTGAGTGGTTGGACACTGCATACAGGTTGTACACTGCGTTCGCTAAAACAAGGACAGAAGCAAAGACAAACTTAAAGCCTGCATTACGTCCAGATTTTTTCCTTCATCATCCAAAGCTTTGTAAAACAGACCCCAGTCTCAGAATCGGCACTTACTGCTGTTTTCGGAGGCAAACTCCCGCAGGTCAAGATCCTTCATGGGGAAGTTAACAAAGGTGGACAGTTTGCTGGTTCTGCGTGCCTCAGAGAAGCGTTTCAGGTCTGGACAGGAGGGGGGAGTCAAGGAACAACTCCTCTGTATGCACCTTTCAATACATTCAGCCAACACTTCCTACAACTGTTTGTTACCGGATGGAGTCCTCAAATATCTTTTCTCATAGCACTTCTTCAATCAACGTTTAGTCATTGGTGGATATGAGTGCTCACAACAGCCAATTATACTCCTCTTCAAATACATGACATAGTTTCCTGACAGTATATCAGAGCTGTCTTTCAGTGACTGGAGTGCTTTTACGTTGTCAAAGCAGCAGGTCAAAGGAGCAACCATACAAACACTTACTCAATCATTTATATTCTACATGGATGTATAATGTGATGTGAAAATTGCCACAAATTGTTATTCATAGCTCTGAAAAAAAAATGTAATGGTGATTAGACATTCTTATAATCAAATAGAAAATGAATGCAATATAGTAATTACTTTTTTTCATAGCTCTGGTAAATCCATAGACTTTATATATGAAAAGTCAACGTAGCCCATCGGTTTGTGGACTACGGTTTTGAAGTCTCAAGTTTGACGTTTTGGCCGTCACCATCTTGGTTTTTTTTGCAACCAGAAAAGACACGAGGGGGCGGAGCTAAGTACAACTGGATGCTGAATAAGACATTTCATTGACTGAAAACACACTGCGAAAGGGTTAAAGTTTCTAAAACGAAAGCATGGACGATTCACAGACCGGACAAAGCCGTGGTAGCGACCTGTCAATCACAAGGTAGCCACGCCCTAAAGCATACCCTGCTTCATGGTCTGCTTCATGGTCTGTTTGAATCATAATTTACGAAATGAACATCATGCTGTATTGAAGAAGACTTGAAACTAGCGATTGAGACCATAAATTAATGTTTACAATGTTTACTGAGATAATAAATCAAGTGAGAAGTAGGCTCAATTTCTTATAGACTTCTATACAATCACACTTCTTTTAGCCGGAGTTTGACTCCTGGGTTAATCTCATGCAATTCTTGAAATGCAATCAACTACTGTTCACTACAGCGTTGCCATAATCCAGTGGATACACACTATCCCATGACACATTCATGCTCCCTCAGCTATAGGCTCACTACATATGTCTAATATAACCCATCAGTATCAGACACTAATGTCCAGAGGAAAGGATACGCAGCACTAAGATCTTGGGGAACTTCTGTATTGTGAACTTCTTCGTGCATCTCCTCCTTGCTTTACACCTGTAGCACGTCTGTGGACAAGAAACACAGTTTGTTCACTCACTGTCTACAAACAGACGGTAAAATATGAAGCACACATCACATCTACTGACATCACTTAGATAGAATCACAACTCAACAATCCCATGGATAAATCTACTAGTTTTAAATCGTCAGAATTGAGACTTTAACACATCTAGAGCAAAGTGGAATTGAGTTTTAGACCAAAATGAATGCCAGCATGTCTCTGTTTAAACATACATGTGGCCAATGCAAAGCAAAAAATTACACATATAAATTGTCAAATGTTTTCGCGAGGTGGAAGAAATACTCAGATCTATTTACTTAAAGGGCCAGTGTGTAGCATTTAGGTAGAAATGGAATATATATATATATTCATAACTATGTTTTCATTAGTGTATAATCACCTGAAACTAAGAATTATTGCAATGAGCCGTTTATAACCTCACCGCTAGATGCCACTAAATCCTACACACTGGTCCTTTAAGTACAAATAGCAATACTGTAGTGTAGAAATACTCTGCTAGAAGTCAAAGTCCTCCTTTCAAAATTTTCCTTCAGTAAAAGTACAAAAGTATTAGCAACAAAATATACTTAATGTTCCAAAGATAAAAGTACTCATTATGCAGAATGGCCCACTTTTGAATAACATGTATTATATTATTGTATTATAATTAGGGCTGTAAATCGATTAAAATATTTAATCACGATTTATCGCATGATTGTCCATAGTGAATTGTGATAAATCGCAAATTAATCACAAATTTTTTTTATCTATTCAAAATGTACCTTAAGGGGAGATTTGTCAAGTATTTAACAATTTCATCAACATGGGAGTGGACAAATATGCTTGCTTTATGCAAATGAATTAGTACCAATGGATTCTTTGGGTTTTCTAGCTTCATATGATGCCCATTACAACCTAAAAATCGCAAGTTGCGTTAAAGAAATTAGTGGCGTTAAAACAAATTTGCATTAACGTGTTATTATCGTGTTAACTTTGAAAGCCATAATTAATTGTGTTATAATTTTTGATGCATTGATATGAACATTACTTTAATGTTACAGCTGCTAAAGGCGGGGCAAGGTGGGGCTGATTTTTTTTAACTACTTCACTACTAAAACTGTACTTGCGTACGGGACTTGAGTAAATGTACTGAGTTACGTTCCACCACTGAGGAAGGATCACCCTTCCGTTGGTTCCTGGATACTCACCGGCTTCTCGTCCCCGTCGAGCACGTCTTCTTTGGTGAAGAGCCGCATGCAGTCCATTAGACTCACCTCACCGTAGCCCTTCTGAGCACAAACATAGATGCATTCACATTAGCAGCACACACACATACATACACAAAGCAAAGCAAAGCACAAACAGAGACAGGGAGGAAACCAAAAAGCTCATGTTAAGAGCTGCAGGTTGATATTTCTTAATGCTTCAAATCATCATGAGAAAATACAGAGCAAGTCTACAAAAACACACAGAGAGAAAGTCCCCTCTACACCACTGATTGTGCTGACATGTGTGTCTGTTGACCTTCTGGGACTTGTTATGTAAGGCTGACCAACATCCACCTGTCTGTTAGGTCTGTGTGTGTGTGTGTTTCCTAACCTTGGCGATAGGTAGAGAGAGATCCCAGAAGGGGTCGAAGACAGTAGAGCAGAAACCACAGTGGCTGCAGGTTAGCGAGCTCTTCAGCTGCCCTACAAACAGGTCTGGAGGAGGAGCGGGAAAGATTACTTGAAGACGTGACGCTGATCACCGGATCAACACATCTGGCATGAAATATATTTAAAAAAAAATGTATAGTCTATTTTTCTTTATGCTGATTGTCATCTTTGTTTAGCTTGACCTGTCATTACCAATGCCATGTCCAGACAAGACATAAGTTTTATAAGTAAAACAAATATCACACAGATTGGCCTATAAACCTATAAACAATTTAAGTCAAATTTCAGTACAAGATTCAATGTATCAATTTCTAATAAACGTATTAAAATCTCCATGCATTTCTACTTACCGACTATTTTACTGTCTTCTCTCTCTAGATATTTATTCCACATCTTCTTCCCCTTCTCTTCATCCCTGAACATGGAGCACAAATTCGACTGTTAGATCCAGTACAGAGTAACTGAGAAGATGGCCCAGAGAGGCGGAGACATACTGATGATGATAACACTTTTTGTGATTCAGTAAAAGGGTTGATAATGTGATGGGTCATAGCAGAAAACAGCCACTATTTAAGGACCCGGCCTACTTTATTATAGGTTGCAGAATATGGGAGTAAGGGATTAAAAAAGACACTTTTCAAAAACACTTTCTACCCTCACACACATTTTCGAGCTGGAAATAAATATTTATCTGCATTGTTTTGAATATATTACGTTTTGAGGGTAATGCTGAAAGTTCCAGAGATTAACTCTGACCCTTAAACTAGCCGTGGTTAGATAACTGATAATTATATCCAAGAAGAATTGGAGCATTAAGCTGATCTGGGCCCCTGAGAGGCAACAACTCAACACAGGAGGTGAAACTGTCGCACGCAGTGTTAAATTAAAGCTTAATGATGAAGCCTTAATGATTCATGTTGCCTCGGTCTAGGCCCTGTTTACATACAGTATGCCACACATAACGTGTACAAGGCTTCTACCGTGGCACGGATGTTTTTTCCTTTATTAAGTTGTCTAACTCGCGCAGATTTGTTTTAACGACACTAATTTATTTATTCATATGAAACTAGAAAAACAAAAGGAATCCATTGGTACCAACCATGTCATAGTAGCTTGTCGTGAAAGGAGGCTAAAAAACGCTCCAAACTTACGCAGAATTTTGGAAAAACTGGCATGGCCATTTTCAAAAGGGTTCCGTGACCTCTGACCTGAAGATATGTGAATGAAAATGGGTTCTATCATAGACATATATACATAGACGCTGCATTGACTTCTGGATCATATGTCAACGTGGGCGCCATATTGGACCTGGCAAGACTGGCCTGTAACCCTATACAAGTGAACGGGGGAGCTGCCGTTTTTCTGGATAAAAAGCACGATAACGTCTACATTTCTGGTCTTGCCAGGTCCAATATGGCGCTCACGTTGACGTATCGCTGCCAGGGGCTGAAGCGTCCAATGCAGCATCTATGTATATATGTCTATGGGTTCTATGGGTACCCACGAGTCTCCCCTTTACAGACATGCCCACTTAATGATAATCACATGCAGTTTGGGGCAAGTCATAGTCAAGTCAGCACACTGACACACTGACAGCTGTTTGCCATGTTATGATTGTTTCAGTATAGTTTTGTGTTGTTAATTGATTTCTAATAATACATATATATATATATATATACATTTGCATAAAGCAGCATATTTGTCCACTTTCCTTCTTAAGATAATTAAATACTTGACAAATCTGCCTTTAAGGTACATTTTGAACGGATAAAAAATGGGCGATTAATCACGAGTAACTATGGACAATCATGTGATTAATTGCGATTAAATATTTGAATCGATGGACAGCCCTAATTCCAATACAATACATACTGTAATTAATTTGTTCCCCAGCATTCCTAGTATCACCCAAACAATTTCCCCAGTTCCCGGTGCAAGAAGGTGTCAATGCAGGTACACACACTGTCTGTGAGGCAGATTACTTACGGCAGGTGGTCGAAGTCCTCCACAGTGCCTCTCGGCCTGACGGTGACCCTGTTGACCTCGTTGTGCAGGCCGTCCAGGAGGAAACGCAGGAACTCCTGAGCATCCTGTTGGCTGCGACACACAGAAAGAACATAGCTGATGTTACTGTAGTCAGACATATCTCCATGCTTCTACTCATATTATTATCGGACAGAGGCAACGCTGAGAGCTCCTGAAAGATGTACGACAGCTTATAAAAGTTAGAGTGAAGAGTGTAACAAAGCTTACTTGTATCCCACGAATCTGGGAGCATATCTCTGGATCTGAGTTTTGAATTCAGACGGGCTGACCGCCTCACTGCTGGACGACGTCCACATGGTCTGTAACAGCTTGGCAAATTCTACCAGAACAGAAACACTCAAGTTACTCGCATGCTGGGACATGAAATGCACTTCTACATAACAGTGTGTTCATTGGATGGTGAATTGAAGGTACAGCTCATCTCCTTTGTCAGATTTTGCACATTTTCATGCAATCCCCAACACTTAAAAGACCAGGAAACACACTGCCAGTGCCTCCCCGGGCCTACAAAACAAGAACCAGTTTGCCTCTCACAAGTGTTCTGAAAGATGCAAATCTAATCCGGAGGTAAAGAGGGAAGGAGTGGTACAGTATTTGTGAGCAGCTGTTTGAGAAGTGTTTGTGTTGGACTCTAGGGGGCCTGTGTGACGCGTCTCTCACCTTCCATGAGGGCTGTGTTGGTGCGGCTGTTGTTGTTAAGGTCTCTGCGGTGCGAGTTGTGCAGGCAGTAGTCTCGCAGGCTGTGTGTGTTGCTGAGACACTGCAGGATACTGTTCATGAAACACTGCAAGGTAAAAACAAAACAAAAACACAAACAGTTTGATTCCCTTACATTAAGGACTCTTATTTGCTGGAAAGAAATGAAAAACTGCCGTTACACTTTACAATTAACAATTGTCTTGTAAATATCAGTTTTTTTTTTTACATACATCGTTTAAAGATGGCAAAATCCACAAGTATCCTCACACTCTAGTTCAAACTATAACATACTTGTCACTATTTGACCTACTTGTTTACTTTGCTGATTTGCATGCTCTCCATAGATGAATCTAGCAAATTAAAGTAAAACAATTGGACATTTTCTTACCGAGATTTAGATGAAAAGGTTGATGGCACTCTCATGTCTGTATGTTAAATATGAAGCTACGGCCAACCAGTGGTTAGCTTAGCTTAACCTACTGGAAACAGTGTCTATGTGCAGGATTATTTCCAGTCTTTCACAAGTCCAAGAAATAGCCCTGCACATAACCCCCCAAATAATAAAAAAAACAAACAATGTGCCAGCTGCATGCTCCAACATCATGTTAACCATACAGACAGAGTGATATTGACCTCCTCATCTAACTTACAGTAAGAAAGAGAATAAGTGTTCATCCCAAAATGGCCTTTCATCTTATTTCTGTTCCTGTACTTGTGAGCTGGAGACTCATTGCTTTTGCACTTTGTTGTTGGTGTTTCAATGAATGTCTCTGACCACCTGTTTTTTTAAAAATATATATTTAAAGAGTATTTTTCAACCTGAAATTGGTTGAGTATTGAGAGAGAGCGCTGCAGACAGCAGCCGCGAAATGAGCTGTAATGTAATCACTTGGGGCAATTCCTTACCTTCAATATAACGTTCACTCAAAGTGCTTGTTTTTGTCATGAGAGGCTCAGATTGTTATTATAGTGTCTGACAACATTATGGAAAGGACCCTAAAGAGAAATAAAATATTTTTCTTTCCCTTTCACTTGATCCGGTCTGTTTGTTATTGTCTCTAACCAAGTCTTGCTCAAGGAGAAGTGACTTGATGACTTGTTGCCGGAAGACAACATTGGAAACGTGAGTGAGAGTTAGAGAGAGGAGTAACAGCCGGTCAGAGTTTGCTGTGTTGGAGTACAGAAAGCGTAGCTTAGTGTTATCTAAAAGATTTTCAATGTCACAGATAAATATTTAGATGATTTCCACAATGTGGATGAGGCCTAACCCTCTCGCGACATTTCACGACGGGACTTCTGCTTGTGCGAGACTTTGTTAGGCACAATAAGAAACATATGGAGGACGGAACCTGCCAAAATCAAAAATAAATGAACAAATAAAAAAAATGACTAGAAAATAAATAAATATGTCATTAAATATAGCAAAAATAATAAATTGTGACAAAATGTGACATATGTCATAAATTGATATTTCTGTTTTAATTTGCTTCTTTTCTTATTAATAAAAAAATACATGCAAAAATAAATAATACAATTAAAACATTTATAAAAATAAATACATGAATAATAAAAGGGAAAATTAAGGAGAAGAGTAAATAAATAAGGGGATTAATGCAAAGATAAATAAATAAGAAGCAAATTAAAACAGAAATATCAATTTATGTCACATTTTATCAATTAATTAATGACTTCATTTATTTTTAATAATATTCTTGGCTACATTTAATGACATATTTATTCAATTATCGAGTCATTTATTTATTTTTCTATTTTGGCAGGTTCTGTCCTCCATACAAACAGACCGGATCAAGCAAAAGGAAAAGAAAAACGTTTCATTTCTCTGAATGGTTCTTTGCATAATGTTGTCAGACATTTATAGCAGTCCTGTGACTATATGCTAACAGACAACACCCTTCAGGCCGCATAGTATACACTTCTGCTATACCTCTAAAACTGAAGATTACTCCTGACAGTGACAGACTACAGCCAGCCTATAAATATGTAGTCATACAAAAGGCTTCTAAGACAAAGTGAAAGAATCCCAGTATAATCAGACACACATGCAGACATGTTGTCAAAAACAGCACTGCTTCCATCACGTGTTCACATGAGACACGTGCAGATTGGTAAGATCAAACCAGTCAGAGAGAGAAAGAGAGAGAGATAGAGAGAGAGAGAGAGAGAGAGAGAGAGAGAGAGAGAGAGAGAGAACGAGTCCTCCCTGGTCCATAGTTCAGAGCTCTGTGATTAGGTTACTGTGTACACACACACACACACACACACACTCACACACACTGACAGCAACACACATACACTGACAGCACACATTGTTTATTTTAGGAGCCGTCCTTCTGCCTGTTGCCTGGTAGATAGATAGTCTGCTGGATCGCCACTCTTATGTGGACTCTGCCAGATATCAACAAACACCAACTGGATGATGGGAATTTAGTGTGTGAAGAATAAGATGTCGCTATTGCAAGACTTTTGGCTCTAGACAGATGTAATTAGACTTCTCTGTGGCTGCTGTACTTACAGTGTTTCCTAGGTTCTTTAGTCCCACAAGGCCTTGGGCACTCTTTGAATTCTGAAACACAAAAAGACACAATATTTAGATACAATTCTGAAGGCAAATCCATTTTATTATCTCCTTACAGTACATGACAACTCGATGTATGTATTCAAATTCACACAAGGATACAGGAAGGGATGTCTCGCCAAAACATGTTCTTCCTACCATAATTAACAGTGAAAATGTTTAAATGTCCATAGAGCCTGTTTTTTATTCCAGGAGACATGAACAGTAAAAAGGAGCCTATATCTATACATTTTTTAACAGAATGATGTTTTAACTTGTTTCTCCTTTTGACTTATTCCATGCTTATGTATTGGCCTTTGTTTTTTGAAATATTTGTAGCGTTCTTTTTAGGGTTGTACATTGGCAAGAATCTGGCAATCTGATGATACGTATCATGATACGGGGGTTACGCTTCAATATATTGCGATACAGTAAGGAAGGCGATATATTGTGATTTAAAAAAAAATTAAAAATTAAGAAAACTATATAAAGAACACACCACCATATGCAAGAAATCTGAGAACAGTGGGATCTGCATTTGCATTTATCACAGTCCCTGTAAAATCCAACATCATAGCACTACTTTATGATAATCACATGCAGTTTGGGGCAAGTCATAGTCAAGTCAGCACACTGACATACTGACAGCTGTTGTTGCCTGTTGGGCTGCAGTTTGCCATGTTATGATTTGAGCATATTTTTAATGCAAAATGCAGTACCTGTGAGGGTTTCTGGACAAAATTTGTCATTGTTTTGTGTTGTTAATTGATTTTCAATACCAAATATACATACATTTGCGTAAAGCAGCATATTAGCCCACTCCCATGTTGATAAGAGTATTGAATACTTGACAAATCTCACTTTAAGGTACATTTTGAACAGATAAAAAATCTGCGACTAATTTGCGATTAAACACAATTAACTACGAACAATCATGCGATTAATCGCAATCAAATATTTTAATCGATTGACAGCCCTACATCGACATCAGCTGTTTTCTAACACTGCTGATGTGTTTAGGCTGGATTCATACTTTAATGATAACTCTGGGAAGCCGGAGAATCGGCAAAACCCCGACATGTGACAAAGATGTGATCTGCACTTGAATGTGCGTGTCGTGTCCGTCTAGGAGTGACAAACAGGAGGCTTTCCTTGGTGAGCATTATCTTGAGAGAGGAACTTGTTTTTGTTATCTCACAGTCAGTTTTTCCTTGGTAATCACTCCCAGATGGAAGAGATCTGATCAACAACAGTAGATAACATGGAATCAGTGTACCTTAAGGATTTTCTACACTGAAGCTTTTACTGTTAGAAATTCTCAGGGCGCCAACCCATGAAATAGACATTTTAGCTCGGTGAAACACAACAGATGGCAAAGCATATTATCGTGATTTCAACATCTTAAAATAGTGCAAAATGCTTTGCCGAACTTATGTCATCGCTTGCTGCAGTTAAATTTCATTACATAAGTTGAGTGGTTATATAATTGAGTAGCTAGAGGAAGAACTAACAAAGAACACGGGGGTGGATAAGGAATACACTTGTGCCCTTGACTAAGAAAGCAGAGGCAGCAGACAATTATGCTTTAGAAAACACCAGCTATGCCAAACCTAATTCATTTTTTGCATCATTCTATCCACCTGCATCACTGAACCAACGTCATGCCTCGTCAAAGGAAATGTCATATTGATCACGTTTTTTTTTTGTAATTGTAATATTTCATAAGAATTTCAAGAGTTGGACTCTAAATGAAAAATAATAGTGTCATAATATAGTATGTATAGAGCGACAAAAAGATGATATGACCGCCATCAATCTTATGTATGAAAACAAGCTGACTAGTGGCCAAACAGTGTGGTAACTTGAGCTTGTATTTTCTAGGCAGAGAGCAACTCTGCAGGGCTGACAGCCTAACACCAGTCACCTGATCTCACTCGCAGTTGAAATCTATCTAACCCACATGCCCCCTGTTAGCCTCACCTGTGGTGAAGCTAGAGCACCAAGAGTACTATGTATCAGGACCACCATGAAAACTGTCCAAATCCAAGGTGAGACCACACGAAAGCGGTAATTTAATGCGGCAGTAGGCCGAATATTTTTGGCATCATTGGGCAAAAATTCCATAATAACCTTTCAGGACATTGTAATTCAAGTGTTCTGAGAGAAAACTAGACTTCGGTGCCTCCTCATGGCTCTGATTTCAGGCTTTAAAAAATCCGGACGTGACGGGAGAAAGCCAGAGCAAATTTGAGAAAGTTTGCTCCGGCTGGTGGGCGGTGCTTGGTATTTCCTCAGCTGATCTCAACGTGGCTGCCGGGTCACAAACTTTCTCATTTTACAGCTAAACAGTACACTACAAGATGATTCTGAAAACATTTTATTCGAGAAATAGGCATTACAGTAACAGCATATTGATTCATATATGATCAGCGCTGTCTAGTTTGACCGTTTGATCGGAGTTTACGAGTGATTGAAAGCTGCTCAGAGACGGCAAGGCTCCAGCTCGGTTCTGACTTGTTGTTTTCCTCCGATCTGTGAAATCTTGCAGATGCTATTAGGAGCACGGGAGGACACAGAGGCATTTGACTTTTTCAGATTACCCGTCTCATGCACTACTGTAAGGATATAGTGACCATTTTATTAAAATAACTTTTTTTTTTAATCATACTTGCTCAAACCTGCCTACTCCAGCTTTAACTGTTCATTCATTAAATCAAACCGAGTGTGCAAAGATGAAGGGGAGGTGTTTTTCAAAGTTTCAAAGCTCTAATTAGAGAAAAGGGGCATGAAACATATATAAAATATGGTGGTGATAGCTTGTTACCTTAGTAGGAGACCAATCAAACAAAGGAATCAGTAACGTACAATTAACTGAGTCAGATGATGTAAATAGCATCTACAATACATGCTGGAGACAGCTCATAGATGTGAGTCTTGTGGTCAGCAGCCTGAACACACCCTGGATGTGACCTTAAAACCACACAGATTCATTTTGCACACATGAATGGCCACAGTCTGTTCACTGGATGACCCTGCTGACCCAAAGGAGTAGTCCTCTGTGATCACACCATTCAAAACGGTATCAGTAGTCTAATAGTCTCAGAGGGTGTTATGTGAGTGTGCTGGGAAATGCTCTGAATTGTTACAGTATCCTTAAAGCAGCAGTGGGTAGAAATGGAGCAATTGATGATTAAAAAAAAAGTTGTTTTTATAAAACGGTCACTATATCCTGACAGTAGAGCACGAGACAGGTAATCTGAAAAAAATCATGTGCCTCTGTGTCCTCCGGTGCTCCAAATTGCATCTGCAAGATTTCACAGACCGGAGGAAAACAAGCAGTCAGAGCTGATCTGGAGTCTGCCCTCCAGCTGCCGTCTATGAGCCGGCTGTCAATCACTCGCGTACTCCGACCAAACGGTCAAACTAGGCAGCGCTGATCAAATATGAATCAATGTTCTGTTACGTTAATGCCTATTTCTCTCCTCAAATGTTTTCAGAAACATCTTGTAGTGTACTGTTTAGCTGTAAAATGAGAAAATTTGTGAACCAGCAGCCGTGTTGAGATCTGTTGAGGAAATATCAAGTTCCGCCCACCAGCTAGAGCACAGCCAATAGGAGTGCTCTCTCTGAAATGACCTGTGATTGGCCAAAGTCTCCCATCTAGATTTGTTAAAGCCTGAAAACAGAGCCATGAGGAGGTGCAGAAGTCTAGTTTTCTCTCAGAACACTCGAATTACAATATGCTTAAAGGTCATTATGGAATTTTTTGCCCGATGATGCCAAAAACATTCTACCTACTGCAGGTCTAACTTTTCTGAGCAGGTAGTGGGGTTTATCAGAGCTTTTGGCTGAAAATAGCTGCCTGCTGCTGCTAGTAACAAGGTTGACGGAGTCCTGAGTCCTGACAGTGCCGCTTTAAAGCATTAACTGATTATCAAAATACAGAAGTTGTGGAGTAATTTTCATTCAGTCATTTCAGCTCCACAGGGAGGGAGGAGCTTTGCAGGTTTAGAGAAAGGACACTGGATGTGAAAACGGAAATCAAAGTGAGTTGTCCTGTCCAGAGCTCAGCCCTTAACATTCTGGAGATTCACATGATTGGGAGCATGTTCGTCTGTTCATCAGTGATGTGAGCCTGCAGCTTATCTAGTTATGAGCACTGTTACAGGAAGGGCTTTTTACTATTATATAAATAACCTCTGCCATCTGTCTCTTATTCAGGAGAAAGAGAGTCAGTACAGCATGCAGAGGGGAAAAATCTACAGTTTAATTAACTATGGCTTATCTAAATCCTCCTTTCTGTAAATTCCACCGTAGTGAATGGAGCACTAGCTACGGCCATATAACATAAACACACACACACACACACACACACACACACACACACACACACTTCCTGTTGTGTGTCCAGCTTTAAGACCTCTGCGATGACTCCAGGACGCAGGACCGATCCTCTCTGGTCACCTCAAATGATTTCACAACAGACACACATCACCTCTTCCTCCCCACCGTTGGAATGTGTAAGTCTGACTTTGCTGCACTCTGCTGCTGAGTAATGCCACGGCCGGTCCCAAAAATAGCAGCTTTGCTTTTAATAACGCCTGCTAGTCCGCTCGCAATTGGCTGATCCTACGGCCAGCCCGGCAGACGTCACGACGACGAGACAACGTCCCGGCTCTGTCTCCGTAGCAACGCTATTCTTGTTTTTTTTTTGCGGGATGGAAAGCTAGAGGACATGGTGACATCACAGTGACAAGGCTGAGCATGGATGGAGTGTGTGTGTGTGACTCAATGTGTGAGGAACTGGCAGTGAATGACTTGGAGCAGATGTGACTTTTAAACTAGGATCGTTTTCAGACTGAAGCCTTCTACCAACCCACATTAACAAACAGGTTGATTCAGTTTTTAACTCGAGATTTTACTCTTGTTTATAGGCAGCGTTTAGGGATGCTATGGGACACTAAAGTGCTCCACTAAAAGCCACACTTATGACATTATTTTTGGCGCCTTAGCAGCTCCTTAGGGCAGGGTGAAGCAGCTTTTATTGCAGCTTTTTCAAACTGTTGAGGAAACTCTCCCTCACCACACTGGAGGGATTTGATTATGGGAATAATGAATATTCTAACTCGCAATGGTCAGGGATGAGCATTGTTTATATTGGATATCACGATTAATCGCATGATTGTCCATAGTTAATCGCGATTAATCGCCATTTAATCTCAAATTTTTTATCAATTCAAAAGGTACTTTAAAGGAAGATTTGTCAAGTATTTAATACTCTTATTAACATGGGAGTGGGCAAATATGCTGCTTTAAGCAAATGTATGTATATATTTATTATTGGAAATCAATTGACAACACAAAACGATGACAAATATTGTCCAGAAACCCTCACATTTACTGCATTTAGCATAAAATATATGTTAAAATCATAACATGGCAAACTGCAGCCCAACAGGCAACAACAGCTGTCAGTGTGTCAGTGTGCTGACTTGACTATGACTTGCCCCAAACTGCATGTAATTATCATAAAGTGGGCATGTCTGTAAAGGGGAGACTCGTGGGTACCCATAGAACCCATTCACATATCTTGAAGTCAGAGGTCAAGGGACCCCTTTGAAAATGGCCATGACAGTTTTTTCCTTGCCAAAATTTAGTGTAAGTTTGGAGCGTTATTTAACCGACCAGCTAGTATGACATGGTTGGTACCAATAGATTTCTTAGGTTTTCTAGTTTCATATGATGCCAGCATCTTTACTCTAGCTTTAAACTCAAACATAAACCCAAAAATCTCAAGTTGCGTTAATGCGTTAAAGAAATTAGTGGCGTTTAAACAAATTTGCGTTAACGGGTCATCATCGCGTTAACTTTGATAGCCCTAATTGGAAGTAAATGATAGCAAATGCAAGAAATAACATTATTATATGTTGTGTAAAAATGTAATAATTTCTCTCTTATCTAATCCCACTACCTCTTATTCATTTGACAGACGCGGTGTAAAATGCAATCATAAGTCATTAGTCCTCATTTCTAAAGCGGCGTGTCGAACAGGATTCTTTAATGTACGTGTTTGACGATCCATGAGTCACCGGCTCAAGCTATGATCCAGCCTGTAGCGTGGCTATAATGACAGCTAATTCCGTTATGCAAATTCTGCTGTGATTCTTCTACATAAGCAGTTTAAACCAGCACAGAGTACGTATGTGGGATTAAAGTCATGCACCAACAGAAAAGCTGGACCAGTGTAACGTTTTCAGCACAAAAAACTGTGAAAATGAAGTGACACAGTGTACAGAGGTGCATCATAGCAAAAAAAAAAAAACAAGCGATAAGTTTGAAATCAAAACAAAGCTGCCAGATGTTCTGGTAAGTGTTCTTTGTAATTAAAAGGCCCTGGAAATCTATTTTCTCAATCAATTTCTCAGTATTAGTGACGGGCTCATACATGAACACAATATTTTCTACCAAAGTTAATAAATCTTAATAAATAATATATATGGATGTTTTTTTTTCTGTATCTTAAATTTGATTGTTGCATATATAGTCATAAATATTCAGTGTTATAGAGAAATATCAAAAATCTGAAGCCAAGTTTTCAGGAAGTCAACATTACATATCCTAAAGGCTCTTTCATACACTGAAGGCATGGTCACATGTGCGCAAATGCAAGCGGGTGGCCATCGCCTGCCGAGGCGATACTCAAACTGAGAGCTCACCAAAGTTAAACTCTACATGAATGCTAGGATGCGAATTTGCTTCGCCACCGGATGCAAATGTTTTTTCGCCCCCATTTGCTCGCATAAAATGGAAGTGTGTTATATGTAATATGTTAGTTTCGTGCATGTGTGACTGTTCCTTTTATCCAGTAACACTAACACAAACAAATATCTTGAGCCTTTGACAGCAAAAAAAAAAACAGCCCGTGACATTCAAATCACCCTAGCGCTAAGTACCTACAGTACGTAGTATTTAACTAAATATGACCATTCACTCACCACCACCATCAATACTCTTATGTTTTGTTTTTCAACAGTTAGTGCTTAGATGCTGTGACATGCTCCTGGGATACAGTACATATACAGTATATATACAGTACAGTATTTATATATATATATATAGATGCTGTGACATGCTCCTGGGATACAGTACATATACAGTATATATACAGTACAGTATTTTTATATATATATATATATATATATATATATATATATATATATAATTCTGCTCAAAATGTACCTTAAAGGGAGATTTGTTAAGTATTTAATACTCTTATCAACATGGGAGTGGACAAATATGCTGCTTTATGCAAATGTATGTATATATTTATTATTGGAAATCAATTAACAACACTAAACAATGACAAATAATGTCCAGAAACCCTCACAGGTACTGCATTTAGCATAAAAATATGCTCAAATCATAACATGGCAAACTGTAGCCCAACAGGTAACAACAGCTGTCAGTGTGTCAGTGTGCTGACTTGATTATGACTTGCCCCAAACTGCATGTGATTATCATAAAGTGGGCATGTCTGTAAAGGGGAGAATCGTGGGTACCCATAGAACCCATTTTCATTTACAGATCTTGAGGTCAGATGTCAAGGGACCCCTTTGAAAATGGCCATGCCAGTTTTTCCTCGCCAAAATTGAGTGTAAATTTAGAGCGTTATTTAGCCTCCTTCATGACAAGCTAGTACGACATGGTTGGTACCATTTGCGAGATTTTGATTATTAAAAATCAACTCAACATAAACCACGATATAACCCAACATAACCCACCACAGTAAATGCAGAGCAGACGAGGGAGCTACTGATTGATTAATCATCATGGATCACTTATCAGCCAACGGTCATTCAAATTCTGTGCGTCCCTCTGGGGTATTTTACAACATAATAAGATGGTCTAATAATTAACTACCTCACTATCTTACATAACACACTCACAAATCAGTTCATCTGTCTCATTTCCATTTGCAGTTGGCAGTAAATTCAACTAAAGCAGAGAGGTTTCATCAAAGAAGCCTTTGCATGCTAGAAGAGGAGAAATAAAGAAAGGTGACACATAAAACCAGCAGTCACAAGAGGGAACATACATCCACTGTTCATATTCCCAGTCGTTCCATGTGAGCGGACTGATGCATAGTTTACACAAAAGAGGCAGCCCAGGGGGATAACTTTGCATAAACGCTCTATTCATAAATGTCAGAAGCGGCTCAGGCAACAAGCGAGCTACTTTTGAAACCCTACTCCTTGGAGGCTAAGAAGCATGGTGAACAGAGAGGCCACGTTAAAAAGCATTCCACGGGCTAGGTTGAACCGCTTCCTCAAACTGGAAATACGAGACAGCGGAAATGTCCCTTTGGCGTCTACCCAGCAGGGTGGAAGTAAAATCTGTCCATCCACTGTGCTCAATTAATTCAAAGATGTGGGCCTGCTGGCCTGAGGGATGGAGGATGGTGTTGGAGCAGAGGAAATGAGTCAAAGCAAGGTGAGGAGGCTGGGAGAAATGAATAATCCCTGATTAGGGCTTTACTTTCCAGGGTGACTTAATAGAAAAATAGAAGAAGACAACAACGAACTACATTAAAGTGGGACTAGGCAGGATATTTTTGGCATCATTGGGCAAAAATTCCATAATAACCTTTCAGCATATTGTAATTCAAGTGTTCTGAGAGAAAACTAGACTTCTGCACCTCCTCATGGCTCTGTTTTCAGGCTTTAAAAATTCTAAGCCGTCCCCAGCCCGTGAGGGGAGACTTTGGCCAATCACAGGTCATTTCAGAGAAAGAGCGTTCCTATTGAGCTCTCCTATTGGCTGTGCGCTGGCTGGTGGGCGGTGCTTGGTATTTCCTCAACAGATCTCGACAAGTTTCTGAAAACATTTGAGGAGAGAAATAAGCATTACAGTAACAGAATATTAATTAATATTTGATCAGCGCTGCCTAGTGATTGACAGCCGATGCTCATAGACGGAAGCTGGACGTTAGACTCCAGATCAGCTCTTACTGCTTGTTTTCCTCTGGTCTGTGAAATCTTGCAGATTCCGTTAGGAGCACCGGAGGACACAGAGACACATGATTTTTTTCAGGTAACCTGTTTCATGTACTACTGTCAGGCCATAGCAACCGTTTTATAAAAATATCTTTTTTTAATCATATTCGCTCTATTTCTACCCACTGCTACTTTAAGAAAGAGAAAAAGGGAGATTCTGTATTCTTACAACTTGATGAACTTCGGCCCACAGCAGCGAGACTAAACTGTCGGCATGCATTCTGTGTTTCCATCAAGCGTGATCTACGGAATCCAAGTGTAACAAACGCCTGACATGCTTTGCTTTAGCGTCAGTCATCAGCTGATATTCATCAAAACGTGACAACACAAAGGACAGGTTCAACTGACTGAACGTTTTTTAAGGCTACATGCTTGTCACAAGGGAGTGGGAATAATGAATTCAATGTGTATTTACACTTGGGTGTTTGTTGAAGGCATCACTGTGACTAAAGCTATTTTCTACTTGAATGATAGCGTTCATGAGACTCATTTGCTCGTGACTTTTTACACATTTATCGTCTTAAAAGTGACATTTGAGTTCAGGACAATGGCTTGAGAAGCTCCACTGCACACAAGAAAAAAAAAAAAAAAAAAAAAAAAAAAAATAGCTGTTGTGCAGTTTGCGGGTTGGGGCCGGGCATTTTGAGGAGGAGGAATAAGAAGTAGGAAGAAGAAGGAGGAAGACAAATGAGAAGTACAGGACGGTCCACCACCATTAAACCTTTAAGGCAGTAGCATGTTTGTTCTGCCTCAATCAAGTCTCAAACTCACAACCTCAGACACCAAGGGCAAGTCACTATCTTGGTGAGCTTACCACCACTTCACACTATAACGTCACACTGTAACTGGTGTCAAAAATTCAGTTTTTGAGACAAAATTCTGAGAATTTGCGTACTTCATCTAGACAACATAAAGATGCCTGTGATTTATTTTTATAAAGACTGATTGCTCCATAAGTGACAAACTGATGTTTAAAAATGCTTGATTTCCATTGACTGCAATGGTTCACATGAGGACAGAATACAAAATACTTTCAAAAATACAGTTTTGAGATAAAATTCTGAAATTTACCATCCTACATCTACCAGGGCCTCAGAATTTTGTCATTTATTTTCATGAACATTGGAACTTTATTTAGCGAGAATTTGCGGTAGCTGTTTAAAGTATTGTTTACTCAGAAACGTTTTGATGCACTGTGGGCTCATTTTTTGATAATTCAAAAATCTGGCAGAATCATTAGTGGAGGACAGTCTGAAGATGCAGCGTAGCAAATTTGGTGTCAATCGAGCAAAACATGTGGAAGGTTTAATATGTTTTACAGTTTTTGAGAAAAACTACTGAGTGATGGACTTCATTATTCCTGTCAGGTTGAAGCATGTGAACATTTCTGCCCAGTTGGGCTACATTTTGGTGGAATTTGCAAAGTTGTAAGGACTATTGGCCCACAAAGCCAGTTGACGAAGAAGAATAAGACGAAGACGAAGAAGAAGAAGAAGAAGAAGAAGAAGAAGAAGAAGAAGAAGAAGAAGAATTCGCTGATCGAATGTTGGCAACGGTAACGTGCAAAGAAACGTAGCAATGCGGCGACAAAGGAAGGGAAGAAGAAGACTGCAACCTAGCAAACATGGGTGTAAATAATGCACAATCAAAATAGTCATATAATCTGCTTTGCAAAAAAATGATGAGGGGAAATGCATTCAACACGTTTGTCAGACGTCAAGGATACACACAATGTGTTTGAATGGAAAAACCTTTCATTGTTTACAAGAAAACTCCACAGGTGCTACTTTACCAGCAATGTTTCAGCAGGTGTGTCTGAATGATTTGGAAGCCCAAATCCTATCCTAAAAAACTACATTGTCTGTTATAATTAAATGTATTTGAATGAATACATGGATTTTGTGGTGTATTCGTTACAAGGGCCAGTGGACAATATCTTCCTTTTTGAACTGAAGTTAACATTAGAGCTAACCTTTTAAAGAAAGACTACCTTTACACAACCCACTGCACGCACCTGTTGCTGCAGCAGCTAGTAATCTTAACCGTGTGGAGACTGGAGATGGTGTGGGAAAATAATAAGCTCCGAGCACGAGTGATGAAGCTTAATGAAATCCCAGAAGGGAGCTTTTTCCAAACTAATAAATGAGTGCTCAGGAGCATTCTCATGATCTCTGTACCATCTGCTATCAAGTTTAACTACTACAATATTTTTTATATCGGTGTATTTGCTGTTAATTAATAGGGTTTGAGTAATATGTGAAGAGCAATACGGATATATTTTGGATAGATTTTTCCATTACTAACACCTTTAGATGCCATTAGAAGTGGGGAATATGGATAGAATCCTCTATCATGGTGTATATAATCTTATGCTACAATATTTATACTAGGGGTGTAAGAAAATATTGAGTATCGCAATATTTTGTTTTGTGATATTGTATCGATACTGTATTCTCAAAAACACTGTATCGATTTTTAATTAATAGTTTACATGCAAGAATGTACTCAGTCAATACTTTATTTAATTTGCAAAGCCAAATGCCCTCTCAGTGTATGAGCCTTCTCAAAGTAGTGCTATGATGTTGAATGTTACAGGGACTGTGATAAATGTAAATTGCATAAAAAGTAACCTTTTTTGCTCAGATTTTATGCATATGGTGGCGTATTCTTTATACTGACATTTTTTATAAAATTGGGTTTAAAAAATCTCAATATATCATTTTGTTTACAGTATTGCAATATATCGTGATATATTGAATCATAACCCCCGTATCATGAAACGTATCATATCGTCAGATTCTTGCCAATACACAGCCCCAATCTATACAGTAGTGTGATATGCTACATTTTTGGAAAAACAATTAAGAAACTGTTGATAAAATGACAAGCAAGCGATGTGAACATAGGCCTACTTGACCATTAAGTAGCCTGCCTTATTTCATGTATCAAATCTGTGTTATGACTTCATATAATATAGAAAAATCAATCAATCTATTTATATATTTTGGACTTCAAACACATAGGAAATGGTTATGTTTTTCTTCTCCCTAATGTGCAAAACAAACCAAACCGAAACCAAGTAAATACTACCATATCATCCAACCCTAAATGATACATTATTTTCCCAGAATAACAACAATTTAGCCCTTAAAGGAACAATGAGTAGGATTTGTCGGTAGTGGTTTGTAAACACAACATTCAAAGTTGGCCCCTCCTCCCCGGCTCACCGAGGTTTACGGTGCTCGCCCAAGGGTGAAAGCCAACCCCAGATTCACCCCTTTGTCAGCTTGGCGTTTCGCCTCACTATAATTGCGTTTCTTCGGCGCTGCGTAGCTTCGTCTCGGATGCGTGCTTATCTTGGGTTGACGCCCAGAAACATCCCGAACACAGCAAAATAAGAAAATACTGTACAGGCTGGCAGGGTCTCTGCAGATACATACACCGCCACACACTTCTAGTTGGTCATACGTGATGACTGAGAGAGATTATTGTTTTAGGAGTCAATATATTATTTTAGAGGAAAGTCCTACTCATTGTGCTTCAAGGAAGTAAAAAAAAATCGTCAGCTTTTAGACCATCAATGTACACTAAAACTCTTCAGTGAAACAAAAATAGTGATATTAAAATTAGGGCGTCAAAGTTAATGCAATAATAACGCGTTAACACAAATTTGTTTTAACGCCACTAATTCATTTAACGCATTAACGCAACTTGGGATGTTTAGGTTGTAGCGGACTCAGTTTTAAAGCTAGAGTGAAGATACTGGCATCATGTGAAATAAGAAAACCAAAGGGAATTGATACCATATCCACTGGTACCAACCATGTCATACTAGATTGTCACAAAGGAGGTTAAATAACGCTCCAAACTTACACTCAATTTTGGCGAGGAAAAACTGGCATGGACATTTTCAAAGGGGTCCCTTGACCTCTGACCTCAAGATATGTGAATGAAAATGAGTTCTATGGGTACCCACGAGTCTCCCCTTTACAGACATGCCCACTTTATGATAATCACATGCAGTTTAGGGCAAGTCATAGTCAAGTAAGCACACTGACACACTGACAGCTCTTGTTGCCTGTTGAGCTGCAGTTTGCCATGTTATGATTTGAGCACATTTTTTTACGCTAAATGCAGTACCTGTGAGGGTTTCTGGACAATATTTGTCATTGTTTTGTGTTATTAATTGATTTCCAATAATACATATACATACATTTGCTTAAAGCAAGCATATTTGCCCACTCCCATGTTGATAAGAGTATTAAATACTTGACAAATCTCCCTTTATGGTTAATTTTGAACTGATAAAAAATGTGCCATTAATTTGCAATTAATCTCGATAGAACATTTTAATCGATTGACAGCCCTAGTATAAATCTATGCATGCGCACCAATGAGAACTGAAAAGGCTCATTCAAAGTCAGTGTGGATGACTAATATCTCATTGCAGTATTGGCAATGCTCTAATAATAAGCCTCCGACACCATAGCAATAACAAGTGCCACTTCTCTCCGCTCTGCTTGTGTCTCTGGGGCTGTAAACTAAACTTCACACTACCAGCAGCAGGATGCCTGGGTCCACCTGGCAGTGCAGAGTGCCAACTGCTGATTGGCTGCCATACCAGCGTGAGAGAGAGAGAGAGAGAGAGAGAGAGAGCAGCAGAACAGTCTGTTCTGACCTGTCTCTTTATTTGGCAGACCATCATAAACAATCTCTCTCTCTCGCTCTCTATGAGTTACCTCTCATGCTACTGTCAACTGTCTCCCATGTGAGCAGGCATGGCACTTTTGCTCACACACATACACACATGCACCCGGTGTTGGCACTTGATAGGGAAAGAGAGACAATCTATTTATTTCTCCCTTCTAAAAAGCACACAGAGGGACAGAATCAGTCACCGGAGCTTGTTGGGCCAGTGTCCGGTGGCGGTGACATGGAGCCACAGCTCATTTCTCTCAAACACGCTCATGCACACTTTTACATGCAAACAAGTAAACAGTTAGATCCTCTTTCTGGGAAGAATGTTCTTTCTGAGAAAAGCAAATAAGACGCTCTTCACACAGCGTCTTCACCCACCGGGGGCATCACACGAAAACCCAACATTGTTTAGATAACAGCTGGAGAGCATGTGACCATAAAGCAATACATTGGCTTCTTATATAACAGCTCTGCTCATCTTCACACATCTCCACCGGTATGCATTCCTCTACCAGGAGAATAATTCACCCTCAATGGTAGCAAAGTTAACTACTAGCTAACAGGCTGGTGTTTACATTACACTGAAGCCTGGTGGGGCCTCTAGGCCTGTGTCTCATCACAGCACACACTACACTGGAAGATCACACCGTAGGCCTTGACAAGGAGACTGGAAATAACCAAATACTAACGTATAACAAAGTGCCAACACCTCAGAACTGTACACTGTATAAATACCACAAATGATATCCTCTTATGAAAGATCTACTGCCAAGTTACTCCCACTGAAGTTAATGCCAGTGTGGTGCACTTAGGCTCTTGCTGGTAATATTTGTCTTTAGTATGAAAATAGAGCAATAAGCACTACATCTCTGACATTTGAATGGCTCGGTTATAATGACAAATTACAAACAAGAATGATCACGTAAGTGGATGAGAACATTTTAAATTAAGTCTGAACATTAGGGCTGTCGCAGTGAAGGAATTTCCCCTGCGGTGATAACGATTGGCTCAACAGTATGTAGTAGTATTATGCGGTTATATTGCGATGTTTTCTTTTTTTTTTTTAAATGACTTAATTTATCCTGGTTTTAGTGCTATACATTAAGCTCTATCGTTAGGCTTTTATTAGATATATCACTGCTTTTTAAATAACAAAGATACTAATTAATACTTGTTTATTGTTAAATGCAGAACACAGAAGGGCAATGAGGCGCAGACACTTTGGTTGCGTCTGGTTGCTATGATACGGAATATCCACAGAAGTAAAAATGTTGGCACAAGGTAGACTTGCTCTGTATGAAGGGTAGAGTCGTGTCTAGAAAATAGCCTGCAAACTGCAAAATCTGATCTGAGATCTGCAGAAAATTTGCAAGAACTCTCGCGAGACTTTTATTTATCTGCCATTGGTAGGATAGACAATAGGTCTTATTATAAATTAATTTGTTGGTCATTTCTTTGTGATTAGAGGACTTTTATATGTGAAGATTATTTTGTTGAATGTAATGCATGACCATGTAACACAGTTCATTGCAATGAATGTTCATTTCATGCAATTGTTTTGTGTAATTTAGCATACATCCGCCATATAGGTTGAAATTGTAAAGATATTAATATTGTGATATTGCTTATATTTCACAATCCTTCAGTCAACAGTGTGTGTGTGAGACTGACTTAATGCATTATAAACGACTTAAATATACAATCAATGATTACAATGGTGGTAAAACAGATTCTCTGTCGATCGTCTACTTGGTTCATCATTTCAACATTAGCTTTAATACTACAGAGCAACTGTAAGAGGTGCAGTATGAAAGCTGCTGTAGAAAGCAACCGTTCACCTTACAGCTGTCTGCGCTGGCGTGCTGTGAGCCTGCTGTGCACAAACATGTGCATGATCACAGATAACCACACACACACACACACACACACACACCCTAATGTAAGATCGCACGTTTCTCTCTTGAACAAATTCACATATGCACACACTAGGAGAAAGACTGATCACTTTCCATTACCATGCATGAGGTGGTCTGCAAGAAGGGAGATGTATAGAGGACAGATGATGAGTGAGAGAGGAAGGAGATTTAAGGAGAGGACAGGACAGGAGGAGCATGTGGACGGTGACAACACAACAGAAAGCGTGCCAAGCTGCCAGGCCTGGCCAGCACTAAAGTGTATTCTAATGTGATTTCTCATTACATAACAGAAGCTGGCACACAGCAGCTCTACTCCACGATGTACTGTAGCTCGGAACATACACACGTATAGGAACACACACACACACACACACACACACACACACACATACACAGTTGCAGCAGCAAGGCTCTGGTGATCACAAACTAAAAGTTGTTCCTCTTCTTCTCATATTAGGACAAACACAGCTGACAAGTAGGCTTTTAAATCTCACTTTACCCAGCAATGCATGTGTAATTTTAACATCCATATATCTATACAAGGTGTGGACAGTAATGACAGCTTTAAGGCAAAGAATACATATCAGAATTGATTTCCAACCCTGTCAGTTCACAGCTTAGGCCAATATATTCACATTTACAGTATTAGATATTGGCAAATCACTCTCGAAAATGTCTGATATCATTTATGTAGTGATTATATTTATTTTTGACTATTAATAACAGGTAGCATTCCAGTGTGGGAGGATGTAACTCAGCTTAAATCTACAGTAAAATCTGCCTCACCTTGCTTTTTGGCTCTCATAGTAGTCCACCTGGTTTATCAGGGGAGTTTTGCATTAATCCAAATTATATTAAAAAGGCTTTTCTACCATGACAACAATTAAACGCAGGGAAAATCATTATGAGAATTACAAGATGTGTACACCAATTTCAATCAGCACAAACATCAATAGCAACTTTCAAATTAAAAGTACTGCCATAATTAATTTGTCTTAAGGCTGAACTGGCTTACACAACAGTGGTTTTCAGTCCACTGTCCACTACTCAGACCTACATGTGTCTGTACTATATGTGGCTGTGTCCATATGGAAACAGCCAGAGGCAACAGATATCCCAGTGCATAAAGAAAGCCCCCTGTCAAAATGGGGTTATTACTGTATTTATTTCCATCCTAGGCCTACAGTGAGATCGGCTACATAAGAGCAGTGTAGTAAGAGCAGCTGTAGTGTATGAGGGGGATTAAACGGTGGTTGCATAACCAGTGACCTGCCAGTGCAGGCCTACTGATCCTGGCACAGCGGAGTACAGCGGCTTAAAAGAGCGGCTTACCTCTGCAAATGACTCACTTCAACGTTCAACTGACATCAGCTCTCACAGGATACATAACATTATCAGTGAAATGATAACATCTGGGTTCTCTTTATAAATGACAAAAAGCCCACATTTCTGCCTTTAAGTGACTATAACTCTCCTACAGTATATGTGAACCCTTTCTTGCTCACATTCACATGAAATATAACCTTTCAAACTGTATTAAATTATTATTATTTTTAATAGCTTTAGCATAATTTGATCTGTAAACCAGCACATTATTATTATTATTATTATTAATATTAATATTATTATTATTATTATGATGATCTTTTTGTTACCACCCACTATTCAGGTGACATAGGATAGTGGGGATACCACACACGCACCAATTTGTGTGTTACTGAATAACAATTTAGTGTATTATACATGCCTCATTTCATAATAATTAAATAAACGAGTTTTACAGCTCTGCCAATAAAAACCTTAAATTGCCTGTTTTTTGAATGGAGTTTGGTGTGACGTTCTTGTCGAAGCAGAGATATAACGGAGCGTATATAGCGGGGCACTATATCTCTATCTCTTACCTTGGCTTGGTTTATGAGGAGCCCTACGAAAGTTGACACCAGCATTGAGCCGGACATGCTGCCTTTTCTCCGCATCTCCTGCTTCAGGAACGGGAAAGCAGTTGCCGGCGGCTCCTCCGGTACCGTCACCGTGTACGACTGTCGCATGCTCGGCATGCTGGAGGCGGAGAGACGAAGCCGACGAGCCGGTGCGAGTTATTCAGACGACGGGCGGCGGAGGGTTTTCTGAGCAGCTCCTTGCTCTCAGCTTGGTCGTGTTGAACCCGTGCTCTATTGCAGGAAGGCAAATTAGACGTTTCACTCCGGTTCTGATAGGCTCCCCTGCTTGTTGTCATTCATTCATTCATATAATAACAGCACCACCGACCTCACAAATCACGCCGAATAGACGACCTGTGGCTTTCCCTTTAAATGATCCTACTTACAGTATAATTACGAGTAAAAAAAGGCTTAATAAAGACAAGGAGCTACTGACTGCTGTATCAGTCAACGCAGGTGTACGCGGCTCGCTTGTTGCAGTCACCAGAGTATAGGTCGCTCTGTAAATGGCAATAAATGCATATTGTGTTCCCATTCCGTTTTTATAGGACTGGAGGTCCGCCTCTTTTGGCTCGGGTAAAATTCAGCCTACAACAAACGTCAGCGACCGCCTCCAGCCGTGCTGAACTACGTCACACTCCATCCTTTCTCCACATTGCTGTAACAACCTGAAGGACTAATGCTGTGTGCTCCAAGGAGACTACTCATCTCTACGAGGATCACGACACAAAACTAACCTCCACCGTGACTCCATGGCCATGGCGTATTATATGACACAATATGTTCTATCAATGTAACAGCATGATATCATGAATGGCACACTGCTGTATAAATGTGATAGGCTCTGTGTTACTACGATCTGATCCAGTGGTTCTAATATTAGATTGTGCGTCCTAAAAAAGGGGTGTTTAATTAGGTTCCGGTGATTCACCAGCAACACAAAGAACAGGGGGTTTAGTAAGTCACTCTCACTGTCACAATATAAGAGGATGAAGAGAAGGATGGCTGCTGCAAATTCCAGATTTATTTATTCCAGCTGTGGATGGGTGGGACAAAAAAACTCAGGACTTTGGCCCAGGAGACCGGTGTTTGTGTCCTGTGTGAAACTATAAGTCAAAGTGGATTTATTTGTCACGTAACTTCCGTAATTAAGTTACAGCACTTCCGGAGATATTTGAACCCAAACCACAATCTTTTCCTAAAGTTAACTAAGTAGTTTTTGTCACATAACTTCAGTGCTTAAGTTACAGCACTTCTGGTGTTATTTAACCAAGTCGATCTTTTCCTAAACCTAACTAAGAAGTTTTATTTTGAAAAGACTGGAGCAGAAATTGACACAATTGCATGTGATCCTGGACTTTCGCACAAAAACTACGTTGCTGAAAGTCGTGCTGAGCTTCATGAAAAAAAAGAGAAATTTATGTCTATTTCACGAACTGCCGTGAGACTGTGTCAAAAAATCATTTTAAAAGTGAATTCAATCATAAATGTCAATCATAAACATGCATTCATTTATTTTTTTGGCCCCCTGGGCACAGCAGAAACAGAATGAATACAAAACGGACATAAATATCACCTTTCAGTGAATAAGGCAAAGTTGTTAGCATAAAGTAGCATATTTACACATCCAGCAGTTAAAGAGCAACATTAACATCGTTTTGGAGTTGTGTTTTTGGCCACCTGATGAATCTCTCTACTATATTCACCACCTATAGTCGCTAACCAATCTGACTGCCGTTCGGTGCTGGACAGGTAGAGTACAGCGGGGTTTTAGTAGCTGAAAACAGCTGATGAGAGCCTAGAAAATTAACTAAAATATTAAAGCTGCAGGCCGGAAAACCAAAACAATGTGCTCAATGACACTGAAATGTTCCGTAAAGCTGAGGGGAACTTCAGAATTGGGTGAAAATTGTTCGTCACTTGATCCATTGTTAATATAAAAATACTGTATAGAGCATTTTTAAAGGAGCAATATGTAGCACTGACAGCTAGCGTTTACCAGCAGTCCAAATTTGAAACATTGGAGCCGTGACCCGCCTGCTCCTCCGGTGTGACTGATAGCAGTTAGCGCAAATGTTTTGCAATTTTAGGGTTACCTTCTAGATACAACCGCCTTAGCCCCTGGCCAGTGGTAGTTGGGATCACTTCACCAGCTGTGTGTCTCAAATACTTGCTGCTTTGATAACCAGCTGCACACGGACCACAGAGAGATGTGCCGAGGCTTTTCAGGTCGTTAGCTTGCTTCCATGGCTGTAGAAGACTGTGTTTGCGTGCCAATTTGTTTCATATGTGGCAATGGGGTGTTGAAGTGGGCAGAGGACGGGATCACACCATCCAAAACAAAAACAGACTGATTTCAGAAGGAGAACATGCTGGCTGTGGCGTTGTTGTCGGAGAAGCCAGTATTTCAATTGAGCATGTTTCCTTAACCTCTGATGACATATCATGATCATTTTATAATTCATTACAGTAAACATATTACATATTGGTCCTTTAAGACTTTAAGTATCCAAGTATTTTTCGGTGGTTTACTCAGAAATGAGTAACAAGGAATAATAAGGGTTGATGATAGAGTAATAGCTGAAGAGACCTGAAATAATGCTAGCATTAATCAAAATAATAGACACTGCTAAAAGAAGGGTTTTCCTCTCAGAGCTAGCAAAAACTCATCTTTCTCTAAATACATCTTGTTGATTGTTCGAGCACTCTGATGGCAACATTTGGAAAACATGCAGGTGTTTTGCATTCATGTTTTTGAATTCCCTGACCATGGTCAGGTGACACACAAAAGTGTGATTGAATCCGACTGAGCCAGAAGCACTTGGCAATGTGCTGTTACATCTGAGGGTTATATTTCGACATTTCGGACAGTCCAAAATAGAACCGTTGAGGAAATATTAGTTGTAGCATGTTAGTGCTGCTGGTTACACAAGGCTGACTGCAAGCAGATGAAGGTTTTGATGACAAATGGTGTAAAACTGGGCATTTAGTCATTTTTGAAGACAAGTTTCATAACTGACAGAACTAATTAAAAATCAAGACAACAGAATGTGCTGTTCCTCACCTCCCACTCACAGGCAGTTTAGTTCAGTCACCAAAATACCAAACAGGCAAAATCATGACAAAACAGCGTGCCGGTCCTGCTATTTCAGTACTGGTCTTCAGAGAAAGGATTGGAAATGCACAGCGGCTCTACAGTGTGGTTGATTCTATCTGAACAGCTGTGGAGAGTGAAAGAGGTGCAACATGTCCCCAGCAGCAATCTCGTGACCCCAGGCTCAAGCGTGTGTACACAACAAACAGCCAAGGAGCACATTCCATCACCAGGCTAAATGTGTGTGTGTGTCTGAATGTCTAAAACCTTGAGGTGGAAAACTACAACGTGAGAGACGGGGGCAAAGAGTCAATGTTTGTATTGTGATGTCTGGTGCAAAGAGCTAAGCAGTCTGGTATAAAAATGGGACAAAAGCAGTCTCTGAGCAATGTTATCTAGGAGAAGTCAGAGTACAATTATCCAGGGATAGCTGCTCTATTCCCTAAGCTAAATTAGGCACATTAAACTGGCAATCTCTTCACTCAAGTGTTTAAATTTAACCGAGGTACAACAAATTCCTTTTGGAGGGCAATTAAAACAACTAATTGTTGTCTATGGCAGACCATATTCTACATCCCTACGAGGTGCATGCATAGCCCTCTTTATCACGGATGCGAAAAAATGCTGACGTTGTTTTCATTCGTAGTATGTAGGAGAGTTCAGGAGGGTTCAGGAGAGATGTGGGGGAATTCCAGGACAGAACGAAGCCTTCTGTGTCGCTGTTCCAGGACAGAACGAAGCCTTCTGTGTCGCTGTTCCAGGACAGAATGAAGTCTCCTGAACAGTAACTTTAGAACAGGATATCCCATGAAGTCTGAAGTTGGCTACAAAATGATTAAGCTGGCAAAATGCACAAACTGTCTTTTTTAGTCAATTAGACTAGGTACGGATCTGCTCATAATTAAGATAAGATAAGATAAGATAATATATTCTTTTATTAGTCCCACAGAGGGGAAATTTGCAGTGTACAGCAGCAAAGGGGATAGCGCAAAAAACAAGGAGCATCAGTAAAAACCAAGTGGAAGTGCGGGTCTAAATCAGGGATCAAAGTCCGAACCTGTCTTACCCAAAGGATAAAATTGAGACAACTGTTTCACCCCCTAACTAACTTCCTACTGTTTGTTTTACCTTTCACCTCACAGTATCTTTGCCTCAAGTCTCTTGGGCTTCACCTGCAGTAATGCAACCATGGTATCAGACTATGGTGGTGAAGGGAAAGCTGACCCGCAAAGCAAAGCTCTTCAAAGTTATGAGCTTTGGGTAGTGACCCAAAGTGGATGCAGTGGGAGTCCTAAGCTTTTGGCTAGACTCATTGTGCACAAGTGAGTGAAGGTGTCTGCAAATTTGAGAGAAACTCTGTTTCTAGCCACTGCATCAGAGAAATGACATAACGTGGTTTGGACGCCTGATTATGAGCAATCGTGCACATAAGACCAGATATTAAATGTTGTATTTCTAGCTGGCGTAGAAGTGTTTAGGGACCTCCAGAAGAATGGAGGGGAATCAAACACAGTCTCACAACAGTTTGTGAAATAGTTTTGAAATTTAATGTATTTGATTCGTGTACATAGACACAAATTTCCCCTTTTTTGATGACGCTCAGCACGACTTTCATCAACGTATTTTTCATGTGTTTTCCTACGAATGTCCAGCAACACGTGACGCATTTGTCAATTTCCGCTCCAGCTTTTTCAAAATATAACTATTGAGTTAGGTTTAGGAATAGATCAACTTGGTTAGGCTTAGGCAACAAACTACTTTGTTAGCTTTAGGAAAAGATCGCGGTTTGGGTTAAAATAACTCCGGAAGTGCTGTAACTTAAGTACGGAAGTTAAGTGACAAATAAATCAACTTTGACTTGTGGTTTCACACGGGACACAAACACCGGCCTCCTGGGCCAAAGTCCTGTGTTTTTTGACCTACCCATCCACCCTGTCCTCTCTACGCGGCGTTCATCCATCTCTATACTTCTCCCTTCATAACTACGTGGATTACATACAAATTGATTTAGTGCTAAGCGTCACAAAAAAAAGGTAAAATTCATGTCTATTTACACGATTCAATACATTCAATTTTGTGACTATTTCACGAACTGCTGTGCGACTGGGCTGCTGCACACCCTGCTGCCACCATGACCCTGACCCGGAGAAGCAGCTAGAAAATGGATGTATGGATATAATTGACTTCAAAGCACTATTGCTATGTCTGTAAAACATAATATTGTAATACTCTAGAGAATATTAAAATGCGTTGTTTGGATCCCAATAATGACAATGGTACATGCATGGAATAGGTACAGTATTCATATCTACTGACAACAGCTTTGGTGTAATGTTAAAATAGCTGCCCTGATAGACATGCCACACACTGACCTACAAACCTTATCAAGCAAACTCATAATAGCAGCTTACAAAACTGAACTACTGGCCCTTATTTGCCAAAGAACAAGCTCCATGTACCAGACTGTGGTTTTTTTTTTTTATCAAACCATAAGCTGTCTGACCAAGGTGGTGAACCGACAGTCTAAAAATATTGTTGACTCAACAGGGAGTCTAGACACAAAGCCTGAGCAGAACTTGGGGCAAAATTCAGCTTTCACTCAAGCAGGATATGCTGGCCTTACGATGGCTGTTTGTTAGTAGGAGCCAAAAGTGTGAGTGAAAGGTTGTCATTGTCTTTAAAAAGAGCTGGCTTTAAATTCAAGGTGAGGTAACACCATACCTTGTCTCAGGTTTATAAGTGACACTTAGCCCCTGAACAAAACCAAAAGTTTGGACAGTAATAATCAGGGTTTGACTGAGTTTGAAGCCAATACTGTCAGACAATCGGACAGGTTGTAAACAGTTTATTAAAGATTATCTAAACCAGTGGTTCCCAACCTATTTTCCTTGAAGCCCCCCCTCCTTGTAGCTAAACCGGTATGACCATCTGACTGCTCGTGTTTCTTGCACTGACGGACCTATTTGTAGCGATTCCGAGATCTCGGCAAGTACTTTGTTGAGTACAATGTTGTCACAACTGATAGAAACAATGGTCAGAGCTAGGAAAATAAAATCCAAGTTGTAATAAACTTTAGTTATCTTCTAAGCTTGGTTGGTAAAGCAAAGCTTTGCATTGTAGGTGACCCAGTTTAGGACAATACAAATAACTTATAAGTGTTAGCTAGCCAACTCACAAGCTAACTTTATGTGAAAGGCTTGTGCTTTGTTATCTGCCTTTATAAAGTGTCTTGTCAGATCACCTGTGAGCTAACTTGCTAATACAAGACAACAGCTACCAGTAGTTAGTAAACAAGCTGTACCTAAATTTAAAAAAAAGGTCTGACTAATTCTAAGAAATGCATGAGATGCTTGAAAGTGGCACAAGAGGAACAGGTGATGAATAAGACTGCATACAAGGTCACAAGGTTTCAACAGCATGCC
Organism: Sebastes umbrosus; assembly: GCF_015220745.1. Classification (NCBI taxonomy): domain Eukaryota; kingdom Metazoa; phylum Chordata; class Actinopteri; order Perciformes; family Sebastidae; genus Sebastes; species Sebastes umbrosus. Next base: position 7,578,083 of record NC_051275.1, read on the forward strand.
AAACACTGTAAATCAAAATAGAAAGATGTTTTTTCTCCTGTACGTGTCCAGGTCTGATATGATTGTCAAGCATGAGAAACAGGGAAAACAACAACAACAGTCATGTTGTCAACCAGCTTGTCTTAATCATAAACATGGCACAAGATGAACAAGACCACGAGGCACCACCAGCTGCTATTTTTGTGTTGTTTTTGTGTTGTAAGCTTCTGAGAAATCAACAGAACTGGGTTTACCTTGTTTTGCCAACGCTATTTCAGGAGAGTGAGTATAAACATTCAAACACAACAACAAGAGGGGAATTAGTGTTGATTTGAGTTGTTCTTTTGTCATTCTGTAGGACTGGCATCATTGCATTCACTGGATGCTAGGAAACTTAAAACAAAACTACAACGACAACAAAAATCTAAATGAGGTCAGATTGTACGTGCTGAGATTGGACAAAGTGAGAAGAACACAGTACATGGAGGGAAAACGGGAGAGCGCTTACCTAACATACTTGGCAACTCAATCAGAAAATCAAATTAAAGTGCTGAATAAAATTTTGGAAGGAGAATGAGGAGCTGACTATGTTCATAGGAAAACAGGGAGCAGCTGATAGGTAATGATCAAATTGCGGTAGAGGAATATGTAGTTGTTTATACACCAAACAAGACCAAGGACTAGAGAGCTGGAGTTTGGGTTGACCAACACAATTTGTTCAACGGTGTTGCTAATATGACATGGTACCAATGGTTTAAAAATGAGCCCGCTACAACCTAAAAATCGCAAGTTGCGTTAATGCGTTAGTGGCGTTAAAACAAATTTGTGTTAATATGTTGTTATCGCGTTAACTTTGACAGCTCTAGCTACATTTATACTAAATGTACCATTATCCCATAACTGTCAGCTTTAGCTACATTTATACTAAATGTACCATTATCCCATAACTGTCACTTGTGTCACAGTTATGGCAAGAATCTGGTGATACGATACGTATCATGATACTTGGGTAACGATTCAATATATCACGATATATTGCAATACTGTAAGCAAGGCAATATATTTTTTTTATATTTAACTTTAGGAAAACTGCAATATTATAAAAAACACACCAGAAATACACCATTTTAGAATAGGCAAAAAACAACAAATGTATACTGCATGCAAAAAACAACATGGTTTTTGCCCCAAACTGCATGTGATTATTATAAAGTGGGCATGTCTGTAAAGGGGAGACTCGTGGGCACCCGTAGAATCCATTTTCATTCACATATCTGGAGGTCAGAGGTCCAGGGACCCCTTTGAAAATTGCCATGCCAGTTTTTGCTTGCCAAAGTTTAACTAGTATGACACGGTTGGTACCAATGGATTCATTAGGTTGTCTGGTTTCATATGTCAGTAATTTCACTCTAGCTTTAAAACTGCTACAACCTCCAAAAGATGGAAAAGCGGTCATGATTTTTAAGAGGTTTATAAAAAAACGAGGGAGAATCGATACAGTATCGCAAAACATAATGTCACGATACTCATGTGTATCGATATTTTCTAACACCCCTACTCACAGTGGTTGCTGTTTAGCAAAAGTCGCATAGTCTTGTTTCAACTGTCCGATTGTTTCAGTACTACACATTTACCATTATGTAAACATAACACAATTTCAAACTGAGGACCCTCACTAAGCATGGTTTCTGCAGACTGTGCAGATGCCCTGCCCCGGGGGAGGAGGGTGATTAAATGTGCCTGGGGTAACAGAGGCCTGTGGTTAATTAACAGTACGAATAGCCCAGCTGGTGACATCCAGTTAAAGCCCTGTACTTCTCAGTCTGTGCATGATGGATAGGTGTTGATTACTTGATGGGTTAAATGAGAATAAAAGACAAGTTCAAGCTCGCCAAATCCACTTCAGGAAGTGCGGGTTCAAAGGAGAATTTTAAGCTACGTTTTGTCTCACCTCTAATTTGCTGAGTAATTGTTTTGTGTTTTAGGTTTTTATCACCTAAACTGATATTGCCACATGAACATTGGTTCATGGTCCATGGTGAAGAGACATATCAAACAACTTCTTTGTGTTTCACAGTTATGAACTGCAGGCTCATAGGACACTGTAAAATTAGTATTTTTGCAGGCAAAAAAATAATTATTTTATCAAGTGTTTACATTTTTGTTTTAGTACAACCCTCTCTCAGTAGTCTCATGGTGATAAAGTGATCTTCATCTTTGACTGGGAGAGCCTAGGACTTTGTAATGGGCAGGGTGTGTCAGGTCCCATTAGGCTATTTCTGAATGGAGACCATAAAATAAAAAGGAGCACCTCACTGATTAGGAAATGTACAGCTGGGATTATTTGTTCAAGTACACCTCATGGCAGCAGGCAGCCCCACAAGACCACTTAGTTAATATTGTTAAACCTTCCTTATTCCATATTCTAGAGTCATTCAAGTGCATACAGCAAGTCCTGCAAGTCCTGTATGTAACACTGTATGAGACCTACAACATCGAACATAAATACTTTTAGTGTACTAATGATGTAACATTTTCAAATAGGTTAAAGACCTTGCACATCCATGGTAAACCCACACAGGTAATTCAAATTAATTTGGCTGATCAAACCTCTTCTCAAGACTGAGTGAGTGTGTACGCACTACAGAACACAGACATTTCTATGATACGGACATTCTAATTAGTGCACGATGTCCCAGTATAGTGCCTCACACTTCCAACCTGAGCAGACGTCTAGTCAGCCAAAATAAGAATAAGATGAGAATGTTTTCGGCTTTTGTTGAAATTATGTAAGAATAAAGGTGCTGAATTGACTCTATGGTACATTTTGAGTGGTTAGTCTTTGATGTGGTTGTTTAGGGCTGCAACAAGGGCTGTCAAATTTAACGCAATTAATTTACTAATTAATACCACTAATTTCTTTAACGCATTATCGCAACTTGTGATTTTTAAGTTGTAGCGGGTTTAAAGGTTTTAAAAAGCTAGAGTGAAGATACTGGCATCATATGAAACTAGAAAACCTGAGGAATTCATTGGTAGCCATGTCATACTAGCTTGTCATGAAGGAGGTTAAATAACGCTCCAAACTTACGCTAAATTTTGGCGAGGAAAAACTAGCATGGCGCTTTTCAAAGGAGTCCCTTGACCTCTGACCTCAAGATATGTGAATGAAAATGGGTTCTATGGGTACCCACGAGTCTCCCCCTTACAGACATGCCCACTTTATAATAATCACATGCAGTTTGGGGCAAAAACCATGTTGTTTTTTGCATGCAGTATACATTTGTTGTTTTTTGCCTACAGACTTTATGCTCATCCCATGCAGTTTGGGGCAAGTCATAGTCAAGTCAGCACACTGACACACTGACAGCTGATGCTGCCTGTTGTTATGATTTGAGCATATTTTTATGCTAAATGCAGTACCTGTGAGGATTTCTGGACAATATTTGTCATTGTTTTGTGTTGTTAATTGATTTCCAATAGTAAATATACTGGAAAAACAAAGTTCGGAAACTTGTGTTTGGTGGATTATTTCTCTGTTGTTACAATGCTAATTGGCATTGTATTTTACATCGTTGGAAGGCTGTTTATTTACCTTCGCAATGATGTCCAACTTGTAAGGCTCATGCATTTGTGGGATGAGCAGCAGAACTGATTATGTGGGTAGCACCCAAGAAAAATTTGCCAAAATGCTCTGCCAATGGTAAAAGGTAAATTCTCATAAGGCTACCAGGAAGCCTGCAATGACTGCCCTTCACCATCAGGCCCGTTTTCGCTGGTGTCGACAACACAGACAATGGAACCTGAACATGTGGGGGAATGTCATGTTCAGTGATGAGTCCAGGTTCTGTCTGCCAAAGCTGGATGGCAGGGTCAAAGTATGGAGATGACGCGGAGAACACTATGCTGATTGTTGCAGCTTTTGGTGGTCGGCATCTCCGTCACTGACAACACAAGGCTTGTCACCATTGAAGGCCATCTCAATGCAGTGGGATATCGGGATGAGATTCTGCAGCCAGTGGCGATCCCATATCTCCACAATCTGGGACCTAACTTCATTCTCCAAGATGACAACGCTCGCCCCCACAGAGCCAGGGTTATCACAGACTACCTCCACAATGTGGGAGTAGAGAGAATGGAACGGCCTGCCAAGAGTCCAGACCTCAACCCAATTCAACACTTGTGGGATCAGCTTGGACGTGCTGTACGTGTTAGAGTGACCAACACAACCACACTGGCTGACCTGCAACGAATCCTGGTTGAGGAATGGAACGCCATCCCACAGCAACGTGTGACCAGGTTGGTGACCAGCATGAGGAGGAGGTGCCAGGCTGTTGTGGCTGCGTATGGATCTTCCACCGCTACTGAGGCTCCTGACGGTGGATTAAGCCAATATGTCTTGTTTGTTCCTTGTTACTGATAGAGAATTCAATCATCCAATCCACCAAAACAACTCAAAACAAGAGTTAATACCAACAGGAGAATACACTGTTTACCATTGGCAGAGCATTTTGGCAAATTTTTCTTGGGCGCAACCCACATAATCAGCTGTGCTGCTCATCCCACAAATATGCATGGTCCTTACAAGTGGGACATCATTGTGAAGGTAAATAAACAGGCTTTCCAACCATGTAAAATACAATGACCATTAGCATTGTAACAACAGAGAAATAATCCACCAAACACAAGTTTACGAACTTTGTTTTTCCAGTTTATATATATAGCAAATATATTTGAGTATTAAATACTTGACAAAATCTCCCTTTAAGGTTCACTTTGAACAGATAAAAATTGTCAGATTTGTCAATTAATGTGTTGATTAATTTGCAATAATCACACTTAACTATGGACTATTATGCGATTAACTGCGATTAAATATTTTAATCGATTGACAGCCCTAATGTATAGTTATCGTTCTTTGTGTGGACGGCCCTTTACACCGCAAGTCCACATGTACATGACTTATGGTAGTTACAACAATAAGAGTGTGAAATAATGAACAGGATGTGCAACAGAACTCGCTCTGAATTTTTTATGCCACATTGAGCATAATAGTATAGTGAATGTATGTTTGAGCCTATGTTTGAAAATCATATTCCGAGAGATGTTTATTCATGGTTATAACTACCTGAAATGCACTGAAAAGCACTTTCAAGTAAAGACTTAACACAAATTCTCCCTAATTCTCTTTTCCACTCTTCATCCTTCCTACCATCCACTCTCCCCACCCTCCTCCTCTCTCGTAAGCGGTTATCGGGATTAATCCCGAGGGGAAGTGGGTCAGTTGTGCTTTCCGACCTGCATAGAGGAAGCTTAGGTCATTCATACTGAGCTTAGAGATGAGGCTAGTGGCCTGCAGCTCATCAGAGCCAAGCAGCTCCTTCTGAGAGGTGTAAGCTAGCTAATTGCTGGGTAAGAAGGGGTCAGGTATCCATGCTCATTTGTCACATAACCATGGAACTACTTACGTACACTGGAATAATCACCTCCGATTAGCTTATGATAGGTTTCTTATTATGTCAGAAAACAAATAAGACATCTTGTACCCGTCATTTTACTGAATAGCTCAAAGAGTCGACTAAGGAATGTGTTAAAGGCATGAGAGTGTAACATGTCTGGTATATTATTGTAAACCAAGACTTCAAGTGCATTCAAATTAATTTGAACAATAGTGCCCCCATTTGGTAAAAGCCAGTATTCTCAGAAGCCACAAAGCATTGTTGGGCTTTACCATGTGTGTGAAACTAAAGAAATGAAACCAGTGTGCCTCCGCTGTCATGACAGCAGCTATGGATCCATTCAGCCTTACTCAGCCACTGGATATTGATCCACTCTGGAGCAGTGTACCCCCAATAAAAGCAGCAAGCCTCAAGCCAGTATGTGCGAAAACAGAGGACATTCTCTTACCGTGGAGTCCCTGGTGGGGGAGTTGGACAGCCCGTTACTGCTCGGCTCCCATGTCGAAGAGCTGAATGCTCTGCTGCTGCTGCTGCTGCTGCTGAAGGCCTCCTGGGTGGAGCTCCGCGAGAGGGCCTCCTGAGTAGAGCTCCGTGACAGGCCTGAGTAGCTCGGGCGGGAGCTAGTGCCATACGAGTTGGCCACATCGTTGGCCCGACTGCGGTAGCTCCGCAGGGCACTGGTGGAAGAAGACGCGGTGGAGGAAGAGGAGGAGGCATCATTGAGGCCCAGAGAGGCCAGGTCCCTGCTCAAGTCACTCTGGGATACAGATCTCCGTCGGTTGAGAGAGATGCTGGAGGCCACCGGTGAAGAGGAGAGGTAGCTGGAGTGGGCCGAGGACGAAGAGTAGGAACTGTAGCCGGTGTAGGCCGATCCCCCACTCAGCCCCGACCCTCCGTAGCTCTTGACAGGGGTTCTGCTGAGGCTCTCGCTCCGGCGGCTGCTGATGCTGCTTCCGAGGATGTCAGTGCGTGGGACGGTTCGACCCCGGTCACGGTCGGGGTCTGAGGAGGTGCTGTAGTTGCGGCTGCGGGCGGCGGAGCTGCTCAGATAGCTGGAGGAGGAGTAACCTGAGGAAGAGGTGGAGGAGGAGGTGGGGGACTTGTAGGAGGACAGCCTGTCCCGCTCGCCGTAGGAGCTAAGGCCCGGGGTCAGGGAGGAGCTGTAAGAGCTGTAGTGGCTGGTGTAGGAGGGGCCAGCGTAGCGCTTGGCGGTGGAGGAGACGCGGGACATGCTGCTGCTGCTGCTGCTGCTGCTGCTGGTTTCTCAGCCACAGGAAGGGAGAGCCTCTGGAAGACTGCATCGACTGCAGCCACAGCAAAGAGACACGAGTATTAGTTCATCAGCAACAATCAAATCAATACTTACACTACAGCAACAGCAGTTACCCTTGCTTCACTAAGCATTAATCTGCTTTTAAAGACACAGAATGATTCAAGAAGGTGCATCACCGAATAACACTTCCACCTTTTGGCATAATATGAAAACTGAAAATCTAATGTGATATATGCTATGCTAACTGTGTAACACATCACCGAATACCAAACACTGATACTCATTGTCCTGCTATTTAAAGGATTATATCAGCACTTTTTTTATGCTTGAACCCATTTAATACAAATCACATTCCCTTTACATTACCCCAACTCATTTTCAAAGTATGCTATAGATTTTTTTCAATGTGTTTTTCCTAGGGCTGTCAAAGATAACGCGATAATAACACATTAACACAAATTTGTTTAAATGACACTAATTTCTTTAACGCATTAACGCAACTTGCGATTTTTAGGTTGTAGCGTGCTCAGTTTTAAAGCTAGAGTGAAGATACTGGTTTCATATGAAACTAGAAAACCTAATGAATTTTGGTTCTGGATTTACTCTCCGTCACCACTTTTGTGGTCATCGGTGCTGTGATAGTTTGAGTCACCCGTCATGCAAGCCCCAAAACATTATTTTCTTTAAGACTAAAGGTGATCAGTATGAATGAACAAATCTTTAACATTGAATCCTGAATCAGTAGCTTTCTGTATTGTAGCTCCCCTCACTGGTGAATGAGGGCGTCCACAATCAACCATGAACTCAGCTGTGACAGACAGGACTTTACTTACGGTTACAAACATGCTAAAAAAACGCAGAATCAGCCCGGTTCACTAACTCTACTGTTGCAGATAGAATGGTTGATAAGCTATTTACCTTTTTAATGGCGTAGTTATGTACTGAACTTAACCAGTCTGAGCCAGCATCGGACCCAAATGTTGTATAACGATGATATCTTTTCAAGAGAAGAATTTGGTGTTTCAGAGCCAGTGGTGTTTTAAATCACCAGTACATGGTATCAGAAATGTTTGTTTATGTTATGTGAATATCGGGGCTGTCAAAGTAACGCAAATTAGTTTTAACGCCACTAATTTCTTGAACACATTAACGCAATCAATCTTTCGGAGGTTGTAGTGGCTCAGTTTTAAAACTAGAGTGAAGATACTGGCACCATATCCATCGGTACCAACCATGTCACACTAGCTTGTCGCGGAGGCTAAATAACACTCCAAACTTAAGCTAAATTTTGGCGAGGAAAAACTAGCATGGCCCTTTTCAAAGGGGTCCCTTGACCTCTGACCTCAAGATATGTGAATGAAAATGGGTTCTATGGGTACCCACTATTCTCCCCTTTACAGACTTAATGCTCATCCCATGCAGTTTGGGGCAAGTCATAGTCAAGTCAGCACACTGACACACTGACACACTGACAGCTGTTGTTGCCTGTTGGGCTGCAGTTTGCCATGTTATGAGTTGAGCATATTTTTTATGCTAAATGCAGTACCTGTGAGGGTTTCTGCACAATATTTGTCATTGTTTTGTGTTGTTAATTGATTTCCAATAATATATATATATACATACATCTGCATAAAGCAGCATATTTGTCCAATCCCATGTTGATAAGAGTATTAAATACTTGACATATCTTACTTTAAGGTACATTTTGAACAGATACAAATTCTCAGATTTGTCAATTAATGTGTCAATTAATTTGTGATTAATCACACTTAACTATGGACTATTATTGGATTAATTGCAATTAAATTCTTTAATCAATTGACAGCCCTATTAGTCTGGTCACACATGGGTACTATACCATGAGCCCACATCACGTAACTCTGAGGAGCATGCTATACAATCCAGAAGGGACAGATCTGTAGTGACACTAGCTAACATGCTTGCTGATACACTATTTAGGAGTGATCTAATGCTCAAGGAAGGCACAGCATCGTCTACTGACCTTTAAATCCACTCACTTGGAAAACCCGCCAGGACCCCGTTCTCCTACCGACTTCAACCCCATTCAAACATCCAGGAGATAAATGTAAATGGGCGTTTCTGCAACTATGGTCACTTTTGACTTTCCTAAATAAAAAAAACCCAACCTCAATGAATTTTAACCATCAGAGTATGTAATACGTATAAACAGGTACACAAAATTACATATAGTGGTTAAGATTTTAATCTGCATGTTTATTTTTATGCTTTTCATCACTTGTTCTTACTAAATGTCCTTACTGCAATATTACAATAACTTTCATTTTATACATTTTCCTTTTTTAATTCATATAATATTTTTAAGACATTTAAACTAAATTGTCATCAAACTTTGTGCATCATTGTAAATATTGATATACATTTTTTTTTGAAAATAGGAAATTTCATGATTTTCTCTACACCCTGAACAATTTAGAAACCATAGATGTCAGTCGTCATACACAAAAATATAAAATATGTTGTTTTTTTATGACAGATATTGCAATTCTAATGTTTTTTCCGCATGTAGGTTGCAGAAATTACATTTTTTCTAATTTTAAAGATAATGGCATTTAGCAAGATCTGCTACATCAGCATTGACTCTTAGCATCTAATATACACAAATTCAACAGTGATATTAAGGTGTTTTTTTTTTGTTTTTTTTTATAAATGTAGTCCAAAATACACAATTACTAAGCTGTATGGTAATGACAAACAATAAATACTTCAGGAGAAAAGGAAATCTTAACCTTGTTTTCCTTGATCTAGAGGGTCACCTATGTGGGCGACCCAACCTGTCATACATGAGCTCACCTGTTAACTGTTTCCATAGAAACCAGATTTGTTTGGCTTTGAATAAAACTTTTATCGTCTCATCAGATGTATGGGACAGGCGAAATTAGATGAAAAAAAAATCACATAAATGATTTGTAAACAAAAAAATTATTTGAATGTGGTGTAAAATAATATGTATACGAAGCAATTCCATTTGACATAATGTCATATCATGATTGAATTAGCTCTTTTTACATATCTCAACATTGAGACCACAGTTGTGGGACATGAAGAAAAGTGGTGTTTGGATCCATAAAATGCTTCACACATTTTATTAAATCACAATATTTAGTAATTATTTTTTTCATGACAAGATGGGTAATAACACTGTGTATATATTTATCAAGCATTGCACTGCAAATTTGAACGTAAATCCAAAATTTCACTGCTGGGACTTAAAAAGGCTCGTAGTTGCAGAAACGCCCAAATATGGAACAGAATCTCTCCTGACTGTTTTGACATCTCAAATTGCAAATCCCCTCTCTTGCGGGTCACCGGCCCAGCCCTCCTCCGTCTCTCATTAAAGTGCGTGTGTCTCCCACGGCTATAATGGGAGAGTCCAGCAGTGGGGTATTGGAGGTAAAGCCGGGCGGCGAGCACAGTGTGTTCCTGTGGCGGCCGAGGCAGAGAGAGGCTCTTGTTCACATGCACAGCAGCCAGCGACTGAATAAATAAAAGTATCTGGTGTTGCTGATCCGTGTTGAGTTCAGTGGGGGAGGCTCCTATTTCTTTAATCTGTCTCTCCTCCCTCTTCTCTCTCTCTCTCTCTCTTACTGCTCCCTATCCTCTCTCGCTCTCCCTCTTCCTCCTCGGCACCCTGCCTTCTCTTCCGAGTGCACCTACTTCTTCTCCTCAGTGCAATTTCCCCTCCTTCTGGGTCTCTATGGCTTTCTCCCCTCCTCTGCATCTCTCTCTCTCTCTCTCTCTCTCTCTCTGTGACCACAGCTTTATCAATAATTCAGCATATGGATCTGGAGTAGGCAGACAGGCAGCGTGCTGGAGACAGGCCAACACACACTGCTGGCCAAAACACACAGAGCCGGGCCAGGCGGCTGTGGCCATTCCGTTGAGTACTGCTAAGCCAGCCGGGCTAACAGCACTGAGAAGCTGGCCTTGCTGTAAGTCAGCTAGCTAAAGGCAGGCTTGGTAGATGCATGAGGTTTGTTTCTAGAATTTGGCAGCAGTGGTGTTTGGAGGGTTATTTTGGTTCTGTAATGCAGATGGCAACAGTAAAACATGGACACACGGTGTCTCTGACATCATCCACAGTTTTTGGATCTTGATTTTATTCTTCATCACCGCTTTTGTCAGTTACCGGTGCCAGAAAGTTGGAACAAACAACCAAAAGTGTGATAGTTTGAGTCACCTGTCATGCAAGCCCCACTTCTCTTTAAGACTAGTGGTGATCAGTATGAATGAATAAATCTTTAATATTGAATCCTGAATCAGTAGCTTTCTGCATTGTAGCTCCCCTCACCGGTGAATGAGGGCGCCGACAATCAGCCATGAACTCAGCTGCGACAGACAGGACTTTACTTACGGGTTACAAACATACTAAAAGACCGCAGAATCAACCCGGTGCACTAACTCTACTGTTGCAGATAGAATGGTTGCTAAGCTATTAACCTTTTTTAACGGCCTAGTTTTAAAGTGAACTGAGCCGGTCTGAGCCAGCATCAGACCCAAATGTTGTATGACGATGATATATTTCAAGAGAAGAATTTGGTATTTTAGAGCCAGTGGTGTTTTAAATCAGCAGTATCAGAAATGTTTGTTTATGTTATGTGAATATCGGTGTTTGAAGTGGAAAAAAACAAGTGCTCGTACTCCACTTATTCACATGTTGGCGTGTGTATCGTACGGTATCAGCAATATCTTGCGACTTATTCCTATTTATTCATTATTTCTTTAAGCATGTTATACTGTGTCAGTTATAATCAGCTGTGACTTTTGGATCGTTACTCGGTATCGGCCGATACCGAGTAACCCAAAGCATAGGTATCGGTATGGGGACCGAAAATGTTGGATCGGTGCATCCTTATTCATCACTGCAAATTCCATCGACTTACAAGGCTGCAGCTGGTATAAGACCAGCACCTCCTTATCATCACACTAGCTCAAACCTTCATTATGTGTCTCCTCACACTGTGTAGACACACGGATGAAAAAATGTGTGAGTGACATTACAGTGAGAATCCCGGATGATCCGTAGAACCATAAATTGTGTTTTCTGACAAAACTGTCGGTAAGACTCACTGTATAAACACGGCTCTCCACTAAAGCAATGGTTCTAAAATTAACAGTTAGACAATACCCAATCATGAACAACAAAGACAAGGTCTTATCAAATAGAGGTCTGTGGTTTTCTTGTGTTTATTTGGGGCTCTATGATATTTTGGAACTCGACAACCCTCAATGTACAACCCTGTATGTCCTTTGAACCCTTGACTGCACCATTTTGGCCTTGGTTGAACCTTACCCCATCTGCCTCATGCATGCACCTCTCAGTATTCCCACAGCTGTGTCACAGCCACAGACCCAGGGCAGCGGACTGAAACAAGCTCGGGCGAGCCTGGTGGGCGAGCTGCTAAGAGTGAAGTGCAAACAGCAAATCACACCCGTGGGAGTAACACCACCACACAACATGGACACACATGGTTGATAAGATGATGGCAAACTATGGATTTCACTTCTGAGAGGAGATGTCTCCACGGAAACAACAACACACGCACAGGCATGAGCATACGCGCCACACACACACACACACACACACATACACAAGTGCACTCTGGCTACTCTGCATTTTCAGCCTCCCCTGAGGTTGTGTTAACCAGTAGTTACCATAGCTACCGTGGCAACGAGCTGCATTTGTTTACTTGCTACCGACGCATAAAGGACTTAAAAGTAGCAGCAGGCCAATTTACACTTACTATCAGAGCTACAGAGTGGTGGCTGAACCTAATGCTCTGTATTCCTTTCCTTCCTTTATTAGAAGACCACCCAGGACAAGAAAAAAAATAGAACTACAATTATAGAACAGGATAAGATAGAATCAAATATGAGAGGTGAGAGGAAATAATGAAGAATAGCAATTAGGGCTGTCAATTGATTAAAACATTTAATCACGATTAATCGTATGATTGCCCATAGTGAATCGCGATTAATCGCAAATTAATCACATTCATTCACATATCAAAGGTCAAGGGAGCCTTTTAACAATGGCCATGCCAGTTTTTCCTCACGAGTGTTATTAAGCCTCCTTTGCGACAAGCTATTATGACATGGTTGGTACCAATGGATTCCTTAGGTTTTCATATGATGCCAGTATCTTCACTCTAGCTTTAAACCTGAGACCGCTACAACCTAAAAATCCCAAGTTGCGTTAATGCATTAAAGAAATTAGTGGCATTAAAGGGGCAGTAGGCAGTATATTTTTGGCATCATTGGGCAAAAATTCCATAATAACCTTTCAGCATATTGTAATTCAAGTGTTGTGAGAGATAACTAAATTCCTGCACCTCCTCATGGCTCTGTTTTCAGGCTTTAAAAAATCTAGCCCATGACGGAAGACTTTGGCCAATCACAGGTCATTTCAGAGAGAGAGCGTTCCTATTGGCTGTGCTACGGCTGGTGGGCGGTGCTTGGTATTCCCTCAGCAGATCTCAACAAGGCTGCCGGGTCACAAACGTTCTCATTTGGCGAGAAATAGGCATTGCAGTAACAGAATATTAATTCATATTTGATCAGTAATGCCTAGTTTGACTGTTTGGTCGGAGTTTGCGAGTGATTGACAGCTGGCTCTCATAGACGGAAGCTGTACAGCAGATGCCGTTAGGAGCACCGGAGGATACAGAGGCACATCATTTTTTTCAGATTACCTGTCTCATGCACTACTGTCAGGATATAGTGACTGTTTTATAAAAATGACTTTTTTTAATCATATTTGCTCCATTTCTACCCACTGCAGCTTTAAAACAAATTTGCGTTAACGCGTTATTATTGCGTTAACTTCGGCAGCCCAAGTGAAAATACTACTACAAAAGAGCTGATTGGTCTGCCCAGCTTCTATTAAGAAAGCAGTCAACAGAAGTGACTGCATGAGCACAGTGGAAGAGAAGATTTTAGCAGCTGACTGCTGGCAATCTTTGGCAAAGAGCTTGAGAGATGGGGTTTCACTTACTGGGCAGGTTTCAGAAAACCGAGCTAAAAACTTTTTAGGAACCACGAGTGCACTACCTGGAAGTGGATTCAAGAGCAAGTTCAAGACATTCATAAAGTGTCAATCACCAGCAGTACCAAAGCTCACCTGGGTGTCACTTATGATGTCACTTACTTTTGTTTTTAAAGCTGCACTATTCATTATTTGTATTAGAAGAATGGAATAAAGGAATTTGTGTAATGTGAAAGGGGTTGCCTGTAGTGCAGCTGCCCTCAGCTCAACGAAACATTTTAGCACCTTTTAGCCCATTGTTTTGGTTTTAGAGTCTGCAACGCTCTCACAAACCTGTTGAATACTGGACTTACATTCACCAGGTGGCCAGCATGCTGCAAAAACATATGACCTTTCATTTGAGGGATCTGAAACTACAGTTAAGTACTGTCAAAAAGAAGACAAATAAGTGGTTTGGAGACTTTGGTTGCGGTCGAATAGTCAAAAAAATGATGCCCCAATCTTTTCCTAACCAATTTTCCTTAATCTAGATGGAAAATGTCATGACGTCAAGGAAAGATGTGAAGGAGAATTCATAAGGACTTAGGAAAGACAACCGCAGTGCTAAGAGAATCCGACTACACTAACACTAGGCTACGGATGCTTGCTTTTTTTTTATAAAGCTACTCTATTTATAACACATAGAAACTGATTACAGTGACAAGCTCAATGCTGTACAATTCAATTAAGGATTCCTTTCCAAAACACAATCACACCTCCTAAGAAGGATGTTTTCAATTTATCCATAGTGTACAATTAAACTGTTACGACGGATGGTGCATCGCATTAAACGTTGCTGCCACAAGGAATTGTGGGACGGTATTATCTTCTTTCCTTTGTTAAAGGATGGTCCAGTATATCCTATGCTAAAGGATTTGAGGAAGGAAGCATCGAAGCATCATTCTTTAACATTTAGAGAATTTGTCCAGCTCTGATCATGGCTGCTACTTAGAGACTTACAGGTCATTTCACTCAGTTAGGAACCTCACTCAGCAAAAAAGGGCTAATCTATGGAGGACGGAACCTGCCAAAATACAAAATAAATGAATGAATAAATAAATAAATGTCATTAAATGTAGCAAAGATATTAAAAATAACTGTAAAATTAATTAATTGATAGAATGTGACATAAACTTTTTCTGTTTCAATTTGCGTCTTTATTTATTTATCTTTGTCTATATTTATTTACTCTTCTGTTTAATTTTCACTTTCAATTATTTATGTATTTATTATACATTTTTAAACTTATTTATTTTTGCATTTATTTTTTATTTGCATGACATGTGTTGAGTGACAGCTCCCATTTGCATAATGAGGCAGAAATGCTTGAAGAAATGTGTAAAGAAATGTATAAAGAAAAGAATACAGACATATACAGTATAAATTTAGGGAAATAAATAAGGAGTGAAATGCAGAGGGGAAAATTGTGCATAAATAAATGCATAAAAACATAAATAACTACATACATTTAAAGATGAATACAAAGTAAGTGCAAAATTAATAAATAAATAATAAATGCAAAAATAAATTAATACATTTTAAAATAATAAAAAATGAATACATAAATAAATAAAAGGGAAAATTATATCAGAAGAGTAAATAAATAAGGGAATTATTAAAAAGATAAATAAATGAAGAAACAAATTAAAACAGAAATAACAATTTATGTCATATTTTATCAATTAATTAATGGCTTCATGTATTTGTAATATTATTTTTGCTACATCTACTTACATATTTATTCATCAAGTCATTTATTTATTTATTTTTTATTTTGGCAGGTTCTGTCATCCATCGATGTCTTCCTGTGAATATTATAAAATGTAGAAGTCATAATATGAACCCTAAATACAACTGCATCTCAACTATCTTCAATGAAAAAACTTAAGATAAACCTGAGTGATTAATATGTAGAAAAGTATTTGTAAGAAGCCTGAATTCTTAACATATACATTTCTATGGACTTTTCAAAGAGCCACACATTCATTGCTAATTCTCTTGTTGATTCTGACTGGGTTTATTATCTCGCTGAAATGTGCTTCTGTTGAAAATCCATCATTCTAATGAGTCAGTGAGTCAGATCTCTTACAGTATATATTGTCCTCCCAGGTCTCCTCCTGGCATATTAAAGAGCAGAGCCAATCTCAAGTGCCGTAGGAGAGTGTGTGTGATGACGCACTACGCCATAGCCGCCGTGCCCCGAGGTGACATTGTGTGAATGTAACATCAGCATGGATGCTCTCTGGTGATTTGGCAGTGAGAGTATGTGCGTCTGTGTGTGTGAATGTGTGGAGAAATGCTGTACTATAGTAAATGGCTAGCTCAATCCCGGCTGAATCAGTACAATATAGAGATGACTGCTGTGATTCTATGTAAAAATCGAGTTCAATGCTGGGTCAGCTACACACCTATTTCCATGAAGATAGAAGCGGACACGTGTAGTCAAATGAAGGTGCAACAAATAGCTTAATATTTCACTACCATGCAGCACAAACTGGCCATCATACAGTATATCTGTGGTGAGTTCATAAGGATTGTTGGTCAATACAAATGTTTAACTGATTACTTGGCTGACATTGTACAAAACATTCGGCTAGCAGCTTCTCATTCTTAGCCGTTACTGACCGTCGCTGACCTTTGATTGATGGCTTTTTGGCTTTCTCTCTAACACTTATAAATCCATAAGACATTCTATAGTTACTATTGCCACAATATAAACAAAAACATTTGTAGCAGTATAAACAAACACTTAGGTTTTGTCCGAAATTCCATACTAACATGTTATTTAGTACACTAAAACAGTATGTGAGATATTTTAGTAAGTCCGAAACCTTAGTATGAAACCAATAGTACGCAAATTGCATACTATTTCCGGTGAAATATTACAGTATGCAATGCTGGATACTACGGCGGCATAAATATCCCACAATGCAATGCTGTAGTAATGACAACAGACATAACAGACGATGTATATTTTAAATTAATTCAGACTTTGATTCTAACCGACCGTCGTTTTGGTCACATGAGGTTGGTACGGGTTACCATGGTTACACGTCTCTAACCAGCAAGGAGATTCTCTGGAAGTGACGACGTAAATTACTGCTCAGTGCGTCCGAAAAGATACATACTACTGTTTAGTCACACAATAGTATGTTGAACAATAGTACACCTATTGAGTATGTAGTGCATAGTATGTGATTTCGAATGAAGCAACGTAGACATAGTGTTCTCATAATGAATAATGATTGAAATCAACATGGGGGTCTCTGAGCAGTGCTGGCTTTGGCTTGGTCTTACAGGCAGCTATATATATACACTGAAATGTGAGCAGATAAGAGACTGCTGATGTCTGTGAGGGCCACACTGACGCCTCTGCCCTCCCTCTCTGCCCGTTACAACTAAGTGCCAAGCTGTTTCATATACTACTTGGCTATTCTAACAAGCCATAGTTGAACCTTCTCCAGCCTTCCCATAGCTACTGTTTAGACCGCCCTACTACACTTTAAAGCTGCGGTAGGCAGGTTGGAACAAATATGATAGAAAAATATATATATTTTTATAGAACGGTCACTATATCCTGACAGTAGTGCATGAGACAGGTAATCTGAAAAAAATCATGTGCCTCTGTTTCCTCCGGTGTCCTCCGGTGCTCCTAATGGCATCTGCAAGATTTCACAGACCGGAGGAAAACAACCAATCAGAGCCGAGCTGGAGCCTTGCCGTCTCTGAGCAGCTGTCAATCACTCGTAAACTCCGATCAAATGGTCAAACTAGGCAGCGTTGATCAAATATGAATTCATATTCTGTTACTGCAATGCCTATTTCTCGCATAAAATGTTTTCAGAAACATATTTTAGTGTACTGTTTAGCTTTAAAATGAGAAAGTTTGTGGCCATGTTGAGATCAGTTGAGGCATTACCAAGCACCGCCCACCAGCCGGAGCAAACTTTCTCATTTTACAGCTGAACAGTACACTACAAGATGTTTCTGAAAACATTTTACGCGAGAAATAGACATTACAGTAACAGAATATTAATTCATATTTGATCAGCGCTGCCTAGTTCGATCGTTTGATCTGAGTTTGCGAGTGATTGACAGCTGCCTCCGTTGAATGAACAGCCAATAGGAACACTCTCTCTCTCTCTGAAATGACCTGTGATTGGCCATAGTCTCCCGTCACGGGCTAGATTTTTTAAAGCCTGAAAACAGAGCCATGAGGAGGAGCAGAAGTCTAGTTGTCTCTCAGAACACTTGAATTACAATATGCTGAAAGGTTATTATGGAATTTTTGCCCAATGACGCCAAAAATATTCTGCCTACTGACACTTTAATTTCCCCCTCAGCCAGTGTGTGTCAGTACAGTGCTGTATATCATGCAGTATTTACAGCTAGAAAAAAGGGAAATGAGCTAGAGAAATGCACAATGAGGGCATATGAACACTTACAAGTGCCAAATAAAACCACAAAATTAAAGTGGCAATAAAAACATCTGGTTCATAAAAATTCGGTGAAAGAAGAGATTAAATATCAGTGTGTTTCCTTGTCCTGGCCCCTCCAGCAGTGCCTTCCACAGCTCTGGGGTTCTGACTATAGCAGCTCTGTCACCTTTCATTTCCCATCCTACTTTATTAAACTCTCAAAAACAAAACACTGCATTCAAAGTTTGCAACTAAGGAGAAAAGCTTGTTTTTTTTTGGTTTCATGATCAACTGCATTTTCTGCTACAAAGAAATTCTTACCTCTCATTATAATTTTGAACTGCACAACCAAGTTTCTACAATATGAAAACCTGGAGAGAAGCAGCCAATTAGCATTTATCATTACCACCATCTGTTGGTGACTCACATGAGAGGCCATAAAAGCAGCAGTGACCTCAGAGAGGCTGCAGTGATTGATGCGCTAGCCTCTGCAGCCGACTCCCATAATTCTTTATTCATTGAGCTAATCATTTGGTCAATTAGATACCATTATTATTTGAAACACCTATCAATCTCTGCCATTCCACTGAGTGATGCCAAGAGAGGCATTAGATACTCAGAAGTGGCTAAAGCAACTAGTGGTTAAAGCATTAGTTCACACTGGTGGTGGAACAATTTCACTTTTCAACACTTGCTTCCTATCTATTCACAGAACGTCAATCACCAGCAGCACTAACAGCTCACCTAGGTGTCAATGATGAGGTCACTCAAATTTGATTTTAAAGACTTGGCCTATAAGATTATACTGTTAAAGACAAGTACTACCTCCTGTACAAATTGTAGCTATTCTGGAAAATAACACTATAAATTCTAATCTGGTTTCCACCGACGGGACTTAACAGAGACCGCCATTCTTTGTCACAAACGACGTTCTGACTAAGCGCAATCTAGTAAGTGCTGCGTTAGACACTGTTAAAAGGTGGGCTGGGATACCTTGAACAATACATTTAAATTTTATATGTCAGACCAAAATATTCCATGTCTTAATAAATGATCATGTTTTAATATGCGGTGTGTGTACCTGCTGCCCTCCTTTGGCTACAAAATGAGTTGCATTGAAATATCTTATCATCGTTTTTTTATTATCTCTCTATTATCGCAATAACTCTATGAAGCTAGAGAGACAAATTAAAGAAATTATTTTTACTGGCACAGATACTATAGTCCAACTTATACTGGATTTTTTTAAGCCGGTACTGGTATTGATATTTGGGAGTTTAAAAATATTTATATTTTTTTTAATTATTATGTACATATTATAGAAACAAACAATCTTGATATCGGTCCCTTAAAAATACTTTTTTTTTAAGCCTTGTGACCATTATACATTAGGGGTGTAAGAAACTATTGATACACATGAGTATCGCAATTTTTTGTTTTGTGATACTGTATCGTTTCTACAAAAAGCTGTCATACTTGCATGTCGTGAAGGAGGTTAAATAACGCTCCAAAGTTACGCAAAATTTTAGCAAGAAAAAACTGGCATGGCCATTTTCAAAGGGGTCCCTTGACCTCTGACCTCAAGATGTGTATATGAAAATGTGTTCAATATGGATACTACCCACAAGTCACGCCTTTACAGACATGCCCACGAAAAATGATAGGTTTGAATATTTCTGAATACCGGGGTCCCTAAACAGTCTTAAAATAGCATAAATTGGGTATGACTGGGAAAGCTCTGACTCTTGTGGATCCAATGAGTCCAATTGTATTCATGTGTGTAATGATGTTAGTCACCATAATAGCCATCTCACATAAGTTCTTTTTTTAGTCAGATTGTATATATGGTGTGTCTTTATACTACAACTAACTGACAGTTTGCCTTACTTACAGTATCGCAATATATCGCAATATATTGAATCGTTACTCCTGTATCATGATAGGTCTTGTATCACCGGATTCTTAAATGGGACAGTGTTTCTAAATTACCTCAAACCACATTTGGCATTTCTGCACTGCAATTTGTTGTTAATTATCTGCTGCCAATATACACCGATACTGATGGATCTGCAAAAAGCTATTATCAGCTGATATATCAGCCTGGCCGATTTATCAGTCCAGCTTAGTGATACTCAACTTACTGGCCAGATACTGGATGGCCCTGCCTACCAATTTCTAATGCACAATAAAAATAAATGGATTTTTTTTGTACTTTTAATGTAAATATGGTGCCAGAGTGCTTAAAAGCATCAACATAGACTAATAGAGCTTATTTATAAAAGAAACACAAAAAAAAAGAATGTCCGTCAAATTAATTTGAAAGTAAAGAATTTCATAGAAAGATGAGTTATGGGCCTTTTCACGTTTATTCATTTTATCTGATAAATATTATAAATGTTTGTGTATTTATTAATTGGCCCCTGTCCCCCTGTCATTTTGCAAAAGTGGCTATAGCACTATGAGTGGTTACCAGATACTGTTAAGCACAGTTATACTTTGCGTCAGTGCTTGAAGGGGAAAAAAAGAAGTGCCAGTATTCCCCTTATTCACATGTTGGCGGGTGCATTGACCGGTATCAGCAATCTCTTGTTCCTATTTATTTATTATTTATTATACTTGGGCTATGCATCTTCTATAGTCGGCCTATAATACTCCTATAATATTCACACTGAAACATTATAGGGTTATGGTGGTGTATTTGTATATAGTGTTAATACCTGTGTTATTTGTAGTATCTCTCTATAATACTGTATATTATAGGATGTCTATAGCCTGGAATCAACAGCAGCCAGCCAGACTGGCAGGTATACATGCAGAGCTGAGGTGTATGTGAGCTATTCATTCAGTCAGGATGCTATTGGGTTTGGTATCAATATTACAGCAGCGTCGTTCTCAACCCCCCTCCATCGTGCCGTGCGTTGGCTCATCTAGAATCTATCCACATTTGCTTTTATATCCATATGGCTTATTAGGGGCGGCGTAAAAACGCTGGCGCTGCGCTGTTATGAATCTCCATTGTGAATCTCCCAGAGTACCTGATATTGAAAGAGCAGAAAAGAGTACCAGCAGCTTGTGAGAAGTTCCGGTACGCAAGAGAAAGTCACGGTACTCCTAGGAGTAACATGTAGAAGCGTCGGTACTGTGTACAGTACTTCAAGCACTGCTTCGCCTATTGTAATGCTTTGTTCACCTGCTGCTGAAAACAACTCCAGCTGGTCCAGAACACTGCAGTGAGGCTTTTAACAAAAGCAGATGGTCAGGCACCTCTGTATTTAAAGGAAGAGTTATGTCCTCTGACCTTGAGGATGAGCTTCAGATCATCAGAGAGGGGACCTCTGGAAAGGTCAAGGATGAAAACTACAGGGGATTGTGCTTTTGCTGTTGTTGCTCCGCGGCTCTCAGAGAAGCCAAATCAGTGCACATCTTTATAAAGCTAAAAAAAAAAAACATTAGTTTTCTCTGGCTTTCTCCACTATATCTCCATTAGAGATCTGAATATATTACCATCACTGCATTATATAATAGATACGTTGGATGGCAGTTTTGGTGTCTAACGCAGTGGATATTTGTTGATAATGCGTTTGTGCAAACAAAACTGTTTGATAATGTTTTCAGACTGATATTGGCATTGTCAAAAACTTTTAGCAGTGTAAGCTGCACTTTCAATTCTACATTAGTGTGAAAGTCTAAATGTCTACATGGCAGTAATGCGGTAAACTGAGAAGGAACCGTCGTGAAGCATCACCTTTCTAGTTTAGTCATTTCCGTGAGTCATTGGTAAGCTGATAAAACATAACTTATTTTTCTAACTTTTTCTGACTCTCTTTCATAAAGGGGCCAGTCAATTTTGCTGTGATACATCTGAATCATGCGGCCAGTGATGTAAAACTGTGGAATGCACTATGAACTACATGTACTTGAGGATATTTCACATTTCACATTGTCAACTGGGACAGCTTCTGTGTGTGTGAAGTACCTGCCGTATTTGTAGCGGTGTATGTCAGTCCCCGCAGGCTGTGATGGCTCTTGGGCTGCTCATCCTACTGTTGCTACCCCACAGTGTACACACACTCCTGCGGAAACACACAGACATGTTACATGACATACCTGTCACCACAGAGGACAGACCGCTGAACCAGAAACATTAAAAATGTTTTATCTTTTTCTGTCGACTGGGGAATTTCTTTTACAAATACATACAGCATCACTTGATCATATGCTGTCAAACACTGCTATCAAACTGTCTAGTTGGACAGGAAATCCCTGCCCGAGTATAGCAAACGCTGCATGTGACAAATATCCTATTACCTATAGCGCTATAAATTGACAAAGATAGCAGAAATCGACATCTCCTTGATCTGTTTAGGGCTGTCTCTCTCAGAAAACTGTTCACGTTCAGCATGAAGTGAACGTACAGGCCACCGGTCAACACATTCTCCGGATTTCATGTCCAACCATTAAAGATTGATGATGCATCCTTCAGCTCGTATTATCAAATCCGGAGAAGTTGCTCAATTATAAAGCTCACGTAAAGAGAAAGTCGATAGGTTGGCTCCATCTTGTACGGCTTCATTATGTGGCACTTTCAGCACTTGTTTCAAAGCGCATATTTCACCATCACAACCTTATACATTTTCATTATTCAATGCAACCTTGCCACATATCAACTGGTGACATGCCCTGCCCTGAAGAGCTGTTCACAGTTCTTCAACTCGTGCTAGAAAAATCCAGAACTTTCCTAAACGTTAATCCGACGTGCCCTACAGCTGAGCCCACACAGTACGCATTAAACTGTCAAGCAGGTACCTAAAAGAAGAAAAGGGAGGAAGAGTGGCAGTTAAGTTGGTTTGTAAGAGGCTCACCCTTGTTGTTCTGAGCGGCCAGGCCAATAGACAGAAAGCAATGGGGTGCTACTTGGGAGGCTGTGGCCCCAGAGTGTGAGAGGATAGTATGAGCACAGCGATCCAGAATGCCACAGATCAAGTTACAGTGCCGGTAAATATAGCAGACGCCTATGACCTCTGCAGGTCACTCAACACTCAGTGGCATTCCAATTTGCTCTTAAAGGACTAGCATTAAGGCTTTTTATAAGCCAAGCTGGGTAAGCATTGAGTCCACACCGCTGCTGCTGCTGCTGCTTTAGCCAGCAGATTGGCTGCTTTCACAGAAATTAAACTCTGATGTGAGCTCCACTGGATCATGATTCATCCACTGCGTTCCTCCAGTAACATTGCTGCATTGCTGCTGTGTATACACCCCCAAACTGCCACACTAAGTCATTTGTTTGCTGTCAGATTTCACATAGCAACGTGCAAATTTGTCATCAATTACAACACTGATGGTTCTGACTGTGTTTCAGCTTTATATGACTTTATCTTCTACAGTGTAATTTCTTCAAAATAAAAGTCTACCTCGTCTCCCTTATTTTGGCCACATGTGTATATAATGTAGTTGCAAAACTGATGTATTTACCAGTAAATTCGATTATTTTCTAGCACAGGGAAACCAGTTTGACGTATGTGTGTAAGACAATGGAAAAAAGACAGACGTAGTACTGTGGTGGACGGTCTCCGTGGAGGGGTATAGCATTACATTACATGACACTACTAGGAAGAGATGGGACGACACCACAACAGAAGCCATACTCGATGCACCGCAGTGTGGCCGGTTAATCTATGAACACACTGATTTGAGGCAATGTATATGAAATATTCCGCATTAAAGTGTGGAGATAACGTTCTTCCACACGTGATTAGATAACCACTCAGACACACAGAGCTGGTTGCTGGGTGATGGATGCAGCGGGGCAGGTTGACAGAGTACTGATGAAGGGGGGCGGAGAGGAGGTTGTATCAGCCAAAACTCACCGTCCCTCAAGTCCACTGGACTAGGAGGTAATTTAAGCGAACCACAAAGTGAACACAACGTTTATTGACTAACTAACTAGCCTGCGTGACTTATTTCGTCCGTGTAACCGCGGTGAACGTCCCGCACCGGTTAGTTAACTCGCTAACTAGCTAACTCCAGTAAACAGTAGCTCATCTGCGGTGCACTAGTGATGGGAATTCCGGCTCTTTTTAGTGAGCCGGATCATTTGGCTCAGCTCTCCAAAGAAGAGCCGGCTCTTTCGGCTCCCAAACAGCTCTTCGTTTTTACCACTTCTGCCTTTTATAATTCAGACAAATTTAGCTTTAGCTGTTTTGACCTATGATTATGTGTGCACATACATCACTTAAATGATTCAATATAATTATACTGTAGCCGTGCGCCTTGGGTTCGTCTAACTGATATAACATAAAAATAACAAACGACGTGGTGAATGAAAAGTGAGCAGCAACTGCCGCCAGCTTTATTTATTTCTCCTTCCACACCACAACAGACCCGTGGTGGAAGCTCCCCCAACTCATCTTCCTGCCCTACGGCAACAGAAAAGGACCAAACATCTTCTTCGCCAAAATACCGTTTTAACCCATGAACAAATGTAGGAGAGTCTGTTACAATACTAAACCCTATAATTTCCAGAATATCATAATTTTACATGCTGCTTAGTTTCCGACTGTCACTCATCTTGTCTGCTATTCGCGCACCGCACTCCTCTCTCTCTTTCTCTCCTACTCTCCCTCCTGCTCTGTACCTGTAGACCAACAGCGCAGGGTGCACCCCCGCCACTCCCTGCTTGATGGTATGATCCTTGTCTGTCATCACCTGATTGGTCGCACGGACATCATTAACACAACATTCAGTCACAGTCAGTGCATGGAGTGCCAGTGGCGCGGAGAAGATCATCCTATCATTCTGTCTTGAATAAAAAAAAAGAAAAAGAAAAAAACGTCTCTCGGATGGGAGCCGTCTCTCATCGTTCACTTAAAAGAGCCGGCTCTTTGAACCGGCTCGTTCGTGACCCACCCATCACTACGGTGCAGTGTGTTCACAGACCACCGCATCAACCCGGAGTGTGTGAGCGAAATGTGGGCACTGCTACACACATTTCACGGTATATAATACACCTTCAAACTGTGAACGTTTAGAGTTAGTTTAGCTGCTATTATAACCCCCAAACAGACCGTAGGGTAGTTTATATAGAAAGTAGTTAATGTACCTGTCTTAACAACTTGACATTATGCTAAAATAAAGAGCTGTTCTGCGGTCATATTTCAGTGGCTCATTGTGACTTCTATAGTGTTTGATAAGGTACGTTATATATATATATATATATAACATTGCCGTAGAGAGGAGTTTGACTTGCACCTCTCATCAGGGTTATTGTGGTGCTGTGAGGCAGCTAACAGCTACTGAACTGCATTCACTCACCTCCCAGTTGGAGCTCATCTCGATCCAAACAGGCAGCGAAACGCCCCCAAAAGTGTCTTTACGGCTGTTTTTGTTGCTTTTTACCGGTTGACCGAGTATGTTGGATAGAGCACTACACCGTCCTGGGCTTTAAATCAACACTACACTGGTATATGTATGTATATATATATATATATATATATATATATATATATATATACAGCCATTATCTTCTGTCCTCTTGCAGTTGTAGAGTTTCTCAGCAACCAAGTAACGGTTATGCTCGCTTTAACGGTGACGTCAGTCCGGTTAACAGAGCTCGTTTCTGATTGGTTCATACCTCTCCGTGAGCGTCAGCAGCCCAGCGCAGCGACCCGCCTCCTTACACCGTCGCCATGGCGATGAACGTAAACATAAGATTTGCTTTCATTGAAAAAAAAAGGCTGCTTTTGAAGGCAATGGTGAACGACGCTCACTTCATTTCCAATAATGATTAATTTTCACCTCAGCTTTGACCCCTGGGAAAGTATCGCTATTTTAGAAGTAGTATAGGGACAATATTAATACTAATGGTTGTAAGTAAGTAAATGAAAATAAATAGTTAATACGGTTAAAGTAGTTCTAATAATAATATTTAGGGTGAATTAACCTAATGTGGAACATTATTTGCATTTAAGACTTCTGGAATATTGTGATATGAAGACAATACATTAAAGGATGATGACATCACTGTAATGCATAAAATAATATGTATGAACATTCTAAATGACTTAGAGACAACTCAATTTAAAATTGTTTTTAAAATTCTTCATCCATTAGTAAAGATTTTTATTAAACTTAGAAATCTGGAGATCAGTCCAGTTTCATTAAAATTGAATGATAGTATTTTTTTTTAAAGTTAAAAACATATACAGATTAATACCAACCATATTCTTTAAATGGAGCACTGTTTTAAAAAGTAAGTATGTTGCAAATGTAACACTGAGTAGAGATTGTCAACTGTGAGTGTATTGTAGCAGCACGCTTCAGGTGTCTACCTAAACTAGCCTAATGTTCCAAAATGTGACATCATTAAAGGATGACGACATCACTATTATATATCAAATAATATGTATGAACATTCTAAATGACCTATGGAAAACTACCGTTAAAATTGTTTTTAAAAGTCTTCATACATTACTATACATTTTTATTACAGTTGGAAATTTGGAACTCAGTCCAGTTTCATTAAGATTTCGTGAGAGATTTTTTTTATGTTAAAAAAATATTCAGATTAATACCAACCATATTCTGTATGACATCACTGTAATGCATAAAAGAATATGTATAAACATTCTAAATGACATAGACAACTACATTTAACATTGTTTTTAAAAGTTCTTCATGCAGTGGTAATGATTTTTATTATAGTTAGAAATCTGTAACTCAGTCCAGTTTCATTCCAATTTTATGACAATATATACATTTTTTAAGTTAAAAACATATACAAATTAATACCAACCATATTCTTTAAATGAAGCATTATTTTGAAGAAAAAAATAAGTATGTTGCAAATATCCAACTAAGTAGAGTTTGTCAACTGTGAGTGTATTGTAGCAGCACGCTTCAGGTGTCTACCTAAAATAGCCTAATGTTCCAGAATGTGACATCATTAAAGGATGATGACATCACTGTAATGCATAAAAGAATATGTATGAACATTCTAAATGACTTATGGAAAACTAAATTTAACATTGTTTTTAAAATTCTTCATCCAGTAGTAAAGATTTTTTATCATAGTTGGAAATCTGTAGCTCAGTCCAGTTTCATTAAAATTTCATGAGAGTAATTTCTTTTTTTTTTAAAGTTAAAATAATACTGTATACAGATTAATACCAACCATTTTCTTTAAATGAAGCATTATTCTGATGAAAAAAACAATAAGTATGCTGCAAATATCCAACTAAGTAGAGATTGTCAACTGAATGTCTTTTAGCAACACACTTCAGTTGTCTACCTAAACTAGCCTAATGTTCCAGAATGTGACATCATTAAAGGATGATGACATCACTGTAATGCACAAAAGAACATGTATGAACATTCCAAATGACAAATAGGCAACTACATTTAAAATTGTTTTTAAAATTCTTCATCCATAAGTAAAGATGTTTATTTAGAAATCTGTAACTCAGTCCAGTTTGATTAAAATTTTATGACAATATTTTTTTTTGAGTTAAAGACATATACAGATTAATACCAACCGTATTCTTTAAATGAAGCAATATTCTTAAGAAAAAAAAATAAGTATGTTGCAAATATCCAACTGAGTAGAGATTGTCAACTGTGAGTGTATTGTAGCAGCACGCTTCTGGTGTCTACCTAAACTAGCCTAATGTTCCAGAATGTGACATCATTAAAGGATGATGACATCACTGTAATACATAAAAGAGTGTGTATGAACATTCTAAATGACATATAGACAACTATATTTAAAATTGTTTTTAAAATTCTTCATCCATTAGTAAAGATTTTTATTACAGTTGAAATCTGTAACTCAGTCCAGTTTCATTAAAATTTCATGAGAGTAATTTATTTTCTTTTTTTTAAGTTAAAATAATACTGTATACAGATTAATACCAACCATTTTCTTTAAATGAAGCATTATTCTGAAGAAAAAAATAAGTAAGCTTCAAATATCCAACTGAGTAGAGATTGTCAGCTGTGAGTGTATTGTAGCAGCACGCTTCAGGTTGTTACCTAAACTAGCCTAATGTTCCAGAATGTGACATCATTAAAGGATGATGACATCACTGTAATACATAAAAGAATATGTATGAACATTCTAAATGGCATATGGACAACTACATTTAAAATTGTTTTTAAAATTCTTCATCCATTAGTAAAGATGTTTTATCATAGTTGGAAATCTGTAACTCAGTCCAGTTTCATTAAAATTTCATGAGCGTAATTTCTTTTCTTTTTTTTTAAGTTAAAATAATACTGTATACAGATTAATACCAACCATTTTCTTTAAATGAAGCATTATTCTGAAGAAAAAAAATAAGTAAGTTTCAAATATCCAACTGAGTAGAGATTGTCAGCTGTGAGTGTATTGTAGCAGCACGCTTCAGGTGTCTACCTAAACTAGCCTAATGTTCCAGAATGTGACATCATTAAAGGATGATGACATCACTGTAATGCACAAAAGAACATGTATGAACATTCTAAATGGCATATGGACAACTACATTTAAAATTGTTTTTAAAATTATTCATCCACTAGTAAAGATTTTTTATCATAGTTAGAAATCTGTAACTCAGTCCAGTTTAATTTAAATTTTATGACAATATTTTTTTTCAAGTTAAAAACATATACAGATTAAAATCAACCATATTCTTTAAATGAAGCACTGTTTTAAAATTTAAGTATGTTGCAAATATCCAACTGAGTAGAGATTGTCAACTGTGAGTTTATTGTAGCAGCACGTTTCAGGTGTCTACCTAAATTAGCCTAATGTTCCAGAATGTGACATCATTAAAGGATGATGACATCACTGTAATGCATAAGAGAGTATGTATGAACATTCTAAATGACATATAGACAGCTACATTTAAAATTGTTTTTAAAATTCTTCATCCACTAGTAAAGATTTTTTATCATAGTATAGAAATCTGTAACTCAGTACAGTTTCATTTAAATTTTATGACAATATTTTTTTTCAAGTTAAAAACATATACGGTTTAAAACCAACCATATTATTTAAATGAAGCACTGTTTTAAAATGTAAGTATGTTGCAAATATCCAACTGAGTAGAGATTGTCAACTGTGAGTTTATTGTAGCAGCACGCTTCAGGTGTCTACCTAAATTAGCCTAATGTTCCAGAATGTGACATCATTAAAGGATGATGACATCACTGTAATGCATAAAAGAATATGTATGAACATTCTAAATGACTTATGGAAAACTAAATTTAACATTGTTTTTAAAATTCTTCATCCAGTAATAAAGATGTTTTATCATAGTTGGAAATCTGTAGCTCAGTCCAGTTTCATTAAAATTTCATGAGAGTAATTTCTTTTTTTTTTAAAGTTAAAATAATACTGTATACAGATTAATACCAACCATTTTCTTTAAATGAAGCATTATTCTGATGAAAAAAACAATAAGTATGCTGCAAATATCCAACTAAGTAGAGATTGTCAACTGAATGTCTTTTAGCAACACACTTCAGTTGTCTACCTAAACTAGCCTAATGTTCCAGAATGTGACATCATTAAAGGATGATGACATCACTGTAATGCACAAAAGAACATGTATGAACATTCCAAATGACAAATAGGCAACTACATTTAAAATTGTTTTTAAAATTCTTCATCCATAAGTAAAGATGTTTATTTAGAAATCTGTAACTCAGTCCAGTTTCATTAAAATTTTATGACAATATTTTTTTTTGAGTTAAAGACATATACAGATTAATACCAACCATATTCTTTAAATGAAGCAATATTCTTAAGAAAAAAAAATAAGTATGTTGCAAATATCCAACTGAGTAGAGATTGTCAACTGTGAGTGTATTGTAGCAGCACGCTTCTGGTGTCTACCTAAACTAGCCTAATGTTCCAGAATGTGACATCATTAAAGGATGATGACATCACTGTAATACATAAAAGAGTGTGTATGAACATTCTAAATGACATATAGACAACTATATTTAAAATTGTTTTTAAAATTCTTCATCCATTAGTAAAGATTTTTATTACAGTTGAAATCTGTAACTCAGTCCAGTTTCATTAAAATTTCATGAGAGTAATTTATTTTCTTTTTTTTAAGTTAAAATAATACTGTATACAGATTAATACCAACCATTTTCTTTAAATGAAGCATTATTCTGAAGAAAAAAAATAAGTAAGCTTCAAATATCCAACTGAGTAGAGATTGTCAGCTGTGAGTGTATTGTAGCAGCACGCTTCAGGTTGTTACCTAAACTAGCCTAATGTTCCAGAATGTGACATCATTAAAGGATGATGACATCACTGTAATACATAAAAGAATATGTATGAACATTCTAAATGGCATATGGACAACTACATTTAAAATTGTTTTTAAAATTCTTCATCCATTAGTAAAGATGTTTTATCATAGTTGGAAATCTGTAACTCAGTCCAGTTTCATTAAAATTTCATGAGCGTAATTTCTTTTCTTTTTTTTTAAGTTAAAATAATACTGTATACAGATTAATACCAACCATTTTCTTTAAATGAAGCATTATTCTGAAGAAAAAAAATAAGTAAGTTTCAAATATCCAACTGAGTAGAGATTGTCAGCTGTGAGTGTATTGTAGCAGCACGCTTCAGGTGTCTACCTAAACTAGCCTAATGTTCCAGAATGTGACATTATTAAAGGATGATGACATCACTGTAATGCACAAAAGAACATGTATGAACATTCTAAAAGGCATATGGACAACTACATTTAAAATTGTTTTTAAAATTCTTCATCCATAAGTAAAGATGTTTATTTAGAAATCTGTAACTCAGTCCAGTTTTATTCACATTTTATGACAATATATATTTTTTTTAAGTTAAAGACATATACAGATTAATACCAACCATATTCTTTAAATGAAGCAATATTCTGAAAAAAAAATAAGTATGTTGCAAATATCCAACTGAGTAGAGATTGTCAGCTGTGAGTGTATTGTAGCAGCACACTTCAGGTGTCTACCTAAACTAGCCTAATGTTCCAGAATGTGACATCATTAAAGGATGATGATGACATAACTGTAATACATAAGAGAGTATGTATGAACATTCTAAATGACATATAGACAGCTACATTTAAAATTAAATTGTTTTTAAAATTATTCATCCACTAGTAAAGATTTTTTATCATAGTTAGAAATCTGTAACTCAGTCCAGTTTCATTTAAATTTCATGACAATATTTTTTTTCAAGTTAAAAACATATACAGATTAAAACCAACCATATTCTTTAAATGAAGCACTGTTTTAAAATTTAAGTATGTTGCAAATATCCAACTGAGTAGAGATTGTCAACTGTGAGTTTATTGTAGCAGCACGCTTCAGGTGTCTACCTAAATTAGCCTAATGTTCCAGAATGTGACATCATTAAAGGATGATGACATCACTGTAATACATAAAAGAATATGTATGAACATTCTAAATGGCATATGGACAACTACATTTAAAATTGTTTTTTAAATTCTTCAACCATTAGTAAAGATGTTTTATCATAGTTGGAAATCTGTAGCTCGGTCCAGTTTCATTAAAATTTCATGAGAGTAATTTCTTTTTTTTTTAAAGTTAAAATAATACTGTATACAGATTAATACCAACCATTTTCTTTAAATGAAGCATTATTCTGATGAAAAAAACAATAAGTATGCTGCAAATATCCAACTAAGTAGAGATTGTCAACTGAGTGTCTTTTAGCAGCACACTTCAGTTGTCTACCTAAACTAGCCTAATGTTCCAGAATGTGACATCATTAAAGGATGATGACATCACTGTAATGCACAAAAGAACATGTATGAACATTCCAAATGACAAATAGGCAACTACATTTAAAATTGTTTTTAAAATTCTTCATCCATAAGTAAAGATGTTTATTTAGAAATCTGTAACTCAGTCCAGTTTGATTTAAATTTTATGACAATATTTTTTTTTGAGTTAAAGACATATACAGATTAATACCAACCATATTCTTTAAATGAAGCAATATTCTTAAGAAAAAAAAATAAGTATGTTGCAAATATCCAACTGAGTAGAGATTGTCAACTGTGAGTGTATTGTAGCAGCACGCTTCTGGTGTCTACCTAAACTAGCCTAATGTTCCAGAATGTGACATCATTAAAGGATGATGACATCACTGTAATACATAAAAGAGTGTGTATGAACATTCTAAATTACATATAGACAACTATATTTAAAATTGTTTTTAAAATTCTTCATCCATTAGTAAAGATTTTTATTACAGTTGAAATCTGTAACTCAGTCCAGTTTCATTAAAATTTCATGAGAGTAATTTATTTTCTTTTTTTTAAGTTAAAATAATACTGTATACAGATTAATACCAACCATTTTCTTTAAATGAAGCATTATTCTGAAGAAAAAAAATAAGTAAGTTTCAAATATCCAACTGAGTAGAGATTGTCAGCTGTGAGTGTATTGTAGCAGCACGCTTCAGGTTGTTACCTAAACTAGCCTAATGTTCCAGAATGTGACATCATTAAAGGATGATGACATCACTGTAATACATAAAAGAATATGTATGAACATTCTAAATGGCATATGGACAACTACATTTAAAATTGTTTTTAAAATTCTTCATCCATTAGTAAAGATGTTTTATCATAGTTGGAAATCTGTAACTCAGTCCAGTTTCATTAAAATTTCATGAGCGTAATTTCTTTTTTTTTTTTTTTAAGTTAAAATAATACTGTATACAGATTAATACCAACCATTTTCTTTAAATGAAGCATTATTCTGAAGAAAAAAAATAAGTAAGTTTCAAATATCCAACTGAGTAGAGATTATCAACTGTGAGTGTATTGTAGCAGCACGCTTCAGGTGTCTACCTAAACTAGCCTAATGTTCCAGAATGTGACATCATTAAAGGATGATGACATCACTGTAATGCACAAAAGAACATGTATGAACATTCTAAATGGCATATGGACAACTACATTTAAAATTGTTTTTAAAATTCTTCATCCATAAGTAAAGATGTTTATTTAGAAATCTGTAACTCAGTCCAGTTTTATTCACATTTTATGACAATATATATTTTTTTTAAGTTAAAGACATATACAGATTAATACCAACCATATTCTTTAAATGAAGCAATATTCTGAAAAAAAAATAAGTATGTTGCAAATATCCAACTGAGTAGAGATTGTCAGCTGTGAGTGTATTGTAGCAGCACACTTCAGGTGTCTACCTAAACTAGCCTAATGTTCCAGAATGTGACATCATTAAAGGATGATGATGACATAACTGTAATACATAAGAGAGTATGTATGAACATTCTAAATGACATATAGACAGCTACATTTAAAATTAAATTGTTTTTAAAATTATTCATCCACTAGTAAAGATTTTTTATCATAGTTAGAAATCTGTAACTCAGTCCAGTTTCATTTAAATTTCATGACAATATTGTTTTTCAAGTTAAAAACATATACAGATTAAAACCAACCATATTCTTTAAATGAAGCACTGTTTTAAAATTTAAGTATGTTGCAAATATCCAACTGAGTAGAGATTGTCAACTGTGAGTTTATTGTAGCAGCACGCTTCAGGTGTCTACCTAAATTAGCCTAATGTTCCAGAATGTGACATCATTAAAGGATGATGACATCACTGTAATACATAAAAGAATATGTATGCACATTCTAAATGGCATATGGACAACTACATTTAAAATTGTTTTTAAAATTCTTCATCCATTAGTAAAGATATTTTATCATAGTTGGAAATCTGTAGCTCAGTCCAGTTTCATTAAAATTTCATGAGAGTAATTTCTTTTTTTTTAAGTTAAAATAATACTGTATACAGATTAATACCAACCATTTTCTTTAAATGAAGCATTATTGTGATGAAAAAAACAATAAGTATGCTGCAAATATCCAACTAAGTAGAGATTGTCAACTGTGAGTTTATTTTAGCAGCACACTTCAGGTGTTTACCTAAACTAGCCTAATGTTCCAGAATGTGACATCATTAAAGGATGATGACATCACTGTAATGCACAAAAGAACATGTATGAACATTCTAAATGACAAATAGACAACTACATTTAAAATTGTTTTTAAAATTCTTCATTCATTATTCAAGATTTTTATCATAATTTAGTTGGAAATCTGTAACTCAGTCCAGTTTCATTAAAATTTCCTGAGAGATTTTTATTTTTTATTTTAAAAACATATACAAAGTAATACCAACCATATTCTTTAAATGAAGCAATATTCTGAAGAAAAGAAAATAAGTATGTTGCAAATATCCAACTGAGTAGAGATTGTCAGCTGTGAGTGTATTGTAGCAGCACGCTTCAGGTTGTTACCTAAACTAGCCTAATGTTCCAGAATGTGACATCATTAAAGGATGATGACATCACTGTAATACATAAAAGAATATGTATAAACATTCTAAATGGCATATGGACAACTACATTTAAAATTGTTTTTAAAAGTCTTCATCCATTAGTAAAGACTTTTTATCATAGTTGGAAATCTGTAATTCAGTCCAGTTTCATTCACATTTTATGACAATATTTATTTCTTTAAAGTTAAAAACATATACAGATTAATACCAACCATATTCTTTAAATGAAGCATTATTTTGAAGAAAAAAAAATAAGTATGTTGCAAATATTCAAATGAGTAGAGATTGTCAACTGTGAGTGCATTGTAGCAGCACGCTTTAGTTGTCTACCCAAACTAGCCTAACATTCAAGAATATGACATCATTAAAGGATGATGACATCACTGTAATACATAAAAGAATATGAATGAACATTCTAAATTACGTCTAGCATTTTTCGGAAATTTTTTGGACAATTTTCAGACTTTTTTTTTTGGGACAAACCCTCACACATTCACATATCTGGAGGTCAGAGGTCAAGGGACCCCTTTGAAAATGGCCATGATAGTTTTTCCTCGCCAAAATTTAGTGTAAGTTTGGAGCGTTATTTAACCTCCTTCACTACAAGCTAGTATGACATGGTTGGTACCGATGGATTCATCAGGTTTTATAGTTTACTATGATACCAGTATTTTCTCTATGGCTTTAAAACTGAACCAGTTGCGTTAATGCGTTAAAGAAATTAGTGGCGTTAAAACCAATTTGTGTTATTATCACGTTAACTTTGACAGATTTAGTCGTCTGATAATCTTTCTCTCTGTGACGAGGTGGTAATCTGAATTATAAAATTCCGCTAAATCAGCAGGAAATCCGTCCATTAAATGTTCAGCTTGATGAAGGAAATCAAATGTTTTGCGGCTCCAGAAAGATTTTTTTTTCTCTAAAATGGCTCTTTTGATAGTAAAGGTTGCTGACCCCCGCGTTAACACTCTACCCTCCGACTTGTACTTGGACGACACAAACGAGTTCTTTTGGAGCGAATGTGGCGTTGACGTGACCCCTCGGGAGCATCACCTCTCTAGAAAAGCCAGATAACAGATGTGTGGCATCTGTCCGTCAGGTAGACTGTTTGCTTAAGTGTGTTTTTTATTTTATGTTTTATTTCATTGTTACAGTTGAAGAGTTAATGTGGCAGCTCGACACTGATGGTGTTCAGTGATACTAATACTTGTATACGTTACGTTAGTCTTTGTTACAGCAGTCATTATCACAACAGATGTCACCATGATGTTTAGGTTTAAGTTTCTCTCTTACAGGTTGTGGAAAAAAAAGTTATTTTCTGGCCAGTTTATCTGCTCAAAAAAGTATGAAAAGCAAGTTGAGTCCAGACCTCAACATCACTGTGTATATTTACATGTACAATAGTATACTATGTGTACCTATTTATGTACAACACTGTACAAGTATGTGTTTGTTTCACAGTCTCTGTGCTGTTTATTGTGAACTAGGGGAGTCTCAGTTACATTGTATTCAAACCAAAAGAATCTAATTCAGAAGAAAAATAAGTTGTTCTGTCGTGTTTTTATCTAAAACAAAATTAATCTGTTCATGAAGGTTAAAATTAAAGATTTAACTTCCGTCAGAAGGGATCATCAACTAAAACTGTTAATGAGACGAAAAGGAGTCTAAAAATAAAAATCAGGACATCGGCGTCAATGTTTCAGACTAGATTGAATTTCAGTAAATCAAGTTAATAAAAGATGAAATACATAACACAAACGTTAAAGGAATAAAACACGGTGAGTAAAGACTTTCTGCCGTCTTGTATTACCATTAAGATGTTTTACTTCCTCCTTTATTTTCTTAATATTTCTTACAACATCGATCTACTTGATAGGTGAAAAATATTTACAAAAAAGAGATGAAAGCAAAAATAAACATTTGAATGAAGCATGGTATGTTGGAGACTTGCTGTGGATAGGGCTGTTAATCGATTAAAATATTGAATTGCAATTAATCGCACATTTAATCAGTTCAAAATGTACCTTAAAGGGAGATTTGTTAAGTATTTAATACTCTTATCAACATGGGAGTGGACAAATATGCTGCTTTATGCAAATGTCTGTATATATTTATTATTGGAAATCAATTAACAACACAAAAAAGGACAGATATTGTCCAGAAACCCTCACAGGTACTGCATTTAGCATAATACAATATGCTGAAATCATAAAACTGCATGTAATTATCATAAAGTGGGCCTGTCTGTAAAGTGGAGACTCGTGGGTACCCATAGAACCCATTTACATATCTGGAGGTGAAGGACAAGCGATAAAAGTACACAAGTATTCTCAGCTTCATGTTGTTAAAGTATCAGCAGTAAAAGTAAACAAGTATTCTCCGCTTCATGTTGTTAAAGTCTCAGCAGTAAAAGTAAACAAGTATTATCAGCTTCATGTTGTTAAAGTATCAGCAGTGAAAGTAGACCTTTTGCTGCAGTTCGTGAAACTTAAACTTGACCTGGAAATATCAACATTACCTGCAATAAACTGTGATATAATAAAGAAGACGATGGTTTAGAGTAGATAAATATAGCTGATGAGACAGAAAGACAACAACACATATTCAACTAAATATTACAATTTATTCATAACCACTCAATCACATAACATTGAAATATTCAAACTCGTTTTCCAGTAAAACCAAGCGTATTTACTACCATGTCTGGTATTAACATGTACCCAAATTTCAATGAGATCATTTACGTCTTTTCTTTAAAAAAAGAAGCAAAACAAGAAGAAAAACACTCAAAATGCATCATGTTGTTAAACTATAGGACACATGTTAAAGCAGCTTTAACCTACTAACGATACATCAGAGCTACAATTTAATTATGCAAAATAAACAGAAATTGTGTTAACCATCTTTGTTACAGACATCTAACTGGCAAATCATAAATATTTAGCATATAGTTAGAGTGATTCTAAATATTAAAAGTATATTGTAAGTACTAAATAGATCATTAATAAAAAAATATGAGGACAAACATCTGTGTGGCAACAATTAATGACATTATATGTGTCAAATAAGAAGCAATATTTCACATTTAAACAAACATTCAGGTTACATCCAGGTTGGTGTGGTTCTTAGCCAATTTAAAAACTGAAATTTGGAGCAATGAATTAATTATTTTCATCCCAATAATTAACTGATTTAATCTAGCGCCACCAGCTGGTTCAGACAGATTTCTAATCAGCATGCTAACTCAAAATGTTAGTGCAAACATATGATGCTAGCTTTAGCATGAAACCTTAAAAAATGCTAGCATGTTACCATCAATAATACGAAATGCACACATGAATTGTAATCACGTCAACATACTGATGGTCATACCGTGACTCGGCTGTACTTTTGACTCATTTTTCATCCAGCCAACACTTTTGTTCTGATTTATACTGTAATAAGAACCTCACAGTGCTGCTAACATGATTAGGTCATGTTTTTCCTTAATTTCCAAAAAGATAATTTGTAAATTTCTCGAGATAGCCTTTCTTTTCTTTCCTCTTCTGTTTTTCTTCAGACAATTCCTCCTGTGTTTTTGTAAGTTTCTGTCGTTTTACTTTGGAGATGATGTCTGCTTTGTCCCTCATTGCTTCCAAGGACTGAATTCGAGCCGTGTAACCCTCTTTGGCCTCTGATTTTTCTCCTTCAATCAGCATATCGATGTACTCTGGAGTGGTCAGAGGGTTAGGCCTCAGGGCGATCTCTTGCAGACGAGTTATAGAGTGAGCCGACTGATCCATGAGGGACACGATCATGTCTTGGAGTTGAGCAATCTCTTCCTCTTGCCTCTCGATCACTTCCTGAATAGTCATCTTTTCTTTCGTTGCTTTTTTGTACTTGTCTTTTAGCTCTTGCAGCGTCTTCTTCTCTTTTACTTGAACATAATCCCAACTGTAGGTCTGGTTGAAATGCAAACTCCAAATGCATTTTCCAGGGCAGACGGTGCACCTCCCTGTCCCATCCATTGATGCGCAACCACGTTTTTCATTATCATCTGCTATCGCACACGGGTAGTGGCATGTTATTGAACATTTCTGGCAGTTGGTGATGTACTCTCCTTTCTTTGTGAGCTGTTTCATGACCGACTTTGTGACCTCCACCTCAATCTCAAAGTTTTCATTTGTAGTCATGACCATTTCGTGCTCTTTAATCTTTTCTTTGGTTGTCTTGATTTCTTCGAGTTTTGCTAATCCAGCTCTAACTTGTGGTTGCAAACCTTCAACGGCTGTTTCAAGGCGCTTTCTTTCTTTTAGAACCTCTTGGGTCATTAGCAAGCTTTTGGTTGCCATTTTATGCAAAGCAGTGAAGAACTTCTCCATACTTTTGGCACACATGTTCCAAAACATTTCGTCAAAGTTGCCGTCATCATCCTCATCAGAATCTTCGCCACAGGCCCTGTCACTGCTGCTTCTGTTGTCTGCAAACAATGCAGAGTTGTTGAACTTGAAGTGAACCGGAAGCCCTATGTCATTTTTTGGACATGGAACCCCGGAGACGTTTATTGCCTCAAGAACCGGTGGCTGCTTGCCATCTGCAAAAGTCACCAGCATCTCAATGTTCTCTGCCACATCTTTGCCAAAAATGGAGAGCACCGAGTCAAACACATACCGCTGTGTTGCGGTTAGTCGTGCAAGAGAGGCCTGAGTAACAAAACACACTGCATCAATCTCACTGACTCCATTGGCTGAGGTGAAAAGTCTCCGGATTTGCTCGGTGATCTCCCTGTCTCTTCCTATTCCTCTTGTATCCCCAAACCCTGGTGTGTCCACAACAGTCAGAGAGAAGGGGATTTTAAACCCCTCTTGGTAGTTGACTTTGTACACAGTGACTTCAGAGGTCTGGCTTTCAGTCTGCGATCTAGACTGATCCTCATCAATTAACTGAAATCTGAAAGTGTCCTTCCACTCCACACCAACGATGTAGTTGATCATTCCATTGATCAGAGTGGACTTTCCTGATCCGGTCGCTCCAAGAACCATTATTGTGCGATTTTGCCTCATGCTTTCTTTGCCAAAGTTAAACCTCCGGCATCCATCGATGTCCATATCGTTTTCTGTCAGAGGCAGTTTGTAAAGGGAGGGAGATCCAGAATTTTTTCTCTTACTAACATGTTTGAGGAATTCTGCAAGACGTGCAAATTCACGTTTTGTTGTGCAGACATTAACAGTGATGCTCTCTTTGCTTCTGCCGGCTACACCACAATCACATCGGACCCTGACGACATATTCTGTCTCTAACTGAAGCCCTGAAATGATTGCCTTTTCAGCTCTCGACATCATTTGGCTCCATTGGACGTCTTCCTCTTTTACCCTGTTGTCCTTTACGGCGTACTCCAAAATGTAGCTCAAGATGTACACATCTTGTCCAAGCTCAGCAGGTTTCTCCCAACTAACTGATATCTCACTTGAGTTTGGTTCAACTTGAGGTTTTCCAGGAGGGCTGCAAGGTAAGGTTTTAATGGAACCACTACCTTCATTGGCTGGCCCAACACCCGCTGAGGTCACTGCTCTGCATCTGAACATATACTCTGTGTCAGGACTCAGATCGCTCACTGTGACTTCTGCAGCTGTTGATGCTGTCTTCTGTTTCCATCCATCCTCTCCAGTGACACAGTACTCAACAGAGTAGGAGGTGATGTTTTCTGCTCCAAATCTGGGTGGAGAAATCTTCAGTGTCACACTGTTGTGGTTTATATCACTTACTGTTACCGTTTCAGGCTTTGAAGGCGGCTCAAAGTTGTCATTGACTAAAAAGCCATCTTTATAAAGGTAGATGCTTGAACCTTTCTGTGTCTCATTTGTTAATCCCACTGTCAAGAATTTAATGTTCTTGTTCTCCTTGTTGGCCTCTGCAAAGTCACTGAAGAGCTTTGCTTTATTCCTCATCACATCTACTACTTCTTTTGAGGCGTACCATTGTTCCTTCTCTACATCCTGAGTGCGTGGATCTTGAGGGTCATCTGGTGTTTGTTTTAAGTAGTTTGATAAAGTTGAGAGGTACGGTTCAGCAATTCCCAGCGAGGTGAAAACAAAGCACATAGCATGCTCTGCACTGAGGCTTTCCTTATACAGGTGATTTTGAGATGGAACGATTTTGGTGTTTTTCATCATGTTGGTGAAAGACTTTAATGTGTTGACTTCCCACAGTTTACAGTCCATCCACTCATTCAGGTTTTTGCTGTTGAAAGGAGAAGAGCATCTCTTCTTCAAGATCTCAGCGAGCACAGCCTCCTCTTCTCCACCTCCTCGGATTAATGGAAGTTTCTTTGCCACGGTTCGTTAGAGTTCCAGTCTGAACTCAGAGCACATCTCTTTAAAAGTTTTAATCTTTTTGCCAATCTGTGGGAAATGCTGTGCAGTGGTGGTTTTAAATGCATCATTGCATCTCATTTCCAACTCACTGAAGTCCTCCAGGACACTCTGGGATTCTTGAACTAATCTTATACTTATCTGACGTACGAGTTTAGCAGCAGAAGAATCCAGACTTGTCAGTGGCAACAGCCAGACTTTCATCGGTACGGCGTTTTCTCCATTGGCTCCCAGCAATTTTGGCAGACTTTGGTAGACTTCCACTGCATCCCGAAAGGATGTAGGAGGTTTCTGAAGGGAAAAGTCTCCAAAGAACCTGCAGGAGAATTTCTCAACATTTTCTCTGTCCTTGTCTTCCATTCTCAGCGAACCTTCACCTTCTATCGCAAAGCAAGGAATCTTCTTGATCATGACTTTCAAGTTACCTTGAATGTCTTGATGATCTTCCTTTTCAGACACCTCACGGTCAAAGACAAAGAAGGCTTGTGCCCCATAAAGGATACCAGTGACTACATGTGTTGCTAATCCTTTATCAAAGACATACGGATGCGTC
The DNA here is from genome assembly GCF_015220745.1 of Sebastes umbrosus. Classification (NCBI taxonomy): domain Eukaryota; kingdom Metazoa; phylum Chordata; class Actinopteri; order Perciformes; family Sebastidae; genus Sebastes; species Sebastes umbrosus. The sequence continues at coordinate 7,619,570 of NC_051275.1, forward strand.
ACATTGCCTCTTCCAAGATGACTCATCGACAGTTCCTGGAACTTTGTGGTAGTTTTGTAATTCAGTGTTACCCTGGCCTGACTTTTGGATGTCTTATGATCGTTCAGGTATTTTGCTGATCCTTCAACCTCAACCAGTCCACCGAAGAAACTTGCTTTCAGAGAGGCTTCAACCTTTAGCGCTGAAGATTTATCTGCAATTGATTCAGATGCAACTATTTCAAAGTCACTGCTAGGTTTTGGTCTTTCTCTTGTATCTTTTTCCAGGTCATTGCAGTCCCACAATGTCATGCCTGCCAAAAAAGAAGTAAGGAAGTTAATCTGTATGTCAAGCACTTTTAACATAATCAGTAGGGCTGACTAGTAGCATGTCTAGCATACTAGTAAAATGTATTATGTTAAATGAAAAGTAATAGTTGCATTTATCTCAAACGACATTATGACTAGTCCGAATGTTGAGCACGAGGTTGCTCATGCGAGGCTTCCCATTGGATATTGGCCCAACAAAGCATCTGAACAGTGTTAGCAGAAGCAATGGCGGTTGTTCCAAACAACAATAACCCATAAAATTACAATTCCGTAAATTTAAACAAAACCAACAGCAATTACCAACAGCCATATTCCTTCCAACCTTAACTAATGTGTTGTCACTGGCTTGGTTGTCAAAATGAGAAAAATAACAGCATCAATCCCTGAGGAGCTACGTTAGCATTTTAGCATTAGTGACAGTTGAGTCCAGTTACATTTAACGTTATAGTTCCCTCAAACATGTATAACGAAGATGTGCACCAGAGTGGATTTAGAAGTCGCCTGAAAAATAAGTAGGTATACGCCGTATACCTGCGCGTACTCTGCACTACACCACTGCTTATGACAAGCTAAATGTTACGTAAAACTAGACAGCCATATCCTCAGATTACCATAGACTGTTACTTGAATCTTGAAACATCACCACACAAAGTAACCTAAATCTGTAGCTAATGTATAGGTACACGTTGCAGAGAGAGTTCATTATTCTACCAGGAAGGATTCATCACTTCACATGACTGTCTGAGTCTCATAAAATATGCAGGTTGTACAACGAACAGGCAACCACTTGTTGCGAAGTCAACGCAATGGAACGGAGAAGGGAGACATCTAGTGGCTGAATGTTATCAATGTTATCAATAACACCTTTAAAACAAGTTGGTAATCTCTTGCAGAAAAAGGCGACACACAAAATATCTAACTGCTGAGTTTATTTTAGGGATGTTCATAATTAACCATTTAACCGTTAACCGACGTTAAGAACTTTAACCGATTAACGCTATCGGTTAAAACGGTTAGAAAAATAATAATAATTAATTAAAAAGCTGAGAAAAATTCAGGAGCGGCTTGTCTCTTTAAGGAGAAAAGCTGGTCCACCTTTAGAGACGGAGCCGGAGTTACAAGATACAGGCAGTTGGGTCTGGTATCTCAAGCTCGCTTGAGGGGAGCGAGTTGTAGCCTCGTAGCATTTATCCACCGACAAATAAACTGTACACACACTGTCTGCTACACCTACGTTCACAGCTAGAACGCCACCGACAAACCCACACTCCCCGCCGCCACACACATACGGTCTGTCGTAGACTCGGTAAAGTCACGCCGCAATGACAGAGCGGCAGCGAGCACAAAGCTACCAGCATAGCTACAGATGCTAACGAAGCACAAAAACACACACTGTTTGTCGGCCAATCGCTATCGTTAATCCGGGCAGACACACAGCGGGCAATCTGCTAAACTAAACTGAATGTGCGGTGGAGACTTTTACTGGGAACGTGGCTGCATGTCCGCGACACAACAAGCAGCATCGTAGCTGCTATTGTAGCTCTCCTGAGGCCTGTTTCACAAAACCAAGATGACGGATTAAGCCGGGGTTTTACAGTTATCCTGGCTCAGTTTAGCCTTGACTCGGTTTCACGAACGCAGTGGCACATAAATTACCATTGAGATTTATTCTGTGCAGCTAGCCTGCTCCAGACCAGGCTAACAGCCAGGCTTCATTTATCCTGGTGTCTTATCTGTCCAGTCAGCAGTCACTCCGATCAGAAACCAGTGTGTTTCTTACAGTTAGTCCATGACCTTATGCATGTATTTTGCCTTATTTTTATTAGCCTGCATTAAAATACCATATTTTAATGCAGGCTAATAAAAACAAGTACTGAATACATACCATCATTCAGTTGAGTACTTTTTTAACATTGTGATCATCATTCATTTTTGTTTTTTTAATCATTCATGTGATAATCATTATTACAGTTTATGAACACAGCTGTTCTGTATTGTTGTTAGAGGTTTGATGAATATATTATTGACTAGGAATGGCTGATAAAGTTCACTGGACCAGTAACTATATAGTGTACTGTATATTCATGAAACAACAGGGAGAGGACACCACAATCCTTTTATTTTTCTTGGATCACTGGTCTGTTGGGGGATAAACACACAGCAATGATTAATACATTGTGTTACTGTGTATACTTACAGTGAACATTGAAATTATCACTTACTTCTCTTTCTAATACCCTCAGTTTGTATTGTTGAGTGTGTGCTGTACAGACATCTGACAGTTTGTGAATTCTTTAAAACACATATCAGTTCTTCATTCTGCATGGTGTGTGGATGTCCTACACTCGTTCTCGTTGTGTCCTACACGTAATGGGGCACACCATGCACAATTCCTGCTGTGCTAATTAATGTGTTTTAAAGAATTGACAAACTGTCAGATGCCTGTAGGCATACAGCACACACTTAAAAAAGCAAATATCGTTTGCAGAAGTGCAAATATCAATGAAAAAAAGTGATTTATTTAAAAAGAGTCGATGTTTAAAACCACAAAAAAACCTGCAGGACTTGGACCGAGATATGGAGATAAAAAGGAAGACATTGAGGAAATTAGAAAGAGAAGAAAGTGATCATTCCAGAGCACACTGTAAGCATATACAGTATGTAACATAATGTATTAATCATTATTATATATACAGTAAATGGTATCGTCGTATTCTAGCATTGTGGATTAGTGGTTGTAATTAATCTTCATAGTAAATTTCCTAAATAATATATTTACTACCGCCCACTTATAAAGCGAAGTGACAGTAACTCCTTGAATGGTTTAATGATGACGGTTTCAGTTAACAGCAGTGGTGAGTGAATTTTGTATTTGTTTTTGCACAATTTAAGACTATACAACATGACAAAAAAATAAAATGAATGATATAAAGTGCAGGAAGAGGCAAAAAATCCACTGGGCTTATCTGAAGCCTCCACTTAGAGACAATATTAATATAAAGAAATAATATGACTACATAATAGTGATAACAAACAATTAGGACAAGATATATATAATAACAACAATAACAATACAGTAAATATATAAAAAAAGATAAGTGTGTGTGTCGTGGAAGTGTATGGTTAGTGTTTGTGAGGAGGATATTGATTTAAATATCTATAATGACTTCTGGGCAATCGTAACCAAACAACATTGTGAGTGGGAAAAAATAAAAAACATAAAAACAGATACTTGGACAACATGGTGGAAAAGCAATTACAAGACAGCAATTAAATGACCCTTTAAGCGACTTTTGAAACGTTTGACAGTTTATTGATAGATTTGAAACGCTACTCCATAATTTGGTTCCCTTAAATTTTATCAATAATTGCCCCCGTGTAGTGAGGAATTTAGGAGGATGAAGATGTAGAGATTGACGTGTTGAGTAAGGATGGACCTGAGAATTTATTTTAAAATAGGTCTTGAACTGCTCAGGAATATTTCCACCAGAAAGTATCTTATAAATAAAAACACATATTTGAGAAATATTGATATCATAAATAGTAAGAGTCTGGAATTTTCTTAAATAGAGGAGCAGAGGAGATGTGTGACTCTGATCGAGTTGCAATCCTCACAAAATGTTTTTGGAGAACTAAAATTTTATGAAGGTTTGTAGGAAAAGTACTCGCCCAAACCATATTACAGTATGAAAGATAGGGATAAATTAGACTATAATAAAGAGTAAGGAGACAGTTTGTGGTGACAAGAGGACTAACCCTTCTTATTATTCCAATAGATTTATTTGTTTTTCTACTAACCCAGTCAATCTGTTCTCTCCAACTCAAGCACTCATCAACAATAATTCCCAGGAATTTTGTAGATGACACTTGAAGCATTTCAACAGACTCAATTTTAATTATAGATATATCCTTAGAATATGATTTTCACAGAGTACACTACACAGGAAAAATAATGTTTCAAATGGGTTTTACAGAATCAGAAATTTGTCCGCATTGCACACAAAACACCACAGACACCTATATGCATGCCACATGGGACTGCACACCAATCAAACAATTCTGGCGGGACATCACTGACAACCTCTCTCTTCTTCTGGACTACCACATCCCACTCTCCCCTTCACTCTGTTTACTGGGAGACATATCCAACACTAACCTTAACAACACATCCAGCAGAACACTCTCCATAGCCCTAACCATCACCAAGAAAACTATCCTCATGAACTGGAAATCAAGACACAAAAACAATATTACACTTTGGAAAAATCTATTAATCGATTACATATCAATGGAAAAATTATCTGCCTCTATAAAAAAACAAACCGCCGACTTTGACATAATCTGGAATCCATTCATCGACACCCTTAATTCATAATTTCCTCACCAACTTCACTCATCACGTCTTTTTGCCTGTCAATCATCCACAATAAACATACACCCTGTCACCCACAAACGGGCATATCTGCCATCACATGTGTCATGATTCCTACACATTTTTAATCTGATATACACATGCAGGCATCCTAGACATCCACATTCAGTCCTTCAACAGCCCCCCCAGCCTCCCTCTAATCTATCCATCCATTCTGTTTTTGTTTTATTATTATTATTATTATTATTATTATTATCACGTTGCCTCTCAACTGCTCACAAACATCATTATTATATATACCTATGTACCTTCTTCTACGTACCTTCTCACCTATCAATATTACTGCTGGTATTTTTCCTCTTTGAATTAACTTCATTCATATTATAGTTATTGTCATTATTACTGTGATTATTGTGACAAGTTTGTCTGTGTGTGAATGGATTACAGTTATTATAATATCTCCATTATTATCACTATTATCATCACTATTATTATTATTGTTATTATTATTATTATTATTATTGGCAGTGGAAGTAGTGGTAGTATTGATATTGATATTGGCATTGATATTGGTATTCACATTATTAATATTATCATTGTTGGTGTTGATATCGGTATTGATGTTGGTGTTGAGATTGAAGCTAATAGTATTATTATCATAAGTGATTATTATTATTTTTGTTATTGTTTCTGACCATACTCATACAACTGTTAGAACCGGGATTATCTGTTTATTCATTTATTTATTTTTATATGTATATACACAGTTCACTCTTCTTATGTTCCATTTATTTTTTTTGAATATTAGATCACTATTTTGTTCATCTGTATGGAAATTTGTTATAATTGCTATTTTTGATAGTATGATTATTGATTATATGAGGATTGTGGGGATGATGGTGGAAATGGTACTAATAATATGGTACTAATAATATGGTACTTAATTATCAATACTAAAATGAATTAATTAATTATTATTATTGTTGCCATTGTTACTGTTATTATCACTCAATCCTTCTCTTACACTCACCTCACACACTCCCACACACACACGCAGACACAATCAATTCACTCAACACACAACACAAACACAACCTCCAACCCAATCTCTTGTTCTCGTGTGCGTGGTGGCGTATAGCAGTGCTGGCTTGGGTCTGATCACTCGTGAAAGTCTACTTGGTGTGCGGTTGATGCTGCATAATAGACATGAGCTGGAGTTCTCCAGGCCCACAACCCACAATGACAGTACCATGGGTGGGGGGGGGGGTCAAAAAAAAAGGCAAACCCCCTACTGAGGGTCTGTGGGTTGCCCACCTGCATCTCAGCTTGTAACTACACCCTAAAGGAATGACTGGAAAACATAACGCAAAACCCAAATACAGAAACCATGATCATTTGTTTGATATGATACTATGCAAAAACCCTTAAACCACATTATCAAAATGCTGTGATTTTAAGATAGATGAGCTGCTGGGAGAGATCAACATGTATGTCAATTATTACCCATGGCTGTTTAAACATACTGTAGTCAGTCCTGTACCTTTGGTCAGGAGCTATAAAGACTACTGTGGCCTGGTGTCAAACCCTGTTTTAGAAGTCTTTATGGCCTCTGATCAAGAGAGGGAAGTTTAAGAAGTTTCTTTTTTTGCAACAAAGATGAAGAAGTAGGATTATATTGATGTACAGCAGTCGTGTTGGGGTTAGATGTGATCTCAATCTGTTATCTGGTGAGTGCAAACAACAGATTTACTTTTACTTTCATTTTCAGGGTGGGGTTTCTTGTAAATGGTCTGACTTGTTGTAAATGTGTGTGTGGGTGGGTGAGAGAGAGAGAGAGAGAGAGAGCGAGAGAGAGAGAGGGAGGGAGAGAGAAAGATGTGTGTGTGTGTGTGTGTGTGTGTACACTGTATAAAAGGAGCTACAGAGTGAACTGAATCAGAACTCGACCTCCCATCCAACTGAGCGGTAAGTTGCTGAATCTGTTACACTCTTTATGCTTCAGTGTTTATGTGCTAGTGAAGATATTAGTTGCGTAAACATAATTGCATGATTTAATTTTAGTTTTAGAATGATTTGCTTGTGTTTACTGTTCTTGTAATTGTCTCCCAGTTTTGCAAACACAGTTTCGTACATGCGGTCCCACATGGTTGATTCCTAATTGATGATGATTGATATCCAACAAAACTTTCGAAAGAAAAAAAAACCCAGAATAGATGTTATTAAGAGTATTCTTCTTTTTAGTAAGAAAAATGCATCTTTGTAAAGCTCACAGATGTCAGATTCGATTCATCATTCAAAAGATTGAAATACTACTTTCAGGCTCTTTGTCCATTGCTGCATCATTCATTTACTGTATGTTTATAGTCCACTAAATCAAAATAAAAATTTTGTCGGCTCACTTTTAATATTTTGAGTTAATTTTTAAATTAAGTTGCCTTCAGTTACAACCATGCGCTCAAAGAAATGAGCTTAACAAGCAGCAGCAAGTATTCTGTCGGTATGTATTGCGGTCTATCATAGTGTCTTTTTACATATAACCACTGAGGACATGATGTCTTAAAAGTCCAACTGAAATTAAAGTGCATGTTGTCTGTCAAACTAATTAATATGAAAAAAAAAACATTTACATTAAGTAGTAACGTCAGCATTATTTCATTATTTTCATACGGTCACACTGACAACCAGTCAGAAAGCAGCCTGCTACAAAATAAAATCCTTATCCTTATCTAAATTACTAACATGAACACACGCCTCGTCCTGCACCTTGTTGAACAAGCCACCAAACAAACAATCACCACGGAAAAGTGCACAGGTCTCTAGTTTGATCCATTCATCCTCTGAATGCTCTAGGTCTCTAGTTTGTGGCTGTAAAGTTTCATGAGGATGTGATTATCCTAGAGGTCACCACAGGTCATTTTATACTGTGAGGTCAATCAAATGTCTCCTATTGGGACTAACATCATCACACATGAATACAGTTGGGCTCACTGGATCCACAAGAGGCTCAGCTTTACAGTGATACCAAATTTATGGAATTTAAGACTTTTTAGGGATCCCAGTATGCAGAAATATTCAGATAAACCATTTTAGAATAGGAGACAATAACACATACTGCATGTGATTATCATAGAGTGGGCATGTCTGTAAAGGGGAGACTCATGGGTACCAATAGAACCCATTTTCATTCACATATCAGGAGGTCAGAGGTCAAGGGACTCCTTTGAAAATGGACATGACAGTTTTTCCTCACTAAAATGTAGCCCAAATTTGGAGCGTTATTTAGCCTTCTCCCTAGCTTCACTCTAGCCCTAAAACTGTACCTGCTGGAGCCTCTGAAAGACAGTGAAGTCGGTCGGGGTCGCCACCGGCCGACTCACCCGCGGGTCTCTTAGGGTTAACATGCAATGTTAATAAAGCATCTTATCATATCTTATCCAATTAGCTGCTCAGCTGCAGCACATTATGCAGCATGAAAACGCACCTGCAAATATCACTTTGATCCATCTGGAACAAACAACATTCTTTCTGTCCATGTCCAAGACTTTTAACAAATATGAAAAACACTCAGACATTATTTTTTGACTGCCAAAGGTAAGATACTAAATGTGACTAAACATTGGACTTCAAAATAGAATAAGTGGAACTTTGTACTTGTTTTATTTTAGGAATTTGGAGACCAAGGTGTACACCCCAAGCAGCATCAGCTGGATCCTGAGCCGGGCGACTGGACTGAGAACAGCCAACAGGTTTGTTGTAATTCATTTTCAGCAACTGTTTTCTTATAATATATATATAGAAAAAAAGTATAGTTATACTATTATAGTATAAAGATCAATACTGCATTGCATTGTGGGATATTTATGCTGCCGTGGTGTCAAGCATTTGCTTACTGTAATATTTCACTGGAAATAGTATAGAAATTCACGTACTATTGGTTTCATACTAAGGTTTCGGACTGTTTTAGCGTACTAAATATCATGTAAGTATGGAATTTCAGACACAACTTAAGTCTTTTCTTTACTCCTGCAGAATTTCATCATTTGAGTCTTCTGATTGCCTCTGGCTACTCATACATTCCTCTTTCCTTTTTGTTTTATCATTTATTCAATTATATTCTGTTAGTAGTTAAGTCATGTAGTTAGTCAAATAAACACCTCATTTTATAAAGAACTTGGTTATTTGATTTTATGTGTGTATATAAACAATTCATATCACTGTTCACTATGCCCAAGAACTCCGTAGCAACACTGAGATTATGAGACTCAATTGGTTGATATCAAATTGGCAATTTTCCCCTGTTTTTATAAAACTGGGTGGCGCCTGGGTAAAGTATGATATTAAAAGTAACTGTGTGTGATATTTGAAGCTGATCATCACCACTCTCCTTCACCTTTTAAGACAATTTATGGGTTTATGATTAATAATTTTGGGTTATTAATTATAGATACATATTCTGATATTAATTAATGATTGATTATTAATCTGCTCTATGCAATAATGCTACATAAAGCTACAAAGGCCTCGGTATCTGACGTCCTGGGAATGAGAACGGGCTGAAAGAGACATACAGCTACAAACAAGGACAATAAAGCTGGACAAAGACAAAACAAACATTTAACTACTATGTGTGTATACTATACTGTATATATATATACCATATCGTCATACAACGGTTGGTATGATATCCTACGAAGAGTGATTACTGCACCTGCACAACGCCCTGCAGTACAGACCTGTTTAGGCAACAACACTACTTTGTTGTCAAATCAGCGGTTTCCCGGGTGAAAGTTCGGTGTTTTTGGACCCACCTATCCACCCTAACTCCTCCTTACGTGGACTTTGTCGCTCTTTCTTCCATGTCAACTGTCCTTGCTAACGATTACATGGATTACATCTAAATTAATTATCTGGGTTATATAAAAGTTATAGTGCCTTACTTTTCACCGGTATAGCTACGAACACTGTATGAGAACAGCTCGAAACTGTATATACACACCTATATACACTAGAATGTACATAAACATATACACTAGACACTGTTGGAATAAATATGGAATGATGAGCAGGTTCCTTTATGGAGATAGGTGGTTATGAAAATGTATTGCAAGATAATGCAAAAGTATTTATTACAAAAACAAAATTCTCACCGTGACTCTGTCTGGGGCTCCATAGAATTTTATTTTTGCCTCAAACACAAGTACCCTCAAACAACTTTTAAAAATGTCAATTTAACATAAAACTACTAATAGCAGTACTAAAGACCCACACAAATAAACTGGTAAAATGTGTGAAACTTCTCTAACCTTTTGGGCTGATAAACCCCTGCAAATCTAAATCTAATGGCAAATTTAAAACCAAAGAGTCTTTTTCATCTTTTATAAAAAGTGACAACCTGTTTGTTTCTTTCCTGTTAATTATTATTATTATTATTTACTTTACTGCTGCAACAAGACAATTTATACATGCAAATAATCAACCTTTCTGTTCTGTGTCTGTTGAAAGAGCTAAAGTTGTTTACCATTTCATTGTACAACCCTGTGTTGTAAAATGACAATAAATGAACCTTGATACATTTGTGATTATGATAAACATCAGACTCTCAATACACAAGGCAAAAGTGAGCATGGTTCACATAGCTCAAAATGAGCTTGTATGTATTGGTTTGGATTTTAAAGTTTGATTCAGCCGAATCCTCTCAGCCGTAACAGTGACAAAATAGGCAAGACGCTGAGGTCTAGGTCTGGTTGGTGTGGAGTCAGTGGTCCACCAGCTGCACCAGGGCCTGTTCAAAAGAAGTTAGTCCAGCATCTTGGACAGGAGCTGGAAAGACTACTGGTGTCAAAACCTGTTTTAGAAGTCTTCATGACCGATGATGCTGATGCTGCTGATGATGATGATGATGATGATGATGATGATGATGATGATGATGATGATGATGATGAAAAGAGGAAAATTGCAGGTTTCTTTTTGTAACAAAGATGAAGAAGTAGGATTTTATTGATGTAGAGCAGTCGTGTTGGGGTTAAATGTGATCTCAATTATGTTATCATGTGCGTGCAAACAACAGATTTACTTTTACTTTCAAGGTGAGGTTTCTTGGAAATGGTCTCGCTAGTTGTAAATGTGTGTGTGTGTGTGTGTCTCTCTCTGTGTGTGTGTACTGTATAAAAGGAGCTACATTGTGAACTGAAGCAGAACTCGACCTCCCATCCCGATCAGAGATGAACTGAGCGGTAAGTTGCTGAATACACTGATCGGTTAGAACTACTTTTTATGCTTCAGTGTTTATGTGATAGTGAAGATATTAGTTGTATAAATATAATTGCATGATTTAATTTCAGTTTTAGAATGATTTGTTTGTGTTTCTTGTTTTTGTGTCAAAGCTCACAGTTTTTTTTTGTTTGGTTAAAATCAGGTTTTGACAAACTCAAATGGTTGATTCCTAATGTAAGAAAAGTCATCAATTGTTTATTGTGGCTTCCCAACAAAACTTCATAAGAGAAAACCCAGAATAGATATTATTAAAAGTATTCTTTTTAGTAAGAAAAATGTATCTTTGAAAAGCTCACAGATGTCAGAATCGATTCATCATTCAAAAGATTAAAGTAGGAATACTACTTTCAGGCTCTTTGTCCATTGCCGAATCATTCACTCACGTTTATAGTCCACTAAACTGCAATATGAAACATAACTGGACTTTAAGTTAACCGGTCTTATTACTGTTTGATCACAAGGGCTTAATCTCCACTGGGGATGTGGGGGACGTCCCTCTCACTTCTCAAAATCCTAATTTTGTCCCCTTCACTTTTAATATTTTGAGTAAATTTTCTTAGAAAGCCTCAATTAACATCATCCTCTGAAGAAAGAAATGTTAACACACTTATCTAAGTTGTCTTCAGTTATAACCGTGCGCTCAAAGAAATGAGCTTAGCAAGACGCAGCAAGTATTCTGTCGGTATGTATTGCGGTCTATCACAGTGTCTTTTTACGTATTACCACTGAGGACATGAAGTCTTAAAAGTCCAACTGAAATTAAATTGCATGTTGTCTGTCAAATTGCTTAATTTTGTCATTTTGAGTCTCTTCGTTGTTTTGGATCTCTTAGTGGTTGTTTGTGTGTCTTTATAGTCGTTTTTAACCTCTTTTTAGTTGTTTTGCTCATCTTCACGATCATTTGCATATCTTTGAAGTTGCTTTGTGCCTCTTTGTGGTCATTTTGAGTCTTTATGGTTGTTTTATGTCTCTTTGTAGTCTGTGTCTCTTTGTGGGCATTTTATGTATTTTTGTAATCATTTTGAGTCTCTTAGTCGTCGTTTTGAGTCTCTTTGTGGTTGTTTTGAGTGTCTGTGGTCATTTTGAGTCTTTCTGTGGTTGTTTTGAGTCTCTGTGTTGTTTTAGGTCTCTTAGTAGTCATTTTGTGTCACTTAGTGGTCATTTTGAGTCTATTTTTAGTCGTGTTTTACCTCTTTGTAGTTGTTTTGCACGTCTTCACGATCATTTGCATATCTTTGAAGTTGCTTTGTGCCTCTTTGTGGGCATTTTATGTATTTTTGTAATCATTTTGATTGTTTGATTCTGTGGTTGTTTTGATTGTTTTGATAATTTTGAGTCTCTTTGTGGTCATGTTGCATTTCTTTGTGGTTGTGTTGCATTTCTTTGTGGTCATATAGCGTCTCTTTGTGGTTGTTTTGTGCCTCTGTAGGCATTTTGCACCCATTTCTGGTCATCTGCATCTCTTTGTAGTCACTTTGCACCTCCTTGTGATGGTATTGCTCCTCTTTGTCATCATTTGCTTCTCTTACAACAACAATAACTTTGTTCTATATCATGATAATGCTGATTTTTCAACCAGTGGTTATTGCATTAATGCCAGCTACACAGAATAAAGCTCTGTCTGTCATGACAATAGCACTGTACTGAAGGCCTTTCCTTTACTCTGGTGACTCTCTTTACAGCCATCTGAAGACAGCAGGTATCTGTTATATCTACAGTATCTGGAGTGATGATGTCACTGCTAAGCTGCAACTACATTTTGTTCAACCAGCGTCAGACTGTTGTAAAATAACCAAAGAACCCTCCGTGCTTATGTGCACATCAAACATGTCGTTATGATTAGTTATTCGACACAGTTTTTGTGCACATCATCATGATTTTATTTCAAAATGACCATATTAGCTTACCAACACACAGGCAAACTACATTGTTCCTTTATCACTTTGGGGTACTTAAAACACCCATGAAGTCCAGGGGCCAATGGCTGTGTATCATTCACCTCACCAGCAGGGACCTCATCACTCCAGATACTGTAGATTTAACAGAACCTGCTGTCTTCAGATGGCTGTAAAGAGTCACCATAGTAAAGGAAAGGCCCTCAGTACAGTTCTATTGTCATGACAGACAGAGCTTTATTCTGTCTAGCTGGCATTAATGTCATAACCACTGGTTGAAAAATGAACATTATCATGATGTCGAACAAATGAACTAAATTACATATACTACCAAATAGGCTAGAAATGATTGAAAAGTATCATAAACCACCAAAAAGAATACAGTTAGTTAGTGATTTCAGTTTTTTAAGTGAACTCAGGCTGATTAATCATCATTTTAGACTATGATGTCTGAAGGTTGGCAAACATGCTGATCAACCATACTTATCTATCATTGACCGTGATTATTGACTTGACTCTTCATCGATAAATGCATCAAAATTGAGAATTTGACTGCTGAACTTTTTGGGGAAAAAAAAGAAAATCCTAGGGGATTGAGGAGGGATGACCTCTGACCCCTGTGGTGGGTAACGTCACAGAAGGCCTACTCATAAAATGCACTGACTTCACTGATACCGAATCTCCCTCCAAACTAAATTGAAAAGCTGACGGCCCCTGAATATGATCTGATCAATACCACGTTGGCAGATTGATTTGTTTACTATGTAATGTCACAGGACTGATAAATTCCATAGGTTGTGTCGGCCATGTAATGTAGTCAACAATGAACAACAGCTATGAAACTGAACATTGGCTTGATAATGTTGTATAATGTGAAGTTATTTGGTAGCCTACTGTGTGAGAGAATGTGTATTTTTTTGGATCAATAAGTGTGGCAGCAATCGCTTCAGGGTGCCGGATCAGGACACTATTTTGTGCTCAGGTGAGAGTGTAGAAACAGAAAGATGCAGAGTCCAAGTGTAGAGTTAAGGCTGTTTATCTTGATGCATATCAAAGCATACAAAATAATGGTGTGGGAATTGAGCCTAATGAGAAATTAAAGTGTTAAATGCAAGGTAGTTGCAGTTTCTGTATATTTTCCATGGACGCACACATGAAAATAAATGTCCATTAGGCATCAATCATAGCAGGTGAAGCCCAGCCGTCTTCTCCTTATCTGTATTTCTCCCTCAGTGCTGTATTTGGGGGCCTACTCAGTGCAGGCACACTGATGGCACATGCACAGCGTATGATCAAGCACAGGAGATAGGAGGAGGAGACATGCACAGTAGAGGAGTGCAAGGGATTAGGTGGAAGTGTCAGGTGTGTTGAAAGGAGTAGCCACATAGTGCTTCTCACCTGCCGACATAATGAAACAGCCCATAGTAAGAGTGTGAGAGAGAAAAGTGTCAATTATGTGAGAGTTCTGAATAACATCTGTAGAGACTCTCCCTGTAATTTATCACACATGTGTTAATGAAAAGAACAAAACAAAAAAATATATATTTATGTAGCTATGTACAGTATGTATTTATTTGTGTATTTATTTAGCCTATTTATCTTCTACTGTTACCCCGATCCTGTGCTTAAAGAATGTTACACTTTTATAGAATGACCAAACTACCTTCTTGGTTTTTATTTTGACATGTTTGCTTTCACTTCCGGGTAACGTGACTGCCGTTCTTCGCTCTTGGATTCAAAAGAGAAAATGACAGAAAGAAACTTGCAAAAACTAAAAATTGGATCGTTTCTTTTAATTTGTTTTTTTCGTTTTTTGTTTGGAAACAAAAAACATTTAAAATGAAAAAAACGCGTGACTCCCGTTCTTCAATTAAAAATTAATAATGATAAAGGGAATTAGCAAAAACCAAAAATGGCTCGGGTTTGATTTGTTTTTCGTTTTTTGATTTAAAAAACGAGAAACGAGAAAACGGTCGTTTTTCGTTTTTGAATTCCAAAGGAATTACGGATTATCCGTTGATACCCAGACCATCAATCAATTCACTGCAGTGAATTGGTGATGTCTATATGTTAATGCTGATAAACACTTGTGATATTAGAGCCTAATAAAAAGTCTTACAGAGAGATTCAAAAGATACTTGAAGTAACCAGGTGACCTAATATTTAATTTTGCTTATTAATATTGGGTGTTTTTTTATTTTCATAAGTGAACTAAATTCATTGCTACTTTATTATTTTATTTGCACCTTTGTTAATAAATACCCAAAGCTTGGGAATTTTGTATTTAAAGCATACTCATGGTGTAGTTCATCTTACATATTTCAGGTTTTGTTGAACTATTTACAAAAGGTCAATTGAATTAATATACCAGACTAAAAACTTAGTTGGATACATACTTTTATTGTATTTCTTTAATCTTATTGGAGGCACTGCCATTCATTTTGTAGTTCCAGAATAAGAGAACAGAAGTTGTGAAATTCAAAATAGTTTACAAGTACAAGTAATAGCGCCACTTAATTTGAAACAGAACCCAGGCCCCGCCCATACTACTACCTTTACAAGACTCACCTAATATTGTATTGATACATGGGACGGGTGCTATAGATAGATAGATAGATAGATAGGCTGTAACTGGGATTATGATTATAGCCATGGGATGATATATTGTGGCTCTAATAAGGAAAAGGGTAACGCCTGCCCACTACTCCATGCCACCAAATGTTATTAATGACTACTGTTAATGATTCTGACCTGATGAAGATCCAAGTAGGGTTGAAACGTAGTCATTTATAAAAAAAATTGTGGCATGGAGCAGTTTAGATGCGTTACCTTTTTCCTTATTGACGCTGTGCTGATACGATAAGTATTACAAAGGAAATGCAAAAACTTAATGCAATGGAATGCAAAATCGGAATCAGAATTAGTTTATTGCCCAAATATGTGTACACATACAATAAATTTGACTCTGGTTCAGGGTTGGAAATTAGCACCAGTCAAATGCTGGTAAAATATGCAAGTGGCTGCTAGATTTGCTTCACTGACCAGCCAAAAAAAACAATGGTAGTTTATTGAGTGGCTGGTAGATTTTGGAATTCACCAGCCACAGCGGCAGGTGGACAAAAAAAACATTTTTTTAATAATAAAAAAAAATTAGTTTCCAACACTGCTCTGGTTTTCGTTGTCCACTGTGATTTGTTATCAGCCCATTAAATGGCCGTTATCAGTTGTTATCACGGCCATTCTAATGCTTCAGATGGGCCAAACTGTGTTGAAAGTGCAACGGTCGCAGTTTTAAACACTTGGTTAACGTTGCGAATGGAAACAAAACAACAACAAAACCACTTGGTTAGGTTTAGGAAAAGATCATGGTTTGGGTCAAAATAAGTATGTTTGTTACGTAACTTAAGTTACGTACGTAAGTTAAAATAAGTCAATGTGTTGACTCGGTCTCCTTGTTGGAAGTCCAGTGTTGATTTTTCCACCATCCATCCACCCACCCCGACCTCCTCCCTACGCGGACTCTGTCGCTCTTTATAGTACTACAACTGATTTCCTCCTTTGCTCCTGTCATAATGATAGCCATTAGAGGTGGTAGGCGTCGTCTTTTTGCATTCGTATTGGTGATCAACCTGTGGATAGTTGATAACAGCCTGCTGAACCTAATAGTAGGTGTAGCAGGCTGTTGTTTTGTGCCTCTGTAGGCATTTTGCATCCATTTCTGGTCATCTGCATCTCTTTGTAGTCGCTTTGCACCTCCTTGTGATGGTATTGCTCCTCTTTGTCATCATTTGCTTTTCTTATGGTCGTTTCACGTCTCTGTGCTCGTTTTGCGCTTCAGTGTGGTCGTTTTGTGTCTCTTTGCAGTCACTTTATGCTTTGTGTCTCATGGTTGTTTTGCATCTCATTTTTGTTGATTTGCGTCTCTTTGTGGTCGTTTTGCATTTCTTTGTGGTCATTTTGCATCTCTTTTAAGTCATGTAGCGCCTCTTTGTAGTTGTTTTGTGCCTTGTCATGGTCATTTCCATCTCTTTTAAGTTACTTTGTGCTGGTTTGTGGTCATTTAGCATCTCTCTTTTAGTAACTTTGTGCCTCCTTGTGGTCATTTCGTTTGTCTTTGAGTTGGACATGATATTACCTAATATGTTTAAATCACACAGACAAACAACAGATTTAACAGCAGAAGAGGCAGAGAAGTGAAGTAACAAGCTGTTTTCCATTTTGTCCAGTTCAGACTGAGTGATGGACTCTGAAGCCAGAGGGACGATGGAGATGCCGGCGCTCGGCCGGCCTTTCAGACTCGGAATGTTGTACGACTGCCGCAAAGACTCACTCATCCCTGGTAAGGATTTACATGTAAAGATACTTAATGCATCACAACCAAACTTTCAGTATTTAAAGTTGTATTCAACAATGTTTCATCTCAACCATAAAATGTAACTGGGAGGTTGTGATTTTGAGAACTAGCCTGCACGCTAACAATAATACAAAGGTCACAATCTCATAATTATCTGCTCTAAGAGGACTATGCTCTCCTGGGCCACCAACTATTGCAATCAAAGGATCAGGTTCAATCAGCTACACAAAAACTTCTAAGAGAGTTTGGAAAATAGATTTCTAATAGTTAGCAGGGAGCTGCCTACAATGGTCACATATACATGAGGATTTATTTTGGCATGTTTTACTTTGGAGTAATGAAGATGATGCAGTACTTTGAACTAGCCCATACCTAATACATATTGATGCTGTATGTACATTCTTCAAGGCAACTTCCCACTGTTCCTCCGTTATATCCAATCCCAGATCATTCTACCAAGAGGATTTCAGAATAACTAGGGAAGTGTTGTGCAAAAATAGAGAAATAATCGTATACAAAGGATATTTTGCTGGTTTAGCTGAGGGATTGAAGGTGAATAAAGATTCCATGGATGTATTGTAGGGCAATCTAGGAAAGGAAAATGTCTTCCATTTAATAAAATTGCGGATTTGGAGAAATCTGAAGAATTGAGTTTGTGGAGATTAAATTTAATGCACAACTGTTCAAAGGAGGGGAATATTCAGTCAATGTAAAGAGCTTTCAACACTTTTACATTTCCAAAAACTGAAAGTAAGATAGTCCCATACTGCCACTAGGTTTAGGTATTTATTCTATTCTGTTTGTTTTTTTGTTCCAAATAAAGTGGGTTATTACTTTATCTAGATTTGTAAAAAAAAAACTTTAAAAAAAGGATCAGGATGCACTGAAATATACATATATATCTTTTAAGTATATTAATTTTAACAGCGTTGATTTTTCTAATGAAATGGGGAGACAGGGCCACCTATCAGCAATAGTGCACTCGGGTAGTGTCTTAAAATTCTATTTAAATGAGTCCGAGCTGGGTACAACGCCGCTGGGAGATGTGAATATGACATACACTGAGCTTTTGGTATTTATAGGATATAGTTCGCCATTTGACAAATTCCCTTAATAGACCCTACCCTACTCTCAGAACAGACCTAATATTTGGTATTGATTTAAATCGGTTTGTTATGTATAACAATAAATCATATGCATATAATGAGACTTCTCGTCCGTCGTTGTAAGGGGAAGTATGTTGATTTGAAGGAATAGTTCTGGATCAAAGCAAGAGGAGAGACATATAATAGCTTCACCCATGAGATGAATTTGTCACCAAATCCAAACCTCTCGAGAACCGAGAAAAGAAAGTATTTTACTTTTCTGGTTTATTGAAATAAACAGAGGAGGGACAGGTAGACAGTTAAAGGGACTGTTTGCAACTTTTTAAGCATATAAATGTACCGGGTCGGGACATATGCGCGCTCGCGTGTGGCCGGAGCCTCTCCTCCTCTGCCTGCTTGCCTTCACTCACACTCACTCCACACTGCAGACGAGTTAGTTTAGCTCTGAGAATATCTAGTGAATGTACAGTGGACGTTTGTGCAGAAATAAATGCTGCAGCTCCTCCAGACCAACAGAGGTTTCCCGTGTCTTGTGAAGTGACGGAGCTCAGTAGCGAATAACGTTATCGTCTCTGACCGGGTGCCGGTGTCTCCCTGCAGGCGCAGTCGGGATACACCGGCACCCGATCGGCGGCGATAACGTGTCTCGCTGTGGAGCTCCGTCACCGACCCGCTTTTCCTGCTCAATCCCTCTCCGGAGGGAGACACCGGAGGCTGAGCAGGAAAAGCCAGCATTGATTCATGGAGAGACCTTCGTTTGGTCAGCTAACATTACTGCCAAGCAGCTGAAATATAGAGTGATATTGTGGTTTTAGCTGACGTGTGTCGCCTCACTGTTTTGAGCGATGCTCGTTCATGTCTATGTAGAGCGATCACAAGCGCGAGCCTGAAGCTGACTTTCGTTGACTTCACGGCCACAGGTCACTGTTAATAAGCATTTCTGAAAGTTACAAATAGTCCCTTTAACATGAGATCAAGGCTGAAGTAATTCAAATATTACATTTGAAAACTCAACAGCAACAACTGTTTCCTGACACAATGGCCTGGATATTCTGGAGAAAGTCGTTTTTCTGAAGAAATAACCCATATCCCAAAGTGTGTTCGGCACGTCCCGGACGCACTGCGGTTCAACAACAACAATGATGCCCTATAACAGTTATGATAATAGTCAACATCATAAAACGTATCCACCTCTTTTGTCTGGTAAGGAATAAGGGATCTCTTTATTATCATACAACCTCTTGGAGGTATTATATAACTGAAGAAACAATTCCACAATTTTCAAGTATGGTGAGGAGGATGACTTGAATTTAGTTTGTATGAGTATCTAATCTGTCTTTTCTGACGTAACAGCACATTCTCCTGTCTGACTGGTTCTGGAAGCTGAACTTGATTTTCACTTATTTTTCAGGAATGACACTGTGGGACCATGATGATCTGATGAAAAATATTAGCGACAGACCACAGAACTATAATGACTTTGAGATAGTTGCATCGGAATCAATTTCAGATAAATCTTCAGCACTAAATGTTGATGCATCGCTGAAGGCAAGTTTCTTTGGTGGACTGGTTGAGGTTGAAGGATCGGCAAAATACCTGAAAAATAGTACGACATCCAAAAGTCAGGCCAGGGTAACACTGAATTACAAAACTACCACAAAGTTCCAGGAACTGTCGATGAATCATCTTGGAAGAGGCAATGTGAAGCATCAGTATGTCTTTGAGAAAGGATTAGCAACACATGTAGTCACTGGTATCCTTTATGGGGCACAAGCCTTCTTTGTCTTTGACCGTGAGGTGTCTGAAAAGGAAAATCATCAAGACATTCAGGGCAATTTGAAAGTCATGATCAAGATGATTCCTTGCATTGCGATAGAAGGTGAAGGTTCGCTGAGAATGGAAGACAAGGACAGAGAAAATGTTGAGAAATTCTCCTGCAGATTCTTTGGAGACTTTTCCCTTCAGAAACCTCCTACATCCTTTCGGGATGCAGTGGAAGTCTATCAAAGTCTGCCAAAATTGCTGGGAGTCAATGGAGAAAACGCCGTACCGATGAAAGTTTGGCTGTTGCCACTGACAAGTCTGGATTCTTCTGCTGCTAAACTCGTACGTCAGATAAGTCTAAGATTAGTTCAAGAATCCCAGAGTGTCCTGGAGGACTTCAGTGAGCTGGAAATGAGGTGCAATGATGCATTTAAAACCACCACTGCACAGCGTTTCCCACAGATTGGCAAAAAGATTAAAACTTTTAAAGAGATGTGCTCTGAGTTCAGACTGGAACTCCAACGAACCTTGGCAAAGAAACTTCCATTAATCCGAGGAGGTGGAGAAGAGGAGGCTGTGCTCGCTGAGATCTTGAAGAAGAGATGCTCTTCTCCTTTCAACAGCAAAAACCTGAATGAGTGGATGGACTGTAAAGAGAGAGAAGTCGACACATTAAAATCTTTCACCAACATGATGAAAAACACCAAGATCGTTCCATCTCAAAATCACCTGTATAAGGAAAGCCTCAGTGCAGAGCATGCTATGTGCTTTGTTTTCACCTCGCTGGGAATTGCTGAACCGTACCTCTCAACTTTATCAAACTACTTAAAACAAACACCAGACGACCCTCAAGATCCACGCACTCAGGATGTAGAGAAGGAACAATGGCACGCCTCAAAAGAAGTAGCAGATGTGATGAGGAATAAAGCAAAGCTCTTCAGTGACTTTGCAGAGGCCAACAAGGAGAACAAGAACATTAAGTTCTTGACAGTGGGATTAACAAATGAGACACAGAAAGGTTCAAGCATCTACCTTTATAAAGATGGCTTTTCAGTCAATGAGAACTTTGAGCCACCTTCAAAGCCTGAAACAGTAACAGTAAGTGATATAAACCACAACAGTGTGACACTGAAGATTTCTCCACCCAGATTTGGAGCAGAGAACATCACCTCCTACTCTGTTGAGTACTGTGTCACTGGAGAGGATGGATGGAAACAGAAGACAGCATCAACAGCTGTAGAAGTCACAGTGACCAATCTGAGTCCTAACTCCGAGTATATGTTCAGATGCAGAGCAGTGACCTCAGCGGGTGTTGGGCCAGCCAATGAAGGTAGTGGTTCCATTAAAACCTTACCTTGCAGCCCTCCTGGAAAACCTCAAGTTGAACCAAACTCAAGTGAGATATCAGTTAGCTGGGAGAAACCTGCTGAGCTTGGACAAGATGTCCACATCTTGAGCTACATTGTGGAGTACGCCGTAAAGGACAAATGGGTGAATGAGGAAGATATCCAATGGAGCCGAATGATGTCGAGAGCTGAAAAGGCAATCATTTCAGGGCTTCAGTCAGAGACAGAATATGTCGTCAGGGTCCGATGTGATTGTGGTGTAGACGGCGGAAGCAAAGAGAGCATCACTGTCAATGTCAGCACAATACAAATTTCATTCAAAATGTATCACAAATCGCCCTCAGTTAATCAACTCACTCTGGCAGAAGAAAACATGGACATCTTTGGATGCCGGAGGTTTAACTTTGGCAAAGAAAGCACGATGCAAAATCGCACAATAATGGTTCTTGGAGCGACCGGATCAGGAATGTCCACTCTGATCAATGGAATGATCAACTACATCCTAGGTATAAAATGGGAAGATTCATATCGGTTTAAGTTAGTTGATGAAGGTCAGGCGAAATCACAAGCTCACAGCCAGACTTCTGAAGTCACTGTGTACAAGATCAACCACCAGGATGATTTTAAAATAGATCACTCACTGACCATTGTGGACACTCCAGGGTTTGGAAATACAAGAGGCATAGCAAGAGACAGAGAGATCACAGAACAGCTACGTAATCTCTTCTCTGCTGAGCACGGCATCAGTGACATTGACGCTGTGTGTTTCGTAGCTCAGGCTTCTTTAGCACGACTCACTCACACACAGAAATATGTGTTTGATTCGGTGCTGTCAATCTTTGGCAAAGATGTGGCGGACAACATCCAGATTCTGGTGACATTTGCAGACGGCCAGCAACCACCAGTTCTAGAGGCAATCAATGCTGCAGATGTCCCATGTCCTAGAACAAAAAACGGGCTGCCAATTTACTTCAAATTCAACAATTCTGCATTGTTGGCAGACAACAAATCATCTGCAGCAGACAACATGAGTGATGAAGATGAAGGAGGAGAATTTGATAAGATGCTCTGGGACATGGGGACAAAAAGCATGAAGAGGTTCTTTGTTGCTTTGAATAGCATTGAAACCAAAAGCTTGATAATGACAAAAGAGGTCCTCAGAGAAAGAAAGCAGCTTGAGAATTCAGTTGAAAACTTGCAGGAGCAGGTTAAAGTCGCGTTAACCAAGCTTGAGGAGCTAAAAGAGACAACTGCGATACTTAAAGATCATGAGGCAGAGATCACCAGAAATGAAAAATTTGAGATCGAACGCACTGTCACACAGTGTTTTAAAGAAGATCTTTCTGGTACTGGAATTAACATCACCAATTGTCAGCAGTGTCACTTCACCTGCCACACGAATTGTCCCTATGCAAATGATGCAGATAAAAAACACTGCGATGCAATGGGATCAAATGGATACTGTACTGAGTGTCCAGGCAAATGTTATTGGAATGTACATTTTAATCAGAGGTACAGATGGGAATATAGGGAAGTTAAGAAAAAAGAAACATATGAAGAGCTGAAAAGAAATTACCTGAAAGCCTCAGAGGCTAAGGTAACTGTTCAGGCGGTGGTTGTAGAACTGAAGGCTCAATACCAACGTCTGGAGGATAAGGTAGTGAACCTGATGGAGAGCTCTGGTAAGTGCTTAAACAGACTTAAAGAGATAGCACTGAAGCCGAATCCTCTCTCTACTCCAGAGTACATTGACATGATGATTGAGGGAGAGAAATCTGAGGCCAAGTCTGGCTGGAAGCAACGAGTTGACTACCTGATAGCCATGAAAACAAAAGCAGAGATCATGGCTAAAGTAGGCAGAAGAGAGGAACTCCTCCCTCATCAAGAATCTCAAATCTAGGCCAACCAAAACCATGATGAGACCAAAACAGATTCCATCAAGACCAAGACGAGACCTATTCTGACATGTATATAAAAATAACTGTAAAGGATTGTGAGTGACACTGATCAAGGCCCAGACGGGACCAAGACTTTTTAATGGCTATAGCCAGTGTTACGACGACACAAGTTCACGGGACCTGTAGTTTATTTTTTTTCAGTGCTTAACTAGAAACTGTTGTAGTGGAACTGATTTTTTTTAGAACATAGAAAGTAAACTTTGAAAGAAATGCTGAATGAGAGATTGTATTGAGTTACAGAAGCCAGTGGAACAGAAGCTAAACAGGAAGTGAAGTCAGGACTTCAGCTCTTAATAAAGTGCTCCAGGGATGATGTATTATTGTAGGCCAACCAGGAAGTTAGTATTGCCCTGGTTCTCTTGACAAAACGCCAACGGGATTGCTCCATTGGGTTTTGGATTATCGGAGAAAATGAACTCTGTTAAAAACAAATGTTTATGATACTCACACAGTTTGTTACGTAAGATAATCCTCACAAATGAACAGCACTTTATGATTTTTGAAGTGTGAATGCAATCGCCAGAAATAAAAAGGCAAAAGTGAGCATGGCTCACATACCCCCGCTCACTGCTTGACCCCTGCTAAAGTAAGGCCAAAGGTTTGGCCCTTTTCTAACCACCAAAAGGCACAAATACACCACACTGTCAACCATTATACCAAATTTGAAGTTCCTAAGTTAAATACATTTTGAGTTCTACTCCTGAAACGAAAGTGTGACACGCAAACGGACAGAAGGAAATGCGGAGCACCATATACCCCCGACTACGTTGTCGCGAAGGTATAAAACGCTAACGTGAGGCTATAAACAAACTACACCGCAGTCTCATCTGTGCAAGTATACACAACGAAGCTGTAAAGGTGGACGAGTCGGCATGATGACGTTTAGTAATCTCATTTAGCCACTTGTTAACAACCGCATTTTTTTAAGACACGTAAAAGCTTCAAAATTCACCAGTGGGATATTTATTGACGTATTTTATGTTGTAGAACAAAATGTTAAAATCTCTTCAGCTTGTGTTAACCACAGACCTTATTTCAGACATCTAACTAATAACTCATTGACATCCAGACAAGGGAACCAGAAGTGCAAAAATGCTGACTCATTTCCAGGTTTTAGAACTCATTCCTGTAGCACTCTATTCTGAGAAATGGTGGTACAGGTGGTAAAATTTTTCTTTTTAAGTCTAGGGGATGTAATTACCACGAAGCCATCCAGCTGTACCAGCTACTAACAGGCCACAATATTAACTCAATATCTTCGGTTGACACAAACAAGAAAGGATGTCCCTGATAACCATGAGAGAAAAAGCAGACCATGTGTCTCGATACCGAGAGACTTAAATGACATTGAAGAAGAAAAGCTGAAGCATAAATGTGTGTGAGATAAAGAGTGAAGCTGTTCACAGTTTTCTTTTGTACAAACATATTCCTGCTGGAGTTATTTGCTATTTTTGTTCTGTTTACTAAAAAGGAAAACACACATTTACCATGTGTGGTGATAAATGTTTAAGTGTGATCACATTTTGTGCTGAAACCATTAACTTCCTGACACCAATGTAAAGTTTAAACCTGCAGCTCTATTAACTCAGCAATCTGAATACTGAAAATGTGATAGTTTGTTTTATTTTCTATTATGATCATTTAATTATATTTTCATGAAAATGTTTAGATATATCTACACTGCACCCAATTTACATTGGTCAATACTGGGTTTTAAACAGGAATTAATTCAAAACTAGCTATTTAATATATATATATTTTTTTTTAAATCTGCTTTTATCTTATTTTTTAAATTTGAAAAATATCGTTAATGTGAATACCTTTTAATAATTCTATTGATGTGCATTGAAAAGCATTTTATTGTCCTGGAGTAATAAGGTGAATGTTGGAGAAATGATTAACAATAAATCATATCTGATATATATAAACTGTGTTGTGTGCTGTCCTCTGATGTGTCATTGTGTTCTTTGGCCCTCTGCAGTTAACTTTCAAATCAGCCTTCATCCTGGTGGCATCAACTTCAAATCATCGAAAATGATCTTCATTTTCTCACATAGTTCGAGATCTTTTGGACATTCATACATTTACTGTAAATATCAAAGACATGCAAAAAAGTTGACCATATATACACACAATATATTTATTGAAGAAGATGGAGGTTAATTGGACAGTTAAACTTTATGGTATGGAGCCCCCGAAAGGAAACAGTGTTGGGAATGTTTTTTTCTCAAGTACTTTTACATTACCTCACAATATGTTTTGCATTCCCACTAACCTATAAGGTAAGGCTGAGCTGTATTATGACTGAGTTTTGTATCATAGATAGATAGATAGATAGATAGATAGATAGATAGATAGATAGATAGATAGGCTGCAGCTGGGATTATGACTATAGCCATGGGATGATATATTGTGGCTGTAATAAGGAAAAAGGTAACGCCTGCCCACTACTCCATGCCACAAAATGTTATTAATGACTACTGTTAATGATTCTGACCTGATGAAGATCCAAGTAGGGTTGAAACGTAGTCATTAATCAATTTTTTTTGTGGCATGGAGTAGTGTAGATGTGTTACCTTTTTCATTATTGACGCTGTGCTGATACGATAAGTATTACAAAGGAAATGTAAAACTTAATACAATGGAATACAAAGTCGGAATCAAAATTAGTTTATTGCCAAAATATGTGTACACATACAATAAATTTGACTCTGGTTCAGGGTTGGAAATTAGCACCAGTCAAATGCTGGTAAAATATGCAAGTGGCTGCTAGATTTGCTTCACTCACCAATCCAAAAAAACAATGGTAGTTTATTGAGTGGCTGGTAGATTTTGGAATTCACCAGCTGCAGCAGCAGGTGGACAAAAGGAATTTGTTTCCAACACTGCTCTGGTTTTCGTTGTCCCCCTTGATTTGTTATCAACCCATTAAATGGCTGTTATCAGTTCAATCAGGAGAGACCCCGTATAGATTGAACAATAATTTATTACATAATGCATGATAAGAAGAATAGTGCAAAGTCTTTGGCGATTAGACTCCATCGTGACGTAGTATATAAAAGGGGGTAGTGATGCCGTGATGAGATTAGGTATATTCCCTCCAAAAAGAAGTAGTTTAGAACGGAGGATTTTCTACACTACAAATACATTACCTTACTGCAGTTGTGGATTCCTAAGCAGAATTAGACATTAGACATGGAAGAAAATTACAAAAGTAAAACATTTATAAGTTATGCTGTCATAACACCATAATGTAAGGCTGAGGAACCATTACCCGGTGCAATGAGTGATGTTATAAGAACATGTATAAGGAATTAGGTCCAGTGCTAAAGAGAGGTCAAGTGGGCCAGTGCCAAGAATGGGAACATGTTAGACCAGTGCAACTAGTGGATTCAATAAAAGACCTGGCAATAGTGGGGTCAAAAAAGACATTTGCAAAATAAAACAGTGAATATGTAGTAATCAAGAACTCATATTTGAGCAATTAGCCGAAATGCTAAGAATTGCTTGTAATAATCTGAATTAATTAAACTGAACAGATACCTGATGAATGCCGAGGTCAGCTGTAACCGGAACCAGATAAAATAGAGGGACGTTTAGCAGCAATGCAGCCGCTTAACTGAAACACCACTACCAGTTATAGGAGGAGCTAGCATTTTGCTGTTGTTACTGTGACAGGCCATGATGACTTTCTGTGCAGATGAACGCGTGATGCCTCCGTTCAATCTGAAGAATGTACTATTGGGATGCCAATGATTGAGGGACACACGAACTAAGGTGATTGTGTTCCGATGAAGGCCCCGACATGTAGCCCACGAGCCAATGATGAATACTGGAGTAAGAGGGAGGCTGGTGCTGAGACCCTGTCGTTATATTCTCCCCCCAAAAAAACCCACAGATGACGTGTCCATGGGAACTGAGTCTGAGGAATTTGCCTGCTCGTGAAGAAGAATGTATGCCGTTATGCTACTGCACAGTTGTGTGTGATGTTGAGATGAGGTCAGCCATGACTAAACACTGTTTAAAGTGGATCGTGTGATCGAGCATATGTCAGAAGGTGACGTGTCCCTAGCTATATGGTCCCAGTTGAACGCCGTAGCTGCACCGTGGTTATGAGGTGACGCCAGAGGTGACGTTGTTTCAACATCCAATACATTCTGACATCTGTTATATATCATAGAATATGTATGAACAGTCTAAATTTCATGAGAGTAATTTTAAGTTAAAAAAATACTGTATACAGATTAATACCAACCATATTCTTTAAATGAAGTATTATTCTGGAGAAAAAAAGTATTTTACAAATATCCAACTAAGTAGAGATTGTCAACTGTGAGAGTATTGTAGCAGCACGCTTCAGGTGTCTACCTAAACTAGCTTAATGTTCCAGAATGTGACATCATTAAAGGATAAAGACATCACTGTAATGCATAAAAGAATATGTATGAACATTCAAAATGACATATGGAAAACTAAATTTAAAATTGTTTTTAAAATTCTTCATCCTTAGTAAAGATTTTTATTACAGTTGGAAATCTGGAACTCAGTCCTGTTTCATTAAAATTTCGTGAGAGATTTTTATTTTTTTTAAGTATAGAATATGACATCATTAAAGGAAGATGACATCACTGTAATACATACAAGAATATGTATGAACATTCTAAATGACGGATGGACAACTAAGGGTGCTTTCACATTAGGGACCCGGGCCCAGATCCGAGTACACTCGTCCCCAAAGTCCAGTTCGATTGATTAGTGTGATTGCTCCGTACCGTACTCGGGAACGGTTCGTCGATCCGTACCCGAGTCCACCTGAAAAGGTGGTCTGGACTACGGATCATGTGTACTCAGGTACGGTTCGCATCAAGTGTGAAAGCCAACGGTACCAAAACACGGAAGTGGACCGCTATTTAACGCGAGTAACGTTAGCAGATAGCGATTACTTTTGACAGGTCAAGCTTTTTTCAACGCCGCCGGTCTCCTCCAAAATCTGTATACATAAAAAAGTTTCATATCTATCGATATCGATCTCATCCTCTGAACTGCACGGCTGTGGATGATACAGCAGGAAGGCCGGCTAGAGGTTCCTTAAAACATAGACAATAGGCGATGGGGTTGAGTGATGTTTGTTATTTTATTTAGCTAATTTAATGGTCTGTCTGCGAAGAACGAGAGACGCTCAGTTTTTCAGTGGGCAGAGAGAGAGAGACGGGGGTGCGGGGGAAACAACGTGTACAGTTGTCCTACTTTCACATCAAACTCTGTGAAATAAGAGTTTATTTCGGCCGAACCAGAGTTGGTGATTGTTGGAAAGACTAACGACGACAGTAGTGGTGAGTTTTATTTAGTTTCCGTCCAGTTTGAATGAAGTGTTTTACGACGCTCTGCCACTGAAACAGCTGATCTCAACATAAACAAATACACATGGATGATGAAGCAAGTGTACTCGGGTACGGAACAACTTTACTAATGTGAAAGCTGACCAGAGAGTGGGGGGCAATCGTACTCGGGCACAGTACGGATCAATCGTACCTATTGTGAAAACGCCCTAAATCCACACCCAGTACCACTCAGAAATCCCCAGGATGTATCCTAATCAAAAAAAAGAAAAAAAAAGAAAATGCAGATATGGCAGACATATCAGTACTCTTAGTGCCAAGTTGCCTCAGATCAATCTTTATTTCCTAATGTTGGACATGTCCAAAATGTGGGACACTGAAAAGTCTGTTAAACGGCCTAATTCACCTTGATTAATGTAGGAAGCATTCAAGGCTAAATGTACAATCCCATGTTCAGTAATTTTACCTCTCACAATGTTATCGCTGTTACAAAATCTATGCTTATAGGCGTGGATGTTACATGGAGAATAAAACAACATCAAACATTTAGGCATATTAGAAAGACATTAAATAGCCTATATTATCATATCTGTTATGCAAAGAAAGCAAACATAAAGCTAAAAATTCACGAATCTGCTGTGAATTGCAAAGTTAAAATGTTAAACTGTTAAAAAAAATTTCATTTAACTATACAGGGAACACATTCAACCGTAACATAGGGCCTATTTGAAGACAACGCATCAAACCTGAACCTGCGTAAAACCATTGCTTACCACACACTGCATTATGGATAATGATTGAATAACCTACAATGCATAGGCATAAAAACAACAACCTGCAGTAGTTAATATCTAATTATATATTTTTTTAATAATATCTAAAAAAAAAATGCATTAGAAGAATAAAACCTATAAATAACCATTGTTATTTCACAATCCATGCTGTCCCACATTAGGCAAATCATCCTGTCCCACTTTTCAAAACCATATTAATTTTCCCAAGTGGGACAATGAAAGATTTGATTGAAATAACACCATATTATAATATTTTTTGATGAAAAAGCATATCATAAACATATCCTGATAACAAAATTGTTTTATTTATAAGAAATGTATACCCTTAACATTAAGTTTGTCTAAACATTATGTTACTGACCTTCTTGTTTGAAGATTGCTACACCCTAATCTATGATTGGACATTTGAGAAGTCATGTGATTTTGATCACATGACACCACAGCTTGTAGTAACCAATAGCTTTATTGTCTTTTATTTGTTTGAGGAAGACCTTAGGTCTTTTTCATTGTGCTAACGTGTGTCCTCGTTTCCTTTCCTCGCCTCCTCTCCTCCCATCTTAGTCCCTCAACCCACTGGAGCTTATAGGTGTCGCACATTATGACAACTCACCCTACACAAACCCATTTTTATAAGACATTAATAAAAGCTTACCATTTTGGGGATGTTCGGAATGTCTAATAATTCTCTGAAAAATGTTAAATAAATAAACCAAACATTTACTATTAATGTGTCATATTAACCTAATTGGATATGCTGCAGTGATGTTTCTGTGTTCTTTTAATCCTCCTACAATGCTCAAGTTCATTAGGCCTGTAAGAATACATATGCTGCATTAATGCTTGGTTGGGTCAAATATAGACAAGATCTCCTAATGTCTACAATGGTTTCTTTTAATTATTCCAAGTTCCAGCACTCAAGTAGTCATTCATGCTGGAGTGTGCGAGCGTCTGCATCAAAGTGAATGAGTCATAAAATCATACTGCAGTATAACCATCTGTGATACACAACCTGACCCGATATGGTTCCAATGCTACCGCTGCTGCTGCTGTGAATGAAACAAAGTGTCACACACTGAAGAGGGAGACTGCCATTTATTACCATTCAGTGACAGATCTTTCTCTACATATGCTAATATAAGAAAGATAACTCACTCTGTTCCATTTAATACTTCATATAGATTCCTACAAAAAAAGATAATGCTTTAATTGATACAGATTATGAACAGTCCTGCGTTACATATAGTTGAGTGAATGATTAGCTTAAATACTGGTATATAAGTCTGAGTGGGGATGGGCACCCTACACATTTAAACCAACCAAAATTTAAAACACTGTAATCAAAGACAAATATAAGCTTCTGAGATCCACATGAGCTCTTGTATGTTACTTTTAGAGGCAGATGATGACTCAAGCAGTGCATTTATTGATATATCCAGGGTAGCAAGTATCTATTTAGTTTCACAGGTCTCCATTCAAACAGGATGTGCTGAAGCTGCCAGATGTTTAGCATTATGTGTTGAGTATGTAACTAGGCGAAGGAAATATAGAGCTTTTCAATGTATTAATTATCTTTGTTCAGCTTCTTTGAACAGACTGCACTGATGTGAAGAGCAAAGAGGGAGTTAATGGGTTAGACCTGATTGAATTTAAAGGGCAGAGCGTATTTTGACGACTTCAATTTATGATTTCCTTTTTAAGAATGTATTTTGACACCTGTGAGGACTCCTTTGAAGAAACAGTTTGATAGTTTTGGAAATGTGCTTATTCGCTGTCTGGCAGGGAATTAGATGAAAAAGGTTGATACTAGGGCTGTCAATCGATTAAAATATTTAATCATGATTAATTGCAAATGAATCACACATTTTTTTATCAGCTAAAAATGTACCTTAAATTGAGATTTGACAAGTATTTAATACTCTAAGCGACTTGGGAGTGGGCAAATTTGCTGCTTTATGCAAATATATGTATATATTTAAATCAATTAATAACACAAAACAATGACAAATATTGTCCAGAAACCCTCACAGGTACTGCATTTAGCATAAAAAATATGCTCAAATCATAACATAGCAAACTGCAGCCCAACAGGCAACAACAGCTGTCAGTGTGTCAGTGTGCTGACTTGACTATTGATCTTCTCATCTAATTCTCTGCAAGAAAGCATATAAGCCAACTTCCCAAAATGCCGATGTACAGTATTCCATTAAATGTCATATTCATCTCTGGATTATGTATGATAGTGGTGAAAGCAAAAGAGTTTTACAACAAGCTTTTACTGCACAACCACAACATGTGCAGTGGTCATTCTGCATTCTGGTCTATTGAGGCTACTGCTGGTGGAGTTAGTATGATGAATGTCTCCTTGCGAAATTGTTGAATGACGAATAGAATGTGTCTCTAAAAGGCCTCACAGTAGGATTCAGTATGGGACTGACACCAAAACCTGAAGTTTGCTGTTGACGGTCCAGTCGGCCAGAGTAATGCAACAATTGCAGCACAAAACGACAATACATTCTGGACAGTGCATTGCCAAAAGGTGTAAAAGGGTGTCAAGGTGGAATTTTCCTGCAAACCTGTTTTCTCATTGCTTTCTCAATCAGCTTCTTACTGTGAGTGGCGGGATCCTACATACAGTAAATAAGAACATTCTCTCCCAAAGTAACAGTTTTGGTTACTTCACATGAGAAGTTTCTGTATTTTTTTGTTTTGCCTGAGTTCTTGTCCAGCCAAGCCGGACAGCAGTTTGGGAAGTAGTCACGGAATTTTATGTATTGATTTGTGTACATAGATACGAATTTCAATTTTTTTTTTTTTTTGTGATGATCAGCACGAAATCAATTCGTATGTAATCCACATAATTGTGACCAGGGAAGTATAGAGAGCAGCAAACGACGCGTAGGTCAAAAAACACAGGACTTTTGCCCAGGAGGCCAGTGTTCATGTCCCGTGTGAAACCACAAGTCAAAGTTGATTTATTTGTCACGTAACCTCCGTACTTAAGTTACAGCACTTCCAGAGTTATTTTAACCCAAACCACGATCTTTTCCTAAACCTAACTAAGTAGTTTCGTTGCCTAAGCCTAACCAAGTCGATCTTCTCCTAAACCTAACGAAGAAGTTTTATTTTGAAAAGACTGGAGTGGAAATTGACACGTGCGCCACATGTTGTAGGACATTTGTAGGAAAACGCACAAAAAACACATTGTTAAAAGTCGTGCTGAGCATCACAAAAATGGGAAATTTGTGTCTATGAACATGAATCAAATAGATTACATTTCGTGACTATTTCACAAACTGTCGTGAGACTATGTTGTCTTGTCACTGATTTGAATGGGAGGGTGATGTCAAAAAATTTACCAATCAGAATTTGAATAGAAACGTGATGACATCAATCAAACCTGATCGAAACCACAACCACACACTCTTGATGAAGCAGATTACCTGAGTTTTTGTTAAAACTCCTTATAAATAATAACTGAATTTTTTTCCCCCTAACTCTAACGATGAGTGTTGCTTTATTAGTCGTGAATGTTACAGCG
Organism: Sebastes umbrosus; assembly: GCF_015220745.1. Lineage (NCBI taxonomy): Eukaryota > Metazoa > Chordata > Actinopteri > Perciformes > Sebastidae > Sebastes > Sebastes umbrosus. The sequence continues at coordinate 7,652,617 of NC_051275.1, forward strand.
AAGTACTTAAACTCTAAAATCAAGTTTTCAGGGGCTATAAAATGGCTTAGCTAACAGTAAGCAATACACAATACATAACATGACAGAATACTGTTCTTAAAAAAACAAAATCTGGATGAATTTAACAGGTAAACAATAAATTTACATCAACATTTCAATATTTCTTCTTGTAACTGTGTTCCATCAAGTTCATCAAGTTCATTAATCTAAGCAATTTCCTCGCAAACACATTAAATCAATAAATAACATGCATACCAAAAAAATCACCCACTCTGCAAACAATTACATACACTTCAAACAAATCTAAACGCTGATTAGCACAGACATTATAATTCAGTGGTTAAGTTCAGGCTTGGGTGTTGGTGCCAGTGCTGCCTCTCTCTGTGCTGGATTCTATGGCTGTGGTTCAAGCTACGCTAACATTTATTCAGCACTATAGTGACAAAATGGGGAAACAGGTCCCAGTATTGTAATTCTTTTCATCTAAACCAGTGATTCTCAAAGTGGGGTCCGGGGACCCCCAGGGGTCTGTGGCACTCTGTCAGGGGGTCCACAAAATAATTTGCTATCAATTATGAAATTGTGCTGTAAATAAAACCCATTTAGTTACAAACTGAAAGTGAAAGTGTCTACTTCATACGGAGTCTCAGCACAGAGTAGCGGGTGTCATTTTTCACACATGCGAGACGAAAGAGAGTTGACAGACAAGGCGATGGTGGAGGATTTGGTGTCGAAGCGAAAAGCAAAAGTGCCTATTTGGCAATATTTCAGATTTAAACCCAATGCTGTAACGGGAACCATAACGTTAATGAGGTAATCGCTGTGAGGAGGATGGAGCGGTCACAGCCGGTGTGGGCGGCGGAGCAGCGCCGGTTGGAAACCTGCGACCCCGCCGAGCAGAATGTGCTCTACACATATTGATTGTCATCTTTTCTCGTAAAATGTCCAATGTAATCGGTAACACCGGTGTTATCACAAGTTTATTAACCGGTGGGAAAATTTCGTCAGCGTCACATCCCTAGCTTGGGCCGATAGAAACTCTGATATGATTGTGACACATCACATCAATCTGTCAGGAATCAGTCACTTCGCTGAGGACGCAACGAACCGTTCCTGCAGCTGCTTAGCTGATTAGCTACAAAGCAGCCGGAATATCAGGGCAAAACAAAGTGGTGTTAACATGATTCAAATTGAAATGTGATTCTGTTTATCACTATCAAACAGGTCTGAAGTATTTCGGTTGAAAAATTTTAGAGTACAAATAGTTCCAATGGCATCTAAGAGTACAAATGGTGGTAAGCATTATGCTTAATTATTGATTATGAGGGGTCTTTGGAAAATGTTCTCCCCTTTAAGGGGTCCCTGGCCCCCAAAAAGTTTGAGAACTCCTGATGTAACCTGCTGTGTGTCATTGCTACACCATCACACTTATATCGCCTTATATCACACCTTCTAATATTCAAGTATAGTAGTAGTGTTATAAAATAAACATTGGTAAATTATAATAGTAAGGAGGGAAATGTTGTTGCATTCACATACTTGAGATATTGATACATTTGGAGGGTAAATACACTGTTAAAAAGAGGCCAAAGCACACTGAGCTGAGTTTTCTATCAGCAGTGGATGAAATGAGAGTACAGCCCAAACAGGTATTTGTTTCCAAACACTAAATGTGAATTTAGTGGCTTGACATATCAGCTGTGTCCATAGCCATAACACGGTGCACTATCAGGAATCCCCTCCTCTGCTAAGATGCTTGCTATAGGAAAAATCAATAGCACCAAACATCAAATATCAATGCTCCTCTTATACAAGGTGGATGCAGTATGATAAAATCAATACATAGTGTGTATATTCCACATTATAATAATAATACTACTCTAACGAGCTATCTTTGGTGGAAGTAATTCTGTGCAGGATGGAGTGAAATGTACAATACAGTTATGTGTAACACTGATATAGAGGCATTAGAGTATTTCACTGAATGGTGAGCAGATTAAAGGCGCATATACCCGCACAAAACAGAAATCAGTCAGGGAGAAATACTGATTATACTCTGAGAACACTGCAAATACACTTTAAAGAAAGTGCATTGATTAAGCATTTAAAGGGTCCATAAAACAATATCAAGTAATTCAATAAATTATGAAATGATATGACTTACATAAGAAAAATGGAGCATTTGAAAAAACGGAATGCTATCCTCTTAAAAGCCAAAATAATAATCTGAAATAGATAACAAACAGCAAACACTAGTAAAATCGTACAGCCATGTACGCAAAACATGGGAATTTGATGAAAACACATTGCTACTATGTGCCTTTAAAATGACCATGAACACACTAGCTAATGACAAACTCTCAAGCATAGATATAAAACAGTTAAGAGAGTTCTTACATATTAAGTTTAGGTCATTGTCTGCATTATTGATGCACAATTATGACTTGGTTATGCTATCTTCATAATTGAAAGCATGACTTGTTCTCTTGGAGCTATAATAATAGATATTCTACCAAAATCTTTGTGTTTTTTGGTTCATTTTAGACAGACACAGATGTCTTACGCTCATTACTTAAAAAACAGTATTGGTGTATTGGTAGAAAAATACAAGGATTAGAAGGACAACCTAAGCCTCTTTCCCCATAAGATCCAATTACAGCAAGTTTAAAACTGTACCCAGGTAAGATGGCCACCATATGGCTCCATCCTGGAATGGCAACATGTCACATCTACTGTTTTATATCTATGCTCTCGACCTTATCTTACTCCTTAGAATGTGCTCAAATGAATTAACATAATCTGGATAAGCAGGTATAGCTGATGGATGGATGAATACAATCAATCCTGCACTTACACAATGTTTTAAATAGAGAAGCCTTCATACTGCTCCTATGTGGAATGTGCACTGAAAGATTGCCTTTTGGGAACCCTGGTTGACATGACATGACACAACAGCTGCTTTGTGATAACCTCCGTGGGCATGTGTGAGTGTACATGTGTTCATACAGTGTGTGATAAGCAACACAGTACCATCAGAGCTTGGTCAGTGATGAAGGAAACATCCATCCATCCATTTTCTGCTACTTATCCAGGGGGCGGGTCGCAGTGGCAGCAGGCTAAGCAAGGTAGTCCAGGTGTCCTCTTCCCAAGCAACGTTTTCCAGCTCCTCCTGGGGGGAATCCCGAGGCGTTCCCAAGCCAGATGAGACATACATCAGACCGGCAATACGTCAGCCAGAGTAAGCGTTCATGACCACGGTGGGGGAAATCAATCCCGTGTCTCTCGTAGATGTTAACAGCGTAAAGAGAAGTTGAAACATGTCTCCAAATTTCTACTCTAAATGAACCGGCAATAGTAATAACGCTATGCTGAAGAGTTGCTGTGTAGTGGGCTGCACCATGCCATGTCCTAAGTGAGGGATAATGTACAGCCAGTCATTTCTGTGAAAGAAACCCCGACAGGGCGATGCCTATGTCTCTCATCACCCTGAAGGGGTTTCTTTCACAACAATGACCCGCTAGCTGTACATTATCCCGCTTATTACACGGCTACTTACTGAAGAAATCAGTAATTTAACACAAAAACGGTCTGCCAGAGTCCCACATCACAACTGTGCCCATAGCAATGGTCTGCTATACATAGCAACAGTCTGCTATACATAGCAACTGTCTGCTATATATAGCAACCAAACACGTCAAATTGCATGGAAGTCTATGGGATCTTCAGTTTTCTTTCCCCCAAAAGGGGGCGCGGCCTTGACTTTTTGTGAAGTAACCGTATGTGCCGGTCTGATGTATATAATCCGTCCAGTGTATTCTGGGTTTACCCTGGAGTTTCCCACTGGTTGGACATGTCCGGAAGCCCTCCAAAGGTAGGCGTCTGGGACCCCGAACCACCACAACTGGCTCCATTCGACGCGAAAGAGCAGTGGCTCTACTCCAAGCTCCCTCCGGATGTCTGAGCTCCTCATGCCTATCTCTAGGGTGAGCCCTGCCACCCTACAAAAGGGAACTCATTTCAGCCGCTTGTATCTGTGATCTCATCCTTTCAGTCACTACCTAAAACTCATGACCACAGGTGAGGGTCGGGACGTGGATGGACTGGTAAATCAAAAGCTATGCCTTCACCTCCCTATTCACCACGACAGTTCATTACAGCACCCGCATTACTACCAATCCGCCTGTCCATCTCACGCTCCGTTTTACCCTCACTCGTAAACAAAACCTCTGGACACTTGAACTCCTTCACTCGGGACAGTAACTCCCAACCCGGAGGAAGCAATCCACCGTTTCCCGGCAGAGAACCGTGGCCCCAGACTCGGAGGTACTGACTCTCACACCGACCGCTTCCCACTCAGCTGCAAACCGCCTCAGTGCATGATGGAGGTCACGGCCTGATGACGCCAACAGAACTATATCATCTGCAAAGAGCAGAGAAGCAATTCTGAGGTCCTCAAACTGATCACCCTACCCATGAAAACAAAATCGGTGACAAGGGACAACCCTGGTGAAGCCCAACACCCACTGAAAATGTGTTTGACTTCCTGCTGAGAATGTGGACACAGCTCTCACTCCAGCTATATAAGGAGCGGATGGCTCGTAGCAACAGCCCCGGTTCTTCATGCTCCCCACAGGACTCTCTGGGGTACACGGTTGCAAGGTTTCTCCAAGTCAAGAAAAAAACATAACAGGATAAAGAAAACATCAACCCTAAAATACTCTTTACACTGTTAGATATCATCAATTCATGATCGTTGCACTCCTGAAGCCATTTTGTCATAAAGTGGTGTAATGTTCCCCTTTTTTTAAAGTTATTTTTTTGGGGGCATTTTCCATTTTTATTGACAGGACAGTGGATAGAGTCTTGAAAGGGGGGAGAGAGAGAGTGGATGCGGAAAGGGCCACAGGCCAGATTCGAACCCGGGCCGCCGCGGTCAGGACCAAGCCTTAATACATGGACGCCCGCTCTACCGACTGAGCTAACCCAGGCGCCCATGTTCCCCTTTTTACCATGAAGCTGCCTCATCTCAGAAACTGTTTGTACATTCATCTGCTGAAGAAGGAAAGTTACGTTTCAAAGTTACACTTCAAAATGTGCATATTTCTTAATTCTGGATTTTTCAATGATAGAGTACCTAGTAGGGCTGTCAATCGATTAAAATATTGAATCGCGATTGATCACATGATGGTCCGTTGTTAATCGTGCATTTTTTTATCCTTTGAAAAGTAGTTACAACTATTTATTACTCTTATCAACATGGGAATGAGCAAATATGCTTGCTTTATGCAAATTTATGTATATATTTATTATTGGAAATAATTTAACAACACAAAACAATGACAAATATTGTCCAGAAACCCTCACAGGTACTGCATTTAGCATAAAAAATATGCTCAAATCATAACATGACAAACTGCAGCCCAACAGGCATCAACAGCTGTCAGTGTGTCAGTGTGCTGACTTCACTAAATTTGCCAAAATTTTGTTTAAGTTTGTGGCGTTATTTAGCCTCCTTCATTACAAGCGAGTATGACATGGTTGGCAACAATGTATTCCTTTAGGTTTTTCTAGTTTCATATGATACCAGTATCTTCACTCTAGCTTTAAAACTTAGCCCGCTACAACCTAAAAATCGCAAGTTGCGTTAATGCGTTAAAGAAATTAGCGCAGCGTTAAAACAAATTTGCGTTAACGCGTTATTATCACATCAACTTTGACAGCCCTAGTATTTATACAGTTTTAACTTTCAAAGCAGAGTGTTTCTATACACCTTAAAACATCTGGAGAGATCTTTAATTTGAAATCTGCATATTCTATAATAAATTTCACAAGGATTGTTGATTGTCTAGAAATAATTCCTTGCTCTTTGACTCTGTTGGTATTTTGTCAAACGATCTGAATAGCATTATTAGCATCTTCTAACTTTAGCAACTACCCACAGAAACACAGGAAAAAAACACCACCGTACAACAAAATGGACTCAAAAACTGCTACCTTTATCACCAGCGTTTAACAGTTTTAGGCAGGATTTTTCCTTCAACAACTGCTGCTCTTTCTGATATTGTGCCCACTTTAAAAGTGCACTGCCTCACTGCTAATCAGGGTAGTTTTTGCAACAAGTGGGCAAGCCAGTGGTGTTGGATACTCGCCTATGCAGGTGCTATGGTACATGTACGTGTACTAAGAGATAGAGCTGCAGCGAAGCTTTGCTGGTACAGCGGTGCCCTCCCCTCTGCTTAAGCTGCTAGCTGGCTGCTCTTCCAGTGTGACAGATTTGTCTACAAACTCCAGTGGATGCCCCTAATAAAGCTGAAATAAATAAAGACGTAATGGCTGCATTTCCAGAAAGTGCCTGCCAGCAGCCCGCTGTAGTCCACTGTGCAGTCACCATGAGGGTGTTCGCATCATTTTCTTGTTTTACTCTCTCCGTTCCAACGAGTGGGCCGCTGATGCTGTTCCATATGCATTTGTTTTGTGATGTCAGTTAACCAATCAACAAATAATCCAATTAATCAATCAATCAATGAGTCACTCTAATTATCCAGTTGGACACCAGCTGGGTCTTCACTTGGTCTTGGGAACCACCAGTAGTTCGTCACCATCTTGGATGCTGTAGGAGTGGAGAACCCGGGTGTTGTACTTCATTTCCTCCGGACCAAAGATGCCGATCTTGTCGATGTAGTAAAGCCTCATGCTGTTGGTGGACAGCTGGACCACTGTTGTCAGCTGCTTCTTCAGCTCAGCTACGGTCTGGTCCAAACGGATGCTCAGCTGACACAGAGACAAACAGTTTCTACAATTTAGGCTTTAAACTGACACTAATTTCACTCAGAATAAGTACAATAAGACAATAAATCCAGATTTTTTTTAATTCTGCACGTGGTGGCTTTAAAGTGAAGTTTAAAGTTTAAAGAAAGTTTTTGGCATCATTGGGCAATAATTCCATAATAACCTTTCAGCATATTGTAATTCAAGTGTTCTGAGAGAAAACTAGACTTTTGCACCTCCTGATGGCTCTGTTTTCAGGCTTTACAAAATCTAGCCCGTGACGGGAGACTTTGACCAATCACATGTCATTTCAGAGAGAGAGCGTTCCTATTGGCTGTTCATTCAACAGAGGCAGCTGTCAATCACTCGCAAACTCCAATGAAACGGTCAAACTAGGCAGCGCTGATCAAATATGAATCAATATTTAGTTACTGTAATGTCTATTTCTCACTTAAAATGTTTTCACAAACATCTTGTAGTGTACTGTTTAGCTATGAAATGAGAAAGTTTGCTCCGGCTGGTGGGCGGTGCTTGGTATTTCCTCAACTGATCTCAACATGGCTGCCGGGTCACAAACTTTCTCATTTTACAGCTAAACAGTACACTACAAGATGTTTCTGAAAATATTTGAGAAGAGAAATAGGCATTACAGTAACAGAATGCTGATTCATATTTGATCAGCGCTGCCTAGTTTGACCGTTTGTTTGGAGTTCGCGAGTGATTGACAGCTGCTCAGAGACGGCAAGGCTCCAGATCAGCTCTGATTGGTTGTTTTCCTCCGGTCTGTGAAATCTTGCAGATGCCATTAGGAGCACCGGAGGACACAGAGGCACATGTTTTTTTTTCAGATTACCTGTCTCATGCACTACTGTCAGGATATAGCGACTGTTTTATAAAAATAACTTATTTTAATCATATTTCTCCAATCTGCCTACTGCAGCTTTAACGTGGCCACCAGGGCATCATCTAAAGTCCGGCAAAAGATAAGCTAAGTTTTTCTAAACAAGTTAACTAGTGAGGGATACGACAGTCAGTACAATGACCTTCACAGCAATGCTTTGTTTCCGTCTTAATCATTGAAGAGGGATTAATTACACCGTGTGGAGTCCCATGACGTGTTTGATCGATTAGTCTTTCACAATGGAAGGTTTCATGGAGTCATCTGACTGTGCGGAACATCGGAAAATGAATAGTTATCTATTAAAGGGTTGAGATGTTTCAAACAACAAGCGTCACCAAACTGAATTGGTGCTGATACTAATATTAAATATACCCTTGGTGCACCAAGTAGTCAACAGTAGGCAGTGTGAGTGTGTCAAGGACACAGTACTGAGGCAGAAACAATAATTAGATTCACTAAAGAGACACTCAGCAGGATTGCAAGGTCAAGTATGAATGGGTTACATGATATCACTTGAAGCCTCGCCTCTCAAGTGATTTTACATTGGTGAACTATACAGAACAATACCTCATGACATGCTTAACACACCTGTTCCACTTTCTCCTCACAGTGAACCTCTACCTGGGCACGGCAGCGAGGTCGGAGGTCAACCTCAGCAAGAGGTTCCAGCTTCCCATATTTGGTTACCAGGGAATGATATCTGAGGAGGAAAAGAGCAGGTTGTGCTGTCGGTCTTAAAGGGACAGTTCACCCCCAAAATCAAATATACATATATGTATATTATGCTATATGATAATATGCTATTACTAGCACAATTTAGAGGATGAAACTATAACTATACAACTATAGCAAGTTTTGTCTTTAAGCTTTTTGGGCTTTATCGGTACTTGTTTTTGTTTTTTTCGTGACATTTCTTAACGTAATAAAGTAGCTAATGCAGGATGACAACCGCTCTACCTGTCTTAATCTTTGCTAAGGTGCTGGAAGATTCAATGAGTCCAAAAGATAATAGAAAAGATATCCGCACACTTAGATCTTTGCAGTATTTCACTTTTTTTCTAAGCTTTCGGTCTTTCAGACCTTCATCAGAGCATACATGATGATTCAACAATGAACAGGCTGGTAGAAATAACCAATCCCATTCTAATCATTAGCAGTATGCAGTACACCTGCGCACACATTAAAAAGCTTGGAATAAAATGAAATACTGCATAGATCTATGTGTGTGGATATCTTTTCTATCATCTTAACGTAATAAAGTAAAATATAGAATATCACTAGACCTCTTCTTAAAGCAGAGGCTACTACACTTCCTCTCAGCACCTCCCAAACTCTGACTGACATCCAGTGTCCCTGAAGTACGAGCCTCTCGCCCATGAGTAGATGCTCGCTTCCTTCTTTGCGGTGATACGGTTGGCAGGTGTAGTTCGGTAGAAAGAAAATAGATCCTTCATGATACTGCTCGCAACAAGGTCTGTGGGTTATCTTGAGTAACCGGCTCATTATTTCTGGAAAGAGACATCGCTGTTGCGTTTTTCAAATGTATTTTTTGGTGCTTTGAGCACCTCAAGTCGAGTGCCATCTAGTTCCGTTATATTGGAGAGAAGGCAGAAGGCTGACATCTCCAATACTCGGCAACTCACACCAAAACTACCTAGATTGATAAATAGCACGACAAAAATATGTATTTTAGATTCTTTAAAAGCACCCACACATACATGACACAAACACTCATACTATTGTAGTTGGTGTATAGACAGTGAGTGCAGCGTACCTGTAAGGCAGCTCCTCCTCAGGGTAGTCTACGTGGTAACGGATGAAGAACCTCTCTGCATCTTCTCTCTCACTATCACTCACAACACTGCCATTTAGCAGTGATATAGAAGGGAGCCTAGGAGAAGCATATGCATACTATATTAGCAGGTATGCTGAGTGAATCTCAAGTTTCATTTGTTAAACACTCCTCAGTGTTAGGAGCAAACAAGCTACTATAAAGGATTTCCATTCTCACTGATGGATGGGACTCACTGTGCTATCATGAGGCTGCGTCGCTCTGTGTTGGTGTAAGTCTGCAGTAAGGGGATGCCCTGCAGCCGCACCTCCTCCAACTTAGGGAAAAAGTTGAGCATCTCGATGTCCTCCCATCTGGTGAGACCTGACAACATGTTTCAAGTCACGTTTCAAAGAAACAGCGAGAGAGGGAGCGGCAGCGAGTGTGTGAGAAAACGAGCAAGCGGCGGCGCAAAAGAGAGTTAGTTTAGCTCTGATAATGTCACGTGAATGTTCAGTGGAAGTTGTGCGGAAATAAATGCTGCAGCTCCTCAAGACCAACAGAGGTTTCCCCGTGTGTTGTTTCCCTGCTGCTGAGTGAATAGACGGGGCTTTGGACCGAGTAACGTTATGGACTCTGGCCATAAACATGTTTTAATTTGCTTCTTTAATTCCCTTATTTATTTACTCTTCTATTTAATCTTCCCTTTTATTTATTTAACATTAATAACAAAAACAAACATAAATAAAAAAAGCATAAATACAAAAATAAATACATACATTTATAAATAAATATAAAATAATAAAAAATAAATATATAAATAAATAAAAAGGAAAATTAAACAGAAGAGTAAATAAATCAGGGAATTTATATAAAGATAAATACATAAAAAGCAAATTAAAACAGAAATATCAATTTATTGCACATTTTATAGATTAATTAAAGGCTACATTTATTTTTTATATTATTTTTGCTGCATTTAATGACATTCATTTCAGTCATTTATTTATTTATTAATTTTTTTATTTTGGCAGGTTTCTTCCTCCATACCAGACAGGGTTGGGAAGCCAGAAATTTTAAAAGATGGACTTACACGTTTTTGGTTTTAGTCTTTTTAAGGAATTTATTACAGTAACAATGAAACAAATATCCTTTATGTATGTCAAAACCTTAATCCTAGACCTCAATCTTTGATGCTTTATTAACTCTTGTTCCAAGACATTGGCACTCAATTCTAACGATGCCTTCAACAATGGGAACTGCAATCATAACCAGCGAAATTATCTCAGCCTGTACGCAGAATTTGTTTTTGTCTCAAGAAAAAGAAGTCTTGAAGGCTCAAACTGAAACAAAAGATATTTTTCTGTGCCTCAGGCGAAAGAGATATGAACAAGTGATGTATTGAAGTCAATTTGAAAACGTCTTTGGATATTGTTTCCGTCCCCTCCACTCTCAACAGAACTCTAAAAATAGATTCACCACTGATACTCCCTAAAATAGAAACAATTCCTGAGATAAAAGCTGACATAGAGAGGAATCTGTTACAATACTCTACAAATAACACAAAGCGTTTAGGTTACGGCGTTTGCTTGTGCTAATTTAATCAGCCGTCGTTAAGTCACTGCATACAGATGCTGACACTGTCATTCCGTACTGAGCTGAAAATTCTAAGTAATTCAGTGTTTCCTCCTAGAATTAAACCATCATTAGGCGCTAAAACACTCAATTGAAAGAGTCTTATACCAAAAACACACACACACACACACACACACACACACACAGTACAAATCAACACTCAGATCAGCTGACCTGAGTTGTGCAGGTTGATGCTGCGTAGGTTGGGGAAGAGCCGTCGCAGGATATCCTTGTTGTCCTGAATGGAGGCCAAGTTGTTGTTGGCCATGACCAGAGTGTCCAGGCTGGGGAACATGGAGCCAATCTTGCGAACTTCGGCCCAGTCCTGGAGGCTGTTGTCGGTGATGTGAAGCAGGCGCAAGGTGGGGCAGGTCACACTGGAGGTACTCACACTGCTGTACTCATTAAGGCACAGGAACAACTCCTCCAGCCTGCAGGATAACACGGGGGAGGGGGGAACAGGGTATGTTGTGTAAAATAGAAAGGGACTCGTTGGGACTATTCCTTCAGTAGAAAGCAGATTCTTTAACAACCTAAGAACCCTACCCTCCTCCACCTGAAATACATACAGTATATCCTCCAGACATCGCTTGAAGAGGCACCTGCTCGAGGCACCTGTCCAAGTCGAGACAGACGGGTTCAGAGCAACGATGAAAACACTGGAATCGAGGTACTGTATATCTTGCTGGGGCGAAAACATTTCAGCCAAACTGCTATCCCAATATCACACCGACACAACCCAGTGGCACAGCAGTTTGTATAATAATAGTCACAAAATTGTATGTATTGATTCGTGTACAACTTTTTTTTTGTGATGGTCAGCACGAAATGAATTTGTATGTAATCCACGTAATTGTGAAGCGGTGAGTATAGAGAGAGGAGAGCGCCACGTAGGGAGGAGGTCGGAGTGGATGGGCAGGTCAAAAAACACAGGACTTTCACCCAGGAGACCGGCGTGTCCCGTATGAAACCAGAAGTAAAAATGTATTTATTTGACACGTATTTAACACCCTTTATAATAATAATAAACATAATTTATAAATGGCAAATTGGTAGTTAATTAAACTTAGTTAGTAGTTAGTTTACTGTTAACACACAATGGAATGATAATTATTCATGTTTACTAATTATTAGTAATGCTTTAATTTCTGTTATTTTATCAGTAGTTTGTGTAATATGGATTAATTAGTTTATAAATTCTATATTGTATCATAGCTGATAAGAGACGATAACAATTACATTCTGATTACATTAGTACACTATCTATTAACTGTTTATTGTTGCACACATTATAACATTTTATAAACGATATTAAGTATTTGTTAGTGATGACTAAATGATTTGTAAATCTTTAAGAAATCGTTTGTAAAATATCTATAATCATTACATAGATAGATGGACCAGAAACCAATTATTAGCCACTGACAAAGTATTACATATCGATTTAATTAATATTTATAGATGCTTTACAAAGTATTTATTAACCATTTAACAAGGTATTATAATCATCAGATTCAGCTGGATAATAGCCATGCAAATCATGTTTATAGACGGTTTACAAAACAATTATTAACCATTAACATTAAGTGTTACAAATATCTGGTCCATCTATCTCTGTAATGTTTATAGATGTTTTAAAAACAATTTCTTTAAGGTGTACAAATAATATCTTAATCATTAGAAAATACTTATATAGTATATAAAATGTTATTAACAATAACCTGTTAAAATAACATAAATCATAGTATTACTGATTATTACCAAACATTATTAATTATTGTTTTGTTGTTATCAGTAAAATAACTATTAACTAAGTTTGATTAACTATCAATTTACCATTTTTAAATTATTATTATTATGAAGAGTTACCTATTATATTCCATTGTACACTGTTATAACAGTTTGCAAGGCTGTGGAGAAATGGAGAAGCAGTGATCAACCATTGTTCTTACTCAGTTATCTCCCTGGTGAGCAGCAGCACGGTGTCCCAGGACACCCGAGTGTTGTTGAGGACGAGGCGTCGGACCCGGGAGAAGCCTTCAGCGCAGCGCGGCTCCAGGGTCATTCCTGCCAGGGGGTTATAGCTCAGGTTGAGGAACTCCAGGTTGGGGATGTTGGACACGATTTTACTGATCTGAAAATGAGACAACGATGTGTTTTTTAAATTTTGAAGCCAAAAATGTAAACAGAAAACTAGAAGATTGATTTCACTTTTTGGACGACTAGTGTGGCCACAGCTTTTTACTGGTCATTAGAATGTATCGCATCATCACAAATACACCCACAGGAAGACAGATAGCCTGCACATGTTTGACTTCTGCGTTTGGCACACTCCCCTGATAAACTTTACAGGATAAGGAGTGTTTTACTTAATGTAATGAAGGAACATGTCACCCAGTGCAACAGTATGGCTCATTGATATGTTTTTAATAGGGCTGTCAAAGTTAACGCAAATTTGTTTTAACGCCACTAATTTCTTTAACGTATTAACGCAACTTGCGATTTTTAATTAACCTCTTAAAAATCAAACAGGCCGCCGATCTTTCGGAGGTTGTAGCGGGCTCAGTTTTAAAGCGAGTGATACTTTAAAACTGAAGATCCTGGAATCATTTGAAACTAGAAAACCAAAGGAATCCATTGGTACCAACCATATCATACTAGCTTGTCATGAAGGAGGCTAATAACGCTCAAAATTTACGCTAAATTTGAGCAAGGAAAAACTGGCATTGCGATTTTTTAAGATTTTCAAAAGGGTCCCTTGACCTCTGACCTCAAGATATGTGAATAAAATGGGTTCTATGGGTATTCATTAGTTATTCTCAGATATCGCTGTTTTTTATTTTTTTATATTTATTTTATACGATGCCCAAAAAATGGTGCTTGGGACAGCACATAGCCTCATAACAACGCACAACAACAGATAGCTTAAATAAAAAAAACATAACAACACATAGCTTAAATAAAAACAAATGACAACACATAGCTTCATAACAACACATAGCTTAAATAAAAACACATAACACATAGCTTCATAATAATACATGACAACAAATAGCTTCATAACAACACACAACACATACTGAAGCTTCATAACAACACATAGCTTAAATAAAAACACAAAACAACCCATAGCTTTGTAACAAAATAGCTTCATAAAAACACATTACAACACATAGCTTCATAAAAACACATAGCTTCATAAAAACATGGCTTCAAAACAACACATATTAACACATCATAACAACAAACCGTAATCCGCACAGGAGCAATTGATAACAAATTTCTCCTTTTGCTGGGCATATATCACGGCTAGTTAGCGATACAACCTAAAGTTCTATCAGAGTTCGGTATCGCTTCAGTTGTGATTAGAGGTTACTGGCGACGGAGAACTGTATCCAGCGGTATCTCTGTCAATTTTACTGCTAATGAAAAGATAAATGTACCAATGGAAATCTGAAGATCGTATTGTTGGCCATTCTATCATGAAGGCAGAGGGGGTGTACTTTGACCCTGAAGTAACCATGCTCCTTTTATTAGGTTTTCACGTTTTTTCTCAGGTTAAAAGCTTTTATAAAGCACCCTTAAAAAATAAAGAGGGGGAAAAACATGTCTGTGATCTTCTGACATCTGTTCTAAACAGCTTGAAAACACCTTGGAAATCATCAAGACTCATAAAATCACTTTTCTGCAACACTTTGGAATATCTAGCGTGTATTTGGTGACCATTTTGATAAATGGCTATCACGGCCTTCAGGCCCCAGATTAGTAGTGCCCCGATATCTATATCTTTTCACAACATACTGTATAATCCTACATCTGTGCCAAATGTGTTTCCTTCTATCGCAAAATGCACAGTTGTTGTGCTTAACTGCCCCGCTATTATCCCTTCAAATGACATGAAGTACTGTAATAAACCCAGAGACGGCACCTCACGCCAGTCCTGCAGCTTGTTTCGAGACAGGTCCAGCTCTATGACATGGGCACAGAAAGCAGCAATCTCAGCCTCGTCTCCTGCCCTGCTGATCCCACAGCTATCCAACACCAGAATACTGGGCAGGTTCAGTCGGTCTGGAGGAGAGGTGTCAGAGGATGGAAGGAAGAATTAATAAGGAGTAGTCAAATAGAGGTGAAGATTCACACAGAAAAAGGAGAGCTTCAAGGGGCTTTTTATTGGGTAATTGGTTGCTTTCTCTGCCAACATATATAACAGCTAAATGTAACAAGCCTTGGCCCATTCTACGGAGGCTGGAGTGAGGAAAGGTGAAAGTGACATGCCAATATCTATCTGATCACCAGCTCACCTTTCATAGGGGAGCCTTGAGGACATACAGTGGGTACCACCACTATTCCCATACCAGGCCCTCTGCGTAGCGGAAAGTTATCCGGGCTGTACTTTTCACTCATCACCTCCACAAAGGTACGACCGTCCTGGTCCTCTGGTGGCTCCATGGCTCCGTCCCCCTGAACAGCACCCCCCTCAGCTGGTCAGCAGTGTGGGAAAGAGACACACATCCACAGTGAGTAGCTTGCAGCTTGAACAAAGGCCCCGTTTAACCGTGCAATCCAAGCACATTTGCTACTATATACAGGGTTCCCTGCGGATCCTTAAAGTGGCAGTAGGCAGAATGTTTTTGGCATCATTGGACAAAAAATCCATAATAACCTTTCAGCATATTGTAATTCAAGTGTTCTGAGAGAAAACTAGACTTCTGCACCTCCTCATGGCTCTGTTTTCAGGCTTTAAAAAAAGACTTTGACCAATCACAGGTCATTTGAGAGAGAAAGTGTTCCTATTGGCTGTGCTCCGGTCATGTGACCGGAATTTGGCGTTCCTTCAAGAGATTTCCCGGAGATTTCACAATGGCTACCGTGTCACAAACTTTCTGATTTTACAGCTGAACCGTGCACTACAAGATGATTCTGAAAACATTTAAGGCTAGAAATAGGCATTAACGTGACATAATATTGATACATATTTGATCAGCGCTGCCTAGTTTGACCGTTTCGGAGTTCGCGAGTGATTGATGATATAATACAGAAAAAAGCAGCAAATCCTTGATTTTAAAGTTAACAACAGGGTGCTACTGTTACAGAGAAAAAAGATAAAGTAGAGACAAACACAGACTAAAGGTTTGATGTTTAATTCTAAAATTCTCTGTCAAATCTCTCATCTTCTCCAACACATAATTCTCCAAAATATGAACTACATAAACTTTGGTGAAAATCAAGTAATTTTTTCCATTTCCTGTCGTACACGTCAAAGTTAACACGATAATAGCGTTTTAACGCAAATTTATCTTAACGCCACTAATTTCTTTGACGCATTAATGCAACTTGTGATTTTTAGGTTATATCTGGCTCAGTTTTAGAGCCAGAGTGATGATACTGGTATATGACAATAGAAACTAAACCTAGGGAATCCATTGGTTTGTCGCGAAGGAGGCTAAATAATGCTCCAAACTTGTGCTAAATTTTGGCAAGGAAAAACTGGCATGGCCATTTTCAAAGGGGTCCCTTGACCTCTGACCTCAAGATATGTGAATGAAAATGGGTTCTATGGGTACCCACGAGTCTCCCCTTTACAGACATGCCCACTTTATGATAATCACATGCAGTTTGGGGCTTTCCAATAATAAATATATACATACATTTGCAAAAGCAAGCACATTTGTCCACTCCCATGTTGATAAGAGTGTTAAATACTTGACAAATCTCCCTTTAAGGTACATTTTTAACAGATAAAAAAATGTGTGATTAATTTGCGATTAGCTATGGACAATCATGCGATTAATCGCGATTAAATATTTTAATCAATTGACAGCCCTAAAATAATCCATTGCACTTTTCTCAGGTGTAGCCTGTATGTATAGATCAGCCATCTATGCAGGAACACAAGGATGGCCAGGTCTGATAAGTGACTGCATTTCTTTTAAAGAGGGGTACAGATGATAATGGGTGCATGGAGGGACACAAGGAGGCGTCCTTAACTCTTTATCAGCAAACCAGAGAGACACTGTCCCATTTAAATATCCCCCGAAGCTGATCTTTATGCTGAACTTTTAAAAATAAAACAGATTGTGGAGAAGGCCCTTTTGACTTAACTTCTCACTTCAGTTTCTATAATTAAAATGACGAGTGTCTGCGTGTGTTTTAAAATGCTTGGTGGGCAGAGCCTCGCTGTGGAATCTGCTGCAGGGAAGCATAAATTATGTAGTGGTTTTGCTGAAATAAACAATAAAAGGATCCTGTTACAATATCTTATTTGACAAAAATGGGCTGCAGTAAATTGCGGTAACGTATGAAAACCATTTGCTACTCTTTAGCTAATAAAGCAAGTTATTTGCAATAACGTCGCCATGGTTCTTTTTTTTACAGACATGAGACAAATAAAACACAGGTATCCAATACAACATGCATGCTATGGGTTTGACCCTACTGTCCTGTTTGAGAGAAGTCACATGGTTATAGTAGAAAAGATACGGCAGAAAGCATCTTACCTGAAGAGACGTTTCCCTTGACTGGAACACTGTCACAGCTTACTGTCTTCTTCTGTGTTCGTACCGACATCCTGTCAAAGAAATCAGGAGTAGCCTGATTAAATTTGTATCCACTGACAGATGTATTTGTTCATTCATGTTTTGACAAAGCTGTCTATTTTGAAGATGCTCTATAGCACTGCCAGTTGTGTCTTACGCCAGAGTGGCTGGTAGGGCTGGCAGATGTCTCCAGAAGAAATGCTGGTCCCTCTTTGGCCAGTTGCTCTGGACAGACCAGAACAGGGAGGACTTGGAGGCTGTTCACCACATGACACTGGAGGAGGTCAAAGGTCAGTTTCTGCCTTGTTATTCATTTAACAATATAGATATAATCAAAAGAGCATAGAAGCACGTCTAGATTTCTTAGATGTAGAGCAAAGTGCTACCGTAAACAGACAAACTGCCTTCACAGATAATACCAGACAAGAATTTCTCCACAAGGGTTAACAAAGTCAGTGACAATATAAATATATGTGGTTGATAATTGTGCAGTAAGTAAGCCATTTGAATAGTGAAAAAAATAAGTTGAACGAGATTGGTTCTGACTTGTTTTGTTAAGTATAAAATCTGCTACACCGAACGCCCTTGAGAACTCTGACAATTTGATGTTGGAGTAACGTCTATAGAGAACGGGAATGCGACGTTACCGATAGCGAGTCGGACATTTTTGGAAGATAAAGGGTAGAAGTGCCATCCAAAATGTCAAAAGATAACACGGTGGACCACCGTGGGACCTTATTTTGTAAAAAATATGAATGGTAGTAAATGGCAAGGGACAAATATTTTTTTTGATCTTGTTTGAATTGTGCCGTGATCACACATATGATGTTTGTCAATTTAAAAGATCATTTTACAAGTCAAGAAAGTCTCAGTTTGTTGTAAAACTGTTGAAGTATCAGACTGTGAAAATTCATACTTAGAAAAAGGACACACCCAAAAGTCGCGTAAGTGACGTCTCTCTCTCGCTGGATCTACGATGCCTGTGTGTTTCCTACTGGGATGACCTCACACCAGCAACGGGTCTGATCATTCTTTTGCTGGAGTCGCTGGATAAAACACATCAGGTTAGATAACGTTTCATTTGTGTATGGAATATCTAGGTTAGATAGCTAGCTGGTGTTGGTGACGTGTATTGTGCGAGACGAGAGATGTAGTTCACTGAGCGGTTTCACACAAAACTAAATGATACTACGACAAAATGAGACTTTCTTGACTTGCAACATTATATTTTAAATGTACAAAACATCATATGTGTGATTAATAATTATAAATGAATAAATAAATAGTATTGATATAATTCAAACGGCATCAAAAAAATATTTGTCATGGTATGACTACCATTCATATTTTAATAGAAATAAGGTCCCATGGGGTCCACCGGAAGGGGCGGGACTTCTCCTCTATTGGGTGAAGGATGACAGTGGCAGCAACAGACAAACCGAATATCGTGTTACTTATTGTAGGCTTTTAGATTTATGCCGAACTAATGTGTAAATCTTGCTGATTCGTAAAAGATCTTAAGTGGTGTTGTGACGTGATGCATCGGCGGATAAGGACGCAGGCGTATATAAAGCGACAGATTACTGAGTGGGCTTCAGCTTCTTGTGTTATTAAGAGCCCGCTGTACCAGACGCCCTTGAAAAACCTCGTACTTTTACTCTTCTTTGCCCATCAGTCAATGTACACATATAACAGTTTGTAAAACCTGATGATGTGCAATTCAGCACGCAATTCTTGTCAATTCGGCTTACATCTTTTTGACAAAGCAATAGTCATTCAGACACAATCTAAACTTTTAGACGCGGTTTAGCCGACTAGCTGCAGTCTCCTGACATGAAGTTGCATTAAATAGGTGAAAAGTGGTCTTGGCAACAGAAGGCAGACCGATTATAAAAGTTGATATTTTATTGTTGTAAGCGATACTTCTTCTATGAGATTTAAGCCGAACTGATGAACATATCGTGGTAATTCATAAAAGGGTATTATAGTGGTGTTATTATGCTCTAAATAGGCCGATAAGGCTCAGATAAGTGGAAATTTACAGATTTGTGAATGGAGTCTGGCTTTTTTTTTTTTTTGTAAAAAAGCGTATCGCTAAACAATTACAACACTTTTCCCATTATATCCCCGTTTGAAGAACATTACATTTAAGTGCAAAGTGCCGGTTGTTTAGTATCAGCCAGTGTGCAGCCTCAGCATCAGCCTCAGCCTCAGCATCAGCCTCAGCCTCAGCATCAGCACCAGTGAGTCTGAGTCTGACCCCCAGCAGCAGCTCGATGGAGCCAGAGATGGATCACAGATGGCAGCGATATAAACATACTTTCAATAATCACTAGCTGATGACAATATGCCAAGAGGACGTCTCAACAACTGATGAAATAGAAGGTAATCGTTCTACATACCTTTGATGTCTACTTTGAATTCTCCTTCTTGATGAAAACAAACCAGCTGTCATTTTGCTCTCCTATACATCCCGGAAGTGACGTAGCTTGGTAGCTGAAAACGAGATTTGTTTTTTTTCCCTTTTCATTTATTGACTTCCTTTAGAGTTACACACTGTGTAGTTTTTAGGAGCTTATTTTTATGAGATGATATCAAATCGTAAAAAAGATTTAATAAACAATAAATAAAACTGAGATGCACCCTGAGACAATTTTTTTTTTTTTTATTTAACCTTTATTAAACCAGGTAGTACTCATTGAGATTAAGAATATCTTTTGCATTTTTGGCCAAGACAGCAGCATTTAAACATACATTCAAGATTCAGATGCCACAACATAAAACAAATGCAAAATAAATACATAGCATAATATCATACAAAACACATTAAAATCAAGTGTTTGAAGCCAACATTAAAGTGAAAATATTCAGAAACACAGACAGCTCCCGATTGACTCTGCTTGTAGGTCTTTCATTAATGTTTTAAATTCATCCAAAGCAATCAGATTTTCCAGTTTCAACTTAGCTTGCAGTGTATTCCAGGAGTAGGGAGCGGAATAGATAAAGGCCATCTTACCTAGTTCTGTGCGGACCTTAGGTACAGATAATAAGTACAGGTCAGACAAGCGTAGGCTATAGCTGCCAGTGTTGTGGGATATGAGAGTGCACAGATAGGAGGGGAGTATACCAAGAATGGACTTATAAATAAATGTGAGCCAATGTTTGTGCCTCTGCATAGACAAAGAGGGCCAATTAGCCTTGGTGTACAGGGTACAAGGATGTGTGAGCACTTTACAGCCAGTCACAAACCTCAGTGCACTATGATAGAGAGTATCTAACATTCGTAAACACTGGGCAGATGCATTCATATAAAGCAGATCCCCACAATGATGTCATTGTGTTACTGCTGATGCTGATCATGATTTGTCTTGATTCATATGTAGCTTGCCTGACAGATGTCCCTCTTATGCTGATAGACCTTTTTTATGGCAGACATTCTGATATGTTGTGGTATGGGAAAGCACAGGTGTAACTAATGACATGATGACATGTGATAATAAGGTTCAGGGCTCTTGTATTATGCATATGGGCGCACTGGAATGGCTTCCTGAACACGCAACAGAACAGAGCCATTGTTAATATAGACTAATAATATCAATTATTTTGAAACTTGAACTTGTATTTGTCGTTTGTTCGTAACACTGCAATATTTGGAAAAGGTAGGTACATAGGATGCAATGTTAAAGGTCTTAAAATAGAAGTAATAAAATGAATATGAAGAATAAAAATAGCTGATGAAACACACTCAAGAAACGACATATACTATATATCTAATACAACAAAACTCAAATTATGCAACACTGTGTGTCCCAAAACATCAAAGGCAGCACCAGAGAACAGAAAACCCCGTCACACTAGATATTATTATCATGTATGTATTTGCTAGATCTCTGATGTTATTAAAAAAACTTTTTTTCTTTTTGTATATGTATATAGGCAAAGCTTGACTCATGCAGAATTGTGTTGTTACTTAAACATTATTTTCCAGCTGCAAAGGAACATGACAATGGCACTGGCTGTGGATCACCTTACAACTGTTTTTGATTTTCTTTTCTACTCCAAATTAATTGGTGTAACAAAATGATATACTTTCCATCCAAAGCCATCCGTCTGCTGCCTGTATTAGGCCTGATCTAGCAGCTGTCATAAAGTCACACATGCAAATAATCAAAAAGACACACAGAGTTGCTCCCCATAAACGTTACACCCATTGTGTATAAATACAATAATAACCATCACATCACAACATTTGTATTACACATACAGCCACATAAAGTACATGTAGGCTATTTGGTCCTGTTTGTTTGTTACCAGGATATCTCAAAAACAACATATAGACTTCAATGACATTTGGTGGAAAGTTAGATCGTGAACAAGGGGACAAATGATTTTTGATAAAATAGCACCACTATGTGGCCATTTATAAAGCACGTTATATTTTGACTTATAACTATCTTGCTCTTTAATTCATCAGAAAGATGAATGTTTGACCACTTCCTTTTTGAAAAAGGGCTGCAGCGCGACCAGAACAAAATCAATTTATATGCAACTTATTAATATTTACAACTGCAAAATTGATTGATTATAATAATTCTTTATTAATGATGTATTAACTTTTATAATTGCAGTTGTCTGGCTTATTAGCAATTGAGAAACTCAAGATCCTTTAATAATGACTTACTAACATTTCTGAGTGCAGACATGATGACTTCTTAGAAAGTGAGGGACACCTTTAATCTATTAAATAATTCATATAAAACCTTCGTATAAGGTGAGTTATCAAAACGTAACAAGTAAGTAAAGGTATCTGCTGGCAAACTGAAACAAACAAGATTAAAACTCAGAAAAGTGTGACGAGAAAATAGCATTCAAAGTTACACAAATTCAATCGGATCTCAAATATTAATGTGTCTGTTTTATGCTATTTCTTGTGGACACAAATCACTGCCCAGACGACTGCAGAGAATGATGGACTTTATTGAGCATCAGTGCAAAGGTTTACATGTACACAGTAACAGAGCCAGCTAACTGGCCGTCCTTTTTAGGGAGCATGGTTGTAGATGTTAGGCTCGAAAGTCTCAGGTGGACCGTCTCTGCATCCTTCAGACCTCCATGAAGCTGCTTAGGGAGAAACTGGTGGTGGGGGAATTGAGATAGGGAGGGGCACGCTCAGTTTGGGAGAGGAGCAGGAGTTGGTGATGAATGTGCAGGATGTGGAGGAGGAATAAGCATTTCTGAGGCACAGCTCTTGTAGAAGGAGTTGTCCTCACGGCCCTTGATCACCTCCTGGTAGATCTGGAAGTCTGTGACGCATCATTATCTATTAAAATCCCATTACACTCAGAGTCAATTGTAGGAGTATTTATGTTCAGAACAGAACCAGACTATCTAACATTCAAGGTTTTTACTTTCATGAAAAGAGTTTCCACCTCGGATATTATTCTAAGATGTTTTATTACTCAGATAAATAACATCCCTGTTTTCACATAATGACTGCTACACGCTTGATCATTTCTAACATGCATTCAAAGATCAGATTAACTGAAAATGCATGGCTAGACAATGAGACACTACCAAATATCTCATACTGCTATACATCAGCCTGCTCAACACTACATTGAGTTCAGACTAGCAGGAGGAAGAAGAGCTCTTTCTGGTCGATGAAGTTCAGCATCATAGTTTATCTCTGGTCCCTGCTGTTCCACTTAGGTCTTGACATGGCAATAGGACAGGAGATTGTTGGAACAAGCTGGTTGGAGCTACAGTTGTCCGGCAGAATCTTCAGATGGAGGCGGCGGTGCAGGTTGATGGCTGTGGGTGGAATTTCAGGCTGCAGCTGTCTGCAAGGATCTGCAGGTGGCGGCAGCGGTAAAGGTTGCTGATAGAGGCTGTAGGTGCAGGATCGGGCTGCAACTGTCTGGCAGAGTCTTTAGGTGGAGGGGGCTGTGCAAGTTGTCGGAAGAGGCTGTAGGTGGAGGTCGAGCTGTCTGGCAAGATCTTCAGGTGGCCCTGGCAGCAAGTGGAGGCGACAGTGCAGGCTGCTGGAAAAGGAATGAGGCGGAGGTACAGGCTGCAGCATTCTTTTTGCAGAGGAGTAGTCTGTATCCGTGACCAGAGGGGAAGAGGGTGAAGCATGGGTTTATGGGTAGGCAGGGGTCGTGTGCTACGGTCAATGCTCTGCGAGTGGTGGCAGCGTCCACGAGGGCCAGCAGGTTGGGAGTGGGGATGCCGATTATTTTAGAGGATATGTCAGTGATTTTCGGAACTTGTTTCTTCTGGTGAACTCGTTCAGCGAGAACCAAACCAAAGAACCAAAAGAGTCGTTCATGAGTTGGTTCGCTAGTGGCGGGTGAACAGCACAAACCGGTTTACTTAAATGAATTGGTCTTCTCGTCACTATAAGGAGGGACCCCAAAGAAAATCTTGCCTATAGGGCCCCCTGTTGTCTAGAGCCCGGACAGCACAACATTAAAAATGGTTTCACACAATGCCTACATTTCATAATAAGTCAATTTATATAGTTTATTTTATATTATTTTTATAATATTATAATTATTATATATTTACTTAATATTTTATATAATCAATATGAATAATATAAATAATATATATTTCAGAATTTACTATTTTATTGTTATGTTATAATAAGTAATAAGTGTTATGCAAATAGTTTTATTGGTGCCCCGTTTTAAACATTTCTTACTGTGTTGTAACTCATTTATCAGTTCTCAAATCTTTACTTACTGGAAAAAATCGCCTACTGGACCTGAGGTAATCAGGTCATGTTTGCATGACATCCCTGTTTTCACATAATGACTGCTACACGCTTGATCATTTCTAACATGCATTCATTATCAGATTAACTGAAAATGCATGGCTAGACAATGAGACACTACCAAATATCTCATACTGCTATACATCAGCCTGCTCAACACTACATTGAGTTCAGACTAGCAGGAGGAAGAAGAGCTCTTTCTGGTCGATGAAGTTCAGCATCATAGTTTATCTCTGGTCCCTGCTGTTCCACTTAGGTCTTGACATGGCAATAGGACAGGAGATTGTTGGAGCAAGCTGGTTGGAGCTACAGTTGTCCGGCAGAATCTTCAGATGGAGGCGGCGGTGCAGGTTGATGGCTGTGGGTGGAATTTCAGGATCTGCAGGTGGCGGCAGCGGTGAAGGTTGCTGGTAGAGGCTGTAGGTGCAGGATCGGGCTGCAACTGTCTGGTAGAGTCTTTAGGTGGAGGGGGCTGTGCAAGTTGCTGGAAAAGGAAGCTGCAGCATTCTTTTTGCAGAGGAGTAGTCTGTATCTCTGATTACTATTTTATAGTTATGTTATAATAAGTAATAAGTCTTATGCAAATAGTTTTATTGGTGCCCTGTTTTAAACATTTCTTTCTGTGTTGTAAGTCATTTATCAGTTCTCAAATATTTACTTACTGGAAAAAATTGACTACTGTGGCACTAGTAATCAGGTAATCAGGTCATGTTTGCAGGACAAAATCAATAATACCACACTGGTTAAAGGGCATTATTGCAGAACTCCTCTTACTGTAAGAATGATACGTCCAATGTATTTACGCAAACAGTTGACTACAGCCTTTCTGTAGAAAAATGGCATTTTCACATTTTCATTATTATTACCATTAAAATTGCAGTTAGCCTTACACACTACGTTAAACAACATGAAGTCTAGAAATGATTGACTTAAGAAATACCTGGAAATCAATTGGGCGGGGAGGTTCATGATGATTAAGTGAGTGGGTAGGTGTGTGTGTCTGTGTGTGTGTGTGTGTGTATGTGTGTGTGTGTGTGTGTGTGTGTGTGTGTGTGTGTGTGTGTGTGCGTGTGTGCGTGTGTGTGTGTGTGTGTGTGTGTGTGTGCGTGTGTGTGCGTGTGTGTGCGTGTGTGTGTGTGTGTGTGTGTGTGTGTGTGTGTGTGATGCGGGGGTGGGTTTCTCCATCAGAGGCTATTTAGGAGATGCTGACTCTGAATAGTTCCACTCAGGATCATCTCGATCAGTCATGGGTCGTCCTGGGCTTCAGATGTGGACATGGACCCTGTGTGTCTTCTTCAGCTGGATGTGTGTGGGGGAAGCAGTGACTGGACCGTAAGTTTACTTGTACTGTCCAAACAAATAATAATGGCGTGTGATTGAATGAATATAAATCTCGGGTAATGATTGTTTTTGCTGCATAATCTTCTGTGTTGGAGTTTCGTCCATGCCAGATCCAGTGAGATCTACTGTGTGTGTATGTTTCTGTGGCTGTAGGCAGTACATGGTAGCCATTCCTGCGGTTCTTGAAGCCGGAGCTGAGACCAAATTCTGTGCGAGTCTCCTGCATCCCAACGAGACTCTGGTCATGACCGTCACTCTGATGTCCCAAGAGGCGAATACAACCCTCCTCAAGCAGTCGTCCAGTGAAGACTTCCATGCCTGCCTTCAGTTTCAGGTCAGCTCTCCAGATTTGATTCATTTGCTCATTTACACAACATTCTTTGAACATGTTTTAATACAAAACTCACACATAGAGTAAGACACACAGATTTGTAACACAAAGTACACAATATAAAATAATAAAGTGTTTTTTTCAGTAAGGCAATGGCTCTCTTGGTGTCTATAAAATATCTTTCTGTCACAGGTTCCATTAGTGAAGAATGGAGCAGTGCATAATTTCGAGGTGGAGGTAAAAGGCGACACATTTTACTCAAAAGAAGTCAGGAAAGTCCAGATCAATGTCTATCAACCAATGACATTCGTCCAAACAGATAAGCCAATCTACCTCCCTGGACAAACAGGTAACCACGAACTGATGATCTATGATGTTGTACACAATATGGTACCATGCTGTTTATAGAAGGATTTAGCTTATATGAAAAAAGTTCCGTTCACAATAATATGAAAAAGCAACATTTAGCTTAGGCTATATGAATAAGTAGCATTAGCTCATATGAAAAAAGTTACGTTAACATATATGAAAAAATAACGAGGCTTAGATGAAAAAAAGTTAGGTTAGCATATCTGAAAAATTAACATTAGTTTATGTGAAAAAAGTTACGTTAACATATGAAAAAAGTTATGTTGGCATATATGAAATTTCTGCTGTTTTCCTGCTGCACCAGTTAGGAGCACAGAAGTCCCTCCATTATGGATATCAATGTCACACATTTACAATATTCATTAAAAACATGTGAGCTATCTCACCTTAAAAGCAGCGCTGGAATGCGGCCTGCGGCAAGCTGCCATGCAAAGTCTATGAAAAGCTGTAGCGGCCGCTCCAGAGTTCAGCGAGCTGCGGCCTTTTGATTCTGCAGCGAAGTGCAGCCAAACTAAAAGTTGGAAAACGTTGAACTTTTAGCGGCGCGGTGCGGCCAGAAAGTACCCGCAGTAAATCAGTAAACACATCCTGTGACCCCTGTGACACGTTGACGTTGACTGCAGTTTATGGCTGACAACAGGGGCTATAATGTAAATGCCATTAGTAAATTATCTATTTTTCT
This sequence comes from Sebastes umbrosus, assembly GCF_015220745.1. NCBI lineage: Eukaryota > Metazoa > Chordata > Actinopteri > Perciformes > Sebastidae > Sebastes > Sebastes umbrosus. Next base: position 7,679,726 of record NC_051275.1, read on the forward strand.
AACCTTTCCTAACTTGTAAATTTGATAGTAATGATGTAATGTCTGAGTTGTCAGAAGATCAGTTTCACTAGCCTGTGAGGATGTTTACCTCTGCTGTAGAAGAGCTGTAAAAGCTTCATGAAGTCTCTCTGCATTTCTCACAGTGCATTTCAGAGTCGTCACACTGGACACTAAGATGAGACCTGCCAGTCAGCTGGTGAGTGTTTGAACAGTCTCTCCTTTCTTTAGATCTCAGTCATGAACCACGGTGAAGCTCTGGCTCAATAGTACAACCACAGCCCCTTTAGGTAAACCTGCCTGTACTGCGCTGAAGGTCTTCCAACATGTTTGTTTACCCAGTGATAAATCCATCAACCCCTAACACTAGTTTCTCATTTTGCAACATGTTGTTGCACATAATCTCATTTGAATTGGTAATAACAGTGGAAATATACTAAAGATTAAATAGAACTGTGTATGTTTTTTCCGAATGACATACTCTGAAGACAATACTTTTTATGTTAATGTATGTCACATGTTTCATATTTTCAAATCATCAATACAAGAGCTGAAGTTTGTGTTGGCCTCTGCAGTAAATACCTGTAGATTGTAAAACATCCGAGCACTGCCTGCTCATCACCATTGAACCAATGATTTCTTAATGAAAAATTACGTGCAGTGAATCACCTTAAACTGAACTCATTAGCACACTGTATGACGAGAGCAATATATACCAGCTTGTCCTTTAACAAATCTCCCTCTTTCTTTCTTTTTTGCAGTACAATATCATCGAAATTGAGGTAAGACTAATAATAAAACTATCCAAACTTGGACACACACTGAAGGTCACTTAATTTAAGTATACTTTATATAATTCCATGTGCACCCCAGCTAAAAAAAAGGTGTAATGATGTTCACTTAATTTAAGTATACTCAGTATACTTTCATGTGCTCCGAAATGTTTCATTCTGATATGAAGTTGTGAGTGACAAATATACAGTAGGTACTGTGGCAGGATATTTTACACTGAACAACTTGAACAGGGCATTTCTGAATGGTGAAAATAATTATCGACCTTGGAAACAAAACATCTTAAGTCAAAAAAATCACATGCTGCATTTTTGTTCTTATTTTTCCCTTAACCTACTTAAATCAAGTTATTAATGTAGTTTGACAAAAATATGTTGTTGTTGTTGTTGTTATAAAAGCTAATAAGTTAAGATTGCAGAAACTGCATTAAACTTGGTTTAAAAAAGGATATATATACTTTATTTTTGCTGTAATTTCTTTGTATATCTAGTGACAGACAGTATACGCTGATGCCAATATATCTGACTGTGCACTAATATTAGCCTGCCAATACATTGATTAGAATCTGTTTGAGAGTAGTTTCAAATAGTGTTATGAAAGTGTTTGCTTCAAGCTTTTTCAAAAGTACATGTGATGCTTTTCACAATGAGAGTCAACAAGTACAAGAAAAAGAAACAATCAACATGCTCTCCCTTTATTCACATGAGTTTCCTATTTTTGTCATGAATACATGCTCTTCCCATTTATTTTATTCATTAGGATGCTAACAACAACCGGATTGGACAGTGGTTGAATGAAACATCCAACAGTAAGATACTGCAGCTTTCTTATGCCTTGAACTCCGAGGCCCGTGAAGGAACCTACCAAGTTACTGTGTCGATTGGGTCAACTAAAATACATCACAGCTTCAAGGTAGAGAAATATGGTAAGTTTGTTTATTTTACCTTGCGTTTCAATCCATTTGTAATGAAGCAAGAATGCTAATAATTATATTTGGTCCCCAGTTTTGCCTAAATTTGACGTAAAACTAGATGTAACCGATGAAGTAAGTATTGATCAGGAAGAAATCAAAGCTGAAGTATGTGCAACGTAAGTAAAAGCTCTTTCGCTCATTACACTCTTAAATAATCTAAAATGGGTCCAGAATGGAGAGTGAATGGCTCCTTTTCAACTACGCTGTTTTTTTTCTATGTCTATCTAATAGGTATACATACGGACAGCCTGTGCCAGGCAGTGTTAAAATTAAGGTGTGCCGACCTCTTAGTAGCTACGGGAGTAGAGCAGATCTAATCAACCTTGATGATCTGGGTGGAATCTTCGGTATTACTGCCCCATGCTACGAGGAGACCAAGCAGGTACAGTTTCTATAACAACAGTCTTGTATCTGCTGAAATAAGATGCATATAAATGTAGACCTTACATATTCTCCTACAGAATGGATGTATACTGGAACATACCGTGCACATTTAACACTACATTAGATTAGATATATTGTCATCTATCTTTAGGATGACCAGATGAGAATGGGTGAGATTCGGGACAGGGGAGTTGGAGCCGGGCGTGGTCACGTGGCCACAATGGGCGTGGCCTCCAGTACATTACATTCAGAGTCAACGAACCGTAGGGACAGGCGATACCAAACTTTTTTAAGTCGATACGATACCGATACTTTTTGTTACATTTTTAACGATATCTATACCGATACCAATACTGATACCAATAAAACACAATTATGAGTACAATTAAATAAAAATGTTCGTGCCAAAAAAAGAGTCCAGTATTTTACAGAAATACTATAATTAAATAATGAGCCACACTACATTTCCTTTCTGCCATTCTCTCACATGTTTGATGTGGAAGTGTGCGACTGTTCGCCGCTGTACGCTAGATTCTGATGTCACATTGGTATCCACAGTCATGTGACACTGGCCAGCTAAATATTTCAGGGCTGTTTTGGCACAAATGTTATACAAAAGTAGTGAAAACGTTTGAAAGTGTTGTAGCCACCCACGTTTGTATTTATATTAGGGCTGTCAATCAATTCAAATATTTAATTGCAAATTAATCAAACATTTTTTATCTGTTCAAAATGTACCTGAAAGTGAGATTTGTCAAGTATTTAATACTCTTATCAACATGGGAGTGGGAAAATATGCTTTATGCAAATTAAGGTATATATTTATTATTTAGCATAAAAAATATGCTCAAATCATAACATGGCAAACTGCAGCCCAACAAGCAACAACAGCTGTCAGTGTGTCAGTGTGCTGACTTGACTATGACTTGCCCCAAACTGCATGTGATTATCATAAAGTGGGCATGTCTGTAAAGGGGAGACTCGTGGGTACCCATAGAACCCATTTTCATTCACATATGTTGAGGTCAGAGGTCAAGGGACCCCTTTGTTTGGAGGGTTATTTAGCCTCCTTCCAGAGGTTCCTTAGGTTTTCTAGTTTCATATGATGTCAGTATCTTCACTCTTTAAAACTGAGCCCGCTGCAACCTACAAATTGCAAGATGCATTAATGCATTAAAGAAATTTGTGGTGTTAAAATTAATTTGCGTTATATCGTTAACGTTGACAGTCTTAATTTCTATAATTGTATTATTGATAATTTTTAAAGGAATCGATACCAAATGAGTAGCTTGTGAGAAACAAAGTATCGATACCACAGTATCGATCCGCCCATCCCTAACGAACTGTAGTAATAATAATAGTAGTATTCTTTCCTACAGACTTTGCAAAATGTTTTGTTTGGATCTTGTAAGGCAGCAATGATCCACGAGTATTTCCCTCCCCACTCCTCCCGGTACCTGCAGTAACGTGTTGTCTTTTATAGTTGTTTATCAATTTGTGGCACTACTGTACACAGCTAGCAAAAAACTACAACAGCTATATTCATGTGGGCTACAGACATAACAGCGCCCATCTGTGGGCAACGCCAAAATAATGTTTCACAACAACACGTTTTCAATGTTTTATTAGACTTATTAACTAATCAAAACTCGGGTTTAGTCTAATCTTCGGGACAAACAGGATAGGATTCGGGATTGGGACATCATAATAATCATAATATTTTGTGATGTCTGGACACCCTATCTATCTTTTCAGTCTAATGTACAAATGGAGGAGCATAAAAGTTCTTTTTTGACCATGGAAATAGTAGTTTGACATAAAACAAATTTAAATCAAGCTTACTGGCTTTTTTGGGAGCTTTCAACTGCATCTCACAGTCTTCACCAGCAGATGAAGCTGCTGCTCAGTTAAAGTACAGAACTTAAAGAAGGGAACTTTACACATAGTCACAAAATAACATACAAAGACAGAATATAACCTCTGTCTCAGTTCAAAGATGGTCTTTGATAACCAAAGATGGCATGCTTCCTGATCCATACAGCAATGTTCCATAAATAATAATGAAATACTGGAGCATATGAGGCAACTTGTGAATTGTTTGGGTTATCATTGCCATTCAAGACTGGAGTCATCTTCACATCATATTTTAAATAAGTATCAGAGCAATTCCATTATGAGTTAAGAACTGTACTGAGCTATATTCTATATTCTACTATAAACAGTAGATTGACACTCTCCCTCAGGCAGCAGCAAACATTAGCTAAATAATAACTTCAAGCTACAGCAGTAATGTGTGAAAAGGTAATGTTAGTTTTAAAGTTAATGTGTTAATGTATTTCATTTTATTTCATTGTCTTTTTTAGGCGGACAAGAAAGGCTGTGCCAATTTTATGTTCATGATGTCAACTTTCACAAAAATGGCGCAAAAGGCGTTGATAGATACACTGGAAGTCAGAGCCGAAGTGGAAGAGGAGGGGACAGGCAAGTCTATTTCATATTATCTTTATATTTTTAAAAATAATATTATACCAAGACAATTCCAATGCTATGTATTATAACAATGTGTCATACACATACTGTAGTTGTAACATGTATGCTTCTTGTACAGGTATTACACGCCCACAAGAGAAGAACATAAAGATTTCATATGTTATTGGAAAGCTGTCCTTCATTGACACACCCAAGATTTATCACCAAGGATCCGATGTGGAGGGAAAAGTAAGTGCATGTTAACGTCACTCCTTCAGTGTGATTCTATACACAAAGCAATGTGCATTCTCAGTGATACACCGTTGTGCTTCCAACAGATTAAAGCAGTTTATTACAATAATACGCCCATTCCTGGCATGCCGGTGCACCTGTTTGAGGGTGAAAGGTGGTCAGCACGTCTGCTGCAGAATCTCACAACTGATAGCGATGGTGTCGCCACTTTCTCATTGAGCACAGCTGACTTTAAAGAGGACATCAACCTCCGCGTAAGTAAGACTAGAACTGATATCTGTAATCCAACATTTGTTAGTCACATCGTAACCCTTTCATGAAGATGACAACCAGTCCAAGAACTGAAACCTAAAATGGTTTCTCAATATGCTGCAACTGACCAAGGTGCCACCATCAAGTGGCCCCTTATGAAAAAGAAGTATATTTCAAGTTTATACTTGTAACTTGTAAATGTACTACTTTAATACTTCTTGGGACTAAATTGGCCCACTTTTTAGTTTATAAAAGTATACTTTTAAGTATTCTTTAAGTGTAAGAATAGTAAACTTTGAGTACATAAATAGTATACACCCAAGTTTTAGTTTGTACTGCAATTATACATTAAGTAAACGGATAGTTTACTAGTTGTATACTTGTAGCCCACTTTTTAGTTAATGAAAGTAAACTTTAAAGTATACTCTCAGTAAACTATTAATTTCATAGATTTTATACTGTAAGTATACTTGTATATATTTGTAGCCCACGTTTTAGCAGAGATGGGGACTCGAGTCTGCAACTTGGACTTGAGTCGCACTTACGTCACAAACACAGTAACTTGAGACTTGGAAGAGTTTACTACTTCTATACCTAAACATTTGCTTTGGCTGTAAGAAGTGAAGCTTTCTTCTACCTCAACAACCATGAGCTCATTTATAGTGTTTCTTTTCTGCCATCTAGGTGAGCATCTCTCCGAAAATGGGCTACAATCCTTACAGAAAAGCATACTATGAGACTGGAGATCACACAGTGTCGATGGCCCAACTGTCTTCTCCTGATACTAAAACAGTCAGCTCTCTGGACGTGAAGAAGAAGGATAACCCACTTGCCTGTGACAAAGAAGAGGACGTCTCCATCCACTACACTGTAGTTGGAGAGGCCCAGGGCTCTGTGGATATGATGTATTTGGTGAGTGAACATCATCTCGCCTTGTCACCAGTTCTCTTTCAGAGACATAGACATGTGGAAAATGGTTTTAAAATGACCTTTACATCAGATTACTAGCTGAAATGAAACACACTTGATCAACTAACCTGGTGAGACTGGAGACACCAAAACCATGTTAACCAGGAGGTTTTGTGTTTTTGTGCTACATAGTAACATTTACGCCTGGACTATATTGGGTAATAGTAGGCAAAGTTTGACATTCAACATTCGGGTTAACCCTGGTTAATTGTTTACAGGGCAAGCACTGTAGGCCTTCTGGAAACACTGTAAAGCAAATCTGCCAAAGAAAAGTTTCCACCCACTACTTTTATCCTAATATTAGGAGTTGAGCACACTTGGCGAAGCTAAATATCCAGTCTAATGTAATTAAACACTTATAGAATCACGGTCAAATTTTTAGAAAAAATTATTAAAATTGATGAAGCAGAACCAGAGAGAGATATAGAGAGCTCCAGGGATGAGGTATTTTTGTAGGCCAACCAGGAAGTTAGCATCGCCCTGGGTTACCTTGAAAAAAAGCCAATGGGATTTTTGTTTTGTTTTTATTCAGTAAGATAATCTTCACAAATGAACACCATTTTTTATGATTTATGAAGTGTAAATGGAATCACCAGAAGTAAAAAGCTAACGTTAGGCTAAAGACGAACTACAACACGGTTACATGAGCGCAAATATACACAACGAGGCTGTAAAGGCGGACGAGTCGGCGTGATGACGTTTAGTAGTTTCATTTAGCCACTTGTTAGCAACCGCCTTTTTTAAGACACATAAAAGTTTCAAGAGTCACGAGTGGGCTATTTATTGATGTATTTTATGTCGTATAACAAAAAGTTAAAATCTCTTCAGCTTGTGTTAACCACTGACCTTATTTCAGGCATCTAACTAATAACCCATTGACTTCCAGACAATGGAACCGCGAACTCATTTCCGGGTTTTAGGACTCATTCCTGTAGCAATCTATACCTTGTTTAGATGTGTAAAATCAGTGGAGTTCCCCTTTTAATACATTTTACTGCAGGAATGAATAGTTATATCATTGACTATCGTGAGACTGGCCCCAGATCTTTTTTTTTTTTTTTTTAGCAACTGTGTTTAAGCCAAACAAGCTTATTGATGTCTGACACACTAAACTTGTAAGGCAAACCTTTTGACATGAACAAGATAAACATATTCCATTAAGTACTTAAAGTCCGGGTAAAGTACAATCCGAGATTTGTTTTGGTCCAATAACATTTGGCAAGTCTAGAAGAGCAGCACGATTGAATTATTTTATCCACATTCAAGTTAGCGTAAGGCTAAACCGGAAGTTAGCCGGCTCCGCCAGCGGAAGTCTCTGGTCCAAATGCTCTGCTCATGGAGCAAAAGGGGTGCGCAGCAGTGTGAGATGACCAGTGTAGTATACACCGTAACTGTATATGTAATCAACCCTCACCTGCAATTGGGCGTGGATCACCATGGGATTGATCCCTTTTGAATCACACATATGATACTTGTCAATTTAAAACAAAATTTTGCAGATCAAGAAAAGTCACAGTTTGCTGTAAAACTGTTGAAGTGTAAGACTGTGAAAAAACGTATTTAGAAAGATGTCACACCCAAATGTTGCGTAAGTGACATCTCTCTCGCCGAAGCTACAATTATTGTGTGTCTCGTACTGGGATGTACTCACAAGAGCAACGGGTTTCGCTCGTTCTTTCTCTTCCCGGCTGATAAAAAGACCAGGAGTCGCTGGATAAAACACATCAGGTAAAATAACGTTACATTTGTGCGTGGAATATAGCTAAGTTAGCTATAGCTAGTGTTGGTGACGTATATTGTGCGGGACGAGAGATGTAGTTCACTTAGCGGTTTCACACAAAACTGAATGATAAAACGACAAACTGAGACTTTCTTGACTTGCAAAATGATGTTTTAAATTGACAAATATCATATGTGTGATTCATGGCGCAATTCAAATGGGATCAAAAAGGTATTATTAAATAAGGTCCCATGGGGTCCATCGGAAGGGGAGGGACTTCACCTCTGTATACAGCTTATTAAGATTTTAAAACTAATTTATATACTTAGCAATTTTTTTAATCATTCAAATTTGTCTGGGTGGTTAATAACACATTTTTCTGTCAAACTCAGAACACATATTTATTTTTGCTTTACCCGGACTTTAATAACATGATAAATAACCACACACCAGAACAATGTTGTAATCTGCTGTTTAAGGAAGTCAGTTTTTACTACATTACTCATTCTTTGTGTCATTTTCTCTCAAATTCTCCAGGTCTTATCCAGAGGAGCTATTGTCATGCAAGGAGTTCAGCAGGTTGAAGTGCAAGATAAATCAGGTGAGCAAAGTTTAACGTCTTAAAAATGACCCTTTAAATGAGCATGGCCAAATAATTCTGTTTTAATGACCTATGGAGGTAATGTGAGAGGTGACTGTCGTTCATAACAGTTGGTTTGTTGTTTCAGTGAATGAGGGCGATGTGTCCTTTAAGCTGGCAGTGTCTCCGGACATGGCACCAGACGTCCAGATTGTGGCATACGCCATCCTCCCCAGTGAGACTATGATCGCCCACAGTGCTGACTTCTCCGTTGAGAAATGCTTTGCTCACAAGGTCAGTATGAGGAGAAGGTGTGACTGTTCTCATCAGACGTAGTTGTCGAATCAAAGTGTATATTAGCTGTGTTACAAAACATCACAATATGTAGCCCTGTGTCAAAACAAAAGATCTGCCAGTTATTATCTATTTACTTCAATACTTAAATAAACTTAGATAAACTTTTAGGGGCAACAGCCAATATTGTGGGGGTTCTGGTGAAAATAACAGATATCTGGGCCAAGACTTTCTTTCCCATGTGCTGCTCATTACTTACAGTCTGATTAGCAACTTGAGACGTGAGAATGGAGTTGAGAGACGACGTCTACGTCCGGATTGTTTCACAATTAGCCAGTTTACACTCAGTTAATGGTTTATTTCTTAGCTAATAAAAAGCTACGTCATTGTCAGACGATAGTTGGTCATTTCTGAGATCGCATTTGGGCCAATGCGTTCCACCTCTTTTGCTCTTCACACAAACTGTTTACCTGCATTCAAACAGAACCCACTCAAACGTGAAGTGATTGGTCAATACTACTCGGACTACAAACGGAAACCAGAACGTTTCGATACCAAAATCTTGTCCCGTTGTCCATAGATATCTGCATTCATATGCAGATATCTGTTTCAATTAATTTCATTAACCCTCTGAGACCCACAATAGACCCTTTTCTTTGTCTTTTTTAGGGGGTTACAGGGGTTCTTTAGTGGGAGATAGCAGGTCAGCAGTAGATGTAAAATGGAAGTGGAGTAAATCATCTGAAAGCTAGGAAACTGGAGATTAATTTGAGATGCAGCACTGTGTGTCAAATTATTCTAGTCATCAATAAGAAACAAACATAATTCAATTAATTAATTAAAATACATTTTGAAAGTATATAAGGGCTTAGAACATTATGATAGAAGTATATGACTTCCATTCCCATGCTCTATTATGTCTCATAAGTTGTTGCAGCAAATTTTGGGTTGATACCATTTGTTACAGAGATTTGGTGCTATATTTAACAATTTTTTACCAATCAAGAATTTATAAAATGATCAATAATCCCTCCATAATACCACATTACCACACCAAAACCTCGAGGAACACCATAGAAAAAGCCATGCTCTGATTTGGGATCAAAAACTTTTGACATTTGGAGATTTCTGCAACAATTGTATGTTTCTGCAATTGGATGGTGAGCACTTCTGTTCTGTAAACTGCTCAGAAACCCCCTTATTGTCAATCTACTTAAGCCATCCATCCTGTGAATGCTCTAGGTCTCTAGTTTGTTGCTGTACAGTTTCATGAGGTTGTGATTATCCTAGAGGTCACCACAGGTCATTTTATACAGTGAGGTCCAAGTTAAAAAAATGATCTCACTACAATGAAATGGCCACTATGGGGACTAACATCATCACACATGAATACAGTTGAGCTCATTGAATCCACAAGAGTCTCAGCTTTACAGTGATACCCAATTCATGTAATTCCAAGACTGTTTAGGGACCCCAGTATGCAGAAATATTTAAATACACCATTTTAGAATAGGGGAAAATAAAACATTTATACTGCATGCAAAAACCTGCATGTGAGTATCATAAAGTGGGCATGTCTGTAAAGGGGAGACTCGTGGGTACCCATAGAACCCATTTTCATTCACATATCTTGAGGTCAAAAGTCAAGTGAACCCCTTTTAAAATCACCATGGCAGTTTTTCCTCCCCAAAATTTTGCCTAACTGTGCAGCATTATTCCTTAGGTTTTCTACTTTCATATGATATCTGTATCTTCACTCTAGCTCTAAAACTGAACCTCCTACAGCCTCTAAAAGACGCTAAAGTCGGGTCTCAGAGAGTTAAAAGGGCCCTATGATTAAAAATCAATCAGGGAGATTTCTTTAGAGTAAAATACACATTTGTGTGATGTTAAAAAGATCATTGGGTTCTGCCACTAAAGTCCAGATGGTGGGATGTGTCTTTTCTGTGTGTGTCAGGTGTCGCTGGAGTTTTCTCCGTCCTCAGCTGTCCCCGGAGAGGAGACCACCCTGCGTGTGATGGCCCAGCCAGACTCTCTCTGTGGGGTGAGCGCTGTCGACCAGAGCGTCCTCATCAAGGAGCCAGGGAAGACTCTGGATGCAGACAAGGTAACTGCTGGAATCAACCACAAATAGATGCATACATCATTAATGTTCCCTCTACATAATCTTTTTCACAATTAACATCATCGGTCACGCAGAGGTTACAGTTTTTAATCTGCTGCTATTTCCTTGTGTCATGTTTATTCTTTCTTCCTTTTCTCCCTCTACCAGCAGTACATTGTTACCAACTGTGAAGCCTAATACAGTTGTTCAATGCAGCTCAGTGCTGATTGTGTAGTTATTTTTACCCAGTTGTAAGAACGCTGTTGTGAATGTGCTATAGGAAAAAGTTATGATCACATATGTGAGGTGTATCGCTGCACCCAATTAGACTGTTATCAAGCCATTAAACAGGCGTTATCAGTCGCTATAGGCAACCGTAGATGTGGGTCATTAGGGGCCTACTACACCTACTATGTTGTGAAAGTGAAACTTCAAAGACACGTTCGAACACGTTGTAAAACTGAATGAAGGAAAAAATAAAAACTTCTTTAGGTTTAGGAAAAAAAAAAAAAACTTCAATAGGTTTAGGCAACAACACTACAACTTATTTAGGTGTAGGCAACAAAAATACAACTTATTTAGGTTTAGGCAACAAAAAACAATTTGTTAAGTTTAGTGAAAAACATTGTGTTTTGAGTTAAAATAACTACGAACACGAACACAACTACACATTGTTGGTTTCACATGTGATGCGAACTCCAGTCTCCTGGGTGAAAACACTGTGTTTTGTTTCCCATCCATCATCCCCGACATCCACCCCTTGTGGAGTTTCACACTGTCTATACTACAGTGCCTGGCTTCCTTTTCTGCTCCTGTCATAATTACTGTGGTTGCTAGAGGTCGCTGTCGTGTTCTTTTATAACTTCTTTCAGTGATCTAGCATGTGAATAGATGATAAAACCTACTAGTGGGTGTAGTAGGCCACTATTGACCCACATCAAGGCACTATTTTGACAAATATACTTTACATCCACGTTTCAAACATTTGTCACTTTATAGCTTTGAACCATACTTTTCTTTTCAGATATTTGACTTGTTGCCTGTCAGAAAAGCATCCTTCATTCCATATGACGCTCAAGATCCTGTAGAATGCTTGCATGTGAGACCGAGAAGATACATTTTGCCAAATCCCGATGATAGCCATGATGCTTTTACGGTTTTCCAGGTACTTCCTGAACATAAATGAATGTACAATATAAAGAATATACTAATATATTTTGCTGTTGCACATTTAATCAACGTTTCAGAGATGCCTGTATGTTGTTGTATCATCTAGAATGTAGGGATGAAGATGGCAACAAACTTGGTTATCCGAGTGCCTACATGCCTCAAGTTCAAAGGAAGAGAATACCACCAGGGCCACAGCTATGGTGACTAATTTTTTTGCTCTATCAAGTGACACATGCTAAATATTTACCAGCATTAGAACATGTCACTGTGTAATTGCTTTCCTCTGCTTCTGATGGAACATTTTGCTTTATTTTCAGATACTAGGTATAGAAATTACGGTGTTCCTATGGTAGCCATGAGTGAGGTACAGCTCAGTTCTAGGGGAGGTGGCTATTCTGCTCCTCCACCAATAGTGACCGTCCGCACTTTCTTCCCCGAGACCTGGATATGGGACCTGGTGGAAGTTGGGTGAGTTTTTGCCACGAAGGGTTTTGAATGTCATGAAATGAGTGTATTTGAGTGCATTTTTGGGCGCAAAGAGAATGTGCACTAGAGTCCTTCTCTCTGACTTCCTGCTGTCCCCCTGTACACATGAATGGCATGAAAATAATTTACTGAAACTTCTCCTCTAGACTTTTTTTTATTTTTTATTTAACCTCATGGCTCAAAGAGTCATTTTAGGATGTTTGTGATGCTTAGGAAACTGATTTAATTATTAAGAAAATTGCCAGAATTTCTTAAGCAACATGGAACCCTGTATTACAAATTTCTTTGAGTTTCTGACTTTCTGAGATCTCAAGAATGCAGCTTATGAAGCAATTTCACATTTAGAATTTTTTTTTAGTAGGGATCATTCACCGATCTGACTATTTCAGACACAATACCGTTATCGATACCTGCGCTTTGGGTATCAGCCTATATCGAGTACCAAGCCAATACCAGTGTTTCATTAATACGCTGTATGCCTCACTGTGTGGAAGTGACTGGAATCATTCTTTTATGTGTAAGGCAACATCAGGCTTGACTTAAACATTACTTTCCTAACTGTTTGAAACAAAATGTAACAAATAAATACATTGATATTTAAGTATTTAATTGTTCTTTATTATTAAAATAATAAATCATACACCAGCAACTTGGTAAAACATCTTCATAATTAACAGGAATTATAATTCAAGTGTAAACCTTTTTAATGCAGCAACTTATAGGTCAAAACTTAAACAGGAATTTAAATACAGTATATAATATGTATAGTATATAAACTTGAAATGGAAGTGTATAGATCGGTCCCATTGTCACCAATATTTGCTCCAGCTATTTGAGTCAGTATCAACCCGATATCCGATCCAGTATTGGTATCGGTGCATCCCTAATTTTTTAGCTCACAGTAACTATAATGTGCCGTTGTTACTGCAATAAAGCCTACGTATTAATCATCTAATAACAGTGTTTTTCTTTGACTAGTCTGAATCATGAAAGTACATTTTTCAAGTTCACAGAATGTGTCTCTGTGTATCTGCTGATTCAGAGATTCTGGAACAAAGGACGTGTCCCTCACTGTCCCAGACACCATCACCACCTGGGAGACGGAGGCTTTCTGTCTGTCCTCTCGGGGTTTTGGCTTGGCTCCTCGAAAAGAGATCACCGTCTTCCAGCCCTTCTTCGTCGAGCTCAGCCTGCCCTACTCCATCATCCGAGGAGAGCACTTTGAACTGAAGGCAACCATCTTCAACTACCTGACCAGCTGTATCATGGTAATGGATGTTTTCACATCACCTAAATGCTAATATCAGCATGCTAACAAGCTGATGATTGGCAGGTGAAATGTTTACCATATTCACCATCTTATGCCTCATTTTCACTGGATGGTTCGGCTTGACTCAACTCAACTCACTTCTGGCTCCAGGTCCTTTTTCTCTATTTTGTTTTCTACTGTGAAAAGTACCCCCTCAGTTTAGGCGGAATTCTAAAACTGCCGTGACATCATCTTCAACGCGACACTCGCTAAATCATTTCATCGGCAACCAGACAGAGGAAAGACTACACTTCTTCAAGTGTATGCCGTAGTTTTGCAAGCTGCCACATTTTTAAAATCTGGGTTGAATGATTACAAAAATTGCGGTCGCTATTGACGGTAGCTTGGCTATTTAAAAATGGCGAGTTTGTGCAAGATGTCCCGTGTGGCACAAGTGATGATTCTCTCTGACCAATCAGCGGACTGCAGTGTTTTAACTCCACCTTCTAGTATTAGCTCAGCTCACTTGGACCTCGACCGAGGTGGTATTAAAAAAAGGACCAGGTAATATCCACTTTTGCTAATGGAAGACCAAAAAAGAGCAAGTCAAGTTGAGTATAGCTGTGCCGTACCATGCAGTGAAAATGCTGCATTAGTTTAGTGTGTTAAGATACTTACATGTGCTAAGTAGCATTGAACACAAAGTACGGCTGTGACTGATGGGAATGTCATTAGTTCTGCAGGTATTTTGGTCATAAACCAAAGTAATGGGCAAATTTAATATTTTGCTTGATGATGATGAAAGAGTTAAGAGATCACCAAATTCACCCTGTGGTGTAAACATACAAATGTTATGGAAATTCATTCAATATTTATTAAGTTTATGGTTTTATAATACCTTATTTGTGATTAACCAATACTTCAGAGATTGTCTGTGGGAGGCCTTTTTGCTATTACAGTTTTCTTCTAAGGGAAAAACTAACTATCTTTAATTTGCATTATCTGGAACCATAATCATAAATATCAGGACAAAAAATAGACTACGAATATAGGATTAAGACTATATCTATCATTGTGGCTTCTTTTTCATTGTTTTATCTGAATACTTCCCTCTTTATAGAAAAAACAGACACGGCTGTTGTCTTAGTCCCCTACTCCTCGACCCAGCTGTTACACCACGGCTACATATTTGAGACTGGACAAGAAGACTGAAGATATAAACACAGATGATTCCCTCATAAATTGTTCTTGTATGCTGATGATCTCCTTTTATACATTTATGAACCCAGTGAATCCAAATTTATTTTACTTAGTCGTTTCTCATCAAACTGATTTTAATAGATAATGACTTTACCCACTATCTTTTCAAGGTGGAATCAAAGAGACTTTTAAAGCATTGTTGAAATCATAGACTGTATATAACAAGTGGACGCAGTCACTGTGACGTCACCCACTGTGACGTCACCCACTGGTTTGTGGAATACCCTTTTGAATGGTTTGAAGCCTCAAGTTTGGCATTTCGGCGGTCCCCATCTTGTTTTTTTTGGAACCAGAAGTGACCATATTTGGATGAGAGGGTGGAGCTGGATGTAAATACTGGAACGGATGGTCCAAAGGTTAGGAACGCCTATTGGTCAGGGGGTACGAAGCACATAGGAAGCACGTGCAGAATCGGCTAAGCGTCCACTCTAGCATCAAGGCCCGGCAGGGCCAGTTACCATTGCTAACCATGATAGCTAGCATCTTTAATTCATGTTAACTGGGATATTAATAGGGATGCTAATGTTAACTAGCGAATAAAAGACTTGTTTGTAATATACTTGCCGGAAAAAAAAAAATTGTATCTTTTAGTACAACCGAACTCTGAGCAATGTCGTGGTAGTGACCTGTCAATCACAAGGTAGCCCCGCCCTAAGCATACCCTACTTTATCGGCTATTTCATTATGAGACTATAAACCCCCTTCGGAAAATGTTTACGAGGTAATTAATCAAGTGAGAAATAGGGTCCTTTCCTCAAAGACGTTTATACAATTAGACTTCTTTTTGTAACCAGTGGAGTCGCCCCCTGCTGGCCATTAGAAATTATGCATGTTTAAGGCACTTCTGCATTGGTTTCAATTTTTTAGACCCAGCGGTTGCCCCTTGGTTGAAACCTGAAATTGATTACTGGTGAACTTTACCCATGTACAGTATCTCTTGTGGGTCCTGTCAACTCACTCATGATGACAGACTTACCAAGGTTCTTGTAAATATTTGGATTAATCCTCATTTTCTTAACTAGGTCAGTTTTCAAACTACTTTGATCATTTGATGTCTGCTGTTATTTGGTACAAAAACATTTGCAAGATGCACCTTCGAAAGGTCAAAATGGTGCAGCACTGTGCTGCAGTTTGAACAGTTGTTTGCATTTTTGCCATAAAACTCCAGTTTTTAAATATATTGTGGTCTTTCTTGAACAGGTCAATGTGTCTCCAGCCCCATCCTTAGATTACACCCTCACCCCCCTCTCTGGTGACCTGTACACATCCTGTTTGTGCGGCAGTGAGCGCAAGACCCTCAGCTGGACCATGGCCCCCTCATCCTTAGGTGAGAGTCATGCTTTCATCCACACTGGTGTGAAATATTAGAGGCTACCAAGGTGGAGGAACCCTTTTTCATCTCTATGAAATCAGTGAGATCCACCTCAGTGACAAATTGTTTTGACACTTTTACAATTAAAAAAAAATCTTAATCAAGTCTCACACCGTGTTCATTGATCTTTTTTAGGGGTTATGAATGTGTCAGTGACTGCTGAGGCCGTGGCATCCCACACATCATGTGACAATGAGATTGTGAGCGTGCCAGAGAGAGGTCGTATCGATGTGGTCACACGATCTCTCATAGTAAAGGTTGGTACCTTAAAACAAGATGACAAAAGTTTATCTATTAACAAGATGGAAACTCTGGAACTCACATAATTTCCGACCCTCTCAGGCTGAAGGAACTGAGATGACAAAGACCTACAACTGGCTGCTCTGTCCAAAAGGTCAGTATGTTTTACACCAGGCACGGCCCATCAAACAGTTTGAAAAAGGACAGCCCAATGCTATAAGTTAAGAGGAGGTAGATTGCATGTCAAAAATGTAATGTAATTCACTACTTACAGGTAGCACTTAGTTTCATTGTGATTATGCTAACTGTGTTTAGCGTAGGTGTCTCAGATTATTTCAATGTCATTACTTGTATACATTTTATCTACCTAATGGAAGAAACCCCAATTTTGTGGCATATCTTACTTCCAGTCTGACCTGTTTCAGTACATGACCAACTAAATATCCGTTAAATCTTTGTTTTAGTGCTGAGCTGAGTGTTTGTTCTCTGTCTGCACACAGGAGAGGCGTTGACAGAGGAAATAAACATAGAACTCCCTGACAACGTGATTGTTGGATCTACCCGTGCTTCAGTATCAGTCCTGGGTAAACTTATACATTTGGTTTTTGTTGAGTGTTTAGTTACACAGAGAAAATCTCCCCCTCGTGCAGATGAATTTGAAAACAGCCTACGAGTGGTGAAAGGTCAGGTTAGTTACGTATTCAGTCTCATTGAGTCAGTGTTTTTGTGCAGGTGACATTCTGGGCCGAGCCCTGAACAACCTGGATGGGCTGCTGAAGATGCCGTATGGATGTGGGGAGCAGAACATGGCCCTCCTGGCCCCCAACATCTACATCCTCCAGTACCTGGAAAACACACGGCAGCTGACCCCAGCCATCAAGAAAAAGGCTACCAACTTCCTGACCAGCGGTGAGTCTGTGTTTACTTCATATTGTAGCTAAATAAGAAACTCAGGCATTTCGGGCCGATACCGACTCAAAGAGATGGATTGGATATCGGTGACAATGGGGCCAACCTGTTCAATTAAATTCTATGTTTATATACTATATACATTTTATACTGGAATTTTAATTCCTGTTTAAGTTTTGACCAATTAGTTGCTGCATTAAAAAGGCTTACAGTTGAATTGTAATTCCTGATAATTTTGAAGATTTTTTGCCAACTTTTTGGTGCATTATTTATTATTTTAATGATAAATAACAATTCAATACATTTATATCTCTGTATGTATTGGTCACATTTTGTTTTACAAAGTTAGGAAATCAATGTTAACGTTAAGCCTGAAGTTGCCACTTCCACACAGTGAGGCATACAGCTTATTAATTAAACGCTGGTATCAGATCAGACTGAAAAAGTCGGATCAGTGCATCCCTACCCAAAATGTTGTTTTTCTTTAAATCTGTACATTCACACTTACAGAAACAAGAAACAACGTAAAGAAATTTATCTCAAATCATGAAATCAGATCTGACAATTTGTGTTTTATAAATGCTCTAATAAGCGTGTTTCTATTGTGATACAGGATACCAGAGACAGCTGAACTACAAGCATGATGATGGTGCTTACAGCACGTTTGGATCAGGAACAGGAAACACTTGGTGAGAACATTACTGACCAATCATCCACTAAGATTAATTATGGTGTAAAATATTTACTATGTCAGAGTCATACCTTTTAAACCAGTGATTCTCAAAGTACGGTCCGAAAATCATGTGATTTTACTCATTCTATTATCACTCATAATAAGTTCTTCACAATAATAACACCAATGCGCTATGTGAACACAAGCATGTTCAAGTATTTGTAATTAATACATGAACTGCAAAAATGTTATGTTTAGTATATTGTGGTAATTATCGTGAAGTGCTTCCTCTTGTCTTATTTCATCAGTTAATATCTAACTTTTTTTTAATATCCTCCTCAGGCTGACTGCTTTCGTGCTGAGATCGTTTGCCAAAGCGCAGTCGTTCATTTACATCGACCCAGCAAAGCTCGAAGAGTCTATGGTTTGGCTGACCGATAAACAACGAAAAAATGGTTGTTTTGAACGGTCAGGAAAGCTCTTTAACAACAGAATGAAGGTAATTAAAGTCCGTCTGGAGTTTCTATGAAAATGAGGTTACATGTTGATCTTCACTGCAGCAGTAGTTAAACACAAATGCACCATCAGGACTTTCATTCATGGCTCAGTAGTAGCTAATACCAGCCTGTGGCCCATTTCACGAAATGTGCGACATGCAAGCAGCAATTTGCAGCATGAGATAATTCCCCCTCATATTCATTTTAACAGGTTTCTCTTATCAAAACAAACGCCATAATGGCGACTCATGCAGGATTATTCGAGAGTCCCGTGGGACTCACAAATGTATTTGCAAGTCTCCGAGTGACGACCCTTTGTGAAACAGGACACGGCCGCCATTTGCAAACTGCTCAAAATGACTTCTGTGAGTGGGGCCCTTGGGTGTTGGAGGTGCAGTGATGATCTGTGTGTCTGTATGATGCTTCCTCTCTACAGGGTGGTGTGTCTGACGAAGTGACCCTCAGTGCCTACATCACTGCTGCCTTCTTGGAGATGGAGAAGCCCGTAGATGTGAGTAGACTACACTACTCACTACAAACATCTCATGCTGTTTTAACTGTAAATTGCTTGATGGAAAGAATTTACTTTACAACATATACACAAACCAATAACTTTTACATTGATAAGTAAGAAATAGAACTATTAAATACTTGACAAATCTCCCTTTAAGGTACATTTTGAACAGATAAAAGATGTGATTCATTTGCGATTAATCGCGATAAACTGTGGACAATAATAGCGATTCAATATTTCAATCGATTGACAGCCTTAATTATAATGTGTGCTTTTAATCTGTTCTAGGATCCTGTGGTGAAGCAGAGCCTGTCTTGTCTCAAGGAGACCACCAGTGACCTCAGCAACACCTACACTACAGCTCTGCTGGCGTACGTCTTCACCCTGGCAGGAGACATGGAGACCCGTGCTCACCTTCTGAAGCACCTAGACACTGTTGCAATACAAGACGGTGAGTCATCCTCCTAAAGGAAATCATTCTGGCTTCATTACTGTGAATGAAGCTCACCTTGTGCCTGTTTGTCTGCTTGTGGATGGTTGTTTTTAGGAGGGTTCCTCCACTGGTCTCAGACAGCAAAAGACACGTCAGCCTCCCTGTCTGTGGAAATCAGCTCCTACGTGCTGCTGGCCAAACTCAGCGCCGCTCCTACAGCTGAAGACCTGGGCTACGCCAGCAGCATCGTTAGATGGCTGACGGGCCAGCAGAACTACTATGGAGGCTTCTCCTCCACACAGGTACGGGCAGCCCAAACAGCATAAAGCTGGACTTTGAATTAAACGTACTGCATTGTCTTCTGGTACAAATATGATGAACAAAGGTCTGTGCAATGCACTTTTCAGCTTATTCAAACTGTTTCATTAACTTATGAAGTAGGATGATTTTTCTAAATGTATAAAGGAATACTAAATCCTTCAGCTTATCTGACAAATTCAAAATCACATAATTAAGACATTAGGACTGTCAAAGTTAATGCGATAACAAAGGTATGCTAAATGCAGTACCTGTGAGGGTTTCTGGACAATATTTGTCATTGTTTTGTGTTGTTAATTGATTTCCAATAATAAATACAAACATACATTTGCATAAAGCAATTTTCCCAGTCCCATGTTGATAAGAGTATTAAATACTTGACAAATCTCCCTTTAAGGTGCATTTTGAACAGATAGAAAAAATGTTTATAAATATTTCAATCGATCGAGCCTTATTAGACACACATGGTTTTCAAAGGACAGCGACATGAGCCCATACGTCAACAGTTTAGTGTCAGTGATTATACCTGACCAAAGACAACAGCGGTGTTATAGCCCATTAACTACGATTCACATACACTGAGCATACTGTCCTGTTTGAAATTGTAATTTTCTTAATTGATTTCTGTATGAAAATCAACAATTAAAACCTGAAATTGATAAAAGTGAACTCCTACATATGAAAGCTGTTGTATGTGTAAACAAAAGTCAATACATTTACATTTGTATAAATTTAAGCACATAAAGTATTCGGTATTTTTGTTTTTGTATGTTGTAGGACACAGTGGTGGCTCTTCAGGCTCTGACTCTCTACTCCACTCTGGTGTTCAGTCCAGACGGTTCCAGCACAGTGACAGTCCAGTCTCCCAGTGGTGAGATGACATTTGATGTGAACCAGAACAACAAACTGCTCTACCAGGAGAAGCTGCTGCAGGACGCGGCAGGAAAGTACAGCCTGGAGGTGAAGGGCACCGCATGTGCTGCAATGCAGGTCAGTGGTCACTGCAGCTTTACCTGGTTCTCTTTGCTATACATACACCATCACAAACACTGCTAATATAACTATGCCCTAATGTTAGCAGCTCAGTAGGAATACAGAAAGTTTGGAAGTTCCATACCTCCATTGCACCTCCACCTGCATTATACTTTGTTTGATCTAAAAATAAGAGGTTGTACCACGGACAGTGCCATGGGTTAATCAATACACAGCACAGCTAGGTCTACGGTCGGGGCTGTAGATTCTAACTTGTACAAACATCCGTCAGATAAAGGGTCAATGAGTCAGGCAGACTAGACTAATGGTGCATTTACACCAAGAGTGAAGCAAACTTTCTGCGCAACGCGATTACATACAAAGTCAATGCAAAGAGGTGAATGAGGCGCAAATGACAGTGCAAGGACCTTGTATGTGAATACAGCTCGCCGCCAGGTGATGTTATGAATCCAGACATGACAGCGTTTGGGTTTCTTACATTTCTGGGACTTCCACAAGATGTAAGCTACAAAGCAGCAACAGTGGTTATTCCTTCCACGGTTGATGGCGGAAACGGTGGAAAGAAAAGTTGTTGGTATCTATGGAGACAAGCTCCTTCTCCTCTCTGGCTCATCTAGCACGAATGAACATGAATGATACCAGCAGTACAACTACGCGCGAGTAAAGCAAGGCGAACATTCGCTTTGTTCTTGGTGTAAATGCAACATTACACATTCATCTAACAACCCCTCTGCTCCTACACTCTCTGTATGTATCTCACAATCCTTTAGGAAGGTTAACAAAGAGCATGCTTTTTGGTCATTTTGCTAACAAGGGTGATGACATCCCCCCTCAAATCGCCTACTGGTTGATAGTATGCACAGCAGCCAATGGGGTCAATGCATGTGAAAGTTAGTTATCAACCCTATATCTAAGACGACCAATTTAAAGGTAGCTCAATCAGGTTTGATGCTTAAACGCAGCAACATAAAACTAACATGTGAAAATGGGACACCCTTGAAAACAAGATGTTGCTTCTCAAGGCGTAAATCCTGATGCGTCATAAACTTGAACAAATTTGAGCAAAGAAAATACTTGATATTCTTCTATGAATGTTAAACTTTCCTTGTGTACCTCTTTCCCAGATTTCACTCCGCTATAACATCCCAACTCCTCATGAAATCAGCACTCTCAGTGTCGAGATCAAGGCAGAGGCCGACTGCTCCAGCAAAAGACCGAAACTCTCTCTGAAGCTGAAGTCCCTGTAAGCAATCAACAATGCAGATCCACGTTACAGAACAATACTGACATTTTTGACTGCATCTACCAGCTTGAACTAAGTAACTATTAATGGACGGACGGGAGAATTGTTTACAACTTGGTAGCAAATTAACGTCACATTTTTGTGGTACTTGTATTACAGATATACTGGAAGGGAGATCAGTACAAACATGGTGATCTTGGATATCAAAATGCTCTCTGGATTTGTCCCACAACCAGAATCTTTGAAGGCTGTGAGTATATATACAGTATACATAGTATATAGTATATGAGTATAACTTTCACCTTTAGTAGAAATAGAAAAGTTTTCATCTCGTTGAGGAACCACCCAGCTGATTATCATCTCCTCACAGCTTGAAGGTGCCCTGCTGGTGGATCGTGTTGAACTGAAGGACGATCATGTTCTGGTGTACATACAGGAGGTGAGAGGAATTCACAGTGAGGAACAAGAGATGATGCTCTTCAGATTTGTAACTGTCATCTGTTTCTTCCAACAGTTAATAAAGGATATACCCATCAACCACAGCTTAGACCTCATACAGGAGCTCCCAGTGCAGAACCTGAAGCCAGCTGTGATCCAGATCTACGACTACTACCAGCCAAGTAAATCAGTCCTCTAAGCGTCTTTTGTGTGGTCAAATCCATTGTTGTCTTCGTAGACGTGCGGCTGGCGTGCTCAAACGCGGGACCGACACCGTCACAGACCTATTTTTGTTTTTTAGTTCAACTTTTGGAACACTGCAGCACACAAACGCATGTCATGTGACGTGGAACAACCAATCACATCCGGCAGATATCTTTTCTTTCTTCTGCAAATATCAATCTACGTGGTAAATATATGGAGGAGAAGTTAATCATTTTAGTGCAGGACTACCCAGAGCATTACCATCTGTGCCACGGACTGTTTTCCTGGCTTCACCCTTTCTGACCGAGGACGGCACAACATCCGAGAGACAGAGAAATCGAGTGTAAAGCTGCTGTGAGGGATTTATGGTGCTGGAAATCCATTTACAGTATCTTTGTTTTGATTGTGTTTAGTTTCGTCAGTGAGGCTTCCTGCTGAATTACCGCAACTTCATCACTATCATCATTGCAACACGCAGATTTTGGTTGCTTAGTAACGGCAGGCGCGACAGGAGTGCAACCGAGCCCCCAGGAAGAGCAGCGGGCTTTGAAGCAGATTTTGATAGTGGCCAAACGGCGGTACTGCAACTTCCGTGTCCGTCACGTGATGCCATTGGGCCGAAAAATACTTTTTCCCATAGACTTACATTGGGAAAGAGACGTCTGTAACTCAGTGGATAATTTCTTTTTTTTTTTGGTAAATCAACTTCCCAGTACGACCACTTGATTAGTCCTTATTTAAATCATTAGGACCTAAAAGTTGTCATGTGACTGAGTCCCAGACTGAGGGCTGGAGCGAGGGCTGGGAGGCGGGGTTAAAGGAAACGCTACTGCATCCAGCTATCTTTATACATCCATGAGCACAACCTCCAAAAGCACATTTGAAAGAAAAGAAAGCGGCACAGCTGGCGTTTTCCGCGAGTTTTTAGACGCAGCATGTGTACGGCCCCTAAACCTCCTTTACAGAGACCACAGCACACACTGACAAACTCTGCTCCATAGTAGAACTGTACAACAACCTGAACAGTTATTAGAATTAGGGGTGTCACGATTCTGATTATAAATCCGAAATCAATCGAAGTTAACTTCTGATTTCAACCATCGATGACAAAAGCAAGATTAACAATTTATTTATTATTTTATACTTTTTGATACTTTTTTATACTTCCAATGTTACATAGAAAGTAGCTATGTACTCAAGAAATTAAACAGCTACTTGACTCGTGGTTAAAACTATAAATCAGGGCGCCTGGGTTAGCTCCGTTGGTAGAGCGGGCGTCCATGTATTAAGGCTTGGTCCTGACCGCGGTGGCCCAGGTTTGAATCCGGCCTGTGGCCCTTTCCGCATCCACTCTCTCTCTCCCCCTTTCAAGACTCTATCCACTGTCGTGTCAATAAAAATGGAAAATGCCCCCAAAAAAAATAACTTTAAAAAAAAAAAAAAAACTATAAATCAGCACAAAAATCACAATCACCATCATAAGCCACCATGTTCTCAACATACACATTACATTACAAACACTAACAAAAGGAACATTTGCATTTTGGAACATAAAACAGCTAACTTAATCTACCAAGTCCAGCAATCGGGAATAGGCAGGCATGATGGGAAATGTGGGTCGTCCCTGTCGCTACAATACTCAGGCCAGCCACCTCATGCATGTTTATGGAATTTTACACTACATGAATTAGCCTAGCGGAAAAATAATTTTTCTTTTTTTTTATTTCCGCTGACATGAACGTTTTTTCAACCTAATTTAGATTTGGAGAATCGTGACACCCGTAATCAGAATAGTAATTTCCAGTCGTACGTTTGTTAAATGTGATAGACTGTTGAACACATGAAGCAAGTTTGACAATTTTTTTTAAATCTCTCTTCTTCTTTCTTTGCTCTCAGGTGACCAGAATGATGCAGAATACATCTACCCTTGTGCTGCCGGCAACAATATGTAATAACATAAAGAAGCACTGCAGCGTTTCTGACAAAAGTCATTTCCAAAAAACATTTTCATTCCAACCACAAAAACCTATAATGTCTTAAATTTTTCAGAATCACTCTCACAAGTATCTACAACATTTTGGAAATAAATTGATGACGAGCCGTGGTCGGTGCCGTAGATTCTACCTTGCACAAACCTCAGTCAGATAAAGGATCAATGAGTGAGGTAGACTATACCCCCCCCCCCCAACAATCCGTTGCAGCTGTGTAATTACTGTATGTGTCTGAGGTGAAACGCATGCAAGATGGACAATAAAATAAAATTTAAAAAAAAAACTGGTCTTGTGTTGAACTTTTTTCACTGTTAATCTTTCTGCTGTTTATTTATCGTATGTGTTTCATCCACAGGCCACAAGTTTGCAGGTCAGCTTAGTGTTGAAGGTGGAAATACGGTTCGAAAAGCAGCACGTGTTGTTATGGTTTTATTTAAATGTGTGCATTTATTTATGTATTTATGCATTCATTTATTTCTGCACGAATTTCCCGTTGCATTTCAGTTGAGTGACAGCTCCCCTCATTTGCATAATGAGGTAGAAATGCATAAAGAAATATTTAAAGAAAAGAATACAGAAATAAATAAGTTTGGGGAAATAAGTGAATAAATGATAAATACAAAAATACAAAATGAATAAATAAGTTGATACTGATATGAAAGTGAATTATTCTGAATCCCAAATAGTTTCCATGAGCGCTCAAGTGCTTTGTACACCTCCAGCTATGAAAAGACCAAGAGTGCACCACCTCTACACACATCACAGGGTGTCCTCAGTCTAACTGATGTATTAAAGCTACAGTAACTTGACTTCTGCCACAGTGCCCTTTAAACTGTGTGGGATGTTTGATTTGGACGTGTAAACAGTGATTATCCTGACTGCTAAATTGAAAGTAGATTATTTTCTAGTAAACAAACCTGAGTGGACCATTTGGCCATCCTCAAACAACGCTGACGGGTTACAACACACTAGTGCACACATGTAACACCCACACGTTTGTCCAATGTTTGTGCATTGCTGTCCTCAAGGACAGGGACAAGAGACACTGGGGCGGCTGTGGCTCAGAAGTAGAGCGGGTCGCCCGGCTCCCCCAGTCCGGACAGCAGTGTCCAGCAATATACAAGTACTGGACAGAGAAAACAGATCGTTTGAACAGGAGTGAAGGAGGACATCTACAGTATGTTAAATTCAATCAACAGAGAAGGCAGTCTACGATACAACTTAGCAGCCACTTCCTGTCTGGATTCGACGCAGGGACGTTAATTGCGGATGATGGGCAGCTCTTGCACCCCGAAGCCAGAGGCCCATAGTTAAACAGTTTTGGGGGGCTCATGTCAGGTATGGTGTACATGTACGTGTCGAGGTTCTGTCGCTACACCGTATCCCCTTAACAAACTATAAACTATTATTATTGCTGCTACTATTACTGCTATTATTAGTAGTAGTAGTGGTAGTCATATTTATATTATTATTACAGCTATTATTACTGCTATTTCTATTTTCACACTATAATATCCACCGATATATATTATTTGTATTATAGCTGTGGTGCTATTATTGTCAATTCAATACTAATAAAAAACAAAACAAAACATATACAGTAAATACATACATAAAATTAATTTAGCAAATTACAATATAGGTATTTAAAAAGAACATGAAAATGGTAGAAAACGATACAGAAATAATTAATGATTGTTGTGTCAATAAAATAAACAAACAATTAAAAAACAATTAACAACAATGTATGCAATATCAAATGTCAAATGTAAAAAAAGAAAAACAACAAAAAAACACATATAGTAGAGGAGTAAATAAAAGGCAGAGTGTGAGTTACAGCTGTTATGTGTTGTTGTGGTTGGAAAGAAACATCTTGTAGTGTTCTGTTTACCTGTAAAATGAAAAAGTGTCCTCCGGCTGGTGGGCGGTGCTTGGTATTTCCTCAACTGATTTCAACATGGCTGCAGTGTCACAAACGTTCTAATTTTAAAGCTAAACAGTACACTACAAGATGTTTCTGAAAACATTTTATGCGAGGGATACACATTACAGTAACAGAATATTGATTCATATTTGATCGGCGCTTTTAAACTTTTTAATATTTACTCCGATCCTACCTCCTGCTGCTCTAAGTCGCTGCTGAAGACTCTCCTCGCTGGCGTTCGATTAAATTTATCTTCTGTTGTGCTGCAACTTTTTTACTGCTGTTATGTGCACATTATGTTTATTGTTTTTACTGTTCTTTCTGCTTCGCTTTGTATTCGTTTTTATGTTCAGCACTTTGATCAACTGTGGTTGTTTTTAGACGTGCTATATAAATAAGGTTTGACTTGACTAGAGACTCCTCAGAAAGCCATAACAACACCAGTTGCTTTTCAAACCGTATTTCCACCTTCCACAATAAGCTGAACTGCAAACTTCTGGCCTGTGGATGAAACACATACGATAAATAAACAGCAGAAAGATGAACAGTGAAAAAAGGTCAACACAAAACCAGTTTTTTTTTTCACATTACAATTATTTTATTGTCCATCGTGCATGCATTTCACCTCAGACACATACAGTAGTTAGACAGCTGCAAGGGATTGTGGCAGAATACTAACAAGCAAATACTTGATAACTGTTTGTGTATGTTTACACAAACAGACATGTTGTAAAGGTTCATCAAATATATCTGTAATAAAATGCAAGTAATTTTAAATTATACTGGAATCGGTGACGGCGCGAGGACTAACCACACTTCAGTTAACCCGGTGAAAGAAATAACGAAAACAATCAATCTGACTGAAGTTTGTGCAAGTTAGGATCGACGGCACCGACCACGGCTCGTCATCGATTTATTTCCAAAATGTTGTACATTCTTGTAAGAGTGATTCTGAACAATTTAAGACATTATAGGTTTTTGTGGTTGGGGTGAAAATGTTTTTTGGAAATGACTTTTGTCAGAAACGTTGCAGTGCTTCTGTATGTTATTACATATTGTTACTGGCAGCACAAGGGTAGATGTATTCTGCATCATCCTGGTCACCTGAGAGCAAAGAAAGAAGAAGAGAGATTTAAAAAATGAGTCAAACTTGCTTCATGTGTTCAACAGTCTATCACATTTAACAAATGTATGACTGGAAATTACTATTCTGATTACGGGTGTCACGATTCTCCAAATCTAAATTAAGTTGAAAATAACGTGCATGTAGGCTGTAGGGTGTAGGCTTCATTGTTTTAACCACGAATAAAGGAGCTGTGTAATTTCTTGAGTACAGCTGTATTTTCTATGTAACACAGGGAGGTAGGTGGTAGTGGAAAAAAAAGTATAAAAAATAAATAAAAATAAATCGACAATCCTGCTTTTGTTATCGATGGTTGAAATCAGAAGTTAGCTTCGATTGATTTCCGATTTAGAATCGGAATCGTGACACCCCTAATTCTAATACCTGATCAGGTTGTTGTGCAGCTCTACTACGGAGCAGAGTTCGTCAGTGTGTGGTCTCTGTAAAGGAGGTTTAGGGGCCGTACACATGCTGCACCGAAAACTCGCGGAAAACGCCAGCTGTGCCGCTTTCTTTGCTTTCCAATGTGCTTTTGGAGGTTGTGCTCATAGATGTATAAAGATAGCTGGATGCAGCGTTGGAGGCGGGCTCCAGTTCATTCCTATGTAAGTTGCTCAGTGGCGCAGCTGCTGTAAAGTACCCGGATCATCCGGCGATGTTCCGCATCTATTGGGCCCATAGAGCAGGCGCAGTAGCGTTTCCTTTAACCCCGCCTCCCAGCCGTCGCTCTAGCCCTCGGTCTGGGGCTCATTCACAAGACAACTTTTAGGTCCTAATGATTTAAATAAGGACTAATCAAGTGGTCGTACTGGGAGGTTGATTTACTTAAAAAAAAACAAATTATCCGCTGAGTTACAGACGTCTCTTTCCCAATGTAAGTCTATGGGAAAAAGTAAAAGACGCTTAAAGGGCTGATTTACTTGGCTGGTAGTAGTCGTAGATCTTGATCACAGCTGGCTTCAGGTTCTGCACTGGGTGCTCCTGTATGAGGTCTAAGCTGTGGTTGATGGGTATATCCTTTATTAACTGTTGGAAGAAACAGATGACAGTTACAAATCTGAAGAGCATCATCTCTTGTTCCTCACTGTGAATTCCTCTCACCTCCTGTATGTACACCAGAACATGATCGTCCTTTAGTTCAACACGATCCACCAGCAGGGCACCTTTTAGCTGTGAGGAGATGATAATCAGCTGGGTGGTTCCTCAACGAGATGAAAACTTTTCTATTTCTACTAAAGGTGAAAGTTATACTCATATACTATATACTATATATACTGTATATATACTCACAGCCTTCAAAGACTCTGGTTGTGGGACAAATCCAGAGAGCATTTTGATATCCAGGATCACCATGTTTGTACTGGTCTCCCTTCCAGTATATCTGTAATACAAGTACCACAAAAATGTGATGTAAATCTGCTACCAAGTTGTAAACATTTCTCCCGTCTGTCCATTAACAGTTACTTAGTTCAAGCTGGGAGATGCAGTCAAAAATGTCAGTATTCTTCTGTAATGTGGATCTGCATTGTTGATTGCTTACAGGGACTTCAGCTTCAGAGAGAGATTGGGTCTTTTGCTGGAGCAGTTGGCCTCTGCCTTGATCTCAACACTGAGAGTGCTGATTTCATGAGGAGTTGGGACGTTATAGCGGAGTGAAATCTGGGAAAGAGGTACACAAGGAAAGTTTAACATTCATAGAAGAATATCAAGTATTTCCTATGCTCAAATTGTTCAAGTTTATGACGCATCAGGATTTACCCCTTGAGAAGTACCATCTTGTTTTCAACGGGGTCCCATTTTCACATGCTAGTTTTAGGTTGCTGCGTTTAAGCATCAAACCTGATTGAGCTACCTTTGAATTGGTCGTCTTAGACATAGGGTTGATAACTAACTTTCACATGCATACATGCATTGTCCCCATTGGCTGCTGTGCATACTATCAACCAGTAGGCGATTTCAGGGGGGATGTCATCACCCTTGTTAGCAAAATGATCAAAATGCATGCTCTTTGTTAACCTACCTAAAGGATTGTGAGGTACATACATAGAGTGTAGGAGCAGAGGGGTTGTTAGGTTAATGTGTAATGTTGCATTCACACCAAGAACAAAGCGAATGTTCGCCTTGCTTTGCCCGCACGTCGTTGTACCGCCGGTATCATTCATGTTCATTCGTGCTAGACGCACCGGAGAGGAGAAGGAGCTTGTCTCCATAGATACCAACAACTTTTCTTTCCACCATTTCCGCCAACAACCATGGACTAAATAACCACTGTTGTGGAAGTCCCAGATATGTCAGAAAACCAAACTGCGTCGTGTCTGGATTCATAACATCATCTGGCGGCGAGCTGCATTCTAATACAGGGTCATTACACTGACTGTATCTAGCGAGACACACATTGCTACTGCGGTAAGAACCCAAAATAAACAGATTGTGCTGTGATTTCATACCAATAAACCGATCAAAAGGATGCCGAAATAACTACATAATGATGCCGATTTCTAAAAAGTTTGAAGTCATGCTTTGACAGGTCTGTCCGCAAGACGAAAAGCAAAGAACTTTTCAATTGCTTGTTTTTTGAATGGCGTGACCTCAGACAGATACAAAATTGTAATCTCCATTTCTTATTCAACAACGTCAGGATGTCAATGAAGACCGGACAAGAATCTCAATGCTGATAGACTTTCGCGACACAGCGTCACGCGAATTTCTGGCTCCAGTTGAAATATTTCAACTTCTGCAAATACGCACATTTTGCGTTGTGTCATCCACGCCATTCGCGTCATTCACGTCATCATTCACCTCTTTGCATTGACTTTGTATGTGATCGCGTTGCGCAAAAAGTTTGCTTCACTCTTGGTGTAAATGCACCATTAGTCTAGTCTGCCTGACTCATTGACCCTTTATCTGACGGAGGTTTGTACAAGTTAGAAACTACGGCCCCGACCATGGCTCTGAAAGATCAGCAGCCTAGCTGTGCTGTGTATTGATCAACCCACGGCGCTGTCCGTGGTACAACCTCTTATTTTTAGATCAAACAAAGTATAATGCAGGTGGAGGTGCAATGGAGGTACGGAACTTCCAAACTTTCTGTATTCCTACTGAGCAGCTAACATTAGGGCATAGTTATATTAGCAGTGTTTGGGATGGTGTATGTATAGCAAAGAGAACCAGGTAAAGCTCCAGTGACCACTGACCTGCATTACAGCACATGCAGTGCCCTTCACCTCCAGGCTGTACTTTCCTGCCGCGTCCTGCAGCAGCTTCTCCTGGTAGAGCAGTTTGTTGTTCTGGTTCACATCAAATGTCATCTCACCACTGGGAGACTGGACTGTCACTGTGCTGGAACCGTCTGGACTGAACACCAGAGTGGAGTAGAGAGTCAGAGCCTGAAGAGCCACCACTGTGTCCTACAACACACAAAAACAAAAATACCAACTACTTTATGTGCTTAAATTTATACAAATGTAAATGTATTGACTTTTGTTTACACATATAACAGCTTTCATATGTAGGAGTTCACTTTTATCAATTTCAGGTTTTAATTGTTGATTTTCATACAGAAATCAATTAAGAAAATTACAATTTCAAACAGGACAGTATGCTCAGGGTATGTGAATCGTAGTTAATGGGCTATAACACCGCTGATGTCCTTGGTCAGGTATAATCACTGACACTAAACTGTTGAGGTATGGGCTCATGTCGCTGTCCTGTGAAAACCATGTGTGTCTAATAGGGCTTGATCTATTAAAATATTTAATCGCGATTAATCCCAAATTAATCACACATTTTTACCAGTTCAAAATGTACCTTAAAGGGAGATTTGTCAAGTATGTAACACTCTTATCAACATGGGAGTGGGCAAATTCCTTTATGCAAATGTATGTATGTATTTATTATTGGAAATGGCTGGCAACAATCAGATGATCAGCACACTACTTATGCCCAAACATCTCAGACACTCGTCGCCAGTTCGTTGTTTAAACCCAAGTGGTAGACTATCTCGGCCTCACTCGTTCCATGTTTTTCTTGTTGCTAGTTCTGCTCGTGTTTTTGATATTTGTACTAACGTGCGTTTTCTCTACGCCTAGGTGTTGCTTTACCCCCAGTCCTATTTCTGCCTTGATCAATTCCTCTGCACATTTTTGACAATAAAAGCCTTTTGTTCATTTTTCATCTGCCTCCTGTTTCTGCATCTGGGTCAGCCTCAACTGGTCATAACACTCAAGCCCAACAGGCAACAACAGCTGTTAGTGTGTCAGTGTGTTGACTTGACTATGACTTGTCCAAAACTGCATGTGATTATCATAAAGGGGGCATGTCTGTAAAGGGGAGACTCGTGGGTACCCATAGAACTCATTTTCATTCACATATCTGGAGGTCAGAGGTCAAGAGACCCCTTTGAAAATAGCCAAGACAGTTTTTCCTCCCCAAAATTTAGCGTAAGTAAAATCGCAAGTTACGTTAATACGTTAAAGAAATTAGTGGCATTAAAACAAATTTGCATTAACGCGTTATTATCACGTTAACTTTGACAGCCCTAATGTCTAAATTATGTGATTTTGAATTTTTCAGATAGGCTGAAGGATTTAGTATTCCTTTATACATTTAGAAAATGTCCCTACTTCATAAGTTAATGAAACAGTTTGAATAAGCTGAAAAATGCATTGCACAGACATTTCAATAGTCTTCATCATATTTGTCCCAGAAGACAATGCAGTACGTTTAATTCAAAGTCCAGCTTTATGCTGTTTGGGCTGCCCGTACCTGTGTGGAGGAGAAACCTCCATAGTAGTTCTGCTGGCCCGTCAGCCATCTAACGATGCTGCTGGTGTAGCCCAGGTCTTCAGCTGTAGGAGCGGCGCTGAGTTTGGCCAGCAGCACGTAGGAGCTGATTTCCACAGACAGGGAGGCTGACGTGTCTTTTGCTGTCTGAGACCAGTGGAGGAACCCTCCTAAAAACAGCCATCCACAAGCAGACAAACAGGCACAAGGTGAGCTTCATTCACAGTAATGAAGCCAGAATGATTTCCTTTAGGAGGATGACTCACCGTCTTGTATTGCAACAGTGTCTAGGTGCTTCAGAAGGTGAGCACGGGTCTTCATGTCTCCTGCCAGGGTGAAGACGTACGCCAGCAGAGCTGTAGTGTAGGTGTTGCTGAGGTCACTGGTGGACTCCTTGAGGCAAGACAGGCTCTGGTTCACCACAGGATCCTAGAACAGATTAAAAGCACACACTATAATTAAGGCTGTCAATCGATTGAAATATTGAATCGCGATTAATCTCATGATTGTTCACAGTTTATCGCGATTAATCACAAATGAATCACATTTTTTATCTGTTCAAAATGTACCTTAAAGGGAGATTTGTCAAGTATTTAATAGTTCTATTTCTTACTTGTCAGTGTAAAAGTTATTGGTTTGTGTATATGTTGTAAAGTAAATTCTTTCCATCAAGCAATTTACAGTTAAAACAGCATGAGATGTTTGTAGTGAAAGGAGTCTACTCACATCTACGGGCTTCTCCATCTCCAAGAAGGCAGCAGTGATGTAGGCACTGAGGGTCACTTCGTCAGACACACCACCCTGTAGACAGGAAGCATCATACAGACACACAGATCATCACTGCACCTCCAACACCCAAGGGCCCCACTCACAGAAGTCATTTTGAGCAGTTTGAAAATGGTGGCAGTGTCCTGTTTCACAAAGGATCTTCACTCGGAAACTTGCAAATACATTTGTAAGTCCCACGGGACTCTCGTATAATCCTGCATGAGTCGCCATTATGTTGTTTGTATTGGTAAGTGAAACCTGTTAAAATGAATATGAGGGGGAATTATCTCATGCTGCTAATTGCTGCTTGCATGTCGCACATTTCGTGAAATGGGCCCCAGGCTGGTATTAGTTACTACTGAGCCACGAATGAAAGTCCTGATGGTGCATTTGTGTTTAACAACTGCTGCAGTGAAAATCAACATGTAACCTCATTTTCATAGAAACTCCAGACAGACTTTAATTACCTTCATTCTGTTGTGAAAGAGGTTCCCTGACCGTTCAAAACAGCCATTTTCTCGTTGTTTATCGTTCAGCCAAACCATAGACTCTTCGAGCTTTGCTGGGTCGATGTAGATGAACGACTGCGCTTTGGCAAACGATCTCAGAACGAAAGCAGTCAGCCTGAGGAGGATGTTAAAACAAAGTTAGATATTGTTGGGACCCACCAATGTGACTGTTGGCAAGTGACCACATGATCTCAGTCACATGCTCCTTGACCCATGGACTCAGCTCAGTAGCCATTGGCCACTGTAGCATTCACACATACTTGTGAAATTCACCCAAGACAAAACCAGAGGAATCTCTTTGTTCCCTCTCTTTCTTCTCACCCCTTTGGCCCTTCTGGAGGTGAGCAGCTGCTCTCCCCACCTAAGCTCTCTGATCTATGGCCTGTTAGGAAATAGACATAGAAACACAACGAACTTTCTTCTATTGCAGAAGATGCGAGAGCCTGCCTTTTTACCAACTAACGTCAAGCAACTACAGCAAGGAAGTTAGCACCAAGCTATGAAGCTGCTGGGAAGAAAGTATTGGAGCGACCAGCTTCCTCCAATCTGCACAACTTGATTTGATTACAGCAAAGACAACATCTTTGACTTGGAACCACAACTTCAACACATGTAATTACCAACCTTTTCTTCCATGGATTGGTAACATACTGGGCTTATCTAAGCATTAGTAATTACGCACGGCTGAGCAAAAGTGTTCAACTTTGATTTCTGGAATGTACCTGTATTGATATGTTTAATGTTATTCATTGAGTTTGACTATTGTGATATTATTTGTAGTTAAGATATTCAGGTAGCTGGCTTCGCCACATCTGATGTGTTTAGTTTATGCCTCACATAGACAAGGTCTTGCATGCAAACTAACCATCTTTTCTAACCCACTGCATTATCTGACACACATTAAGATCAAATACATAAACTGTGAATTAGTTTTAAACATAAACATACACATTCAGATAATCTCAACCCCCACATCACACCCCCCTTAGTCCGTCCTGAGCACATGTGCCTCAAAGAACAAAGAGGCCATGTGGTAACATGTTGGCGGCCATCTTTGATCCAGCCATCTTTGTAGTTTTACAGTGCTCGCCATTTTGTCTGTAGGCACATGCAGACATCTTGAGACAAGTAGCCAGCCGTCTTGTCTCTCACTCACACACTCACACACTCTCTCTCACACACACACACACACACACACACACACACACACACACTCACACACACACACACACACTTGGTTTGTTTAGTTTAGTTATTTAGTTGGATTAATATTGTGTTTTACACCTTTATTATCTTGTAAATAAATGTTTGTGGAATACACATGCTGGTCTGTTTAATGTTGTAAAAGAGTGAATAATGCCAACCTCTGCTATGTCAAGAACTCAAATATCCTTCAACCTTTACTATCTATTTTGGTTATACTTATTAATGTAATTATTAATCAAAGTTCCAAATTGATAGTTTAGTATATTTAATGAGACTTATCTATGAGACTATATTAATGTGCTATCATTTTCTCGTTGTTTCAAAGAGTGGTTCCCCGAGGATGATTTAATATAGATTAAATCATATTATTCAATATAATTAATAATTAGAATTATACTTTTGATAGCCATTTTAATGTCTTTTGAGCTTATATACCAATATAATTTGGAGCCCTGTTATTATTAACATATATTGATGATTTATTAATATTACTTTTATTAATATTGATAATTATCTTTAATATTTTCGAATAACTAGACCAGCCCCTATCTGCGTCCCCAACAATATTAACTGGTGAAATAAGACAAGAGGAAGCACTTGATCTGTGTAATGTCTCACGATAATTACCACAATATACTAAACATAAAATTTATGCAGTTCATGCATTAAGTAGAAATACTTGAACATGCTTGTGTTCACATAGCGCATTGCTGTTATTATTGTGAAGAACTTATTATGAGTGATAATAGAAGGAGTAAAATCACATAATTTTTCGAGCAATGTGCTCCAAAGTGTAATTGCATCATCTATATCAGTATTGTTTAAAGCAGAGGTTCTCAGACTTTTTGGGGCCAGGGACCCCTTAAAGGGGAGAAAAATCTTCCAAGGACCCCTCATTATCGTAACAGCGATTAACCATAATGCTTACTACCATTTGCACTCTTACTGTAGATGCCATTGGAACTATTTGTATTCTAAAACATTTCAGCCTAACTACTTCAGACCTGTTTGATAGTGATAAACAGAAACACATTTTAATTTGAACCACGTTAACACCACTTTGTTTTGCCCTGATATTCAGGTGCTTTGTAATCAGATGCTGCTTTAGCTCGGCTGTCGCTCGATATAACTGTCGTCATATTTTCTCAACTTAGCTAGTTTGGGTTTAGCGTCACTTGTCGATGTGGACTGACTCAAATATTTCTCCATGCTCGCCAGCTGGAACAGTTTGTTGAGCCCTGAGTGAAGCTAACGTGGGTGGTGGTAATGGACACAATATGCTTGTTTTATTGATGCAAATTGTCCCAATCTGTAGATTAATCTGCGGATCCAATGACATGTGAACCCTGAGAGTCCCCGGACCGTACTTTGAGAATCACTGGTATAAAGGGTATGGCTGTACGACGTAGTGAATATTTTACACCATAATTAATCTTAGTGGATGATTGGTCAGTAATGTTCTCACCAAGTGTTTCCTGTTCCTGATCCAAATGTGCTGTAAGCACCATCTTTATGTTTGTAGTTCAGCTGTCTCTGGTAGCCTGTATCACAATATAAACACGTTGATTAGGGCATTTATGAAACACACATTGTCAGATCTGAGAGGATTTTCGTTAATTTCATGATTTAAGTTAAATTTCTTTACGTTGTTTCTTGTTTCTGAAAGTGTGTATGTACAGATTTAAAAAAACAACAACATTTTGGGTAGGTATGCACTTATCCGACTTTTTCAGTCCTGATACCTGGGCTTTGGGTATAGGCTGATACCGATTTGATACCAGCGTTTAATTAATAAGCTGTATGCCTCACTGTGTGGATGTGACTGGGATCATTCGGTTATGTGTAAGGCAGCTTCAGGCTTGACTTTAACATTGATTTTCTTACTTTGTAAAACAAAATGTGACCAATACATACATAGATATAAATGTATTGAATTGTTATTTATCATTAAAATAATAAATAATGCACCAAAAAGTTGGCAAAAAATCTTCAAAATTATCAGGAATTACAATTCAACTGTAAGCCTTTTTAATGCAGCAACTAATTGGTCAAAACTTAAACAGGAATTAAAATGCCAGTATAAAATGTATATAGTACATAAACATAGAATTTAATTGAACAGGTTGGCCCCATTGTCACCGATATCCAATCCATCTCTTTGAGTCGGTATCGGCCCGAAATGCCTGAGTTTATATTTCAGCTACAATATGGAGTAAACACAGACTCACCACTAGTCAGGAAGTTGGTAGCCTTTTCCTTGATGGCTGGGGTAAGCTGCCGTGTGTTTTCCAGGTACTGGAGGATGTAGATGTTGGGGGCCAGGAGTGCCATGTTTTGCTCCCCACATCCATACGGCATCTTCAGCAGCCCATCCAGGTTGTTCAGGGCTCGGCCCAGAATGTCACCTGCACAAAAACACTGACTCACTGAGACCGAACACGTAACTAACCTGACCTTTCACCACTCGTAGGCTGTTTTCAAACTCATCTGCAGGAGGGGGAGATTTTCTCTGTGCTCACCTTAAATCTCAGTTTAACATGTGGAAGTGCAACTAAACACTCAACAAAAACAAATGTATAAGTTTACCCAGGACTGATACTGAAGCACGGGTAGATCCAACAATCACATTGTCAGGGAGTTCTATGTCTATTTCCTCTGTCAACGCCTCTCCTGTGTGCAGACAGAGAACAAACACTCAGCTCAGCACTAAAACAAAGATTTAACGGATGGTTAGTTGGTCATGTACTGAAACAGGTCAGACTGGAAGTAAGATATTCCACAAGATTGAGGATTCTTCCATTAGGTTGATAAAATGTATACAAGTAATGACATTGAAATAATCTGAGACACCTACGCTAAACACAATTAGCATAATCACAATGAAACTAAATGCTACCTGTAAGTAGTGAATTACATTACATTTTTGACATGCAATCTACCTCCTCTTAACTTATAGCATTGGGCTGTCCTTTTTCAAACTGTTTGATGGGCCATGCCTGGTGTAAAACATACTGACCTTTTGGACAGAGCAGCCAGTTGTAGGTCTTTGTCATCTCAGTTCCTTCAGCCTGAGAGGGACGGAAATTATGTGAGTTCCAGAGTTTCCATCTTGTTAATAGATAAACTTTTGTCATCTTGTTTTAAGGTACCAACCTTTACTATGAGAGATCGTGTGACCATGTCGATACGACCTCTCTCTGGCACGCTCACAATCTCATTGTCACATGATGTGTGGGATGCCACGGCCTCAGCAGTCACTGACACATTCATAACCCCTAAAAAGATCAATGAACACGGTGTGAGACTTAATTAAGATTTTTTTTTCAATTCTAAAAGTGTCCAAACAATTTGTAACTGAGATGGATCCCACTGATTTCATAGAGATGAAAAAGGGTTCCTCCACCTTGGTAGCCTCTAACATTTCCCACCAGTGTGGATGAAAGCATGACTCTCACCTAAGGATGAGGGGGCCATGGTCCAGCTGAGGGTCTTGCGCTCACTGCCGCACAAACAGGATGTGTACTGGTCACCAGAGAGGGGGGTGAGGGTGTAATCTAAGGATGGGGCTGGAGACACATTGACCTGTTCAAGAAAGACCACAATATATTTAAAAACTGGAGTTTTATGGCAAAAATGCAAACAACTGTTCAAACTGCAGCACAGTGCTGCACCATTTTAACCTTTCGAAGGTGCATCTTGCAAATGTTTTTGTACCAAATAACAGCAGACATCAAATGATTAAGTAGTTCGAAAACTGACCTAGTTAAGAAAATTAGGATTATTCCAAATATTTACAAGAACCTTGGTAAGTCTGTCATCATGAGTGAGTTAACAGGATCCGCAAGAGATACTGTACATGGGTAAAGTTCACCAGTAATCAACTCCAGGTTTCAACCAAGGGGCAACCGCTGGGTCTAAAAAATTGAAACCAATGCAGAAGTGCCTTAAACATGCATTATTTCCAATGGCCAGCAGGGGGCGACTCAACTGGTTGCAAAAAGAAGTCTGATTGTATAAAAGTCTATGAGAAAAGGACCCTACTTCTCACTTGATTAATTACCTCAGTAAACATTTTCTTAATGAGTTCATAGTCTCATAATTAAATAGCTGATAAACTAGTGTATGCTTCGGGCGGGGCTACCTTGTGATTGACAGGTCGCTACCACAACATTGCTCAGAGTTCGGGTTGTACTAAAAGACACTGTACAGAGTTGGCTCTTTTCAAGCAAGTATATTACAAACAAGTCTGTTTTTTTCTAGTTAAAATTTGCTACTTAATTGGCATTAATATCACAGTTAACATGAACTACAGATGCTAGCTAGCATGGTTAGCAACGGTACCTGGCCCTGCCGGGCCTTGATGCTAGAGTGGACACTTACCCGATTCTGCACGTGCTTCCTATGTGCTTCCTACCCCTAATCAATAGGCTTTCCTATCCTTTGGACCATCCGTTCCAGTATTTACCCCCAGCTCTACCCTCTCATCCAAATATGGTCACTTCTGGTTCCAAAAAACCAAGATGGGGACCGCCGAAATGCCAAACTTGAGGCTTCAAACCGTTCAAAAGGGTAGTCCACAAACCAGTGGGTGACGTCACAGTGACTGCGTCCACTTGTTATATAAAGTCTATGATTTCAACAATGCTTTAAAAGTCTCTTTGATTCCACCTTGAAAAGGTAGTGGGTAAAGTCATTATCTATTCAAATCAGTTTGATGAGAAACGACTGGGTAAAATAAATTTGGATTCACTGGGGTCATACATGTATAAAAGGAGATCATCAGCATAAAAGAACAATTTATGAGGGAATCATCTGTGTTTATCTCTTCAGTCTTCTTGTCCAGTCTCAAATATGTAGAACTAATGACATTCCCATCAGTCATTTGTGTTCAATGCTACTTAGCACATGATAGTATCTTAACACACTAAACTAATGCAGCATTTTCACTGCATGGTACGGCACAGCTCTACTCAACTTGACTCGCTCTTTTTTGGTCTTCCATTAGCAAAAGTGGATATTACCTGGTCCTTTTTTTAATACCACCTCGGTCGAGGTTCCAAGTGAGCTGAGCTAATACTAAAAGGTGGAGTTAAAATACTGCAGACCGCTGATTGGTTAGAGAGAATCATCACTTGTGCCACACGGGACATCTTGCACAAACTCGCCATTTTTAAATAGCCAAGCTACCGTCAATAGCGACCGCAATTTTTGTAATCATTCAACCCAGATTTAAAAAATTGGCAGCTTGCAAAACTACGGCATACACTTGAAGAAGTGCAGACTTTCCTCTGTCTGGTTGCCGATGAAATGATTTAGCGAGTGTCGCGTTGAAGATGATGTCACGGCAGTTTTAGAATTTCGCCTATACTGAGGGGGTACTCTTCACTTGAGAAAACAAAATAGAGAAAAGGACCTAGAGCCAAAAGTGAGTTGAGTCGAGTCAAGCCGAACCATGCAGTGGAAATGAGGCACAAGATGGTGAATATGGTAAACATTACACCTGCTAAACATCAGCTTTCTAGCATGCTGATATTAGCATTTAGGTGATGTGAAAACATCCATTACCATGATACAGCTGGTCAGGTAGTTGAAGATGGTTGCCTTCAGTTCAAAGTGCTCTCCTCGGATGATGGAGTAGGGCAGGCTGAGCTCGACGAAGAAGGGCTGGAAGACGGTGATCTCTTTTCGAGGAGCCAAGCCAAAACCCCGAGAGGACAGACAGAAAGCCTCCGTCTCCCAGGTGGTGATGGTGTCTGGGACAATGAGGGACACATCCTTTGTTCCAGAATCTCTGAATCAGCAGATACACAGAGACACATTCTGTGAACTTGAAAAATGTACTTTCATGATTCAGATGAGTCAAAGAAAAACACTGTTATTAAATGATTAATACTTAGGCTTTATTGCAGTAACAACGGCACATTATAGTTAATGTGAGCTAAAAATTAGGGATGCACCGATACCGATACTGGATCGGATATCGGGCCGATACTGACTCAAATTGCTGGAGCAAATATTGGTGACATGGGGCCAATCCATACACTTCCATTTTATGTATATATACTATACATATTATATATTGTAATTTAAATTCCTAGTTCCTAGTTTTGACCATTTAGTTGCTGCATTAAAAAGGTTCACTTGAATTATAATTCCTGTTAATTATGAAGATTTTTTACCAAGTTGCTGGTGTATGATTTATTATTTTAATATAAAGAACAATTAAATACATTTATATTTTGTTTTACAAAGTTAGGAAGTCAAGCCTGATGTTGCCTTACACATAAAAGAATGATCCCAGTCACTTCCACACAGTGAGGCATACAGCGTATTAATGAAACACTGGTATTGGCTTGGTACTCGGTATCGGCTGATACCCAAAGCCCAGGTATCGATAACGGTATTGTGACTGAAATAGTCAGATCGGTGCATGATCCCTACTAAAAGTAATGTGTAAATATGAAATTGCTTCATAAGCTGCTTTCTTGAGATCTAAAACTAAAATAACGTAGTAATACAGGGTTCCATGTTGTTTAAGAAATTCTGGCAATATTCTAAATAATTAAATCATTTTCCAAGCATCACAAACATCCTAAAATGACTCTTTGAGCCATGTGGTTGTGAGGAAGCAACAACTCCCTCACTAACTGCTTGGTAAAGCCAAGTGGGGTTGATCACAGTTATCTTTGTTTTCCTTATGTGGGTAGATAAGGGGTTAATTGACTGACAGGGACTGAGTGGCTCCAAGTGTAATCAGGTGTGCTCTGATTTCCCAGGTTCTCACTGCAGGTGTCTCCAGTCTGAGCTGATGGCAGCACTCGCCTGATAAGCCAGTTTGAACTGGAAAGGCGGGCTGTTAGGTTATATGACCATGTGTGAAAGTAGAGTTTGGAGAGGAGAGTGGTAAAAAGAGCAGCACCAGGCATGTGGTGAGCTGTGTAACAGAATGCAGAGGATGATTTTCCCTCCATGTGTTTTTTCCTTTGTTTGA
The DNA here is from genome assembly GCF_015220745.1 of Sebastes umbrosus. Lineage (NCBI taxonomy): Eukaryota > Metazoa > Chordata > Actinopteri > Perciformes > Sebastidae > Sebastes > Sebastes umbrosus. The sequence continues at coordinate 7,721,805 of NC_051275.1, forward strand.
TGGAATTTTTACAGACTGAAAATAAAAGTCTGCCTTATTTTTCAAGCATACTTACCTGCCAGTGTGATGATTTCTCTTTGTGACTTTTCACCTTGCTCTCCTGCACCTCACCTTGCAACAATTGGTGGCAGTGGTGGGATCTAATACGCCTGTGTCGAGTTGGTGTTGGAATGCTGACTAAATGAGAGGTGCAGTACGTGGAAGAGGTCGGCCGAAGAAATCCACCTTGGCAGAAATGGAGAGAAAGAATGCTGAAAGGACAGTGGAGTTTGAGCCACCACTTGATGGAGCCATGGCCGTTGGAGATGAAGAAGAAGAACCAGTGGTACGGCCAAAAATACTTATAGACCGTGTTGCTAGTGAAGAACTCTCTGCCACAGACTTTTTTGAAGAAATGAGAGAGTTTATGCGACGGTCTAGACAAACTGAAGCGGTACTTTTTGATCAGATTAAACAGCTAAGAGGTGAGATGGGAGCAAAGTCGACGCAGGACTGGATGTCAGATGAACAATATGAACAGCCTGACCAACATTATCCTCATGCTATACCTGTTGGTGTTTTAAAGCTGCAAGCTGAAACCTCCATGCACCTGCCCACAGTTGAAGAACCAAAGAAATTCATTCCACTTCAAACTAGTGGGCCTGTCTCCTCATTACAGCAACTGTTGCCTCAGCAGCAACAGCGTGCTTCTCCACCAACCCGGTCTGTCGGGCCCCATGTCAGTGAACCAAGAATACCTGACTTCAAAGAAGGTGAAGATCCAGAGAGCTTCTTTGTTCGGTTTGAGCGGATGGCCAGAACATGGGGGTGGCAGCCAGTGGAGTGGGCAGCCAGAGTGGTCACCTTATTGACGGGAAAAGCTCTTGATGCTTATGCTGGAATGGACGAAGAACAAGCTGAATCCTACGAGGCCATTAAAGCAGCAGTGTTAATGAAGTTCAATGTGACAGAGGAGACTTACAGACAGCGTTTCCGGAGCACTATTGTGCCAGTGGGAGAAACAGTCCGTGAAACCTACAACCGGATAAAGGGACTTTATAAACGATGGATGCGACCAAACAGCCGCACTAAGGAGCAGATTGGTGAGTCCATTGTTTTGGAGCAATACCTCCGTGTGCTCCAACCAGACATTCGCACCTGGGTAAAGGAGAACAATCCCCAGACAGGAGAGGAAGCAGCAGACCTGGCAGAACGCTACACAGCTGCTCACGGGGACCCTTCAAGGAAAAAGTTGACTGTTGGGAAGCCAAGGTTTGGGGAGTCCAAACCTTACGGTTTGCCTGTTGTGGACAATAAGGACATTGGGGTTGGTAAGAAACCTGTACATTCAAACTTGAAACCTAACTTCACATGTTTTTACTGTCAGCAACCTGGCCACAAAGCTTCATTTTGTCCTTTTAAAAAGATCAAAAACAGTTGAGTTGTGTTCTGTACCTCGTCCTGATAATGATGAACATGATGATGTTAATGAGAATGAAATGATTCCACATAGACATGTAGTAGATGTCACAGTTAACGGTCATGTGGCAAAGGCTCTGGCTGACACTGGTAGTTCGCAAACTTTGGTAAAGTCCAGCCTACTCCACAACTCACTGATTAACTTTGAACGAAATGTAAATATCACATGTGTTCATGGATGTAAGAAAGATTACCCAACTGCAGAAGTGATCATTGAGGTTGAAGGGCAAGCCTTTATGTTAACTGTTGGTGTGCTAGATCACCTAGCATATGATGTAATCCTTGGAGAAGATTTGCCTGTGCTAGACAATTTGGTCCAGCAAAACTCTGTAGCATACTCTTGTGCTGTAGTGACTCGCTCTGTCACCAAGGGGTTAGAACCCCTACCTGATGCAGATGATGGTTTGTTTAAAGGGGGAAATAAGGTTAAGAAAACAAAACGTCAGCGTCGTCAGGAGAAAAACAGAAATCTTGATAAAGCTAAATATCCTGACCCTGCTCTCCCTTTAACTCCTCCCATTGAACCACAATGGCAAATCCCTGACAATTTCAGAGAGATTCAGGAGAATGACTCCTCTCTGAAACCTCTCTTTGCAAAAGTTTGTGAAATAGATGGGGTCCAAAAAGCTGGCACAGGGGGGCTGAAAGGTATATTTGGGGATCCCTTTGTCATAAAAGACAACCTTTTGTATTTGGCAGACATTGAGAAACCTAGACTTGTTATTCCAAAAGAGTATCGTCAAGTAATCCTGCATTTGGGTCATACTATTCCATGGGCTGGCCATTTAGGGCAGGCCAAAACCTATAACCGCATTGCTGAGCGCTTCTATTGGCCAGGGTTATACAAAGAGGTACTGGAGTATTGCAAGACATGTCATGATTGCCAGGTGGTGGCCCCCACCAAAATTTCAGACCGAGGCCAATTACAACCATTACCTATTATGAGTGTGCCTTATGAGAGAATAGCCATGGATATCATTGGTCCCCTGCCAAAGAGTAGCAAAGGACACAAATTTGCCCTGGTGATATGTGACTATGCAACCAGATATCCAGATGTTTATCCACTGCGCTCCATTCAGGTCAAACATATAGTTCGATGTTTAGTGGAGTTATTCTCTAGAGTTGGCATCCCTAAAGAGATCTTAACAGATCAAGGTTCAAACTTTATGTCACATCTAATGAAGTCACTGTATTCTCAACTTGGTGTGAAAGGGATAAGAACCACTCCTTACCACCCTGAAACCGATGGTCTTGTCGAGCGATTTAATGGTACCCTGAAACAAATGTTGAGAAAATTTGTTGAGGATACTGGCAAAGACTGGGATAAATGGTTGCCTTTCCTTTTGTTTGCATATCGAGAGGTACCCCAGGCTTCAACTGGTTTCTCCCCTTTTGAGCTGTTGTATGGCAGACAGGTGAGAGGCCCTTTGGACATGCTGAAGGAGAACTGGGTGGCTGGTGTGGCAACGTCACCAACAACGAACATCATCTCCTACATTCTGCAGATGCGAGACAAACTGGAAAGTTGCAGAGAAAGAGTCAAAGAAAACATGCTGGAGGCTCAACATAAACAAAAGGTATGGTACGACAAACATGCTCGAGAAAGAGAACTGAAAACTGGACAGAAAGTGTTGGTACTGCTCCCTACTGGGCCGACTAAGTTACTAGCGAAGTGGCAAGGCCCCTATCCTGTTACCAGAAAGGTGGGCCCAGTAACATATGAAATTTCCTGTCCTGATAAACAAAAACACAAGCAACTGCTCCATGTAAACCTGTTAAAGGAATACCATGAAAGAAATCCCTTGGAAACAGGTGGAGAGCATGTTCTGATGGTCCAGGATGTCCAGTCTGAAGATGATGTGGCGGAAGCTGAGGAAGCGGACATGATGCCCTTCAGAGAGAAATGTAAACCCCAGATCCCTCCAGAGCACCTGAGTGTGGATCAGTGGCATCAACTGGGTGAGCTTAAACAATCTTTCCCATCAATGTTCTCAGAAAAACCTGGCCGAACTGATGTGATAAAACACAAAATTGTTCTGAAGGACACTAAACCTGTTCGCCTGAAGCCTTACAGAATTGCAGAACGAATGATGGAACCACTGAAGAAGAAGGTGCAGATGATGTTGGACATGGGAGTCATTGAACCATCCAGAAGTGAGTGGTCAAACCCCATAGTGCTTGTTCCCAAGAAAAATTGTACTCAACATCGGTTCTGTTCCGACATGAGGAAACTGAACAGTATTTCCTGTTTTGATTCATATCCCATGCCCCGTATCGATGAGCTACTAGAGAGAATCGGGAAAGCCAACTACATCACAGCATTAGACCTTTGTAAAGGTTACTGGCAAGTGCCTCTTGACCCATCTTGCAAAGAATACACAGCGTTCCAGATTCCAGGAATGGGCTTGTTCCAGTACACTGTGTTACCCTTTGGCCTTCATGGTGCACCTGCGACCTTTCAAAGATTAATGGACATTGTTCTTAATGATTGCTCCAGGTTTTCAGCTGCCTATCTTGATGATGTAGTAATCTACAGTGAATCCTGGGAAGAACACTTGCAGCATCTTGAAATCGTCCTAAGCAAGATACAGGAAGCCGGGCTGACCCTGAATGCAAACAAGTGTTCCTGGGCTCAGGAGGAGGTGAAATACCTTGGGTACCTGGTCGGCCGTGGGCAGATAAGGCCACAAATAGAGAAGATAAAGGCCATACAGATGATTCCAAGACCCCTGACCAAGAAGCAAGTGAGATCCTTTTTAGGACTCGTGGGGTGGTACAGAAGGTTTGTTCCCCATTTTTCTACATTGGCGCACCACTCACCGAACTAACAAAAAAATCAACCTCGAAAGTGATATGGAATGATGAATGTGAACGTGCCTTCCAAGCATTGAAAAGGCAGATCTGTCAAGCTCCTGTGTTGCAGAGCCCGGACTTCACGAAAGCATTCCTTGTACAGGTTGATGCCTCCGGTGTTGGACTAGGAGCGGTGCTAGCCCAGGGGGAACCTAGTGAAGAGAAACCTGTCCTGTTCTTAAGTAAGAAACTGTTTGACCGGGAGAAAAAGTACTCTACTGTGGAAAAGGAGGGACTGGCTATGAAATGGGCTATTGATTCATTGAAGTATTATCTTTTGGGAAGAGAGTTTGTATTGCAGACAGATCACAGACCTTTGAAGTGGATGCAATCCAAGCAGCATCAGAATGCAAGGATTCTGCGTTGGTGCCTAGCCCTCCAGCCATACCAGTTCACCATAGAGCACTGTCCTGGTAAGAAAAATCTTATTGCTGATTATCTGTCACGTTTGCCTGACTTATGTAAGCCAGAGGGGGAGGAGGTGTGAAATGTGAGGAAGCAACAACTCCCTCACTAACTGCTTGGTAAAGCCAAGTGGGGTTGATCACAGTTATCTTTGTTTTCCTTATGTGGGTAGATAAGGGGTTAATTGACTGACAGGGACTGAGTGGCTCCAAGTGTAATCAGGTGTGCTCTGATTTCCCAGGTTCTCACTGCAGGTGTCTCCAGTCTGAGCTGATGGCAGCACTCGCCTGATAAGCCAGTTTGAACTGGAAAGGCGGGCTGTTAGGTTATATGACCATGTGTGAAAGTAGAGTTTGGAGAGGACAGTGGTAAAAAGAGCAGCACCAGGCATGTGGTGAGCTGTGTAACAGAATGCAGAGGATGATTTTCCCTCCATGTGTTTTTTCCTTTGTTTGATGGAATTTTTACAGACTGAAAATAAAAGTCTGCCTTATTTTTCAAGCATACTTACCTGCCAGTGTGATGATTTCTCTTCGTGACTTTTCACCTTGCTCTCCTGCACCTCACCTTGCAACAGTGGTTAAATAAAAAAAAAAAAAAAGGTCTAGAGGAGAAGTTTCAGTAAATTATTTTCATGCCATTCATGTGTACAGGGGGACAGCAGGAAGTCCGAGAGAAGGACTCTAGTGCACATTCTCTTTGCGCCCAAAAATGCACTCAAATACACTAATTTCATGACAATCAAAACCCTACGTGGCAAAAACTCACCCAACTTCCACCAGGTCCCATATCCAGGTCTCGGGGAAGAAAGTGCGGACGGTCTCTATTGGTGGGGGAGCAGGATAGTGTGCGGCACCTCTCGCAGCACTTCCCTGGGCACCTACCGGAGTACCAGCCACATTTCTATGAACTGAAAATAATGCAGAAAATGTTCCATCAGAAGCAGAGGAAAGTAATTACACAGTGACCTGTTTTAATGTTGGTAAATATTTAGCATGTGTCACTTGATAGAGCAAAAAAATAAGTCACCATAGCCAACGCCAAAATAATAGCTGCGGTGGTGGTGGTATTCCCATCCTTTGAAATTGATGCATGTAGGCATTCGGATAACCAAGTTTGTTGCCATCTTCATCCCTACATTCTAAATGATACAACAAGATACAGGCATCACTGAAACATTGATTAAATGTGCAACAACAAAATATATTAGTATATTCTTTATATTGTACATTTATTTATGTTCAGGAAGTACCTGGAAAACCGTAAAAGCATCATGCCTATCATCGGGGATTGGCAAAATGTATCTTCTCGGTCTCACATGCAAGCATTTTACAGGATCTTGAGCGGCATATGGAATGAAGGATGCTTTTCTGACAGGCAACAAATCAAATATCTGAAAAGAAAGGTATAGTTCAAAGCTATAAAGTGACAAATGTTTGAAACATGGATGTAAATATTTGTCAAAACAGTGCCTTTATCCATAAGGCAGACTCTTACTGAGGGATCAGCTGATGAGACTGTTGTCAGGCTATTAAATAGGCATTATCCGTCACTATAAGCCCCATAGATGTGGCCTATTACACCCACTAGTAGGTTTTATCATCTATCCACATCGTAGATCACCGAAGGGAGGTATAAAAGAACACGACAGCGACCTCTTGCGACCATAGTAATTATGACAGGAGCAGAAAAGGAAGCCAGGCACTGTAGTATAGACAGTGTGAAACTCCACAAGGGGTGGATGTCGGGGACGATGGATGGGAAACAAAACACAGTGTTTTCACCCAGGAGACTGGAGTTCGCATCACGTGTGAAACCAACAATGTGTAGTTGTGTTCGTGTTCGTAGTTATTTTAACCCAAAACAAAATGTTTTCCCTAAACTTAACACATTTTTTTTTTGTTGCCTTAACCTAAATAAGTTGTATTTTTTTTTTGCCTTAACCTAAAGAAGTTGCAATTTATTTTGCCATAACCTAAAGGAGTTGTAGTTCTATTTCGTTCTTCCTGACCGCCAGAGGCAGTGCTTAACTCTGGATGTTATCCATTTTGCGCACGCGCAGATTGTGTGTTTAATATCAACAAAGTCACATGTGACCTGGGATGACGTAGTGTATATAAGCCCAGGTCATCATCAGAGATGTCCCTCCAGAATCTTCTCGCCCAGATTCTGAGTGACAGAGAACTCTGGCGGTCATCCATAACTCATAGAACCGTAGTTACATACGTAACTCGCGTTCTATTTCGTTCTTCCTGACCGCCAGAGGCAGTGCTTAACACTGGATGACGACTGCCAACGTAGTCACAATGAAAACCCACCTCACCGGGAACGGCCTGTGGATTACTGAAAGACCACTGATGCTACTGAAAAATGGGCAAAAGTGCATGGAGTAGCCCAGCTGCCGCAGCGCAAATCTCACTTAGAGGGATCCCCCGTAGCGCTGCCCAGGAAGTGGAGACACTCCTGGTGGAGTGGCCGCCTATATTAAGAGGGAAAGGCAGTCCTTTTGACCTGTATGCCTCCTCAATGGCCTGACAAATCCACCTGGAAAGCCTCTGCTTGGACAGGGCGTGCCCTTTCCTATGGCCTCCATAGCAGACAAATAGGCTATCAGAGCGGCGAAAGCTTGCAGTCGCCTGTATATAATGCCTTAGGGCTGTCACTGGGCAGAGCAGTCCTGCTGACTTGGCATCTTCATCCTGTAGGCATGAAGTGTCATAGGCTGCCAGCTCAATGACCTGATTAGAGTGGGTCGGAGCCAACCTCTTCGGGAAAAATGACGGATTAGGCCAAAGTGCCACCCCTGTGCCATCCGAGTTCCAGCGAATGCAAGCTTCACTCACTGACAAGGCGTGAAGCTCACTCATGCGCTTTGCTGATGCCATCGCCAAAAGGAAAGCAACCTTTACTGAAGACCACTCCAGCCCCGAGTGCTCCAGAGGCTCGAAGGGCTGGAGACAAAGGGCTTCCAGCAGCAGAGGCAGTTCCCACAAGGGATTCTTGACAGCCCGCTGGGCTCCTTTAAGAAACCGGGTCCAGAGTGTGAGACCCCATGGTCTGGTTATCCACTCTAACATGCCTGGCTCGCAGCTACATAGATCCTTAAGGTAGAAGGAGAGAGTTTCTTCTCCAGCAAAGACTGCAAAAATCTCAGTATTATTGGCACAGAGGCAACCTGAGGTACCTCCTCATGAACTCTACACCACTCCGAGAATATTTTCCACCTGTTGGCATACAGTGCCCTGGTGGAGGATGCTCTTGAGTCAGAAATGGTTTGGATTACAGCCTGGTCACATACCCTTAGGAGTGGGTCCGGGTCCTCAGGGGCCATACCCATAGCTGTAGGCGATCCGGTTTCGGGTGCCAGATGCGGCCCCCCAGCTGTGAGAGCAAGTCTTGCCTCTTGGGCAGGCACCATGGAACTCCGTCCAGAAGCCTGTGCATCCCCGGAAACCACGGTCTCCTCGGCCAGTTTGGGGCGACCAACAGGAGTCTGTGGTTGCCGTGCTGCATTCTGTGTAGCGTTACTGCTATCAGTGGGAATGGTGGGAAGGCATAGAGGAGGCAATCTGGCCATGGGTGCGCCAGGGCATCCTGCCCCAACGGGCTCGCTGTCTCCGTCAGGGAGAACCAAAGAGGGCAGTGCATTGAGGCTTCTGAGGCAAACAGGTCCACCTCTGCTGTGCCATATTTGCGCCATATCTCCTCTACCACCTCTGGGTGGAGCCTCAACTCGCTCGCGGGGGGTTTCTGGCGGGAGAGAAAGTCTGCCACCACAGTCTGTGGCCCTGGCAGATACATGGCCCTGAGGCTGGAAAAACAAGGGAAAGCCCATACAAGGAGTCTCTGTGCCACCTGCAGCAACCGGGTCGATCTGGTGCCCCCTTGCCGGTTTACATGGTAGACAACTGACCTGTTGTCAAACACATAACATCATGCCTGCCCCTCAAATGTGGTGAGAATTGTGCCAAATATATAGCACGGAGCTCGAGCACACGTATGTGCTCCACCGCTTCCTGTGCCGTCCAGAGCCCCCTTATCACTCTGTGCTGCCATACTGCCCCCCAACCGGAGGGCGAAGCATCGGTCACCACCACCTTGCGACGTGAGGGAATCGAACCCAGTGAGATGCCCCTGGCCAGATATGCCCCGTCTCTCCATGGCCGCAATGCAAGGAGTTATCGGCTGGCTTTTGGATCTGTTGGACTTTGGATATAATGGGAGACCATTTATCCAAATTTGGAATTGCCGTAAGTACAGGAGGCCCAGTGGCACTACTGATGTTACTGACGTCAACATACCTACCAGACCTCAACCTCCTGTTCTTCCGGAACTGGAGGAGAAGCTGGAGTATGGCATTTACTCGTCGTGGTGTTGGGAATGCCAGCATATGGCGGGAGTCCAGAGTTAAACCAATGAACACTACCCTTTGGCCGGGTATGAGACAACTCTTGGCGTGGTTGACAGTAAGGCCCAACCTCGTCACATGATGCAGAACGGCCGCAGTGTCCCGCTCTGCCTGTTCCCTGGTCAGAGCACAAATCAGCCAATCGTCCAGGTATGGGATGATAAGCATACCCCGGGCTTGCATTGGGGCAAGTGCTGCCCGCATGCACCTTGTGAAGACCCGTGGAGAGAAAGACCATGTGGGAGCACCTTGAACTGGAAGGCCTTGCCTTCGAATGCGAAGCGCAGGTACTGCCTGTGAGGTAGTGCTATTGGGACGGGAAAGTATGCGTCCTTCAAATCGATGGATGTGAACCAACTGTGCCGTGCGACGGTTTGGAGCACATCTGCTGTACTCAACATGTGGAAGGGCAACACCTTCAGAAATGTGTTCAGCCCTCATAAGTCCAGTATAGGGCCAAACCCACCCTCTTTCTTTGGAATCAGAAAATCAACTGCGTAAAACCCACCTTGCTGTGTCTGTAGCCCTAGCTCTTCGATTTTCCAGGAGAGTCGATATCTCTTGTCTGAGTGCCTGGGACTTTGTGGGATCGCTGACCGTGGTCAGTCTGATCCCACTGAAAACTGGGGGCCAGCGTCGGAATTGAAGATTGTACCCTTGAGAAGGCATAGCCAACACCCAAGGGTCTGAAGTGCTGCTTTCCCAGCAGTTGAGAAGCGTCTGACTGCCGGCCCCGGGGCATCAGGGCCTCCCCCTCTGGCCCTTTGGATCCCTGGGGGGGCGATACACTAACCTCGACCCCTCCTCGCTTGAGGCGCCGGCAGCGCTGGAGCCAGTGAGGTCCTTGAGTACGCATCAGGACGAGCTGGAAGCCGAGGGCGACTGGTACCACCACCCTGTGGGGCCCGCTGTCACAATAAAGGCGTATGTTCCCCGAAGCTAGCAAACTGCTGCCGAGCCTGGTTTGCATGGATTCCCACCTCGAAGGCCTGCTGCACTGCTGGGCCAAACAGCTCCCCCGGAACCAAAGGGAGAGTGCGGAGAGCCCTCCATCCTGGCTCAGAAAGTGGGGATTGGGCCAGCCATACCTGCTGGCGAGTCAGCGTAAGGGTTGACATTAGTCTGCCAAGCTCCCTTGTTATAAGACCAAACGCCTGCAGGGATGCATCACTAAGGCTTTCGACGGAAGCATCCACGCCAGCAGCTTGCAGGGACTGGGACAGGGATAGTATCAGGTGGGAAAGATAGTTTCCAAGACGGCCCATGTGTGCCACTGTCTCATAAGCCTTGACTAGAAAGTCGTCTGTGATGCGACATTGGGACCTGGGTCAGCAAGCATCAGGACTCAAGACCTCATTGGCAGGCACAGTAAGGGCGGCAATAGATGGCTCCACGGCTGGAATCTTACCCAGTCCGTAAGTGCCGGCGTTCTGCATGGAAGCTAAGGCCCTGCCTTCAGTGGTGTGCTGGGAAAGTGATTTCGGGTCTGGCCAGCATTTGTGAAGCGTGCCAGAGTCATACTGACCACTGGCTTAACTGTCGCTGGGGCAGACTCTGAGCCTGCCCTGGACCCACTTCTTGACTGCTGGGAACAGGTGTCGGAAGCGTGGGAGGAGGCTACTAGCTCTCCCTGTCCAGGCCAGTCCTCACAGAACTGGCTATAGGAAGCCCTCGCAGACAGGGCATCCTCATCCCAACCTGTAGGGGTAGGTGTCCTAGCCTGCAGGCTGTCTCTCTGGGTTGCAGTCACCCTGCCTGGCTGAAGGTTAAGGAGCAGCGCTTTAATCTCAGCAAACTCTGATGTTAGCGTGTCGACCTTAGTTGCCAAACAGTCCACTTTACTTTTTTTGTAGGTGGGGCCCCCTCAGGTGGGGAGCGTCTCCACCCACTCTGTGCATTTCAAGGGACACCCGATAGGGGCAACTGGCCCTCGAGCTGCTCGTCTATCTCAGCTAATCGAGCTAACTTCAGCTCCCGTGGCATAAAACTACAATTCATGCACTGACTGTTGGACAACCCCTCCCTCAGGTGTACAACACCGAGGCATGTGGGGCATTCATCATGGCCATCAGTAGCTAGCAGTGGAGCCATGCAGGCACGGCAAACATGCTCTCCTAACATGGTGCTGTGATATGAATAATAATTGTTAGTATTCATTTTATACTCTTATATTAGATTAATTAATGTATTTATCTTACTTACAGTACATAATGTGTTTGTTTACTTAGTTATGCAAAATAACTGGTTACTCTGGAGTGAAAGCGCTCTCTAGTAACAGAGAGCAAAAAATCACATCAATTTGCTTAACAGCAAACTGTCTCAGTAACTAGACACTAGCTTTGAACTAGGACTGTTAACGTTCAAAATGAACACAAAAGACAGGGAAGGTAATAAATTCCCCTTTAACGTACGGCACCGAAGCTCTTTGACGTTACAGCTGCCACAAAAGAAGTTAACCCACAAGCGAAATCACTTACTGGGGAGCGAACGCTCTATCCATCAAACAAAGGAGATGCATGGTTTAACGAGCGAAAGCACTCGCTGCTGACCAATACACACTGTAAAAGGAAATTAATTAGTCGACAACAGCCCGTCGGGGCTCATTGTCAGACGGAAGCTCGCCGATACTATAAGCGCAAACACTTAGCTCAGTAGCAATAAACAATAAAGAAGACCGAAAACAGACTCCTATCAACAAACGTTACTTTAACTCTAACAACGGGAGGATACTCACCTTGCTATCCTAGCTCACCTGTCGTTAGCCTAGCTGAAATTTAACCGGCGAAAACACCGGTCTAACAGAGAAGTGTTTGAGTGTAGCCGTGATTGACTAATCACAGCCCTTGGAGGAAGAAACCGTAGCTCCAACCATGCGGTTGCAGGGCTCCCAGCGAAAAGTCAACGGCTTATCTTTTTTTTCATTCAACCTGCACTCGCGGATTACCTGCCGCGAGAAGACTCAAGGGACATCTCTGATGATGACGTGGGCTTATATACGCTACGTCATCCCAGGTCACATGTGACTTTGTTGATATTAAGTACTCGACCTGCACGTGCGCGAGATGGATAACATCCAGTGTTAAGCACTGCCTCTGGCAGTCATCCAGAGCTCATAGAACCGTAGTTAAATACGTAACTCTCGTTTTGTTGCCTAAATCTAAAGAAGCCTTTTTGTTTGTGTTCATTCAGTTTTACAACATGTTCGAACGTGTTGCTTTGAAGTTTCACTTTCACAACATAGTAGGTGTAGTAGGCCCCTAATGACCAACATCCACGGTGCTTATAGCGACTGATAACACCTATTTAATAGCCTGATAACAGTCTAATCGGGTGCAGCGATACACCTCACAAATGTGATCATAACTTGTTCCTATAGCACTTTCACAACAGTGTTCTTACAACTGGGTGAAAATAACTACACAATCAATACTGAACTGGATTGAACAACTGTATTAGCCTACATAGTTGGTAACAATGTACTGCTGGTAGAGGGAGAAAAGGAAGATAGAATAAACATGACAAGGAAATAGCAGCAGATTAAAAACTGTAACCTCTGCGTGACCGATGATGTTAATTTGCAAAAGATTATGTAGAGGGAACATTAATGATGTATGCATCTATTTGTGGTTGATTCCAGCAGTTACCTTGTCTGCATCCAGAGTCTTCCCTGGCTCCTTGATGAGGACGCTCTGGTCGACAGCGCTCACCCCACAGAGAGAGTCTGGCTGGGCCATCACACGCAGGGTGGTCTCCTCTCCGGGGACAGCTGAGGACGGAGAAAACGCCAGCGACACCTGACACACAGAAAGAAACATCCCACCATCTGGACTTTAGTGGCAGAACCCAATGATCTTTTTAACCTCACACAAATGTGTATTTTACTCTAAAGAAATCTCCCTGATTGATTTTTAATCATAGGGCCCTTTTAACTCTCTGAGACCCGACTTTCGCGTCTTTCAGATGCTGTAGGAGGTTCAGTTTTAGAGCTAGAGTGAAGATACAGATATCATATGAAAGTACAAAAATCTAAGGAATAATGCTGCACAGTTAGGCTAAATTTTGGGGAGGAAAAACTGCCATGGTGATTTTCAAAGGGTTCACTTGACTTTTGACCTCAAGATATGTAAATGAAAATGGCTTCTATGGGTACCCACGAGTCTCCCCTTCACAAACATGCCCACTTTATGATACTCACATGCAGGTTTTTGCATGCAGTATAAATGTTTTATTTTGCCCTATTCTAAAATGGTGTATTTAAATATTTCTGCATACTTGGGTCCCTAAGCAGTCTTGGAATTACATGAATTGGGTGTCACTGTAAAGCTGAGACTATTATGGATTCAATGAGCCCAATCATGTGTGATGATGGTAGTCCCCATAGTAGACATTTCATATAGGGAGACCTAATTATTTTTAAACTTGACCTCACTGTATAAAATGACCTGTGGTGACCTCGAGGATAATCACAACCTCATGAAACTTTACAGCCACAAACTAGAGACCTAGAGCATTCAGAGGATAGATGGCTGTCCCAGCTCGATTGACAATAAGGGGGTTTCTGAGCAGTTTCCAGAACAGAAGTGCTCGCCATCCTATCGCAGAAAAATGCAATTCTTGCAGAAATCTCCAAATGTCAAAAGTTTTTGATACCAAATCACAGCATGGCTTTTTCTATGGTGTTCCTCAAGGTCTTGATGTCTTAATGTGGTATTTTGGAGGGATTATTCCTAATTTTTATCAATTCTTGATTGGAAAAAAATGTGTTAAATTTAGCACCAAATCTCTGTAACAAATGGTATCAACCCATATTTGCTGCAACAACTTATGAGACATAATAGAGCATGGGAATGGAAGTCATATACTTCTATCATAATGTTCTAAGCCCTTATATACTTTCAAAATGTATTTTAATTAATTAATTGAATTATGTTTGTTTCTTATTGATGACTAGAATAATTTGACACACAGTGCTGCATCTCAAATTAATCTTCAGGTTCCCAGCTTTCAGACGATGTACACCACTTCTATGTGACATCTACTGCTGACCTGCTATCTCCCCCTAAAGACTCCATGTACCCCTCTAAAAAAGACAAAGAAAAGGGTCTATTGTGGGTCTCAGAGGGTTAATGAAATGAATTGAAACAGATATCTGCATATGAATGCAGAATCTGTGGACAACGGGACAAGATTTTGGTATCGAAACATTCCGGTTTCCATTTGTAGTCCGAGTAGTATTCTCACTTCACGTTTGAGTGGGTTCTGTTTGAATGCAGGTAAACAATCCGTGTGAAGAGCAAAAGAGGTGGGGTACGCATTGGCCCAAATGCAATCTCGGGAATGACCAACTATCGTCTGACAATGACGTAGCTTTTTATTAGCTAAAAAATAAACCATTAACTGAGTGTAAACTGGCTACATGTGAAACAATTCGGTCGTAAACGCCGTCTCTCAACTCCATTCTCACGTCTCAAGTTGCTAATCAGACTGTAAGTAATGAGCAGCACACGGGAAAGAAGGTCTTGGCCCAGATATCTGTTATTTTCACCAGAACCTCCGAAATATTGTCTGTTGGCCCTAAAAGTCTATCTAAGTTTATTTAAAGGGACTATTTGTAACTTTCAGAAATGCTTGTTACAGCGACACCTGTCGCTGTGAAATCAACGAAAGTCAGCGTCGGGCTCGCGCTTGCACGCTCTAAATATACCTGAACGAGCATCGCTCAAAACAGTGAGGCGACGTCAGCTAAAACCACAATATCACTCTATATTTCACCTGCTTAGCAGTAATGTTAGCTGACCAGACCAAGGTCTCTCCATGAACATGATTTAGATCTGATTCTTGTGTTGGCTTTTCCTGCCTCAGCGCAGGCTGAGGTAGTGGGGCTCTGCAGCGTGTCTCTCTGCTCTCTCCGCCCGCAGCCGGAGAGAGCAGAGAGACACCGGCACCCAGTCGGTAACGAGACTACAACGTGTCTCTCTGCAGAGCTCCGTCACTTCACAAGACACGGAAAACCTCTGTTGGTCTGGATGAGCTGCAGCATTTATTTCTGCACCCACGTCCACTGTACATTCACTAGATATTCTCAGAGCTAAACTAACTCTTCTGCAGTGTGGAGTGAGCGGGTGTTCACGTCTAGAGGTGGAGCGAGCTGAGCGAGAACGCGCGCTCTGTCTGAGTGAAGGCAAGCAGGCAGAGGAGGAGAGGCAGCGGCCACACGCGAACGCGCATATGCGAGCGCGCATGTGTCCCAACCCAGTACATTTATACGCTTAAAAGTTACAAACAGTCCCTTTAAGTATTGAAGTAAATAGATAACAACTGGCAGATCTTTTGTTTTGACACAGGGCTACATATTGTGATGTTTTGTAACACAGCTAATATACACTTTGATTCGACAACTACGTCTGACAAGAACAGTCACACCTTCTCCTCATACTGACCTTGTGAGCAAAGCATTTCTCAACGGAGAAGTCGGCATTGTGGGCGATCACAGTCTCACTGGGGAGGATGGCGTATGCCACAATCTGGACGTCTGGTGCCATGTCCGGAGACACTGCCAGCTTAAAGGACACATCACCCTCATTCACTGAAACAACAAACCAACTGTTATGAACGACAGTCACCTCTCACATTACCTCCATAGGTCATTAAAACAGAATTATTTGGCCATGCTAATTTAAAGGGTCATTTTTAAGACATCAAACTTTGCTCACCTGACTTATCCTGCACTTCAACCTGCTGAACTCTTTGCATGACAATAGCTCCTCTGGATAAGACCTGGAGAATTTGAGAGAAAATGACACAAAGAATGAGTAATGTAGTAAAAACTGAATTCCTTTAACAGCAGATTACAACACTGTCTGCTGTTCTGGTGTGTGGTTATTTATCATGTTATTAAAGTCCGGGTAAAGCAAAAATAAATATGTGTTCTGAGTTTGACAGAAAAATGTGTTATTAACCACCCAGACAAATTTGAATGATTAAAAATTTTGTCCATGTCTCTGAAAGAGAACTGGTGACAAGGTGAGATGATGTTCACTCACCAAATACATCATATCCACAGAGCCCTGGGCCTCTCCAACTACAGTGTAGTGGATGGAGATGTCTTCTTCTTTGTCACAGGCAAGTGGGTTATCCTTCTTCTTCACTTCCAGAGAGCTGACTGTTTTAGTATCAGGAGAAGACAGTTGGGCCATCGACACTGTGTGATCTCCAGTCTCATAGTGGGGCGTTCTGTAAGGAATGTAGCTCATTTTCGGAGAGATGCTCACCTAGATGGCAGAAAAGAAACACTATAAATGAGCTCCTGGTAGTTGAGATAGAAGCAAGCTTTGGTTCTTACAGCCAAAGCAAATGTTTAGGTTTAGAAGTAGTAAACTCTTCCAAGTCTCAAGTCACTGTGTTTGTGACGTAAGTGTGACTCAAGTCCAAGTTGCAGACTCGAGTCCCCATCTCTGCTAAAACGTGGGCTACAAATATATAGAAGTATATTTGCAGTATAAAAACTATGAAACTATTAGTTTACTGAAAGTATACTTTAAAGTGCACTTTCATAAACTATAAAGTGGGATACAAGTATACAACCAGTAAACTATCCGTTTACTTAATGTATAATTGCAGTACAAAATAAGACTTGGGTGTAAACTATTTATGTACTCAAAGTTTACTATTCTTATACTTAAAGTATACTTAAAAGTATACTTTTATAAACTAAAAAGTGAGCCAATTTAGTCCCAAGAAGTATTAAAGTAGTACATTTACAAGTTACAAGTATAAACTTGAAATATACTTCTTTTTCATAAGGGGCCACTTGCTACGATGGTGACACCTTGGTCAGTTGCAGCATATTGAGAAACCATTTTAGGTTTCAGCTCTTGGACTGGTTGTCATCTTAATGAAAGGGTTACGATGTGACTAACAAATGTTGAATTACAGATATCAGTTCTAGTCTTACTTACATGGAGGTGGATGTCCCCTTTAAAGTCAGCTGTGCTCAATGAAAAAGTGGCGACACCATCGCTATCAGTTGTGAGATTCTGCAGCAGACGTGCTGACCACCTTTCACCCTCAAACAGGTGCACCGGCATGCCAGGAATGGGCGTATTATTGTAATAAACTGCTTTAATCTGTTGGAAGCACAACGGTGTATCACTGAGAATGCACATTGCTTTGTGTATAGAATCACACTGAAGGAGTGACGTTAACATGCACTTACTTTTCCCTCCACATCGGATCCTTGTTGGTAAATTTTGGGTGTGTCAATGAAGGACAGCTTTCCAATAACATATGAAATCTTTATGTTCTTCTCTTGTGGGCGTGTAATACCTGTACAAGAAGCATCCATGTTACAACTACAGTATGTGTATGACACATTGTTATAATACATGGCATTGGAATTGTCTTGGTATAATATTATTTTTAAAAATATAAAGATAATATGAAATAGACTTGCCTGTCCCCTCCTCTTCCACTTCGGCTCTGACTTCCAGTGTATCTATCAACGCCTTTTGCGCCATTTTTGTGAAAGTTGACATCATGAACATAAAATTGGCACAGCCTTTCTTGTCCGCCTAAAAAACACAATTAAATACAATGAAATACATTAACACATTAACTTTAAAACTAACATTACCTTTTCACACATTACTGCTGTAGCTTGAAGTTATTATTTAGCTAATGTTTGCTGCTGCCTGAGGGAGAGTGTCAATCTACTGTTTATAGTAGAATATAGAATATAGCTCAGTACAGTTCTTAACTCATAATGGAATTGCTCTGATACTTATTTAAAATATGATGTGAAGATGACTCCAGTCTTGAATGTTTGACAAAAGCACAATGACATCTCCTCCAACAGCATAATTGGACAGATTACCCAAACAATTCACAAGTTGCCTCATCTGCTCCAGTATTTCATTATTATTTATGGAACATTGCTGTATGGATCAGGAAGCATGCCATCTTTGGCTATCAAAGACCATCTTTGAACTGAGACAGAGGTTATATTCTGTCTTTGTATGTTATTTTGTGACTATGTGTAAAGTTCCCTTCTTTAAGTTCTGTACTTTAACTGAGCAGCAGCTTCATCTGCTGGTGAAGACTGTGAGATGCAGTTGAAAGCTCCCAAAAAAGCCAGTAAGCTTGATTTAAATTTGTTTTATGTCAAACTACTATTTCCATGGTCAAAAAAGAACTTTTATGCTCCTCTATTTGTACATTAGACTGAAAAGATAGATAGGGTGTCCAGACATCACAAAATATTATGAGCGATTGTTCCAATCCCGAATCCTATCCTGTTTGTCCCGAAGATTAAACTAAACCCGAGTTTTGATTAGTTAATAAGTCTAATAAAACATTGAAAACGTGTTGCTGTGAAACATTATTTTGGCGTTGCCCACAGATGGGCACTGTTATGTCTGTAGCCCACATGAATATAGCTGTTGTAGTTTTTTGCTAGCTGTGTACAGTAGTGCCACAAATTGATAAACAACTATAAAAGACAACACGTTACTGCAGGTACCGGGAGGAGTGGGGAGGGAAATACTCGTGAATCATTGCTGCCTTACAAGATCCAAACAAAACATTTTGCAAAGTCTGTAGGAAAGAATACTAATATTATTATTACTACAGTTCGTTAGGGATGGGCGGATCGATACTGTGGTATCGATACTTTGTTTCTCACAAGCTACTCATTTGGTATTGATTCCTTTAAAAATTATCAATAATACAATTCTAGAAATTAGGGCTGTCAACGTTAACGATATAACGCAAATTAATTTTAACACCACAAATTTCTTTAATGCATTAATGCATCTTGCAATTTGTAGGTTGCAGCGGGCTCAGTTTTAAAGAGTGAAGATACTGACATCATATGAAACTAGAAAACCTAAGGAACCTCTGGAAGGAGGCTAAATAACCCTCCAAACAAAGGGGTCCCTTGACCTCTGACCTCAACATATGTGAATGAAAATGGGTTCTATGGGTACCCACGAGTCTCCCCTTTACAGACATGCCCACTTTATGATAATCACATGCAGTTTGGGGCAAGTCATAGTCAAGTCAGCACACTGACACACTGACAGCTGTTGTTGCCTGTTGGGCTGCAGTTTACCATGTTATGATTTGAGCATATTTTTTATGCTAAATAATAAATATATACCTTAATTTGCATAAAGCATATTTTCCCACTCCCATGTTGATAAGAGTATTAAATACTTGACAAATCTCACTTTCAGGTACATTTTGAACAGATAAAAAATGTTTGATTAATTTGCAATTAAATATTTGAATTGATTGACAGCCCTAATATAAATACAAACGTGGGTGGCTACAACACTTTCAAACGTTTTCACTACTTTTGTATAACATTTGTGCCAAAACAGCCCTGAAATATTTAGCTGGCCAGTGTCACATGACTGTGGAAACCAATGTGACATCAGAATCTAGCGTACAGCGGCGTACATTCGCACACTTCTACATCAAACATGTGAGAGAATGGCAGAAAGGAAATGTAGTGTGGCTCATTATTTAATTATAGTATTTCTGTAAAATACTGGACTCTTTTTTTACACTTAGTGGCACAAACATTTTTATTTAATTGTACTCATATTTGTATTATATTGGTATCAGTATTGGTATCGTTTGGAACAAAAAGTATCGGTGTTGTATCGACCTAAAAAAGTTTGGTATCGCCTGTCCCTACGGTTCGTTGACTCTGAATATAATGTACTGGAGGCCACGCCCATTGTGGCCACGTGACCACGCCCGGCTCCAACTCCCCTGTCCCGAATTTCACCCATTCTCATCTGGTCATCCTAAAGATAGATGACAATATATCTAATCTAATGTAGTGTTAAATGTGCACAGTATGTTCCAGTATACATCCATTCTGTAGGAGAATATGTAAGGTCTACATTTATATGCATCTTATTTCAGCAGATACAAGACTGTTGTTATAGCAACTGTACCTGCTTGGTCTCCTCGTAGCATGGGGGAGTAATACCGAAGATTCCACCCAGATCATCAAGGTTGATTAGATCTACTCTACTCACGTAGCTATTAAGAGGTCGGCACACCTTCATTTTAACACTGCCTGGTACAGGCTGTCCGTATGTATACCTATTAGATAGACATAGAAAAAAACAGCGTAGTTGAAAAGGAGCCATTCACTCTCCAATCTGGACCCATTTTAGATTATTTAAGAGTGAAATGAGCGAAAGAGCTTTTACTTACGTTGCACATACTTCAGCTTTGATTTCTTCCTGATCAATACTTACTTCATCGGTTACATCTAGTTTTACGTCAAATTTAGGCAAAACTGGGGACAAAATATAATTATTAGCATTCTTGCTTCATTACAAATGGATTGAAAGGCAAGGTAAAATAAAAGAACTTACCATATTTCTCTACCTTGAAGCTGTGATATCTTTTAGTTGACCCAATCGACACAGTAACTTTGTAGGTTCCTTCACGGGCCTCAGAGTTCAAGGCATAAGAAAGCTGCAGTATCTTACTGTTGGATGTTTCATTCAACCACTGTCCAATCCGGTTGTTTTTAGCATCCTAATGAATAAGATAAATGGGAAGAGCATGTATTCATGACAAAAATAGGAAACTCATGTGAATACATGGAGCACATGTTGATTGTTTATTTTTCTTGTACTTGTTGACTCTCATTGTGAAAAGCCTCATGTGTACTTTTGAAAAAGCTTGAAGCAAACACTTTCCTAACACTATTTGAAACTACTCTCAAACAGATTCTAATCAATGTATTGGCAGGCTAATATTTTAATAATAATAATAATTTTGCAGTTTCTGCAATCTTAACTTATTAGCTTTTATAACAACAACAACAAAACCGAGCAAACTCCATCTACTGATGAAGACAGTTAGTATCTCCAGAAAATGCTCGTAAGTCGAGCTTGATTTGAGATTTTTGTCAAACTACATTAATAACTTGATTTAAGAGGGTTAAGGGAAAAATAAGAACAAAAATGCAGCATGTAAAACATGATTTTTGACTTAAGATGTTTTGTTTCCAAGGTCAATATTTACTTTTTACACTTTATACTTACTGTCATCATTCAGAAATGCCCTGTTCAAGTTGTTCAGTGTAAAATATCCTGCCACAGTACCTACTGTATATTTATCACTCACAACTTGATATCAGAATCAAACATTTCGTAGCACATGGAAGTATACTAAGTATACTTAAATTAAGTGAACATCAGTGCACTTTTTTAGCTGGGGTTCAAATGGAAGTATGCTAAGTATACTTAAATTAAGTGAACTTCATTGCACTTTTTTTTAGCTGGGGAGCACATAGAAGTATACTAAGTATACTTAAATTAAGTGAACTTCCATACATTTTTTTATAGCTAAGGAGCACATGGAAGTATACTAAGTATACTTAAATTAAGTGAACTTCAGTGCACCTTTTTTTGAGCTGGGGCGCACATGGAAGTATACTAAGTATACTTAAATTAAGTGAACTTCCGTACATTTTTTTATAGCTAAGGAGCACATGGAAGTATACTAAGTATACTTAAATTAAGTGAACTTCCGTGCACTGTTTTTTAGCTAAGGAGCACATGGAAGTATACTGGGTATACTCAAATTAAGTGAACATCAGTGCACTTTTTTTTAGCTGGGGTGCACATGGTATTTTAGAAAGTATACTTAAATTAAGTGACCTTCAGTGTGTGTCCAAGTGTGGATATTTTTATTATTAGTCTTACCTCAATTTCGATGATATTGTACTGCAAAAAAGAAAGAAAGAGGGAGATTTGTTAAAGGACAAGCTGGTTTATATTGCTCTCGTCATACAGTGTGCTAATGAGTTCAGTTTAAGGTGATTCACTGCACGTAATTTTTCATTAAGAAATCATTGGTTCAATGGTGATGAGCAGGCAGTGCTCTGATGTTTTACAATCTGCAGGTATTTACTGCGGAGGCCAACACAAACTTCAGCTCTTGTATTGATGATTTGAAAATATGAAACTTGTGACATACATTAACATAAAAAGTATTGTCTTCAGAATATGTCATTCGGAAAAAACATACACAGTTCTATTTAATCTTTAGTATATTTCCACTGTTATTACCAATTCAAATGAGATTATGTGCAACAACATGTTGCAAAATGAGAAACTAGTGTTAGGGGTTGATGGATTTATCACTGGGTAAACAAACATGTTGGAAGACCTTCAACGCAGTACAGGCAGGTTTACCTAAAGGGGCTGTGGTTGTACTATTGAGCCAGAGCTTCACTGTGGTTCATGACTGAGATCTAAAGAAAGGAGAGACTGTTCAAACACTCACCAGCTGACTGGCAGGTCTCATTTTAGTGTCCAGTGTGACGACTCTGAAATGCACTGGGAGAAATGCAGAGAGACTTCATGAAGCTTTTACAGCTCTTCTACAGCAGAGGTAAACATCCTCACAGGCTAGTGAAACTGATCTTCTGACAACTCAGACATTACATCATTACTATCAAATTTACAAGTTAGGAAAGGTTAGAAAAATAGATAATTTACTAATGGCATTTACATTATAGCCCCTGTTGTCAGCCATAAACTGCAGCCAACGTCAACGTGTCACAGGGGTCACAGGATGTGTTTACTGATTTACTGCGGGTACTTTCTGGCCGCACCGCGCCGCTAAAAGTTCAACGTTTTCCAACTTTTAGTTTGGCTGCACTTCGCTGCAGAATCAAAAGGCCGCAGCTCACTGAACTCTGAAGCGGCCGCTACAGCTTTTCATAGACTTTGCATGGCAGCTTGCCGCAGGCCGCACTTTGGCGCTGCTTTTAAGGTGAGATAGCTCACATGTTTTTAATGAATATTGTAAATGTTTGACATTGATATCCATAATGGAGGGACTTCTGTGCTCCTAACTGGTGCAGCAGGAAAACAGCAGAAATTTCATATATGCCAACATAACTTTTTTCATATGTTAACGTAACTTTTTTCACATAAACTAATGTTAATTTTTCAGATATGCTAACCTAACTTTTTTTCATGTAATCTAATGTTATTTTTTCATATATGCTAATTTCAATTTTTAATAAATGCTAACGTAATTTTTTTTTCATATGAGCTAATGCTACTTATTCATATAGCCTAAGCTAATGTCACTTTTTCATATTATTGCGAACGGAACTTTTTTCCTATAAGCTAAAGTTACTTTTTCATATATGCTAACAATAGTATTTCACGCTAACATGTTGTTTCTGGGCTTTTGTGAATTTAACACGTACTGCCTGTTGACATTTTGGGGCACACACACAAAATTAATTTCTCTTTACCCGCGAGAGTTATTGTCGAAATGTGACATTAAGTAAAACGTTTCAGGAAAGCAAGGATGAATGCTGCATACACATTTACCTCCAAAACAAGCAAGGCGCTTTATTTTTACATCCTAAAAATGTTCATATATAAGTTGTGATGACATTGTGCAAATCAATTTTCTACCCTGTTGTTACGGTCGCAGAAGTGACCGTTCGTTATTGTTTGTAGTGTTGTATGTTGCTGTGCGGCGCTGTTCCCTGTGCTCTCTTCTTTTAGTGCGCTCTGCTGTCCCGTCTCTCCAAGACGACGTCAAGTCTTGGGGATTCCCTTCGGGGCCACGCCTCCGGAACGCCCTCAGGTGGATGCCCTTCGTTTCCCGCCATTTGTGGTCCTGCCTCTGACGACGTCACATGTGATTAGCCAATCACCAGCAGGCTGGGGCACGTGGAAAGCATTAAAGGCCAGCTGTGACTAGACCCAGGCGGGCAGTGATTATTATTGATCTGTTCCCCATGCCTCTCGATTGTTGTGTGGAAATTGTTAACCAGAAATTGTGTATAAGTCCTACTGGAGTCAGTGGACTTTAGATTGTGATATTGAATGTTAACTAGTTTGAGGTACTCGTGTTTGTTTATATTTAATTGTGCATAGCGAAGTTGTTTAATTTGTCTGTGTGTTAGGATTGTGCAGGGCTAGGGTGTGTGCCTTTTGTTTTCTCTGTTTCGGCCACCCTAAACCCTCGTTTTCATTTAGTATTAATTCAACCATTGTACGTTTTATATTGCTTTAATTTCAATCACTCATCAATAAACAAGTGATTGCCTGATAACATCGGCTCTATGTTACTCCCTTTACCCCTACACCAACTCCGGGTTGTAACATAAATGGGGGCTCGTCTGGGATTTTAATTATTCCCGAGAATTACTTGTTTACATTAATTGATTGATTGGTTGCACCGGGTGTGCGATGGCGTTCAATTTGGAGCATTTCCTTAAAACCCCCACCCGTGATCAACTTGCTTTATGTAGAAAGGACGACCTGTTAGAAATTGCCAGCCACTTCAGTTTCTCGGCATCTAGACAGCTAGTTAAAAAAGAGCTTAAGCAGTTAGTTGTGAATAAACTTGTTGAGTTGAGGGTGATTGAGATGTTGGCGCCTACAGAGTCTAGTGTGCAGGAGGAAGTCGCTCTGGCTGAGGGTAGTTCTCAACCTGAGGGTGGAACTCCCAGTACTGTGGCTGAGCGAGGGCCGAAACCAGCCCCGGGTATTGTCTTCGAGGCGGAGGGCCGGGTTAAGACGCCGGTTACTCTCCCTCGATACGATCCCCTATCGCCTGGTTCTCCAGGATCTCGAGACGATGCACGTTTAAAGGTACGCCTTGCTCGTCTCCACCTGGAGGCTCAGACTCATGCGCAGGAACGTCAGGCAGAGCTTGACTTCCGCCTGCAAGTTAAAAAACTGGAGATAGAGGCAGACAAAGGCGTAAGGCTACGTCAGATGGAGATTGATTTACAGAGGGAGACTCTTACGGCAGAGGCAGCTTCTGCGTCAGCTGGCTCACCCTCAATACTCGCTAATTATTCACATAGAGCTTTTGACATTAGTAAGCATATCGCTTTAGTCCCAAATTTCCGAGAAACTGAAGTGGATTCTTACTTCAGCGCCTTTGAGCGCATTGCTCTGGCTCTTAAGTGGCCTTCTGATATGTGGTCCCTACTATTACAATGTAGATTGTATGGTAAAGCCCAAGAGGTAGTAGCAGCGCTCCCTCTTGAGGATAGTAAAGATTATGACACTGTAAAAGCCGCAATTCTGCGCGCCTATGAATTGGTGCCAGAGGCTTATAGGCAAAAATTTAGAGCCCACAAAAAGGCTGCCACCCAAACTTATGTGGAGTTTGCGAGGGATAAGGGAAGTCTGTTTGACAAATGGTGTTCTGCTTATAAATGTGATGATTTTTCTGCCCTTCGTGAGTTGATGTTGTTAGAAGAGTTTAAAAAATGTTTGCCTGAGCGCATGGTTGTGCACTTGAATGAACAGAAGGTAAACTCTCTGTCTGCTGCAGCTGTTATGGCTGATGAGTATGTGCTTACGCACAAGGTTACGTTCACTTCGTCTTCTTTTTCTGATAAGCCTCGTTTCGTTCCCGCTGCCTCTTTTGATAGTGGTCCTAGCAGAGCTCCTCTCGTGCGCAGAGAGGAGAGGGAGTGTTACTACTGCCACAAGGCGGGACACGTCATTGCAAATTGTTTGTTATTGAAACGTAAGGAGCAGCAGCCGTCTCCGGCTGTGCGCCAGCCCAAAGGCATCGGCTTAATTAAATCAGGGCGTATTGGAAATCCCACCGACCCGTGCGATGACGATAGTCCTGATCCCTGTTTCAGGCCGTTTATTCTGGAGGGCTTAGTGTCGCTAACCGGCGCGCCAGGTGATCAGCGTCCCATACAGATTTTGCGCGACACCGGGGGTTCCCAGTCTGTTATAGTTGCAAAATCGTTACCATTTTCAGATCAATCGGCGTGTGGCTACAGTACGATGCTCAGTGGAATCGAAATGGGTTGTGTTCCGCGGCCAGTGCACAGGGTACATGTGCAGTCCAAGTTAATAAGCGGCTTCTTCCCTGTAGCGGTCTGCCCGGCGTTGCCAATCCGTGGCATCGTAATGTTAATGGGGAATGACATTGCCGGGGGTAAGGTGACGCCTACGCTTGAGGTGTTAGACAGTGCACCGACACTCTCTGTCAGCCCAAAACTCGCCGCTAACAGTGATGAGTCGGAGCTGCCTGCTTTGTTCCCGTCGTGCGTAATTACGCGCGCTCAAAAACAGAAGCGTGCTGCAGAAAGTGACAGAAGTGATGATGTTGATCTAACCGACAGTGTGCTGTTGAAAGTCCTTACAGGTAAGACCGAACTAGACGATATTGTGACGTCCCATTCTCCTCCTAAGGAGTTAAAAGACCAGGTAAATATTAGCACCGCATCTCCTGAGCTCCGGCTGCCTGTAACTCGGGAGCGGCTCATCGCTGCTCAAAGGGCCGACAAAAGTCTGAGGAAATGTTTGTCTGCCACGGTAAGTAATGCATCCAGTAACCCTGATGCCCAGTATTATGTGGAAGATGACATTCTCATGCGTAAATGGTCTCCCGCGATAACTGCTGGAGTGGAGTGGAATGTCATCCACCAAATTGTTGTTCCTGTTAATTATCGTGAGCATGTTTTAACTCTGGCACACAAAAGCCCGTGGGCTGGGCATTTGGGAGTTAACAAGACGTACAACCTCATTCTGAAACACTTCTTCTGGCCAGGGTTAAAATCTGAGGTCGTTAACCATTGTCGCACCTGTCATGTTTGTCAATTAGCAGGTAAGCCAAACCAGACCATCCCTCCGGCACCGCTGCGCCCGATACCTGCTATCGGTGAACCATTTGAGAGAGTCCTAGTAGACTGTGTTGGGCCACTATCGAAGTCAAGGTCAGGTAATCAGTATCTACTTACCATTATGTGCGCCTCCACTCGGTTCCCTGAAGCAGTGCCGCTGCGCCAAATAACATCCAGTTCCATAGTTAAAGCGCTGACCAAGTTTTTCACTACCTTTGGTCTACCAAAAGTAGTACAGACTGATCAAGGCACCAATTTTAAATCCAAGCTCTTCGGACAGGTTCTTCAGTCCTTAGGGGTAAAACATGTGATCTCCAGTGCCTACCACCCAGAGTCACAGGGCGCGCTGGAGCGATGGCATCAGACCTTGAAATCCATGCTGCGTAAATACTGTTTGGAGTCAGACAAAAGCTGGGATGAGGGTATTCCGTTTGCGTTGTTTGCCGCCCGTGAATCCGTGCAGGAATCTTTAGGATTCAGCCCAGGGGAGCTTGTTTTTGGGCACGGCGTTCGCGGCCCTTTAAAGGTGCTGAAAGATAGATTCCTCTTGGCTGAGCTGTCCGAGGAGGGTAATGTGCTTGACTACGTAAGTAGATTCCGTGACCGTTTGCATCACGCTCGTAGTTTAGCGAGAGACGCACTCGCCAGCTCCCAGGTGGAGATGAAAAAACAGTTCGATCGATCCGCTGTTGCCAGACACTTTGAAGTGGGTGACCAAGTGTTGGCTCTGTTACCCATTCCTGGCTCTTCCCTCTCTGCGCGTTTTTCCGGACCGTATAGTATCCAAAAGAAACTTAGTGACACAGACTACGTGATAAATACTCCTGACCGAAAGCGCAAAACTCGTGTTTGCCATGTGAACATGTTAAAAATGTATCACTCTCGTGACGCGAAAACTCGCTCCCCAAAACATGACTCCTCTCCGGTAAGTGGTTGCTCCGCGCTCATTGTAGCCGAAAAAAGTTCTGGTGACGAGGATGGCTTGGCTGTACGCCCCACCTCACAGCACAGTGCGCGGTTACCAAATTCAGAGATGCTGAAAGTGTTACCACATCTGCTTAATCATCTGAACGCAGAACAACAGCAGGACATTGTTAATTTAGTAGCTGAGTATCCGTGTCTTTTTGGTGATGTTCCCACTCGTACCACGGTACTAGAACATGATATAGATGTAAAAGATGCCTGATCAATTAAGCAGCACTCTTATCGTGTTAACCAGATTAAAAGAGAGCTGATGAAAAAAGAGGTAAAATATCTGTTGGAAAATGGCCTGGCCAAGCCCAGCACTAGTTCGTGGAGCTCCCCCTGTTTGCTAGAGGCTAAATCAGATGGTTCACCCAGGTTCATTACTGATTTTCGTAAAGTAAACGCCGTCACCGTACCCGACTCATATCCGTTGCCGCGGATGGAGGATTGCGTGGATAATTTAGGCACTGCTAAATTTGTCACAAAATTGGATTTACTTAAAGGTTACTGGCAGGTGCCGCTGACTAAGCGCGCGTCAGAAATCTCCGCTTTTGTAACACCCGACCACTTTCTTCAGTACACTGTCATGGCGTTTGGTATGTGCAACGCGCCTGCCACCTTCCAGCGGTTAGTAAACACTGTTCTGGCTGGTGTGGCCAACTGCAACGCATATCTCGATGACCTGATAGTTTACTCTTCTTCCTGGTCTGAACACTTGCTCAGCTTAACTGAAGTGCTCAGTCGTCTTGCGCGGGCCTCTCTCACGCTGAACTTAGCCAAATGTGAGTTTGGGAAAGGCACCGTCACGTATTTGGGTCGTCAAGTGGGTCAGGGTGAGGTCCGGCCCATCGAGGCTAAAGTTAGCGCGATAGCCGAATTCCCCGTTCCAAGCACCCGACGTGCATTGCGGCGTTTCCTCGGCATGATAGGGTACTACAGAAGCTTCTGTAGGAACTTTTCTGCCGTGGTCCACCCACTGACTAGTCTCACGAGTCCCAAGGTAGAGTTTAAATGGACTCCGGAGTGCCAGCGTGCATTTGAAAGTGTAAAATCCCTTTTGTGTCACGCGCCGGTCCTCGCTGCCCCCGATTTTGCCCGACCTTTTAAGTTGGAGGTAGACGCAAGCGCCGTGGGCGCAGGGGCTGTGTTAATGCAGGAGGATGCAGATGGGATAGAACACCCTGTCAGTTATTTTTCGAGAAAATTTAACCAGCATCAGTTCAACTATTCCACGATTGAGAAAGAGACGTTAGCGTTGTTGTGGTCGTTGCAACACTTTGATGTATACCTCGGTTCCTGTACTCTGCCCCTTGTGATTTACACAGATCACAATCCGCTCGTGTTCTTGTCGCGGATGTATAACCACAACCAGCGGCTCATGCGCTGGGCCCTGCTGGTACAGGAACGCAACCTTGTGATTAAACATAAAAAGGGTTCAGAAAATATTGTGGCCGATGCCTTGTCCAGAGTGTAAGTAGTATTGTTAGATGTGATATGGTGACAAAGCCAGTAGGTTTGTATTTATGTGGGGGGGTGTTACGGTCGCAGAAGTGACCGTTCGTTATTGTTTGTAGTGTTGTATGTTGCTGTGCGGCGCTGTTCCCTGTGCTCTCTTCTTTTAGTGCGCTCTGCTGTCCCGTCTCTCCAAGACGAGGTCACGTCTTGGGGATTCCCTTCGGGGCCACGCCTCCAGAACGCCCTCAGGTGGATGCCCTTCGTTTCCCGCCGTTTGTGGTCCTGCCTCTGACGACGTCACATGTGATTAGCCAATCACCAGCCGGCTGGGGCGCGTGGAAAGCATTAAAGGCCAGCTGTGACTAGACCCAGGCGGGCAGTGATTATTATTGATCTGTTCCCCGTGCCTCTCGATTGTTGTGTGGAAATTGTTAACCAGAAATTGTGTATAAGTCCTACTGGAGTCAGTGGACTTTAGATTGTGATATTGAATGTTAACTAGTTTGAGGTACTCGTGTTTGTTTATATTTAATTGTGCATAGCGAAGTTGTTTAATTTGTCTGTGTGTTAGGATTGTGCAGGGCTAGGGTGTGTGCCTTTTGTTTTCTCCGTTTCGGCCACCCTAAACCCTCGTTTTCATTTAGTATTAATTCAACCATTGTATGTTTTATATTGCTTTAATTTCAATCACTCATCAATAAACAAGTGATTGCCTGATAACATCGGCTCTATGTTACTCCCTTTACCCCTACACCAACTCCGGGTTGTAACACCTGTGCTGCATGCACATCTGTAATTATTTGTAAAGGGGAACTATGGTACCATATTGTGTACAACATCATAGATCATCAGTTCGTGGTTACCTGTTTGTCCAGGGAGGTAGATTGGTTTATCTGTTTGGACGAATGTCATTGGTTGATAGACATTGATCTGGACTTTCCTGACTTCTTTTGAGTAAAATGTGTCGCCTTTTACCTCCACCTCGAAATTATGCACTGCTCCATTCTTCACTAATGGAACCTGTGACAGAAAGATATTTTATAGACACCAAGAGAGCCATTGCCTTACTGAAAAAAACACTTTATTATTTTATACCGTGTACTTTGTGTTACAAATCTGTGTGTCTTACTCTATGTGTGAGTTTTGTATTAAAACATGCTCAAAGAATGTTGTGTAAATGAGCAAATGAATCAAATCTGGAGAGCTGACCTGAAACTGAAGGCAGGCATGGAAGTCTTCACTGGACGACTGCTTGAGGAGGGTTGTATTCGCCTCTTGGGACATCAGAGTGACGGTCATGACCAGAGTCTCGTTGGGATGCAGGAGACTCGCACAGAATTTGGTCTCAGCTCCAGCTTCAAGAACCGCAGGAATGGCTACCATGTACTGCCTACAGCCACAGAAACATACACACACAGTAGATCTCACTGGATCTGGCATGGACGAAACTCCAACACAGAAGATTATGCAGCAAAAACAATCATTACCCGAGATTTATATTCATTCAATCACACGCCATTATTATTTGTTTGGACAGTACAAGTAAACTTACGGTCCAGTCACTGCTTCCCCCACACACATCCAGCTGAAGAAGACACACAGGGTCCATGTCCACATCTGAAGCCCAGGACGACCCATGACTGATCGAGATGATCCTGAGTGGAACTATCCAGAGTCAGCATCTCATAAATCGCCTCTGATAGAGAAACCCACCCCCGCTTCACACTCACACACACACACACACACATACACACACGCACACAAACACACACGCCTACCCACTCACTTACTCATTACGCAACCCCCCTCCCCCTCTCATTTGATTTCCAGGTATCCCTTAAGTCAATCATTTCTAGACTTCATGTTGTTTAACGTAGTGTGTAAGGCTAACTGCAATTTTAATGGTAATAATAATGAAAATGTGAAAATGCCATTTTTCTACAGAATCAGGGTCATATTGTTCTACGTTATATCTCATTTTTAGGATATTACGCAATCAATTTTTATTTAACTTTTAAGCATAACTTTTGTTCTGCTCATTCCTTCCATGGAGACAATGCCAGGATGTTACGGCTGTAGTCAACTGTTTGCGTAAATCCATTGGACGTATCATTCTTACAGTAAGATGTGTTCTGCAACAATGCCCTTTACCCAGCGTGGGATGTTTGATTTTGTCATGCAAACATCTCTTTACCTGATTACTAGGGCCACAGTAGGTGATTTTTTCCAGTAGGTAAACATTTGAGAACTGATAAAATGAGTTACAACACTTTAAAACGGGGCAACAATAAAACTATTTTCATTTGCATAAGACTTATTACTTATTATAACATAACTATAAAATTGTAAATTATGAAATATTTGTTATTTATATTATTAATATTGACTATATAAAATATGAAGTAAATATATAATAATTATAATATTATAAAATAATATAAAATAAACTATATAAATTGACTTATTATGAAATGTAGGCACTGTGTGCAACCACTTTTAATGTTGTGCTGTCCGGGCTCTAGACAACAGGGGGCCCTATAGGCAACATTTTCTTTGGGGTCCCTCCTTGTAGTGACGAGAAGACCAGTTAATTTAAGTAAACCGGTTTGTGCTGTTCACCCGCCACTAGCGAACCAACTCATGAACGACTCTTTTGGTTCTTTGGTTTGGTTCTCGCTGATTGAGAGTCACTGAGCAGCACTCGTCTTTCGTCTCAGTGGGTTTGTGTTCATGAACGACTGGTTCTTCGTCTCAGTTGGTTTGTGCTCATGAACGACTGGTTCTTCGTCTCAGTGGGTTTGTGCTCATGAACGACTGGTTCTTCGTCTCAGTGGGTTTGTGCTCATGAACGACTGGTTCTTCGACTGAACCGTTATGGGGTGATGTTATCATGTTTTTCAGGACAAATACAACGATCAAATATCTTTTGCCAATCAGATACAATTATTGTCCAGAAACCCTCATAGGTACTGCATTTAGCATAAAAAATATGCTCAAATCATAACATCGCAAACTCAAACCCAATAGCAACAACAGCTGTCAGTGTGTCACTTTGTCTCTTCAGCACTCCCCCTTAGGGACAACGGGGGCATCAGCATTCCTGGCATTACCCCATGCGTTTTGTTTAGTTTTGGGCTTTTTGGTACTAAAAAAGAATCCAAGTCTGTGCCCCCTTTCTTTTATTGTAATAATTAACTGCATGTTTAAACACAAGAAAGTGCATATGTTTTTATGCTACAAGAGACCCTGAGGCCATAGATCAAATAAGGTTTGTTTGATCAAGTTTGAGACCATAATTGCAACACTCATGTGGTGAAAGAGTCTGAACTTTTGTTTGATCAGGAGGTTGGCAGGAGGCTCTGACATGGATGCTTTTTGGCTGGACTGCAGAGGGCCAGACCTACAAACGCAAAAATCTGTCACTGACTGACTGATTGATGAAGGTACACGATTGGTCGACCGAGTGTTGGAGTTTCCTCATTGGCCGTTGCTCTTTCAAAATGAAAAGGCGAGAACAGTCCTTTATGCAAATGAGTCTGTCCAGCGTGACGCGTCCGGCTCCCAAAACTTGGACCAAGCTGTCAGACTAGGCAATTTGGTTCTAAATTGAAACAAGATTCAGCAGTGGCATAGCTTATTTCGCTCTTTTCAGAAGTAGATTTTGGTGGATTGTTTAGACAGAATAACAGAACGTTTACGAACAGGCCGCCATGTTGTTTCCTGTTTGAAATGGCAAGCAGAAAACCAGGGACCAGTCAGGTTAGGGTGACCATGTTTCCAAACACCCAAACCGGGACCCTTAAGTGTACCGTACATTCATGCACGCGCACGTGTATGTGTGTGCACGTGCATACGCTAATATTCATCGGCGTTTACATTAGGATGGCTAACGTGGCGCACCTGTGGCTAATGTGGTTAATTGATTTCCAATAATACATATATACATACATTTGCATAAAGCATCATATTTTCCCACTCCCATGTTGATAAGATTATTAAATACTTGATAAATCAAACCATGGCGACGAGACGGCTTACAGGGCGGAGGTGACCACATTGGAAACAGTGGTGTCAGAACAACCACCTCTCCCTGAACATCTCAAAGACCAAGGAGGTCATCGTGGATTACAGGAGGGGGGGTTGCACTCACCCCCAGTCACCATCAACGGCACAGCAGTGGAGAGGGTGGACACCTTTAAATACCTGGGTGTCAACATCAATAAGGACTTGACATGGGCCACCCATGCCACCGTTGTAGTCAGTAAGGCCCAGCAGAGACTGTACGCTCTGAGGCGACACAAGACTTTTAGACTTAAACCACAAATCCTCAGGGACTTCTACCGGGGCACCATAGAGAGCCTCCTGACAGGCTGCTTCACCACCTGGTACGGCAACTGCACCAACATGGACCATAATGTGCTGGGAAGGGTGGTGCGCTCGGCCCAACACATCACCGGGTGCGAGCTGCCCGGCCTGCAGGAGCTGTACACCCAGCGGTGCCTCAGGAAGTCCCTGAGGGTCATTAAGGACATCACACACCCCCACAACAGCCTGTTCTCCCTCCTGCCCTCTGGTAGAGGATACAGGACCCCCAGGACTCTCACCAGCAGACTGAGGAACAGTTTTTTCCCCCAGGCCATCAGACTTTTAAATATATAATTCATACACCTTCTCACACAAAAATATATCTTATACTGCCATGTTAAACAAAATATGAATCATAGCAGCCGAACGTGTCTGGAGGGGAACTACAGTATAAGTTCAGCATGCAGTTGTTTAGGCTGTACCTGAGTGGAGGAGAAGCCTCCATAATAATTCTGCTGCCCCGTCAGCCATATAACAAGATCCATTTCCCAGTTTTATAATTGGGTTCTCTGCAACAAAGTCATGTGCACATTATGTTTATTGTTTTTACTCTGTTCTTTCTGCTGCTCGCTTTGTATTCATTTTTATGTTCAGCACTTTGGTCAGCTGTGGTTGTTTTTAGACGTGCTGTATAAATGAAGTTTGACTTGACGAGACTCCTCAGAAAGCCATAAGAACAGGTGTTTCTTTTTTAACCGTATTTCCATCTTCCACACTAAGCTGAACTGCAAACTTCTGGCCTGTGGATGAAACATATACATTAAATAAACAGCAGAAAGATGAACAGTGAAAAAAGGTCAACACAAAAACAGCTTTTTTTTTCACATTACAATTATTTTATTGTCCATCGTGCATGCATTTCACCTCAGACACATACAGTAGTTACACAGCTGCAACGGATTGTGGCAGAATACTAACAAGCAAATACTTGTTAACTGTTTGTGTATGTTTACACAAACAGACATGTTGTAAAGGTACATCAAATATATTTGTAATAAAATGCGAGTAATTTTAAATTATACTGGAATCAGTGACGACACGAGGACTAACCACACTTCCCTGTTAAACCTGTGAAAGAAATAACGAAAACAACCATTCACTGTGAAGACATTTTACATTAGCTGTAGACCCCCCCGCCCCGGAACTCATTGATCCTTTATCTGACTGAGGTTTGTGCAACATAGGATCTACGGCACCGACCACGGCTCGTCATCGATTTATTTCCAAATTGTTGTACATACTTGTGAGAGTGATTTTGAACAATTTAAGACATTATAGGTTTTTGTGGTTGGGGTGAAAATGTTTTTTTGGAAATGACTTTTGTCAGAAACGTTGCAGTGCTTCTTTATGTTATTACATATTGTTACCGGCAGCACAAGGGTAGATGTATTCTGCATCATTCTGGTCACCTGAGAGCAAAGAAAGAAGAAGAGAGATTTCAAAAAAAGAGTCAAACTTGCTTCATGTGTTCAACAGTCTATCACATTTAACAAACATACGACTGGAAATTACTATTCTGATTACGGGTGTCACGATTCTCCAAATCTAAATTAGGTTGAAAAAAACTTGCATGTAGGCTGTAGCCTTTATAGTTTTAACCACGAGTAAAGGAGCTGTGTCATTTCTTGAGTACAGCTGTATTTTCTATGTAACACAGGGAGGTAGGTGGTAGTGGAAAAAAAGTATAATAAGTAAATAAAAATAAATCGTCAATCCTGCTTTTGTTATCGATGGTTGAAATCAGAAGTTAACTTCGATTTATTTCCGATTTAGAATTGGAATCGTGACACCCCTAATTCTAATAACTGATCAGGTTGTTGT
Organism: Sebastes umbrosus; assembly: GCF_015220745.1. Taxonomy (NCBI): domain Eukaryota; kingdom Metazoa; phylum Chordata; class Actinopteri; order Perciformes; family Sebastidae; genus Sebastes; species Sebastes umbrosus. The sequence goes on from NC_051275.1 coordinate 7,757,198, forward strand.
GCAGCTCTACTACGGAGCAGAGTTCGTCAGTGTGTGGTCTCTGTAAAGGAGGTTTAGGGGCCGTACACATGCTGCGTCTAAAAACTCGCGGAAAACGCCAGCTGTGCCGCTTTCTTTTCTTTCAAATGTGCTTTTGGAGGTTGTGCTCATGGATGTATAAAGATAGCTGGATGCAGCGTTGGAGGCGGGTTCCCGTTCATTCCTATGAAAGTAGCTCAGTGGCTCAGCCGCTGTAAAGTACCCTGGATCATCCGGCGATGTTCCGCATCTATTGGGCCCATAGAGCAGGCGCAGTAGCGTTTCCTTTAACCCCGCCTCCCAGCCCTCGCTCCAGCCCTCGGTCTGGGGCTCAGTCACATGACAACTTTTAGGACCTAATGATTTAAAAATGGACTAATCAAGTGGTCGTACTGGGAAGTTGATTTACCTCAAAAAAGAAATTATCCGTTGAGTTACAGTCGTCTCTTTCCTAATGTAAGTCTATGGGTAAGTCTTTTTGGCCCAATGGTATCACGTGACGGACACGGAAGTTGCAGTACCGCCGTTTGGCCACTACCAAAATTTACTTCAAAGCCCGGCGCTCTTCCTCGGGGCTCAGTTGCGCTCCTGTTGCGACCGCTGTTACTAAGCAACCAAAACCTGCGTGCTGCAATGATGATAATGATGAAGTTGCGGTGATTTAGCAGGAAGCCTCACTGACGAAACTAAACACAATCAAAACAAAAATAAATGGATTTCCAGCACCATAAATCCTTCACTGATATTTACAGAATAAAGAAAGAAAATATATCTGCCGGCTGTGATTGGTTGTTCCACGTCACATGACATGCTGTGTGTGCTGCTGCGTTCCAAAAGTTGAACTAAAAAACGAAAAATAGGTCTGTGACGGTGTCGGTCCCGCGTTTGAGCACGCCTGCCGCACGTATACGAAGACAACAATGGATTTGACCACGCAAAAGACGCTTAGAGGACTGATTTACTTGGCTGGTAGTAGTCGTAGATCTTGATCACAGCTGGCTTCAGGTTCTGCACTGGGAGCTCCTGTATGAGGTCTAAGCTGTGGTTGATGGGTATATCCTTTATTAACTGTTGGAAGAAACAGATGACAGTTACAAATCTGAAGAGCATCATCTCTTGTTCCTCACTGTGAATTCCTCTCACCTCCTGTATGTACACCAGAACATGATCGTCCTTTAGTTCAACACGATCCACCAGCAGGGCACCTTTAAGCTGTGAGGAGATGATAATCAGCTGGGTGGTTCCTCAACGAGATGAAAACTTTTCTATTTCTACTAAAGGTGAAAGTTATACTCATATACTATATACTATATATACTGTATATATACTCACAGCCTTCAAAGATTCTGGTTGTGGGACAAATCCAGAGAGCATTTTGATATCCAGGATCACCATGTTTGTACTGATCTCCCTTCCAGTATATCTGTAATACAAGTACCACAAAAATGTGATGTTAATCTGCTACCAAGTTGTAAACAATTCTCCCGTCCGTCCATTAACAGTTACTTAATTCAAGCTGGTAGATGCAGTCAAAAATGTCAGTATTGTTCTGTAATGTGGATCTGCATTGTTGATTGCTTACAGGGACTTCAGCTTCAGAGAGAGTTTCGGTCTTTTGCTGGAGCAGTCGGCCTCTGCCTTGATCTCGACACTGAGAGTGCTGATTTCATGAGGAGTTGGGATGTTATAGCGGAGTGAAATCTGGGAAAGAGGTACACAAGGAAAGTTTAACATTCATAGAAGAATATCAAGTATTTCCTTTACTCACATTTGTTCAAGTTTGTGACGCATCAGGATTTAAGCCTTGAGAAGTACCATCTTGTTTTCAAGGGTGTCCCATTTTCACAGGTTAGTTTTATGTTGCTGCGTTTAAGCATCAAACCTGATTGAGCTACCTTTGAATTGGTCGTCTTAGATATAGGGTTGATAACTAACTTTCACATGCATTGTCCCCATTGGCTGCTGTGCATACTATCAACCAGTAGGCGATTTGAGGGGGGATGTCATCACCCTTGTTAGCAAAATGACCAAAAAGCATGCTCTTTGTTAACCTTCCTAAAGGATTGTGAGATACATACAGAGAGTGTAGGAGCAGAGGGGTTGTTAGATGAATGTGTTATGTTGCATTCACACCAAGAACAAAGCAAATGTTCGCCTCGCTTTACTCGCGCGTAGTTGTACTGCTGGTATCATTCATGTTCATTCGTGCTAGATGTGCCGGAGAGAAGAAGGAGCTTGTCTCCATAGATACCAACAACTTTTCTTTCCACCGTTTCCGCCATCAACCGTGGAAGGAATAACCACTGTTGCTGCTTTGTAGCTTACATCTTGTGGAAGTCCCAGAAATGTCAGAAACCCAAACGCTATCATGTCTGGATTCATAACATCGCCTGGCGGCGAGCTGTATTCACATACAGGGTCCTTAAACTGTCATTTGCGCCTCATTCACCTCTTTGCATTGACTTTGTATGTAATCGCGTTGCGCAAAAAGTTTACTTCACTCTTGGTGTGAATGTACCATTAGTCTAGTCTGCCTCACTCATTGACCCTTTATCTGACGGAGGTTTGGACAAGTTAGAATCTACAGCCCCGACCGTAGACCTAGCTTAGCTGTGTATTGATTAACCCACGACGCTGTCCGTGGTACAACCTCTTATTTTTAGATCAAACAAAGTATAATGCAGGTGGAGGTGCAATGGAGGTATGGAACTTCCAAACTTTCTGTATTCCTACTGAGCTGCTAACATTAGGGCATAGTTATATTAGCAGTGTTTGGGATGGTGTATGTATAGCAAAGAGAACCAGGTAAAGCTGCAGTGACCACTGACCTGCATTACAGCACATGCGGTGCCCTTCACCTGCAGGCTGTACTTTCCTGCCACGTCCTGCAGCAGCTTCTCCTGGTAGAGCAGTTTGTTGTTCTGGTTCACATCAAATGTCATCTCACCACTGGGAGACTGGACTGTCACTGTGCTGGAACCGTCTGGACTGAACACCAGAGTGGAGTAGAGAGTCAGAGCCTGAAGAGCCACCACTGTGTCCTACAACACACAAAAACAAAAATACCGAATACTTTATGTGCTTAAATTTATACAAATGTAAATGTATTGACTTTTGTTTACACATACAACAGCTTTCATATGTAGGAGTTCACTTTTGTCAATTTCAGGTTTTAATTGTTGATTTTCATACAGAAATCAATTCAGAAAATTCAAAAAGTAAGCTCAGTATATGTGAATCGTAGTTAAAGGGCTATAACACCGCTGTTGTCCTTGGTCAGGTATAATCACTGACACTAAACTGTTGAGGTATGGGCTCATGTCGCTGTCCTTTGAAAACCATGTGTGTCTAATAGGGCTCGATTGATTAAAATATTTATAAACATTTTTTCTATCTGTTCAAAATGCACCTTAAAGGGAGATTTTTCAAGTATTTAATACTTTTATCAACATGGGACTGTGAAAATTGCTTTATGCAAATGTATGTATGTATTTATTATTGGAAATCAATCAACAACACAAAACAATGACAAATATTGTCCAGAAACCCTCACAGGTACTGCATTTAGCATACCTTTGTTATCGCATTAACTTTGACAGCCCTAATGTCTAACTTATGTGATTTTGAATTTGTCAGATAAGCTGAAGGATTTAGTATTCCTATATACATTTAGAAAATGTTCCTACTTCATAAGTTAATGAAACAGTTTGAATAAGCTGAAAAGTGCATTGCACAGACCTTTGTTCATCATATTTGTACCAGAAGACAATGCAGTACGTTTAATTCAAAGTCCAGCTTTATGCTGTTTGGGCTGCCCGTACCTGTGTGGAGGAGAAGCCTCCATAGTAGTTCTGCTGGCCCGTCAGCCATCTAACGATGCTGCTGGTGTAGCCCAGGTCTTCAGCTGTAGGAGCGGCGCTGAGTTTGGCCAGCAGCACGTAGGAGCTGATTTCCACAGAGAGGGAGGCTGACGTGTCTTTTGCTGTCTGAGACCAGTGGAGGAACCCTCCTAAAAACAGCCATCCACAAGCAGACAAACAGGCACAAGGTGAGCTTCATTCACAGTAATGAAGCCAGAATGATTTCCTTTAGGAGGATGACTCACCGTCTTGTATTGCAACAGTGTCTAGGTGCTTCAGAAGGTGAGCACGGGTCTCCATGTCTCCTGCCAGGGTGAAGACGTATGCCAGCAGAGCTGTAGTGTAGGTATTGCTGAGGTCACTGGTGGACTCCTTGAGGCAAGACAGGCTCTGGTTCACCACAGGATCCTAGAACAGATTAAAAGCACACATTATAATTAAGGCTGTCAATCGATTGAAATATTGAATCGCGATTAATCTCATGATTGTTCACAGTTTATTGCGATTAATCGCAAATGAATCACATTTTTTATCTGTTCAAAATGTACCTTAAAGGGAGATTTGTCAAGTATTTAATAGTTGTATTTCTTACTTGTCAGTGTAAAAGTTATTGGTTTGTGTATATGTTGTAAAGTAAATTCTTTCCATCAAGCAATTTACAGTTAAAACAGCATGAGATGTTTGTAGTGAAAGGAGTCTACTCACATCTACGGGCTTCTTCATCTCCAAGAAGGCAGCAGTGATGTAGGCACTGAGGGTCACTTCGTCAGACACACCACCCTGTAGAGAGGAAGCATCATACAGACACACAGATCATCACTGCACCTCCAACACCCAAGGGCCACACTCACAGAAGTCATTTTGAGCAGTTTGCAAATGGCGGCCGTGTCCTGTTTCACAAAGGGTCGTCACTCGGAGACTTGCAAATACATTTGTGAGTCCCACGGGACTCTCAAATAATCCTGCATGAGTCGCCATTATCGCGTTTGTTTTGATAAGAGAAACCTGTTAAAATGAATATGAGGGGGAATTATTTCATGCTGCAAATTGCTGCTTGCATGTCGCACATTTCGTGAAATGGGCCACAGGCTGGTATTAGCTACTACTGAGCCATGAATGAAAGTCCTGATGGTGCATTTGTGTTTAACTACTGCTGCAGTGAAGATCAACATGTAACCTCATTTTCATAGAAACTCCAGACGGACTTTAATTACCTTCATTCTGTTGTTAAAGAGCTTTCCTGACTGTTCAAAACAGCCATTTTTTCGTTGTTTATCTGTCAGCCAAACCATAGACTCTTCGAGCTTTGCTGGGTCGATGTAAATGAACGACTGCGCTTTGGCAAACGATCTCAGCACGAAAGCAGTCAGCCTGAGGAGGATATTAAAACAAAGTTAGATATTAACTGATGAAATAAGACAAGAGGAAGCACTTGATCTGTGTAATGTCTCACGATAATTACCACAATATACTAAACATAATATTTGTGCAGTTCATGTATTAATTATAAATACTTGAACATGCTTGTGTTCACATAGCGCATTGGTGTTATTATTGTGAAGAACTTATTATGAGTGATAATAGAATGAGTAAAATCACATGATTTTTGGAGCAATGTGCTCCAAAGTGTAATTGCATCATCTACTCATCACTATAGTATAAAGCAGGGGTTCTCAGACTTGTTGGGGCCAGGGACCCCTTAAATGGTAGAAAAATCTTCCAAAGACCCCTCATTATCGTAACAGCGATTAACCATAATGCTTACTACCATTTGCACTCTTAGATGCCATTGGAACTATTTGTATTCTGAAACAATTCAGCCTAAATACATCCAACCTGTTTCATAGTGATAAACAGAAACACATTTAAATTTGAACCACGTTAACACCACTTTGTTTTGCCCTGATATTCAGGTGCTTTGTAATCAGATGCTGCTTTAGCTCGGCTGTCGCTCGATATAACTGTCGTCATATTTTCTCAATTTAGCTAGTTTGGGCTTAGCGTCACTTGTCGATGAGGACTGACTCAAATATTTCTCCATGCTAGTCAGCTAGCTAGCTGGCTAATAAGCCAAGCTAAGCAGCAGCAGGAACAGTTTGTTGAGCCCTGAGTGAAGCTAACGTGGGTGGTGGTAATGGACACAATATGCTAGTTTTATTGGTGCAAATGGTTCCCATCTGTAGATATGTACTTTTTAATAATACAGCATAATATTATAATTCATAGCAAATAATTCCGTGGACCCAATGACATGTGACCCCTGGGAGTCCCCGGACCGTACTTTGAGAATCACTGGTATAAAGGGTATGGCTGTACGACGTAGTGAATATTTTACACCATAATTAATCTTAGTGGATGATTGGTCAGTAATGTTCTCACCAAGTGTTTCCTGTTCCTGATCCAAATGTGCTGTAAGCACCATCATAATGCTTGTAGTTCAGCTGTCTCTGGTAGCCTGTATCACAATAGAAACACGCTTATTAGAGCATTTATGAAACACACATTGTCAGATCTGATTTCATGATTTGAGGTAAATTTCGTAAGTGTGAATGTACAGATTAAAAGAAAAACAACATTTTGGGTTGGGATGCACCGATCCGACTTTTTCAGTCCCAATACCTGGGTATCGGCCGATACCGATCTCATACCAGCATTTAGTTAATAAGCTGTATGCCTCACTGTGTGGATGTGACTGGGATCATTCTGTTATCTGTAAGGTAACTTCAGGCTTGACTTTAACATTGATTTTCTAACTTTGTAAAACAAAATGTAAACAATACATACAGAGATATAAATGTATTGAATTGTTATTTATCATTAAAATAATAAATAATGCACCAAAAAGTTGGCAAAAAATCTTCAAAATTATCAGGAATTACAATTCAACTGTAAGCCTTTTTAATGCAGCAACTAATTGGTCAAAACTTAAACAGGAATTAAAATTCCAGTATAAAATGTATATAGTATTTAAACATAGAATTTTATTGAACAGGTTGGCCCCATTGTCACCGATATCCAATCCATCTCTTTGAGTCGGTATCGGCCCGAAATGCCTGAGTTTATATTTCAGCTACAATATGAAGTAAACACAGACTCACCGCTGGTCAGGAAGTTGGTAGCCTTTTCCTTGATGGCTGGGGTCAGCTGCCGTGTGTTTTCCAGGTACTGGAGGATGTAGATGTTGGGGGCCAGGAGTGCCATGTTCTGCTCCCCACATCCATACGGCATCTTCAGCAGCCCATCCAGGTTGTTCAGGGCTCGGCCCAGAATGTCACCTGCACAAAAACACTGACTCACTGAGACCGAACACGTAACTAACCTGACCTTTCACCACTCGTAGGCTGTTTTCAAATTCATCTGCAGGAGGAGGAGAATTTCTCTGTGCTCACCTTAAATCTCAGTTTAACATGTGGAAGTGCAACTAAACACTCAAAAAAAACACAAATGTATAAGTTTACCCAGGACTGATACTGAAGCACGGGTAGATCCAACAATCACGTCTTCAGGGAGTTCTATGTCTATTTCCTCTGTCAACGCCTCTCCTGTGTGCAGACAGAGAACAAACACTCAGCTCAGCACTAAAACAAAGATTTAACGGATGGTTAGTTGGTCATGTACTGAAACAGGTCAGACTGGAAGTAAGATATGCCACAAAATTGGGGATTCTTCCATTAGGTTGATAAAATGTATACAAGTAATGACACTGAAATAATCTGAGACACCTACGCTAAACACAATTAGCATAATCACAATGAAACTAAGTGCTACCTGTAAGTAGTGAATTACATTACATTTTTGACATGCAATCTACCTCCTCTTAACTTATAGCATTGGGCTGTCCTTTTTCAAACTGTTTGATGGGCCGTGCCTGGTGTAAAACATACTGACCTTTTGGACAGAGCAGCCAGTTGTAGGTCTTTGTCATCTCAGTTCCTTCAGCCTGAGAGGAATGGACATTTTGTGAGTTCCAGAGTTTCCATCTTGTTAATAGATAAACTTTTGTCATCTTGTTTTAAGGTACCAACCTTTACTATGAGAGATCGTGTGACCACGTCGATACGACCTCTCTCTGGCACTCTCACAATCTCATTGTCACATGATGTGTGGGATGCCACGGCCTCAGCAGTCACTGACACATTCATAACCCCTAAAAAAGATCAATGAACACGGTGTGAGACTTGATTAAGAATCTTTTTTAATTATAAAAGTGTCAAAACAATTTGTCACTGAGGTGGATCTCACTGATTTCATAGAGATGAAAAAGGGTTCCTCCACCTTGGTAGCCTCTAACATTTCCCACCAGTGTGGATGAAAGCATGACTCTCACCTAAGGCTGAGGGGGCCATGGTCCAGCTGAGGGTCTTGCGCTCACTGCCGCACAAACAGGATGTGTACAGGTCACCAGAGAGGGGGGTGAGGGTGTAATCTAAGGATGGGGCTGGAGACACATTGACCTGTTCAAGAAAGACCACAATATATTTCAAAACTGGAGTTTTATGGCAAAAATGCAAACAACCGTTCAAACTGCAGCACAGTGCTGCACCATTTTGACCTTTCGAAGGTGCATCTTGCAAATGTTTTTGTACCAAATAACAGCAGACATCAAATGATCAAGTAGTTCGAAAACTGACCTAGTTAAGAAAATTAGGATTATTCCAAATATTTACAAGAACCTTGGTAAGTCTGTCATCATGAGTGAGTTAACAGGATCCGCAAGAGATACTGTACATGGGTAAAGTTCACCAGTAATCAACTCCAGGTTTCAACCAAGGGGCAACCGCTGGGTCTAAAAAATTGAAGCCAGTGCAGAAGTGCCTTAAACATGCATTATTTCCAATGGCCAGCAGGGGGCGACTCAACTGGTTGCAAAAAGGAGTCTGATTGTATAAAAGTCTATGAGAAAAGGACCCTACTTCTCACTTGATTAATTACCTCCGTAAACATTTTCTTAATGAGTTCATAGTCTCATAATTAAATAGCTGATAAACTAGTGTATGCTTAGGGCTGGGCTACCTTGTGATTGACAGGTTGCTACCACAACATTGCTCAGAGTTCGGGTTGTACTAAAAGACACTGTACAGAGTTGGCTCTTTTCAAGCAAGTATATTACAAACAAGTCTGTTTTTTTCTAGTTAAAATTTGCTACTTAATTGGCATTAATATCACAGTTAACATGAACTACAGATGCTAGCTAGCATGGTTAGCAATGGTACCTGGCCCTGCCGGGCCCTGATGCTAGAGTGGATGCTTACCCGATTCTGCACGTGCTTCCTATGTGCTTCCTACCCCTAATCAATAGGCTTTCCTATCCTTTGGACCATCCGTTCCAGTATTTACCCCCAGCTCTACCCTCTCATCCAAATATGGTCACTTCTGGTTCCAAAAAACCAAGATGGCGACGGCCAAAATGCCAATCTTGAGGCTTCAAACCGTTCAAAAGGGTAGTCAACAAACCAGTGGGTGACGTCACAGTGACTGCGTCCACTTCTTATATACAGTCTATGATTTCAACAAGGCTTTAAAAGTCTCTTTGATTCCACCTTGAAAAGGTAGTGGGTAAAGTCATTATCTATTCAAATCAGTTTGATGAGAAACGACTGGGTAAAATAAATTTGGATTCACTGGGGTCATACATGTATAAAAGGAGATCATCAGCATAAAAGAACAATTTATGAGGGAATCATCTGTGTTTATCTCTTCAGTCTTCTTGTCCAGTCTCAAATATGTAGAACTAATGACATTCCCATCAGTCATTTGTGTTCAATGCTACTTAGCACATGATAGTATCTTAACACACAAAACTAATGCAGCATTTTCACTGCATGGTACGGCACAGCTCTACTCAACTTGACTCGCTCTTTTTTGGTCTTCCATTAGCAAAAGTGGATATTACCTGGTCCTTTTTTTAATACCACCTCGGTCGAGGTTCCAAGTGAGCTGAGCTAATACTAAAAGGTGGAGTTAAAACACTGCAGACCGCTGATTGGTCAGAGAGAATCATCACTTGTGCCACACGGGACATCTTGCACAAACTCGCCATTTTTAAATAGCCAAGCTACCGTCAATAGCGACCGCAATTTTTGTAATCATTCAACCCAGATTTAAAAAATTGGCAGCTTGCAAAACTACGGCATACACTTGAAGAAGTGCAGACTTTCCTCTGTCTGGTTGCCGATGAAATGATTTAGCGAGTGTCGCGTTGAAGATGATGTCACGGCAGTTTTAGAATTTCGCCTATACTGAGGGGGTACTCTTCACAGTAGAAAACAAAATACAGAAAAGGACCTGGAGCCAAAAGTGAGTTGAGTCGAGTCAAGCTGAACCATGCAGTGGAAATGAGGCACAAGATGGTGAATATGGTAAACATTTCACCTGCTAAACATCAGCTTGTTAGCATGCTGATATTAGCATTTAGGTGATGTGAAAACATCCATTACCATGATACAGCTGGTCAGGTAGTTGAAGATGGTTGCCTTCAGTTCAAAGTGCTCTCCTCGGATGATGGAGTAGGGCAGGCTGAGCTCGACGAAGAAGGGCTGGAAGACGGTGATCTCTTTTCGAGGAGCCAAGCCAAAACCCTGAGAGGACAGACAGAAAGCCTCCGTCTCCCAGGTGGTGATGGTGTCTGGGACAGTGAGGGACACGTCCTTTGTTCCAGAATCTCTGAATCAGCAGATACACAGAGACACATTCTGTGAACTTGAAAAATGTATTTTCATGATTCAGATTAGTCAAAGAAAAACACTGTTATTAGATGATTAATACGTAGGCTTTATTGCAGTAACAACGGCACATTATAGTTACTGTGAGCTAAAAAATTAGGGATGCACCGATACCAATACTGGATCGGATATCGGGTTGATACTGACTCAAATAGCTGGAGCAAATATTGGTGACAATGGGACCGATCTATACACTTCCATTTCAAGTTTATATACTATACATATTACATACTGTATTTAAATTCCTGTTTAAGTTTTGACCTATAAGTTGCTGCATTAAAAAGGTTTACACTTGAATTATAATTCCTGTTAATTATGAAGATGTTTTACCAAGTTGCTGGTGTATGATTTATTATTTTAATAATAAAGAACAATTAAATACTTAAATATCAATGTATTTATTTGTTACATTTTGTTTCAAACAGTTAGGAAAGTAATGTTTAAGTCAAGCCTGATGTTGCCTTACACATAAAAGAATGATTCCAGTCACTTCCACACAGTGAGGCATACAGCGTATTAATGAAACACTGGTATTGGCTTGGTACTCGATATAGGCTGATACCCAAAGCGCAGGTATCGATAACGGTATTGTGTCTGAAATAGTCAGATCGGTGAATGATCCCTACTAAAAAAAAATGCTAAATGTGAAATTGCTTCATAAGCTGCATTCTTGAGATCTCAGAAAGTCAGAAACTCAAAGAAATTTGTAATACAGGGTTCCATGTTGCTTAAGAAATTCTGGCAATTTTCTTAATAATTAAATCAGTTTCCTAAGCATCACAAACATCCTAAAATGACTCTTTGAGCCATGAGGTTAAATAAAAAATAAAAAAAAGTCTAGAGGAGAAGTTTCAGTAAATTATTTTCATGCCATTCATGTGTACAGGGGGACAGCAGGAAGTCAGAGAGAAGGACTCTAGTGCACATTCTCTTTGGGCCCAAAAATGCACTCAAATACACTCATTTCATGACAATCAAAACCCTTCGTGGCAAAAACTCACCCAACTTCCACCAGGTCCCATATCCAGGTCTCGGGGAAGAAAGTGCGGACGGTCACTATTGGTGGAGGAGCAGAATAGCCACCTCCCCTAGAACTGAACTGTACTAGCCTCATGGTTACCATAGGAACACCGTAATTTCTATACCTAGTATCTGAAAATAAAGCAAAATGTTCCATCAGAAGCAGAGGAAAGCAATTACACAGTGACATGTTCTAATGCTGGTAAATATTTAGCATGTGTCACTTGATAGAGCAAAAAAATTAGTCACCATAGCTGCGGCCCTGGTGGTATTCTCTTCCTTTGAACTTGAGGCATGTAGGCACTCGGATAACCAAGTTTGTTGCCATCTTCATCCCTACATTCTAGATGATAGAACAACATACAGGCATCACTGAAACGTTGATTAAATGTGCAACAACAAAATATATTAGTATATTCTTTATATTGTACATTCATTTATGTTCAGGAAGTACCTGGAAAACCGTAAAAGCATCATGGCTATCATCGGGATTTGGCAAAATGTATCTTCTCGGTCTCACATGCAAGCATTCTACAGGATCTTGAGCATCATATGGAATGAAGGATGCTTTTCTGACAGGCAACAAATCAAATATCTGAAAAGAAAGGTATAGTTCAAAGCTATAAAGTGACAAATGTTTGAAACGTGAATGTAAATATTTGTCAAAACAGTGCCTTGATGTGGGTCAATAGTGGCCTACTACACCCACTAGTAGGTTTTATCATCTATTCACATGCTAGATCACTGAAAGAAGTTATAAAAGAACACCACAGCGACATCTAGCGACCGTAGTAATTATGACAGGAACAGAGGCGGAAGCCAGGCACTGTAGTATAGACAGTGTGAAACTCCACAAGGGGTGGATGTCGGGGATGATGGATGGGAAACAAAACACAGTGTTTTCACCCAGGAGACTGGAGTTTGCATCACGTGTGAAACCAACAATGTGTAGTTGTGTTCGTGTTCGTAGTTATTTTAACTCAAAACACAATGTTTTTCACTAAACTTAAGCCTAAACCTAAAGAAGTTTTTTTTTTGTTGCCTAAACCTAAAGAAGTTGTTTTTTTTGCCTAAACTTAAAGAAGTTGTATTTTGTTGCCTAAACCTAAAGAAGTTTTTTTTTTCCTAAACCTAAAGAAGTTTTTTTTTTTTCCTTCATTCAGTTTTACAACGTGTTTGAACGTGTCTTTGAAGTTTCACTTTCACAACATAGTAGGTGGAGTAGGCCCCTAATGATCCACATCTATGGTGCTTATAGCGACTGATAACGCCTGTTTAATGGCCTGATAACAGTCTAATCGGGTGCAGCGATACACCTCACATATGTGAGGGAGAAAAGGAAGAAAGAATGAACATGACACAAGGAAATAGCAGCAGAGTAAAAACTGTAACCTCTGCGTGACCGATGATGTTAATTGTGCAAAAGATTATGTAGAGGGAACATTAATGATGTATGCATCTATTTGTGGTTGATTCCAGCAGTTACCTTGTCTGCATCCAGAGTCTTCCCTGGCTCCTTGATGAGGACGCTCTGGTCGACAGCGCTCACCCCACAGAGAGAGTCTGGCTGGGCCGTCACATGCAGGGTGGTCTCCTCTCCGGGGACAGCTGAGGACGGAGAAAACTCCAGCGACACCTGACACACACAGAAAAGACACATCCCACCATCTGGACTTTAGTGGCAGAACCCAATGATCTTTTTAACCTCACACAAATGTGGTACTTTAGTCTAAAAAACATCTCCCTGATTGATTTTTAATCATAGGGCCCTTTTAACTCTCTGAGACCCAACTTTAGCGTCTTTCAGAGGCTGTAGGAGGTTCAGTTTTAGAGCTAGAGTTAAGATACAGATATCATATGAAAGTACAAAAATCTAAGGAATAATGCTGCACAGTTAGGCTAAATTTTGGGGAGGAAAAACTGCCATGGTGATTTTCAAAGGGGTTCACTTGACTTTTGACCTCAAGATATGTGAATGAAAATGGCTTCTATGGGTACCCACGAGTCTCCCCTTTACAGACATGCCCACTTTATGATAATCACATGCAGGTTTTTGCATGCAGTATAAATGTTTTATTTTCTTCTATTCTAAAATGGTGTATTTGAATATTTCTGCATACTGGGGTCCCTAAACAGTCTTGGAATTACATAACTTGGGTATCACTGTAAAGCTGAGACTCTTGTTGATTCAATGAGCTCAACTGTATTCATGTGATGATGTTAGTCCCCATAGTAGACATTTCATTGTAGTGAGATCATTTTTTTAACTTGGACATCACTGTATAAAATGACCTGTGATGACCTCTAGGATAATCACAACCTCATGAAACTTTACAGCCACAAACTAGAGACCTAGACCATTCAGAGGATAGATGGCTGTCCCAGCTAGATTGACAATAAGGGGGTTTCTGAGCAGTTTCCAGAACAGAAGTGCTCGCCATCCAATTGCAGAAAAATGCAATTTTTGCAGAAATCTCCAAATGTCAAAGGTTTTTGATACCAAATCACAGCATGGCTTTTTCTGTCTTAATGTGGTATTTTGGAGGGATTATTCCTAATTTGTATGAATTCTTGAATGGTAAAAATTTAGCACCAAATCTGTGTAACAAATGGTATCAACCCAAAATTTGCTGCATCAACTTATGAGACATAATAGAGCATGTGAATGGAAGTCATGTACTTATATCATAATGTTCTAAGCCCTTACTTTATACTTTCAAAATGTATTTTAATTAATTAATTAATAAATTAATTAAATTGTGTTTATTTCGTATTGATGACTAGAACAATTTGACACACAGTGCTGCATCTCAAATTAATCTTCAGGTTCCCAGCTTTCAGATGATGTACACCACTTCTATGTGACATCTACTGCTGACCTGCTATCTCCCCTTAAAGACTCCATGTACCCCCCTAACAAAGACAAAGAAAATGGTCTATTGTGGGTCTTAGAGGGTTAATGAAATGAATTGAAACAGATATCTGCATATGAATGCAGAATCCGTGGACTACGGACAAGCGTTCTGGTTTCCGTTTGTAGTCCGAGTAGTATTGACCAGTCACTTCACGCTTGAGTGGGTTCTGTTTGAATGCAGGTAAACAGTCCGTGTGAATAGTAAAAGAGGTGGAACGCATTGGCCCAAATGCAATCTCAGGAATGACCAGCTATTGTCTGACAATGATGTAGCTTTTTATTAGCTAAAAAATAAACCATTAACTGAGTGTAAACTGGCTACTTGTGAAACAATCCGGACGTAGACGTCGTCTCTCAACTCTATTCTCATGTCTCAAGTTGCTAATCAGACTGTAAGTAATGAGCAGCACACGGAAAAGAAAGTCTTAGCCCAGATATCTGTTATTTTCACCAGAACCACTGAAATATTGGCTGTTGCCCCTAAAAGTTTATCTAAGTTTATTTAAGTATTTAAGTAAATAGATAACAACTGGCAGATCTTTTGTTTTGACACAGGGCTACATATTGTGATGTTTTGTAACACAGCTAATATACACTTTGATTCGACAACTACGTCTGATGAGAACAGTCACACCTTCTCCTCATACTGACCTTGTGAGCAAAGCATTTCTCAACGGAGAAGTCGGCATTGTGGGCGATCACAGTCTCACTGGGGAGGATGGCGTATGCCACAATCTGGACGTCTGGTGCCATGTCCGGAGACACTGCCAGCTTAAAGGACACATCACCCTCATTCACTGAAACAACAAACCAACTGTTATGAACGACAGTCACCTCTCACATTACCTCCATAGGTCATTAAAACAGAATTATTTGGCCATGCTAATTTAAAGGGTCATTTTTAAGACATCAAACTTTGCTCACCTGACTTATCCTGCACTTCAACCTGCTGAACTCCTTGCATGACAATAGCTCCTCTGGATAAGACCTGGAGAATTTGAGAGAAAATGACACAAAGAATGAGTAATGTAGTAAAAACTGACTTCCTTTAACAGCAGATTACAACACTGTCTGCTGTTCTGGTGTGTGGTTATTTATCATGTTATTAAAGTCCAGGTAAAGCAAAAATAAATATGTGTTCTGAGTTTGACAGAAAAATGTGTTATTAACCACCCAGACAAATTTGAATGATTAAATTTGTCTCTGAAAGAGAACTGGTGACAAGGCGAGATGATGTTCACTCACCAAATACATGATATCCACAGAGCCCTGGGCCTCTCCAACTACAGTGTAGTGGATGGAGATGTCTTCTTCTTTGTCACAGGCAAGTGGGTTATCCTTCTTCTTCACGTCCAGAGAGCTGACTGTTTTAGTATCAGGAGAAGACAGTTGGGCCATCGACACTGTGTGATCTCCAGTCTCATAGTGTGGTGTTCTGTAAGGATTGTAGCCCATTTTCGGAGAGATGCTCACCTAGATGGCAGAAAAGAAACACTATAAATGAGCTCATGGTTGTTGAGGTAGAAGCAAGCTTTGGTTCTTACAGCCAAAGCAAATGTTTAGGTTTAGAAGTAGTAAACTCTTCCAAGTCTCAAGTCACTGTGTTTGTGACGTAAGGGTGACTCAAGTCCAAGTTGCAGACTCGAGTCCCCATCTCTGCTAAAACGTGGGCTACAAATACAGTATATAGAAGTATATTTGCAGTATAAAAACTATGAAACTACTAGTTTACTGAAAGTATACTTTAATGTGCACTTTCATAAACTATAAAGTGGGATACAAGTATACAACTAGTAAACTATCCGTTTACTTAATGTATAATTGCAGTACAAAATAAAACTTGGGTGTAAACTATTTATGTACTCAAAGTTTACTATTCTTATACTTAAAGTATACTTAAAAGTATACTTTTATAAACTAAAAAGTGAGCCAATTTAGTCCCAAGAAGTATTAAAGTAGTACATTTACAAGTTACAAGTATAAACTTGAAATATACTTCTTTTTCATAAGGGGCCACTTGCTACGATGGTGGCACCTTGGTCAGTTGCAGCATATTGAGAAACCATTTTAGGTTTCAGTTCTTGGACTGGTTGTCATCTTCATGAAAGGGTTACGATGTGACTAACAAATGTTAAATTACAGATATCAGTTCTAGTCTTACTTACGTGGAGGTGGATGTCCCCTTTAGAGTCAGCTGTGCTCAATGAGAAAGTGACAACACCATCGCTATCAGTTGTGAGATTCTGCAGCAGACGTGCTGACCACCTTTCACCCTCAAACAGGTGCACCGGCATGCCAGGAATGGGCGTATTATTGTAATAAACTGCTTTAATCTGTTGGAAGCACAACGGTGTATCACTGAGAATGCACATTGCTTTGTGTATAGAATCACACTGAAGGAGTGACGTTAACATGCACTTACTTTTCCCTCCACATCGGATCCTTGTTGGTAAATCTTGGGTGTGTCAATGAAGGACAGCTTTCCAATAACATATGAAATCTTTATGTTCTTCTCTTGTGGGTGTGTCATACCTGTACAAGAAGCATACATGTTACAACTATGTGTATGACACATTGTTATAATACATGGCATTGTAATTGTCTTGGTATAATATTATTTTAAAAAATATAAATATAATATGAATAGACTTGCCTGTCCCCTCCTCTTCCACTTCGGCTCTGACTTCCAGTGTATCTATCAACGCCTTTTGCGCCATTTTTGTGAAAGTTGACATCATGAATATAAAAGTGGCACAGCCTTTCTTGTCCGCCTAAAAAAGACAATGAAATACATTAACACATTAACTTTCAAACTAACATTACCTTTTCACACATTACTGCTGTAGCTTGAAGTTATTATTTAGCTAATATTTGCTGCTGCCTGAGGGAGAGTGTCAATCTACTGTTTATAGTAGAATATAGTATATAGCTCAGTACAGTTCTTAACTCATAATGGAATTGCTCTGCTACTTATTTAAAATATGATGTGAAGATGACTCCAGTCTTGAATGGCAATGATAACCCAAACAATTCACAAGTTGCCTCATCTGCTCCAGTATTTCATTATTATTTATTGAACATTGCTGTATGGATCAGGAAGCATGCCATCTTTAGCTATCAAAGACCATCTTTGAACTGAGACAGAGGTTATATTCTGTCTTTGTATGTTATTTTGTGACTATGTGTAAAGTTCCCTTCTTTAAGTTCTGTACTTTAACTGAGCAGCAGCTTCATCTGCTGGTGAAGACTGTGAGATGCAGTTGAAGCTCCCAAGAAAGCCAGTAAGCTTGATTTAAATTTGTTTTATGTCAAACTACTATTTCCATGGTCAAAAATGAACTTTTATGCTCCTCCATTTGTACATTAGACTGAAAAGATAGATAGGGTGTCCAGACATCACAAAATATTATGATTATTATGATGTCCCAATCCCGAATCCTATCCTGTTTGTCCCGAAGATTAAACTAAACCTGAGTTTTGATTAGTTAATAAGTCTAATAAAACATTGAAAACGTGTTGTTGTGAAACATTATTTTGGCGTTGCCCACAGATGGGCACTGTTATGTCTGTAGCCCACATGAATATAGCTGTTGTAGTTTTTTGCTAGCTGTGTACAGTAGTGCCACAAATTGATAAACAACTATAAAAGACAACACGTTACTGCAGGTACCGGGAGGAGTGGGGAGGGAAATACTCGTGGATCATTGCTGCCTTACAAGATCCAAACAAAACATTTTGCAAAGTCTGTAGGAAAGAATACTAATATTATTATTACTACTGTTCGTTAGGGATGGGCGGATCGATACTGTGGTATCGATACTTTGTTTCTCACAAGCTACTCATTTGGTATCGATTCCTTAAAAAGTATCGATGATACAATTATAGAAATTAAGGCTGTCAACGTTAACGCGATAACGCAAATTAATTTTAACACCACAAATTTCTTTAATGCATTAATGCATCTTGCAATTTGTAGGTTGCAGCGGGCTCAGTTTTAAAGAGTGAAGATACTGACATCATATGAAACTAGAAAACCTAAGGAACCTCTGGAAGGAGGCTAAATAACCCTCCAAACAAAGGGGTCCCTTGACCTCTGACCTCAACATATGTGAATGAAAATGGGTCCAATGGGTACCCGCGAGTCTCCCCTTTACAGACATGCACACTTTATGATAATCACATGCAGTTTGGGGCAAGTCATAGTCAAGTCAGCACACTGACACACTGACAGCTGTTGTTGCTTGTTGGGCTGCAGTTTACCATGTTATGATTTGAGCATATTTTTTATGCTAAATAATAAATATATACCTTAATTTGCATAAAGCATATTTTCCCACTCCCATGTTGATAAGAGTATTAAATACTTGACAAATCTCACTTTCAGGTACATTTTGAACAGATAAAAAATGTGTGATTAATTTGCAATTAAATATTTGAATTGATTGACAGCCCTAATATAAATACAAACATGGGTGGCTACAACACTTTCAAACGTTTTCACTACTTTTGTATAACATTTGTGCCAAAACAGCCCTGAAATATTTAGCTGGCCAGTGTCACATGACTGTGGAAACCAATGTGACATCAGAATCTAGCGTACAGCGGCGAACAGTCACACACTTCCACATCAAACATGTGAGAGAATGGCAGAAAGGAAATGTAGTGTGGCTCATTATTTAATTATAGTATTTCTGTAAAATACTGGACTCTTTTTTTACACTTAGTGGCACAAACATTTTTATTTAATTGTACTCATATTTGTATTTTATTGGTATCAGTATTGGTATCGTTTGGAACAAAAAGTATCGGTGTTGTATCGACCTAAAAAAGTTTGGTATGGCCTGTCCGTACGGTTCGTTTACTCTGAATGTAATGTACTGGAGGCCACGCCCGTTGTGGCCACGTGACCACGCCCGGCTCCAACTCCCCTGTCCCGAATTTCACCCATTCTCATCTGGTCACCCTAAAGATAGATGACAATATATCTGATCTAATGTAAATGGACTTGGAATTATATAGCGCTTCTCTAGTCTTCCGACCACACAAAGCGCTTTACACTACATGTCAGTATTCACCCATTCACACACTGATGGCAGAGGCTGCTAAAGTGCCAACTTTGCCCATCAGGATCTAATCTAAATACTCATCCACACACCGATGGCTATGCCTTCGGGATCAATTTGGGGTTGAGTGTCTTGCTCAAGGACACATCGACATGTGACCTGGAGCAGCCGGGGAACCACCGACCTTCCGATTGGTGGACAACCGGCTCTACCCTCTCAGCCACAGCCGCCCCATGTAGTGTTAAATGTGCACGGTATGTTCCAGTATATACATTCTGTAGCAGAATATGTAAGGTCTACATTTATATGCATCTTCTTTCAGCAGACATGAGACTGTCATTATAGCAACTGTACCTGCTTGGTCTCCTCGTAGCATGGGGGAGTAATATCATGGATTCCATTCGGATCATCAGGGTTGATTAGATCTACTCTTCTCACGTAGCTACTAAGAGGTCGGCACACCTTCATTTTAACACTGCCTGGCACAGGCTGTCCGTATGTATACCTATTAGATGGACAAAGAAAAATATAGCGTAGTTGAAAAGGAGCCATTCACTCTCCAATCTGGACCCATTTTAGATTATTTAAGAGTGTAATGAGCGAAAGAGCTTTTACTTACGTTGCACATACTTCAGCTTTGATTTCTTCCTGATCAATACTTACTTCATTGGTTACATCTAGTTTTACGTCAAATTTAGGCAGAACTGGGGACAAAATATAATTATTAGCATTCTTGCTTCATTACAAATGGATTGAAAGGCAAGGTAAAATAAAAGAACTTACCATATTTCTCTACCTTGAAGATGTGATGTCTTTTAGTTGACCCAATCGACACAGTAACTTTGTAGGTTCCTTCACGGGCCTCGGAGTTCAAGGCATAAGAAAGCTGCAGTATCTTACTGTTGGATATTTCATTCAACCACTGTCCAATCCGGTTGTTTTTAGCATCCTAATGAATAAAATAAATGGGAAGAGCATGTATTCATGACAAAAATAGGAAACTCATGTGAATACATGGAGAGCATGTTGATTGTTTCTTTTTCTTGTACTTGTTGACTCTCATTGTGAAAAGCATCATGTGTACTTTTGAATAAGCTTGAAGCGAACACTTTCATAACATACTATTTGAAACTACTCTCAAACAGATTCTGATCAATGTATTGGCAGGCTAATATTTTAATAATAATAATAATTTTTCAGTTTCTGCAATCTTAACTTATTAGCTTTTATAACAACAACAACAACAAAACCGAGCAAACTCCATCTACTGATTAAGACAGTTAGTATCTCCAGAAAATGCTTGTAGGTCGAGCTTGATTTAGGATTTTTGTCAAACTACATTAATAACTTGATTTAAGTAGGTTAAGGGAAAAATAAGAAAAACAAATGCAGCCTGTAAAACATGATTTTTGACTTAAGATGTTTTGTTTCCAAGGTCAATATTTACTTTTTACACTTTATACTTACTGTCATCATTCAGAAATGCCCTGTTCAAGTTGTTCAGTGTAAAATATCCTGCCACAGTACCTACTGTATATTTATCACTCACAACTTGATATCAGAATCAAACATTTCGTAGCACATGGAAGTATACTAAGTATACTTAAATTCAGTGAACATCAGTGCACTTTTTTAGCTGGGGTTCAAATGGAAGTATGCTAAGTATACTTAAATTAAGTGAACTTCATTGCACTTTTTTTTAGCTGGGGAGCACATAGAAGTATACTAAGTATACTTAAATTAAGTGAACTTCAGTGCACCTTTTTTTGAGCTGGGGCGCACATGGAAGTATACTAAGTATACTTAAATTAAGTGAACTTCCGTGCACTGTTTTTTAGCTAAGGAGCACATGGAAGTATACTGAGTATACTCAAATTAAGTGAACATCAGTGCACTTTTTTTTAGCTGGGGTGCACATGGTATTTTAGAAAGTATACTTAAATTAAGTGACCTTCAGTGTGTGTCCAAGTTTGGATAGTTTTATTATTAGTCTTACCTCAATTTCGATGATATTGTACTGCAAAAAAGAAAGAAAGAGGGAGATTTGTTAAAGGTCAAGCTGGTTTATATTGCTCTCGTCATACAGTGTGCTAATGAGTTCAGTTTAAGGTGATTCACTGCACGTCATTTTTCATTAAGAAATCAATGGTTCAATGGTGATGAGCAGGCAGTGCTCTGATGTTTTACAATCTACAGGTATTTACTGCAGAGGCCAACACAAACTTCGGCTCTTGTATTGATGATTTGAAAATATGAAACTTGTGAAATACATTAACATAAAAAGTATTGTCTTCAGAGTATGTCATTCGGAAAAAACATACACAGTTCTATTTAATCTTTAGTATATTTCCACTGTTATTACCAATTCAAATGAGATTATGTGCAACAACATGTTGCAAAATGAGAAACTAGTGTTAGGGGTTGATGGATTTATCACTGGGTAAACAAACATGTTGGAAGACCTTCAGCGCAGTACAGGCAGGTTTACCTAAAGGGGCTGTGGTTGTACTATTGAGCCAGAGCTTCACCGTGGTTCATGACTGAGATCTAAAGAAAGGAGAGACTGTTCAAACACTCACCAGCTGACTGGCAGGTCTCATTTTAGTGTCCAGTGTGACGACTCTGAAATGCACTGGGAGAAATGCAGAGAGACTTCATGAAGCTTTTACAGCTCTTCTACAGCAGAGGTAAACATCCTCACAGGCTAGTGAAACTGATCTTCTGACAACTCAGACATTACATCATTACTATCAAATTTACAAGTTAGGAAAGGTTAGAAAAATAGATAATTTACTAATGGCATTTACATTATAGCCCCTGTTGTCAGCCATAAACTGCAGCCAACGTCAACGTGTCACAGGGGTCACAGGATGTGTTTACTGATTTACTGCGGGTACTTTCTGGCCGCACCGCGCCGCTAAAAGTTCAACGTTTTCCAACTTTTAGTTTGGCTGCACTTCGCTGCAGAATCAAAAGGCCGCAGCTCGCTGAACTCTGGAGCGGCCGCTACAGCTTTTCATAGACTTTGCATGGCAGCTTGCCGCAGGCCGCACTTTGGCGCTGCTTTTAAGGTGAGATAGCTCACATGTTTTTAATGAATATTGTAAATGTTTGACATTGATATCCATAATGGAGGGACTTCTGTGCTCCTAACTGGTGCAGCAGGAAAACAGCAGAAATTTCATATATGCCAACATAACTTTTTTCATATGTTAACGTAACTTTTTTCACATAAACTAATGTTAATTTTTCAGATATGCTAACCTAACTTTTTTTCATGTAATCTAATGTTATTTTTTCATATATGCTAATTTCAATTTTTAATAAATGCTAACGTAATTTTTTTTTCATATGAGCTAATGCTACTTATTCATATAGCCTAAGCTAATGTCACTTTTTCATATTATTGCGAACGTAACTTTTTTCCTATAAGCTAAAGTTACTTTTTCATATATGCTAACAATAGTATTTCACGCTAACATGTTGTTTCTGGGCTTCTGTGAATTTAACACGTACTGCCTGATGACATTTTGGGGCACACACACAAAATTAATTTCTCTTTACCCGCGAGAGTTATTGTCGAAATGTGACATTAAGTAAAACGTTTCAGGAAAGCAAGGATGAATGCTGCATACACATTTACCTCCAAAACAAGCAAGGCGCTTTATTTTTACATCCTAAAAATGTTCATATATAAGTCTTGATGACATTGTGCAAATCAATTTTCTACCCTGTGCTGCATGCACATCTGTAATTATTTGTAAAGGGGAACTATGGTACCATACTGTGTACAACATCATAGATCATCAGTTCGTGGTTACCTGTTTGTCCAGGGAGGTAGATTGGTTTATCTGTTTGGACGAATGTCATTGGTTGATAGACATTGATCTGGACTTTCCTGACTTCTTTTGAGTAAAATGTGTCGCCTTTTACCTCCACCTCGAAATTATGCACTGCTCCATTCTTCACTAATGGAACCTGTGACAGAAAGATATTTTATAGACACCAAGAGAGCCATTGCCTTACTGAAAAAAAACACTTTATTATTTTATACCGTGTACTTTGTGTTACAAATCTGTGTGTCTTACTCTATGTGTGAGTTTTCTATTAAAACATGTTCAAAGAATGTTGTGTAAATGAGCAAATGAATCAAATCTGGAGAGCTGACCTGAAACTGAAGGCAGGCATGGAAGTCTTCACTGGACGACTGCTTGAGGAGGGTTGTATTCGCCTCTTGGGACATCAGAGTGACGGTCATGACCAGAGTCTCGTTGGGATGCAGGAGACTCGCACAGAATTTGGTCTCAGCTCCAGCTTCAAGAACCGCAGGAATGGCTACCATGTACTGCCTACAGCCACAGAAACATACACACACAGTAGATCTCACTGGATCTGGCATGGACGAAACTCCAACACAGAAGATTATGCAGCAAAAACAATCATTACCCGAGATTTATATTCATTCAATCACACGCCATTATTATTTGTTTGGACAGTACAAGTAAACTTACGGTCCAGTCACTGCTTCCCCCACACACATCCAGCTGAAGAAGACACACAGGGTCCATGTCCACATCTGAAGCCCAGGACGACCCATGACTGATCGAGATGATCCTGAGTGGAACTATCCAGAGTCAGCATCTCATAAATCGCCTCTGATAGAGAAACCCACCTCCGCTTCACACTCACACACACACACACACACATACACACACGCACACAAACACACACGCCTACCCACTCACTTACTCATCATGCAACCCTCCTCCCCCTCTCAATTGATTTCCAGGTATTTCTTAAGTCAATCATTTCTAGACTTCATGTTGTTTAACGTAGTGTGTAAGGCTAACTGCAATTTTAATGGTAATAATAATGAAAATGTGAAAATGCCATTTTTCTACAGAATCAGGGTCATATTGTTCTACGTTATATCTCATTTTTAGGATATTACGCAATCAATTTTTATTTAACTTTTAAGCATAACTTTTGTTTGCTCATTCCTTCCATGGAGACAATGCCAGGTTGTTACGGCTGTAGTCAACTGTTTGCGTAAATCCATTGGACGTATCATTCTTACAGTAAGATGTGTTCTGCAACAATGCCCTTTACCCAGCGTGGGATGTTTGATTTTGTCATGCAAACATCTCTTTACCTGATTACTAGGGCCACAGTAGGTGATTTTTTCCAGTAGGTAAACATTTGAGAACTGATAAAATGAGTTACAACACTTTAAAACGGGGCAACAATAAAACTATTTTCATTTGCATAAGACTTATTACTTATTATAACATAACTATAAAATTGTAAATTATGAAATATTTGTTATTTATATTATTAATATTGACTATATAAAATATGAAGTAAATATATAATAATTATAATATTATAAAATAATATAAAATAAACTATATAAATTGACTTATTATGAAATGTAGGCATTGTGTGCAACCACTTTTAATGTTGTGCTGTCCGGGCTCTAGACAACAGGGGGCCCTATAGGCAACATTTTCTTTGGGGTCCCTCCTTATAGTGACGAGAAGACCAGTTAATTTAAGTAAACCGGTTTGTGCTGTTCACCCGCCACTAGCGAACCAACTCACGAACGACTCTTTTGGTTCTTTGGTTTGGTTCTCGCTGATTGAGAGTCACTGAGCAGCACTCGTCTTTCGTCTCAGTGGGTTTGTGTTCATGAACGACTGGTTCTTCGTCTCAGTTGGTTTGTGCTCATGAACGACTGGTTCTTCGTCTCAGTGGGTTTGTGCTCATGAACGACTGGTTCTTCGACTGAACCGTTATGGGGTGATGTTATCATGTTTTTCAGGACAAATACAACGATCAAATATCTTTTGCCAATCAGATACAATTATTGTCCAGAAACCCTCATAGGTACTGCATTTAGCATAAAAAATATGCTCAAATCATAACATCGCAAACTCAAACCCAATAGCAACAACAGCTGTCAGTGTGTCACTGTGTCTCTTCAGCACTCCCCCTTAGGGACAACGGGGGCATCAGCATTCCTGGCATTAACCCATGCGTTTGTTTAGTTTTGGGCTTTTTGGTACTAAAAAAGAATCCAAGTCTGTGCCCCCTTTCTTTTATTGTAATAATTAACTGCATGTTTAAACACAAGAAAGTGCATATGTTTTTATGCTACAAGAGACCCTGAGGCCATAGATCAAATAAGGTTTGTTTGATCAAGTTTGAGACCATAATTGCAACACTCATGTGGTGAAAGAGTCTGAACTTTTGTTTGATCAGGAGGTTGGCAGGAGGCTCTGACATGGATGCTTTTTGGCTGGACTGCAGAGGGCCAGACCTACAAACGCAAAAATCTGTCACTGACTGACTGATTGATGAAGGTACACGATTGGTCGACCGAGTGTTGGAGTTTCCTCATTGGCCGTTGCTCTTTCAAAATGAAAAGGCGAGAACAGTCCTTTATGCAAATGAGTCTGTCCAGCGTGACGCGTCCGGCTCCCAAAACTTGGACCAAGCTGTCAGACTAGGCAATTTGGTTCTAAATTGAAACAAGATTCAGCAGTGGCATAGCTTATTTCTCGCTTTTCAGAAGTAGATTTTGGTGGATTGTTTAGACAGAATAACAGAACGTTTACGAACAGGCCGCCATGTTGTTTCCTGTTTGAAATGGCAAGCAGAAAACCAGGGACCAGTCAGGTTAGGGTGACCATGTTTCCAAACACCCAAACCGGGACCCTTAAGTGTACCATACATTCATGCACGCGCACGTGTATGTGTGTGCACGTGCATACGCTAATATTCATCGGCGTTTACATTAGGATGGCTAACGTGGCGCACCTGTGGCTAATGTGGTTAATTGATTTCCAATAATACATATCTACATACATTTGCATAAAGCATCATATTTTCCCACTCCCATGTTGATAAGATTATTAAATACTTCATAAATCAAACCATGGCGACGAGACGGCTTACAGGGCGGAGGTGACCACATTGGAACTGTGGTGTCAGAACAACCACCTCTCCCTGAACATCTCAAAGACCAAGGAGGTCATCGTGGATTACAGGAGGGGGGGTTGCACTCACCCCCAGTCACCATCAACGGCACAGCAGTGGAGAGGGTGGACACCTTTAAATACCTGGGTGTCAACATCAATAAGAACTTGACATGGGCCACCCATGCCACCGTTGTAGTCAGTAAGGCCCAGCAGAGACTGTACGCTCTGAGGCGACACAAGACTTTAAGACTTAAACCACAAATCCTCAGGGACTTCTACCGGGGCACCATAGAGAGCCTCCTGACAGGCTGCTTCACCACCTGGTACGGCAACTGCACCAACATGGACCATAATGTGATGGGAAGGGTGGTGCGCTCGGCCCAACACATCACCGGGTGCGAGCTGCCCAGCCTGCAGGAGCTGTACACCCAGCGGTGCCTCAGGAAGTCCCTGAGGGTCATTAAGGACATCACACACCCCCACAACAGCCTGTTCTCCCTCCTGCCCTCTGGTAGAGGATACAGGACCCCCAGGACTCTCACCAGCAGACTGAGGAACAGTTTTTTCCCCCAGGCCATCAGACTTTTAAATATATAATTCATACACCTTCTCACACAAAAATATATCTTATACTGCCATGTTAAACAAAATATGAATCATAGCAGCCAAACGTGTCTGGAGGGGAACTACAGTATAAGTTCAGCATGCAGTTGTTTAGGCTGTACCTGAGTGGAGGAGAAGCCTCCATAATAATTCTGCTGCCCCGTCAGCCATATAACAAGATCCATTTCCCAGTTTTATAATTGGGTTCTCTGCAACAAAGTCATGTGCACATTATGTTTATTGTTTTTACTCTGTTCTTTCTGCTGCTCGCTTTGTATTCATTTTTATGTTCAGCACTTTGGTCAACTGTGGCTGTTTTTAGACGTGCTGTATAAATAAAGTTTGACTTGACTGGAGACTCCTCAGAAAGCCATAAGAACACGTGTTTCTTTTTTAACCGTATTTCCACCTTCCACACTAAGCTGAATTGCAAACTTCTGGCCTGTGGATGAAACATATACATTAAATAAACAGCAGAAAGATGAACAGTGAAAAAAGGTCAACACAAAAACAGGTTTTTTTTTCACATTACAATTATTTTATTGTCCATCGTGCATGCATTTCACCTCAGACACATACAGTAGTTACACAGCTGCAACGGATTGTGGCAGAATACTAACAAGCAAATACTTGTTAACTGTTTGTGTATGTTTACACAAACAGACGTTGTGTAAAGGTACATCAAATATATTTGTAATAAAATGCGAGTAATTTTAAATTATACTGGAATCAGTGATGACACGAGGACTAACCACACTTCCCTGTTAAACCTGTGAAAGAAATAACGAAAACAACCATTCACTGTGAAGACATTTTACATTAGCTGTAGGGTAGATGTATTCTGCATCATTCTGGTCACCTGAGAGCAAAGAAAGAAGAAGAGAGATTTAAAAAAAAGAGTCAAACTTGCTTCATGTGTTCAACAGTCTATCACATTTAACAAACGTACGACTGGAAATTACTATTCTGATTACGGGTGTCACGATTCTCCAAATCTAAATTAGGTTGAAAAAAACTTGCATGTAGGCTGTAGCCTTTATAGTTTTAACCACGAGTAAAGGAGCTGTGTCATTTCTTGAGTACAGCTGTATTTTCTATGTAACACAGGGAGGTAGGTGGTAGTGGAAAAAAAGTATAATAAGTAAATAAAAATAAATCGTCAATCCTGCTTTTGTTATCGATGGTTGAAATCAGAAGTTAACTTCGATTTATTTCCGATTTAGAATTGGAATCGTGACACCCCTAATTCTAATACCTGATCAGGTTGTTGTGCAGCTCTACTACGGAGCAGAGTTCGTCAGTGTGTGGTCTCTGTAAAGGAGGTTTAGGGGCCGTACACATGCTGCGTCTAAAAACTCGCGGAAAACGCCATCTGTGCCGCTTTCTTTTCTTTCAAATGTGCTTTTGGAGGTTGTGCTCATGGATGTATAAAGATAGCTGGATGCAGCGTTGGAGGCGGGTTCCCGTTCATTCCTATGAAAGTAGCTCAGTGGCTCAGCCGCTGTAAAGTACCCTGGATCATCCGGCGATGTTCCGCATCTATTGGGCCCATAGAGCAGGCGCAGTAGCGTTTCCTTTAACCCCGCCTCCCAGCCCTCGCTCCAGCCCTCGGTCTGGGGCTTAGTCACATGACAACTTTTAGGACCTAATGATTTAAAAATGGACTAATCAAGTGGTCCTACTGGGAAGTTGATTTACCTCAAAAAAGAAATTATCCGTTGAGTTACAGTCGTCTCTTTCCTAATGTAAGTCTATGGGTAAGTCTTTTTGGCCCAATGGTATCACGTGACGGACACGGAAGTTGCAGTACCGCCGTTTGGCCACTACCAAAATTTACTTCAAAGCCCGGCGCTCTTCCTGGGGGCTCAGTTGCGCTCCTGTTGCGACCGCTGTTACTAAGCAACCAAAACCTGCGTGCTGCAATGATGATAATGATGAAGTTGCGGTGATTTAGCAGGAAGCCTCACTAATGAAACTAAACACAATCAAAACAAAAATAAATGGATTTCCAGCACCATAAATCCTTCACTGATATTTACAGAAGAAAGAAAGAAAATATATCTGCCGGCTGTGATTGGTTGTTCCACGTCACATGACATGCTGTGTGTGCTGCTACGTTCCAAAAGTTGAACTAAAAAACGAAAAATAGGCCTGTGACGGTGTCGGTCCCGCATTTGAGCACGCCTGCCGCACGTATACGAAGACAACAATGGATTTGACCACGCAAAAGACGCTTAGAGGACTGATTTACTTGGCTGGTAGTAGTCGTAGATCTTGATCACAGCTGGCTTCAGGTTCTGCACTGGGAGCTCCTGTATGAGGTCTAAGCTGTGGTTGATGGGTGTATCCTTTATTAACTGTTGGAAGAAACAGATGACAGTTACAAATCTGAAGAGCATCATCTCTTGTTCCTCACTGTGAATTCCTCTCACCTCCTGTATGTACACCAGAACATGATCGTCCTTTAGTTCAACACGATCCACCAGCAGGGCACCTTTAAGCTGTGAGGAGATGATAATCAGCTGGGTGGTTCCTCAACGAGATGAAAACTTTTCTATTTCTACTAAAGGTGAAAGTTATACTCATATACTATATACTATGTATACTGTATATATACTCACAGCCTTCAAAGACTCTGGTTGTGGGACAAATCCAGAGAGCATTTTGATATCCAGGATCACCATGTTTGTACTGATCTCCCTTCCAGTATATCTGTAATACAAGTACCACAAAAATGTGACGTTAATTTGCTACCAAGTTGTAAACAATTCTCCCGTCCGTCCATTAACAGTTACTTAGTTCAAGCTGGTAGATGCAGTCAAAAATGTCAGTATTGTTCTGTAACGTGGATCTGCATTGTTGATTGCTTACAGGGACTTCAGCTTCAGAGAGAGTTTCGGTCTTTTGCTGGAGCAGTCGGCCTCTGCCTTGATCTCGACACTGAGAGTGCTGATTTCATGAGGAGTTGGGATGTTATAGCGGAGTGAAATCTGGGAAAGAGGTACACAAGGAAAGTTTAACATTCATAGAAGAATATCAAGTATTTCCTTTGCATCAGGATTTACGCCTTGAGAAGTACCATCTTGTTTTCAAGGGTGTCCCATTTTCACAGGTTAGTTTTATGTTGC
The DNA here is from genome assembly GCF_015220745.1 of Sebastes umbrosus. NCBI lineage: Eukaryota > Metazoa > Chordata > Actinopteri > Perciformes > Sebastidae > Sebastes > Sebastes umbrosus. The sequence continues at coordinate 7,787,506 of NC_051275.1, forward strand.
TGCGTTTAAGCATCAAACCTGATTGAGCTACCTTTGAATTGGTCGTCTTAGATATAGGGTTGATAACTAACTTTCACATGCATTGTCCCCATTGGCTGCTGTGCATACTATCAACCAGTAGGCGATTTGAGGGGGGATGTCATCACCCTTGTTAGCAAAATGACCAAAAAGCATGCTCTTTGTTAACCTTCCTAAAGGATTGTGAGATACATACAGAGAGTGTAGGAGCAGAGGGGTTGTTAGATGAATGTGTTATGTTGCATTCACACCAAGAACAAAGCAAATGTTCGCCTTGCTTTACTCGCGCGTAGTTGTACTGCTGGTATCATTCATGTTCATTTGTGCTAGATGCGCCGGAGAGAAGAAGGAGCTTGTCTCCATAGATACCAACAACTTTTCTTTCCACCGTTTCCGCCATCAACCGTGGAAGGAATAACCACTGTTGCTGCTTTGTAGCTTACATCTTGTGGAAGTCCCAGAAATGTCAGAAACCCAAACGCTGTCATGTCTGGATTCATAACATCGCCTGGCGGCGAGCTGTATTCACATACAGGGTCCTTAAACTGTCATTTGCGCCTCATTCATCTCTTTGCATTGACTTTGTATGTAATCGCGTTGCGCAAAAAGTTTGCTTCACTCTTGGTGTGAATGTACCATTAGTCTAGTCTGCCTCTCTCATTGACCCTTTATCTGACGGAGGTTTGGACAAGTTAGAATCTACGGCCCCGACCGTAGACCTAGCTTAGCTGTGTATTGATTAACCCACGGCGCTGTCCGTGGTACAACCTCTTATTTTTAGATCAAACAAAGTATAATGCAGGTGGAGGTGCAATGGAGGTACGGAACTTCCAAACTTTCTGTATTCTTACTGAGCTGCTAACATTAGGGCATAGTTATATTAGCAGTGTTTGGGATGGTGTATGTATAGCAAAGAGAACCAGGTAAAGCTCCAGTGACCACTGACCTGCATTGCAGCACATGCGGTGCCCTTCACCTCCAGGCTGTACTTTCCTGCCGCGTCCTGCAGCAGCTTCTCCTGGTAGAGCAGTTTGTTGTTCTGGTTCACATCAAATGTCATCTCACCACTGGGAGACTGGACTGTCACTGTGCTGGAACCCTCTGGACTGAACACCAGAGTGGAGTAGAGAGTCAGAGCCTGAAGAGCCACCACTGTGTCCTACAACATACAAAAACAAAAATACCGAATACTTTATGTGCTTTAATTTATACAAATGTAAATGTATTGACTTTTGTTTACACATACAACAGCTTTCATATGTAGGAGTTCACTTTTATCAATTTCAGGTTTTAATTGTTGATTTTCATACAGAAATCAATTAAGAAAATTCAAACAGTAAGCTCAGTATATGTGAATCGTAGTTAAAGGGCTATAACACCGCTGTTGTCCTTGGTCAGGTATAATCACTGACACTAAACTGTTGAGGTATGGGCTCATGTCGCTGTCCTTTGAAAACCATGTGTGTCTAATAAGGCTCGATTGATTAAAATATTTATAAACATTTTTTCTATCTGTTCAAAATGCACCTTAAAGGGAGATTTTTCAAGTATTTAATACTTTTATCAACATGGGACTGGGAAAATTGCTTTATGCAAATGTATGTATGTATTTATTATTGGAAATCAATCAACAACACAAAACAATGACAAATATTGTCCAGAAACCCTCACAGGTACTGCATTTAGCATACCTTTGTTATCGCATTAACTTTGACAGCCCTAATGTCTAACTTATGTGATTTTGAATTTGTCAGATAAGCTGAAGGATTTAGTATTCCTATATACATTTAGAAAATGTTCCTACTTCATAAGTTAATGAAACAGTTTGAATAAGCTGAAAAATGCATTGCACAGACCTTTGTTCATCATATTTGTACCAGAAGACAATGCAGTACGTTTAATTCAAAGTCCAGCTTTATGCTGTTTGGGCTGCCCGTACCTGTGTGGAGGAGAAGCCTCCATAGTAGTTCTGCTGGCCCGTCAGCCATCTAACGATGCTGCTGGTGTAGCCCAGGTCTTCAGCTGTAGGAGCGGCGCTGAGTTTGGCCAGCAGCACGTAGGAGCTGATTTCCACAGAGAGGGAGGCTGACGTGTCTTTTGCTGTCTGAGACCAGTGGAGGAACCCTCCTAAAAACAGCCATCCACAAACAGACAAACAGGCACAAGGTGAGCTTCATTCACAGTAATGAAGCCAGAATGATTTCCTTTAGGAGGATGACTCACCGTCTTGTATTGCAACAGTGTCTAGGTGCTTCAGAAGGTGAGCACGGGTCTCCATGTCTCCTGCCAGGGTGAAGACGTATGCCAGCAGAGCTGTAGTGTAGGTGTTGCTGAGGTCACTGGTGGACTCCTTGAGGCAAGACAGGCTCTGGTTCACCACAGGATCCTAGAACAGATTAAAAGCACACATTATAATTGAGGCTGTCAATCGATTGAAATATTGAATCGCGATTAATCTCATGATTGTTCACAGTTTATTGCGATTAATCGCAAATGAATCACATTTTTTATCTGTTCAAAATGTACCTTAAAGGGAGATTTGTCAAGTATTTAATAGTTGTATTTCTTACTTGTCAGTGTAAAAGTTATTGGTTTGTGTATATGTTGTAAAGTAAATTCTTTCCATCAAGCAATTTACAGTTAAAACAGCATGAGATGTTTGTAGTGAAAGGAGTCTACTCACATCTACGGGCTTCTTCATCTCCAAGAAGGCAGCAGTGATGTAGGCACTGAGGGTCACTTCGTCAGACACACCACCCTGTAGAGAGGAAGCATCATACAGACACACAGATCATCACTGCACCTCCAACACCCAAGGGCCACACTCACAGAAGTCATTTTGAGCAGTTTGCAAATGGCGGCCGTGTCCTGTTTCACAAAGGGTCGTCACTCGGAGACTTGCAAATACATTTGTGAGTCCCACGGGACTCTCAAATAATCCTGCATGAGTCGCCATTATCGCGTTTGTTTTGATAAGAGAAACCTGTTAAAATGAATATGAGGGGGAATTATTTCATGCTGCAAATTGCTGCTTGCATGTCGCCCATTTCGTGAAATGGGCCACAGGCTGGTATTAGCTACTACTGAGCCATGAATGAAAGTCCTGATGGTGCATTTGTGTTTAACTACTGCTGCAGTGAAGATCAACATGTAACCTCATTTTCATAGAAACTCCAGACGGACTTTAATTACCTTCATTCTGTTGTTAAAGAGCTTTCCTGACTGTTCAAAACAGCCATTTTTTCGTTGTTTATCTGTCAGCCAAACCATAGACTCTTCGAGCTTTGCTGGGTCGATGTAAATGAACGACTGCGCTTTGGCAAACGATCTCAGCACGAAAGCAGTCAGCCTGAGGAGGATATTAAAACAAAGTTAGATATTAACTGATGAAATAAGACAAGAGGAAGCACTTGATCTGTGTAATGTCTCACGATAATTACCACAATATACTAAACATAATATTTGTGCAGTTCATGTATTAATTATAAATACTTGAACATGCTTGTGTTCACATAGCGCATTGGTGTTATTATTGTGAAGAACTTATTATGAGTGATAATAGAATGAGTAAAATCACATGATTTTTGGAGCAATGTGCTCCAAAGTGTAATTGCATCATCTACTCATCACTATAGTATAAAGCAGGGGTTCTCAGACTTGTTGGGGCCAGGGACCCCTTAAATGGTAGAAAAATCTTCCAAAGACCCCTCATTATCGTAACAGCGATTAACCATAATGCTTACTACCATTTGCACTCTTAGATGCCATTGGAACTATTTGTATTCTGAAACAATTCAGCCTAAATACATCCGACCTGTTTCATAGTGATAAACAGAAACACATTTTCATTTCAACCACGTTAACACCACTTTGCTTTGCCCTGATATTCAGGTGCTTTGTAATCAGATGCTGCTTTAGCTCGGCTGTCGCTCGATATAACTGTCGTCATATTTTCTCAATTTAGCTAGTTTGGGCTTAGCGTCACTTGTCGATGTGGACTGACTCAAATATTTCTCCATGCTAGTCAGCTAGCTAGCTGGCTAATAAGCCAAGCTAAGCAGCAGCAGGAACAGTTTGTTGCACCCTGAGTGAAGCTAACGTGGGTGGTGGTAATGGACACAATATGCTAGTTTTCTTGGTGCAAATGGTCCCCATCTGTAGATATGTACTTTTTAATAATACAGCATAATATTATAATTCATAGCAAAAAATTCCGTGGACCCAATGACATGTGACCCCTGGGAGTCCCCGGACCGTACTTTGAGAATCACTGGTATAAAGGGTATGACTGTACGACGTAGTGAATATTTTACACCATAATTAATCTTAGTGGATGATTGGTCAGTAATGTTCTCACCAAGTGTTTCCTGTTCCTGATCCAAATGTGCTGTAAGCACCATCATAATGCTTGTAGTTCAGCTGTCTCTGGTAGCCTGTATCACAATAGAAACACGCTTATTAGAGCATTTATGAAACACACATTGTCAGATCTGATTTCATGATTTGAGGTAAATTTCGTAAGTGTGAATGTACAGATTAAAAGAAAAACAACATTTTGGGTTGGGATGCACCGATCCGACTTTTTCAGTCCCAATACCTGGGCTTTATGTATCGGCCGATACCGATCTGATACCAGCGTTTAGTTAATAAGCTGTATGCCTCACTGTGTGGATGTGACTGGGATCATTCTGTTATCTGTAAGGTAACTTCAGGCTTGACTTTAACATTGATTTTCTAACTTTGTAAAACAAAATGTGACCAATACATACATAGATATAAATGTATTGAATTGTTATTTATCATTAAAATAATAAATAATGCACCAAAAAGTTGGCAAAAAATCTTCAAAATTATCAGGAATTACAATTCAACTGTAAGCCTTTTTAATGCAGCAACTAATTGGTCAAAACTTAAACAGGAATTAAAATTCCAGTATAAAATGTATATAGTATTTAAACATAGAATTTTATTGAACAGGTTGGCCCCATTGTCACCGATATCCAATCCATCTCTTTGAGTCGGTATCGGCCCGAAATGCCTGAGTTTATATTTCAGCTACAATATGAAGTAAACACAGACTCACCGCTGGTCAGGAAGTTGGTAGCCTTTTCCTTGATGGCTGGGGTCAGCTGCCGTGTGTTTTCCAGGTACTGGAGGATGTAGATGTTGGGGGCCAGGAGTGCCATGTTCTGCTCCCCACATCCATACGGCATCTTCAGCAGCCCATCCAGGTTGTTCAGGGCTCGGCCCAGAATGTCACCTGCACAAAAACACTGACTCACTGAGACCGAATACGTAACTAACCTGACCTTTCACCACTCGTAGGCTGTTTTCAAATTCATCTGCAGGAGGAGGAGAATTTCTCTGTGCTCACCTTAAATCTCAGTTTAACATGTGGAAGTGCAACTAAACACTCAAAAAAAAACAAATGTATAAATTTACCCAGGACTGATACTGAAGCACGGGTAGATCCAACAATCACGTCTTCAGGGAGTTCTATGTCTATTTCCTCTGTCAACGTCTCTCCTGTGTGCAGACAGAGAACAAACACTCAGCTCAGCACTAAAACAAAGATTTAACGGATGGTTAGTTGGTCATGTACTGAAACAGGTCAGACTGGAAGTAAGATATGCCACAAAATTGGGGATTCTTCCATTAGGTTGATAAAATGTATACAAGTAATGACATTGAAATAATCTGAGACACCTACGCTAAACACAATTAGCATAATCACAATTAAACTAAGTAGTGAATTACATTACATTTTTGACATGCAATCTACCTCCTCTTAACTTATAGCATTGGGCTGTCCTTTTTCAAACTGTTTGATGGGCCGTGCCTGGTGTAAAACATACTGACCTTTTGGACAGAGCAGCCAGTTGTAGGTCTTTGTCATCTCAGTTCCTTCAGCCTGAGAGGGATGGAAATTATGTGAGTTCCAGAGTTTCCATCTTGTTAATAGATAAACTTTTGTCATCTTGTTTTAAGGTACCAACCTTTACTATGAGAGATCGTGTGACCACGTCGATACGACCTCTCTCTGGCACGCTCACAATCTCATTGTCACATGATGTGTGGGATGCCACGGCCTCAGCAGTCACTGACACATTCATAACCCCTAAAAAAGATCAATGAACACGGTGTGAGACTTAATTAAGATTTTTTTTTAATTCTAAAAGTGTCCAAACAATTTGTCACTGAGGTGGATCTCACTGATTTCATAGAGATGAAAAAGGGTTCCTCCACCTTGGTAGCCTCTAACATTTCCCACCAGTGTGGATGAAAGCATGACTCTCACCTAAGGATGAGGGGGCCATGGTCCAGCTGAGGGTCTTGCGCTCACTGCCGCACAAACAGGATGTGTACAGGTCACCAGAGAGGGGGGTGAGGGTGTAATCTAAGGATGGGGCTGGAGACACATTGACCTGTTCAAGAAAGACCACAATATATTTCAAAACTGGAGTTTTATGGCAAAAATGCAAACAACCATTCAAACTGCAGCACAGTGCTGCACCATTTTGACCTTTCGAAGGTGCATCTTGCAAATGTTTTTGTACCAAATAACAGCAGACATCAAATGATCAAGTAGTTCAAAAACTGACCTAGTTAAGAAAATTAGGATTATTCCAAATATTTACAAGAACCTTGGTAAGTCTGTCATCATGAGTGAGTTAACAGGATCCGCAAGAGATACTGTACATGGGTAAAGTTCACCAGTAATCAACTCCAGGTTTCAACCAAGGGGCAACCGCTGGGTCTAAAAAATTGAAGCCAGTGCAGAAGTGCCTTAAACATGCATTATTTCCAATGGCCAGCAGGGGGCGATTCCACTGGTTGCAAAAAGGAGTCTGATTGTATAAAAGTCTATGAGAAAAGGACCCTACTTCTCACTTGATTAATTACCTCCGTAAACATTTTCTTAATGAGTTCATAGTCTCATAATTAAATAGCTGATAAACTAGTGTATGCTTCGGGCGGGGCTACCTTGTGATTGACAGGTCGCTACCACAACATTGCTCAGAGTTCGGGTTGTACTAAAAGACACTGTACAGAGTTGGCTCTTTTCAAGCAAGTATATTACAAACAAGTCTGATTTTTTCTAGTTAAAATTTGCTTCTTAATTGGCATTAATATCACAGTTAACATGAACTACAGATGCTAGCTAGCATGGTTAGCAACGGTACCTGGCCCTGCCGGGCCCTCATGCTAGAGTGGACGCTTACCCGATTCTGCACGTGCTTCCTATGTGCTTCCTACCCCTAATCAATAGGCTTTCCTATCCTTTGGACCATCCGTTCCAGTATTTACCCCCAGCTCTACCCTCTCATCCAAATATGGTCACTTCTGGTTCCAAAAAACCAAGATGGCGACGGCCAAAATGCCAATCTTGAGGCTTCAAACCGTTCAAAAGGGTAGTCCACAAACCAGTGGGTGACGTCACAGTGGGTGACGTCACAGTGACTGCGTCCACTTGTTATATAAAGTCTATGATTTCAACAATGCTTTAAAAGTCTCTTTGATTCCACCTTGAAAAGGTAGTGGGTAAAGTCATTATCTATTCAAATCAGTTTGATGAGAAACGACTGGGTAAAATAAATTTGGATTCACTGGGGTCATACATGTATAAAAGGAGATCATCAGCATAAAAGAACAATTTATGAGGGAATCATCTGTGTTTATCTCTTCAGTCTTCTTGTCCAGTCTCAAATATGTAGAACTAATGACATTCCCATCAGTCATTTGTGTTCAATGCTACTTAGCACATGATAGTATCTTAACACACTAAACTAATGCAGCATTTCCACTGCATGGTACGGCACAGCTCTACTCAACTTGACTTGCTCTTTTTTGGTCTTCCATTAGCAAAAGTGGATATTACCTGGTCCTTTTTTTAATACCACCTCGGTCGAGGTTCCAAGTGAGCTGAGCTGATACTAAAAGGTGGAGTTAAAACACTGCAGACCGCTGATTGGTTAGAGAGAATCATCACTTGTGCCACACGGGACATCTTGCACAAACTCGCCATTTTTAAATAGCCAAGCTACCGTCAATAACGACCGCAATTTTTGTAATCATTCAACCCAGATTTTAAAAATTGGCAGCTTGCAAAACTACGGCATACACTTGAAGAAGTGCAGACTTTCCTCTGTCTGGTTGCCGATGAAATGATTTAGCGAGTGTCGCGTTGAAGATGATGTCACGGCAGTTTTAGAATTCCGCCTATACTGAGGGGGTACTCTTCACAGTAGAAAACAAAATACAGAAAAGGACCTGGAGCCAAAAGTGAGTTGAGTCGAGTCAAGCTGAACCATGCAGTGGAAATGAGGCACAAGATGGTGAATATGGTAAACATTTCACCTGCCAATCATCAGCTTGTTAGCATGCTGATATTAGCATTTAGGTGATGTGAAAACATCCATTACCATGATACAGCTGGTCAGGTAGTTGAAGATGGTTGCCTTCAGTTCAAAGTGCTCTCCTCGGATGATGGAGTAGGGCAGGCTGAGCTCGACGAAGAAGGGCTGGAAGACGGTGATCTCTTTTCGAGGAGCCAAGCCAAAACCCCGAGAGGACAGACAGAAAGCCTCCGTCTCCCAGGTGGTGATGGTGTCTGGGACAGTGAGGGACACATCCTTTGTTCCAGAATCTCTGAATCAGCAGATACACAGAGACACATTCTGTGAACTTGAAAAATGTATTTTCATGATTCAGATTAGTCAAAGAAAAACACTGTTATTAGATGATTAATACGTAGGCTTTATTGCAGTAACAACGGCACATTATAGTTACTGTGAGCTAAAAAATTAGGGATGCACCGATACCAATACTGGATCGGATATCGGGTTGATACTGACTCAAATAGCTGGAGCAAATATTGGTGACAATGGGACCGATCTATACACTTCCATTTCAAGTTTATATACTATACATATTATATACTGTATTTAAATTCCTGTTTAAGTTTTGACCTATAAGTTGCTGCATTAAAAAGGTTTACACTTGAATTATAATTCCTGTTAATTATGAAGATGTTTTACCAAGTTGCTGGTGTATGATTTATTATTTTAATAATAAAGAACAATTAAATACTTAAATATCAATGTATTTATTTGTTACATTTTGTTTCAAACAGTTAGGAAAGTAATGTTTAAGTCAAGCCTGATGTTGCCTTACACATAAAAGAATGATTCCAGTCACTTCCACACAGTGAGGCATACAGCGTATTAATGAAACACTGGTATTGGCTTGGTACTCGATATAGGCTGATACCCAAAGCGCAGGTATCGATAACGGTATTGTGTCTGAAATAGTCAGATCGGTGAATGATCCCTACTAAAAAAAAATTCTAAATGTGAAATTGCTTCATAAGCTGCATTCTTGAGATCTCAGAAAGTCAGAAACTCAAAGAAATTTGTAATACAGGGTTCCATGTTGCTTAAGAAATTCTGGCAATTTTCTTAATAATTAAATCAGTTTCCTAAGCATCACAAACATCCTAAAATGACTCTTTGAGCCATGAGGTTAAATAAAAAATAAAAAAAAGTCTAGAGGAGAAGTTTCAGTAAATTATTTTCATGCCATTCATGTGTACAGGGGGACAGCAGGAAGTCAGAGAGAAGGACTCTAGTGCACATTCTCTTTGCGCCCAAAAATGCACTCAAATACACTCATTTCATGACATTCAAAACCCTTCGTGGCAAAAACTCACCCAACTTCCACCAGGTCCCATATCCAGGTCTCGGGGAAGAAAGTGCGGACGGTCACTATTGGTGGAGGAGCAGAATAGCCACCTCCCCTAGAACTGAACTGTACTAGCCTCATGGTTACCATAGGAACACCGTAATTTCTATACCTAGTATCTGAAAATAAAGCAAAATGTTCCATCAGAAGCAGAGGAAAGCAATCACACAGTGACATGTTCTAATGCTGGTAAATATTTAGCATGTGTCACTTGATAGAGCAAAAAAATTAGTCACCAAAGCTGTGGCCCTGGTGGTATTCTCTTCCTTTGAACTTGAGGCATGTAGGCACTCGGATAACCAAGTTTGTTGCCATCTTCATCCCTACATTCTAGATGATAGAACAACATACAGGCATCACTGAAACGTTGATTAAATGTGCAACAACAAAATATATTAGTATATTCTTTATATTGTACATTCATTTATGTTCAGGAAGTACCTGGAAAACCGTAAAAGCATCATGGCTATCATCGGGATTTGGCAAAATGTATCTTCTCGGTCTCACATGCAAGCATTCTACAGGATCTTGAGCGTCATATGGAATGAAGGATGCTTTTCTGACAGGCAACAAGTCAAATATCTGAAAAGAAAAGTATGGTTCAAAGCCATAAAGTGACAAATGTTTGAAACGTGGATGTAAAGTATATTTGTCAAAATAGTGCCTTGATGTGGCTTACTACACCCACTAGTAGGTTTTATCATCTATTCACATGCTAGATCACTGAAAGAAGTTATAAAAGAACACGACAGCGACCTCTAGCAACCATAGTAATTATGACAGGAGCAGAAAAGGAAGCCAGGCACTGTAGTATAGACAGTGTGAAACTCCACAAGGGGTGGATGTCGGGGATGATGGATGGGAAACAAAACACAGTGTTTTCACCTAGGAGACTGGAGTTTGCATCACGTGTGAAACCAACAATGTGTAGTTGTGTTCGTGTTCGTAGTTATTTTAACTCAAAACACAATGTTTTTCACTAAACTTAAGCCTAAACCTAAAGAAGTTGTTTTTTGTTGCCTAAACCTAAAGAAGTTGTTTTTTTTGCCTAAACTTAAAGAAGTTGTATTTTGTTGCCTAAACCTAAAGAAGTTTTTTTTTTCCTAAACCTAAAGAAGTTTTTATTTTTTCCTTCATTCAGTTTTACAACGTGTTCGAACGTGTCTTTGAAGTTTCACTTTCACAACATAGTAGGTGGAGTAGGCCCCTAATGACCCACATCTATGGTGCTTATAGCGACTGATAACGCCCGTTTAATGGCCTGATAACAGTCTAATCGGGTGCAGCGATACACCTCACATATGTGAGGGAGAAAAGGAAGAAAGAATGAACATGACACAAGGAAATAGCAGCAGAGTAAAAACTGTAACCTCTGCGTGACTGATGATGTTAATTGTGCAAAAGATTATGTAGAGGGAACATTAATGATGTATGCATCTATTTGTGGTTGATTCTAGCAGTTACCTTGTCTGCATCCAGAGTCTTCCCTGGCTCCTTGATGAGGACGCTCTGGTCGACAGCGCTCACCCCACAGAGAGAGTCTGGCTGGGCCATCACCCGCAGGGTGGTCTCCTCTCCAGGGACAGCTGAGGACGGAGAAAACTCCAGTGACACCTGACACACACAGAAAAGACACATCCCACCATCTGGACTTTAGTGGCAGAACCCAATGATCTTTTTAACCTCACACAAATGTGGTACTTTAGTCTAAAAAACATCTCCCTGATTGATTTTTAATCATAGGGCCCTTTTAACTCTCTGAGACCCGACTTTAGCGTCTTTCAGAGGCTGTAGGAGGTTCAGTTTTAGAGCTAGAGTGAAGATACAGATATCATATGAAAGTACAAAAATCTAAGGAATAATGCTGCACAGTTAGGCTAAATTTTGGGGAGGAAAATCTGCCATGGTGATTTTAAAAGGGGTTCACTTGACTTTTGACCTCAAGATATGTGAATGAAAATGGCTTCTATGGGTACCCACGAGTCTCCCCTTTACAGACATGCCCACTTTATGATAATCACATGCAGGTTTTTGCATGCAGTATAAATGTTTTATTTTCTTCTATTCTAAAATGGTGTATTTGAATATTTCTGCATACTGAGGTCCCTAAACAGTCTTGGAATTACATAACTTGGGTATCACTGTAAAGCTGAGACTCTTGTTGATTCAATGAGCTCAACTGTATTCATGTGTGATGATGTTAGTCCCCATAGTGGCCATTTCATTGTAGTGAGATCATTTTTTTAACTTGGACATCACTGTATAAAATGACCTGTGATGACCTCTAGGATAATCACAACCTCATGAAACTTTACAGCCACAAACTAGAGACCTAGACCATTCAGAGGATAGATGGCTGTCCCAGCTAGATTGACAATAAGGGGGTTTCTGAGCAGTTTCCAGAACAGAAGTGCTCGCCATCCAATTGCAGAAAAATGCAATTTTTGCAGAAATCTCCAAATGTCAAAGGTTTTTGATACCAAATCACAGCATGGCTTTTTCTGTCTTAATGTGGTATTTTGGAGGGATTATTCCTAATTTGTATGAATTCTTGAATGGTAAAAATTTAGCACCAAATCTGTGTAACAAATGGTATCAACCCAAAATTTGCTGCAACAACTTATGAGACATAATAGAGCGTGGGAATGGAAGTCATGTACTTCTATCATAATGTTCTAAGCCCTTACTTTATACTTTCAAAATGTATTTTAATTAATTAATTAATAAATTAATTAAATTGTGTTTATTTCGTATTGATGACTAGAACAATTTGACACACAGTGCTGCATCTCAAATTAATCTTCAGGTTCCCAGCTTTCAGATGATGTACACCACTTCTATGTGACATCTACTGCTGACCTGCTATCTCCCCTTAAAGACTCCATGTACCCCCCTAAAAAAGACAAAGAAAATGGTCTATTGTGGGTCTTAGAGGGTTAATGAAATGAATTGAAACAGATATCTGCATATGAATGCAGAATCCGTGGACTACGGACAAGCGTTCTGGTTTCCGTTTGTAGTCCGAGTAGTATTGACCAGTCACTTCACGCTTGAGTGGGTTCTGTTTGAATGCAGGTAAACAGTCCGTGTGAATAGTAAAAGAGGTGGAACGCATTGGCCCAAATGCAATCTCAGGAATGACCAGCTATTGTCTGACAATGATGTAGCTTTTTATTAGCTAAAAAATAAACCATTAACTGAGTGTAAACTGGCTACTTGTGAAACAATCCAGACGTAGACGTCGTCTCTCAACTCTATTCTCATGTCTCAAGTTGCTAATCAGACTGTAAGTAATGAGCAGCACACGGAAAAGAAAGTCTTAGCCCAGATATCTGTTATTTTCACCAGAACCACTGAAATATTGGCTGTTGCCCCTAAAAGTTTATCTAAGTTTATTTAAGTATTGAAGTAAATAGATAACAACTGGCAGATCTTTTGTTTTGACACAGGGCTACATATTGTGATGTTTTGTAACACAGCTAATATACACTTTGATTCGACAACTACGTCTGATGAGAACAGTCACACCTTCTCCTCATACTGACCTTGTGAGCAAAGCATTTCTCAACAGAGAAGTCGGCACTGTGGGCGATCACAGTCTCACTGGGGAGGATGGCGTATGCCACAATCTGGACGTCTGGTGCCATGTCCGGAGACACTGCCAGCTTAAAGGACACATCACCCTCATTCACTGAAACAGCAAACCAACTGTTATGAACGACAGTCACCTCTCACATTACCTCCATAGGTCATTAAAACAGAATTATTTGGCCATGCTAATTTAAAGGGTCATTTTTAAGACATCAAACTTTGCTCACCTGACTTATCCTGCACTTCAACCTGCTGAACTCCTTGCATGACAATAGCTCCTCTGGATAAGACCTGGAGAATTTGAGAGAAAATGACACAAAGAATGAGTAATGTAGTAAAAACTGAATTCCTTTAACAGCAGATTACAACACTGTCTGCTGTTCTGGTGTGTGGTTATTTATCATGTTATTAAAGTCCAGGTAAAGCAAAAATAAATATGTGTTCTGAGTTTGACAGAAAAATGTGTTATTAACCACCCAGACAAATTTGAATGATTAAATTTGTCTCTGAAAGAGAACTGGTGACAAGGCGAGATGATGTTCACTCACCAAATACATGATATCCACAGAGCCCTGGGCCTCTCCAACTACAGTGTAGTGGATGGAGATGTCTTCTTCTTTGTCACAGGCAAGTGGGTTATCCTTCTTCTTCACGTCCAGAGAGCTGACTGTTTTAGTATCAGGAGAAGACAGTTGGGCCATCGACACTGTGTGATCTCCAGTCTCATAGTGTGGTGTTCTGTAAGGATTGTAGCCCATTTTCGGAGAGATGCTCACCTAGATGGCAGAAAAGAAACACTATAAATGAGCTCATGGTTGTTGAGGTAGAAGCAAGCTTTGGTTCTTACAGCCAAAGCAAATGTTTAGGTTTAGAAGTAGTAAACTCTTCCAAGTCTCAAGTCACTGTGTTTGTGACGTAAGGGTGACTCAAGTCCAAGTTGCAGACTCGAGTCCCCATCTCTGCTAAAACGTGGGCTACAAATACAGTATATAGAAGTATATTTGCAGTATAAAAACTATGAAACTACTAGTTTACTGAAAGTATACTTTAATGTGCACTTTCATAAACTATAAAGTGGGATACAAGTATACAACTAAACTATCTGTATATTTATATTATAGTTGCAGTACAAAATAAAACTTGGGTGTAAACTATTTATGTACTCAAAGTTTACTATTCTTATACTTAAAGAATACTTAAAAGTATACTTGTATAAACAAAAAATGAGCCAATTTAGTCCCAAGAAGTATTAAAGTAGTACATTTACAAGTTACAAGTATAAACTTGAAGTATACTTCTTTTTCATAAGGGGCCTCTTGCTACGATGGTGGCACCTTGGTCAGTTGCAGCATATTGAGAAACCATTTTAGGTTTCAGCTCTTGGACTGGTTGTCATCTTCATGAAAGGGTTACGATGTGACTAACAAATGTTAAATTACAGATATCAGTTCTAGTCTTACTTACGTGGAGGTGGATGTCCCCTTTAAAGTCAGCTGTGCTCAATGAAAAAGTGGCGACACCATCGCTATCAGTTGTGAGATTCTGCAGCAGACGTGCTGACCACCTTTCACCCTCAAACAGGTGCACCGGCATGCCAGGAATGGGCGTATTATTGTAATAAACTGCTTTAATCTGTTGGAAGCACAACGGTGTATCACTGAGAATGCACATTGCTTTGTGTATAGAATCACACTGAAGGAGTGACGTTAACATGCACTTACTTTTCCCTCTACATCGGATCCTTGTTGGTAAATCTTGGGTGTGTCAATGAAGGACAGCTTTCCAATAACATATGAAATCTTTATTTTCTTCTCTTGTGGGTGTGTCATACCTGTACAAGAAGCATACATGTTACAACTATGTGTATGACACATTGTTATAATACATGGCATTGTAATTGTCTTGGTATAATATTATTTTAAAAAATATAAATATAATATGAAATAGACTTGCCTGTCCCCTCCTCTTCCACTTCGGCTCTGACTTCCAGTGTATCTATCAACGCCTTTTGCGCCATTTTTGTGAAAGTTGACATTATGAATATAAATGTGGCACAGCCTTTCTTGTCCGCCTAAAAAAGACAATGAAATAAAATGAAATACATTAACACATTAACTTTCAAACTAACATTACCTTTTCACACATTACTGCTGTAGCTTGAAGTTATTATTTAGCTAATGTTTGCTGCTGCCTGAGGGAGAGTGTCAATCTACTGTTTATAGTAGAATATAGTATATAGCTCAGTACAGTTCTTAACTCATAATGGAATTGCTCTGCTACTTATTTAAAATATGATGTGAAGATGACTCCAGTCTTGAATGGCAATGATAACCCAAACAATTCACAAGTTGCCTCATCTGCTCCAGTATTTCATTATTATTTATGGAACATTGCTGTATGGATCAGGAAGCATGCCATCTTTAGCTATCAAAGACCATCTTTGAACTGAGACAGAGGTTATATTCTGTCTTTGTATGTTATTTTGTGACTATGTGTAAAGTTCCCTTCTTTAAGTTCTGTACTTTAACTGAGCAGCAGCTTCATCTGCTGGTGAAGACTGTGAGATGCAGTTGAAGCTCCCAAAAAAGCCAGTAAGCTTGATTTAAATTTGTTTTATGTCAAACTACTATTTCCATGGTCAAAAATGAACTTTTATGCTCCTCTATTTGTACATTAGACTGAAAAGATAGATAGGGTGTCCAGACATCACAAAATATTATGATTATTATGATGTCCCAATCCCGAATCCTATCCTGTTTGTCCCGAAGATTAGACTAAACCCGAGTTTTGATTAGTTAATAAGTCTAATAAAACATTGAAAACGTGTTGTTGTGAAACATTATTTTGGCGTTGCCCACAGATGGGCGCTGTTATGTCTGTAGCCCACATGAATATAGCTGTTGTAGTTTTTTGCTAGCTGTGTACAGTAGTGCCACAAATTGATAAACAACTATAAAAGACAACACGTTACTGCAGGTACCGGGAGGAGTGGGGAGGGAAATACTCGTGGATCATTGCTGCCTTACAAGATCCAAACAAAACATTTTGCAAAGTCTGTAGGAAAGAATACTACTATTATTATTACTACTGTTCGTTAGGGATGGGCGGATCGATACTTTGGTATCGATACTTTGATACTCACAAGCTACTCATTTGGTATTGATTCCTTAAAAAGTATCGATGATACAATTATAGAAATTAGGGCTGTCAACGTTAACGCGATAACACAAATTAATTTTAACACCACACATTTCTTTAATGCATTAATGCATCTTGCAATTTGTAGGTTGCAGCGGGCTCAGTTTTAAAGAGTGAAGATACTGACATCATATGAAACTAGAAAACCTAAGGAACCTCTGGAAGGAGGCTAAATAACCCTCCAAACAAAGGGGTCCCTTGACCTCTGACCTCAATGTATGTGAATGAAAATGGGTTCTATGGGTACCCACGAGTCTCCCCTTTACAGACATGCCCACTTTATGATAATCACATGCAGTTTGAGGCAAGTCATAGTCAAGTCAGCACACTGACACACTGACAGCTGTTGTTGCTTGTTGGGCTGCAGTTTGCCATGTTATGATTTGAGCATATTTTTTATGCTAAATAATAAATATATACCTTAATTTGCATAAAGCATATTTGCCCACTCCCATGTTGATAAGAGTATTAAATACTTGACAAATCTCACTTTCAGGTACATTTTGAACAGATAAAAAATGTGTGATTAATTTGCAATTAAATATTTGAATTGATTGACAGCCCTAATATAAATACAAACGTGGGTGGCTACAACACTTTCAAACGTTTTCACTACTTTTGTATAACATTTGTGCCAAAACAGCCCTGAAATATTTAGCTGGCCAGTGTCACATGACTGTGGAAACCAATGTGACATCAGAATCTAGCGTACAGCGGCGTACATTCGCACACTTCTACATCAAACATGTGAGAGAATGGCAGAAAGGAAATGTAGTGTGGCTCATTATTTAATTATAGTATTTCTGTAAAATACTGGACTCTTTTTTTACACTTATTGGCACAAACATTTTTATTTAATTGTACTCATATTTGTATTATATTGGTATCAGTATTGGTATCGTTTGGAACAAAAAGTATCGGTGTTGTATCGACCTAAAAAAGTTTGGTATCGCCTGTCCCTACGGTTCGTTTGCTCTGAATATAATGTACTGGAGGCCACGCCCGTTGTGGCCACGTGACCACGCCCGGCTCCAACTCCCCTGTCCCGAATTTCACCCATTCTCATCTGGTCATCCTAAAGATAGATAACAATATATCTAATCTAATGTAGTGTTAAATGTGCACAGTATGTTCCAGTATACATCCATTCTGTAGGAGAATATGTAAGGTCTACATTTATATGCATCTTATTTCAGCAGATACAAGACTGTTGTTATAGCAACTGTACCTGCTTGGTCTCCTCGTAGCATGGGGGAGTAATACCGAAGATTCCACCCAGATCATAAAGGTTGATTAGATCTACTCTTCTCACGTAGCTATTAAGAGGTCGGCACACCTTAATTTTAACACTGCCTGGTACAGGCTGTCCGTATGTATACCTATTAGATAGACATAGAAAAAAACAGCGTAGTTGAAAAGGAGCCTTTCACTCTCCAATCTGGACCCATTTTAGATTATTTAAGAGTGTAATGAGCGAAAGAGCTTTTACTTACGTTGCACATACTTCAGCTTTGATTTCTTCCTGATCAATACTTACTTCATCGGTTACATCTAGTTTTACGTCAAATTTAGGCAAAACTGGGGACCAAATATAATTATTAGCATTCTTGCTTCATTACAAATGGATTGAAACGCAAGGTAAAAAAAAAGAACTTACCATATTTCTCTACCTTGAAGCTGTGATATCTTTTAGTTGACCCAATCGACACAGTAACTTTGTAGGTTCCTTCACGGGCCTCAGAGTTCAAGGCATAAGAAAGCTGCAGTATCTTACTGTTGGATATTTCATTCAACCACTGTCCAATCCGGTTGTTCTTAGCATCCTAATGAATAAGATAAATGGGAAGAGCATGTATTCATGACAAAAAATTAAACTCATGTGAATATATGGAGCACATGTTGATTGTTTATTTTTCTTGTACTTGTTGACTCTCATTGTGAAAAGCCTCATGTGTACTTTTGAAAAAGCTTGAAGCAAACACTTTCCTAACACTATTTGAAACTACTCTCAAACAGATTCTAATCAATGTATTGGCAGGCTAATATTTTAATAACAATAATAATTTTTCAGTTTCTGCAATCTTAACTTATTAACTTTTATAACAACAACAACAAAACCGAGCAAACTCCATCTACTGATGAAGACAGTTAGTATCTCCAGAAAATGCTTGTAGGTCGAGCTTGATTTAGGATTTTTGTCAAACTACATTAATAACTTGATTTAAGTAGGTTAAGGGAAAAATAAGAAAAACAAATGCAGCCTGTAAAACATGATTTTTGACTTAAGATGTTTTGTTTCCAAGGTCAATATTTACTTTTTACACTTTATACTTACTGTCATCATTCAGAAATGCCCTGTTCAAGTTGTTCAGTGTAAAATATCCTGCCACAGTACCTACTGTATATTTATCACTCACAACTTGATATCAGAATCAAACATTTCGTAGCACATGGAAGTATACTAAGTATACTTAAATTAAGTGAACATCAGTGCACTTTTTTAGCTGGGGTTCAAATGGAAGTATGCTAAGTATAACTTCCGTGCACTGTTTTTTAGCTAAGGAGCACATGGAAGTATACTGGGTATACTCAAATTAAGTGAACATCAGTGCACTTTTTTTTTAGCTGGGGTGCACATGGTATTTTAGAAAGTATACTTAAATTAAGTGACCTTCAGTGTGTGTCCAAGTTTGGATAGATTTATTATTAGTCTTACCTCAATTTCGATGATATTGTACTGCAAAAAAGAAAGAAAGAGGGAGATTTGTTAAAGGTCAAGCTGGTTTATATTGCTCTCGTCATACAGTGTGCTAATGAGTTCAGTTTAAGGTGATTCACTGCACGTAATTTTTCATTAAGAAATCATTGGTTCAATGGTGATGAGCAGGCAGTGCTCTGATGTTTTACAATCTACAGGTATTTACTGCAGAGGCCAACACAAACTCCAGCTCTTGTATTGATGATTTGAAAATATGAAACATGTGACATACATTAACATAAAAAGTATTGTCTTCAGAGTATGTCATTCGGAAAAAACATACACAGTTCTATTTAATCTTTAGTATATTTCCACTGTTATTACCAATTCAAATGAGATTATGTGCAACAACATGTTGCAAAATGAGAAACTAGTGTTAGGGGTTGATGGATTTATCACTGGGTAAACAAACATGTTGGAAGACCTTCAGCGCAGTACAGGCAGGTTTACCTAAAGGGGCTGTGGTTGTACTATTGAGCCAGAGCTTCACTGTGGTTCATGACTGAGATCTAAAGAAAGGAGAGACTGTTCAAACACTCACCAGCTGACTGGCAGGTCTCATTTTAGTGTCCAGTGTGACGACTCTGAAATGCACTGGGAGAAATGCAGAGAGACTTCATGAAGCTTTTACAGCTCTTCTACAGCAGAGGTAAACATCCTCACAGGCTAGTGAAACTGATCTTCTGACAACTCAGACATTACATCATTACTATCAAATTTACAAGTTAGGAAAGGTTAGAAAAATAGATAATTTACTAATGGCATTTACATTATAGCCCCTGTTGTCAGCCATAAACTGCAGTCAACGTCAACGTGTCACAGGGGTCACAGGATGTGTTTACTGATTTACTGCGGGTACTTTCTGGCCGCACCGCGCCGCTAAAAGTTCAACGTTTTCCAACTTTTAGTTTGGCTGCACTTCGCTGCAGAATCAAAAGGCCGCAGCTCGCTGAACTCTGAAGCGGCCGCTACAGCTTTTCATAGACTTTGCATGGCAGCTTGCCACAGGCCGCACTTTGGCGCTGCTTTTAAGGTGAGATAGCTCACATGTTTTTAATGAATATTGTAAATGTTTGACATTGATATCCATAATGGAGGGATTTCTGTGCTCCTAACTGGTGCAGCAGGAAAACAGCAGAAATTTCATATATGCCAACATAACTTTTTTCATATGTTAACGTAATTTTTTTCACATAAACTAATGTAAATTTTTCAGATATGCTAACCTAATTTTTTTTCATGTAATCTAATGTTTTTTTTCATATGAGCTAATGCTACTTATTCATATAGCCTAAGCTAGTGTTACTTTTTCATATTATTGCGAACAGAACTTTTTCCTATAAGCTAAAGTTACTTTTTCATATATGCTAACAATAGTATTTCACGCTAACATGTTGTTTCTGGGCTTCTGTGAATTTAACACGTACTGCCTGTTGACATTTTGGGGCACACACACAAAATTAATTTCTCTTTACCCGCGAGAGTTATTGTCGAAATGTGACATTAAGTAAAACGTTTCAGGAAAGCAAGGATGAATGCTGCATACACATTTACCTCCAAACAAGCAAGGCGCTTTATTTTTACATCCTAAAAATGTTCATATATAAGTTGTGATGACATTGTGCAAATCAATTTTCTACCCTGTGCTGCATGCATATCTGTAATTATTTGTAAAGGGGAGCTATGGTACCATATTGTGTACAACATCATAGATCATCAGTTCGTGGTTACCTGTTTGTCCAGGGAGGTAGATTGGTTTATCTGTTTGGACGAATGTCATTGGTTGATAGACATTGATCTGGACTTTCCTGACTTCTTTTGAGTAAAATGTGTCGCCTTTTACCTCCACCTCGAAATTATGCACTGCTCCATTCTTCACTAACGGAACCTGTGACAGAAACATATTTTATAGACACCAAGAGAGCCATTGCCTTACTGAAAAAAACACTTTATTATTTTATACCGTGTACTTTGTGTTACAAATCTGTGTGTCTTACTCTATGTGTGAGTTTTCTATTAAAACATGTTCAAAGAATGTTGTGTAAATGAGCAAATGAATCAAATCTGGAGAGCTGACCTGAAACTGAAGGCAGGCATGGAAGTCTTCACTGGACGACTGCTTGAGGAGGGTTGTATTCGCCTCTTGGGACATCAGAGTGACGGTCATGACCAGAGTCTCGTTGGGATGCAGGAGACTCGCACAGAATTTGGTCTCAGCTCCAGCTTCAAGAACCGCAGGAATGGCTACCATGTACTGCCTACAGCCACAGAAACATACACACACAGTAGATCTCACTGGATCTGGCATGGACGAAACTCCAACACAGAAGATTATGCAGCAAAAACAATCATTACCCGAGATTTATATTCATTCAATCACACGCCATTATTATTTGTTTGGACAGTACAAGTAAACTTACGGTCCTGTCACTGCTTCCCCCACACACATCCAGCTGAAGAAGACACACAGGGTCCATGTCCACATCTGAAGCCCAGGACGACCCATGACTGATCGAGATGATCCTGAGTGGAACTATCCAGAGTCAGCATCTCATAAATCGCCTCTGATAGAGAAACCCACCTCCGCTTCACACCCACACACACACACACACACATACACACACACGCACACACACACACACGCCTACCCACTCACTTACTCATCATGCAACCCTCCTCCCCCTCTCATTTGATTTCCACGTATCCCTTAAGTCAATCATTTCTAGACTTCATGTTGTTTAACGTAGTGTGTAAGGCTAACTGCAATTTTAATGGTAATAATAATGAAAATGTGAAAATGCCATTTTTCTACAGAATCAGGGTCATATTGTTCTACGTTATATCTCATTTTTAGGATATTACGCAATCAATTTTTATTTAACTTTTAAGCATAACTTTTGTTCTGCTCATTCCTTCCATGGAGACAATGCCAGGATGTTACGGCTGTAGTCAACTGTTTGCGTAAATCCATTGGACGTATCATTCTTACAGTAAGATGTGTTCTGCAACAATGCCCTTTACCCAGCGTGGGATGTTTGATTTTGTCATGCAAACATCTCTTTACCTGATTACTAGGGCCACAGTAGGTGATTTTTTCCAGTAGGTAAACATTTGAGAACTGATAAAATGAGTTACAACACTTTAAAACGGGGCAACAATAAAACTATTTTCATTTGCATAAGACTTATTACTTATTATAACATAACTATAAAATTGTAAATTATGAAGTATTTGTTATTTATATTATTAATATTGACTATATAAAATATGAAGTAAATATATAATAATTATAATATTATAAAATAATATAAAATAAACTATATAAATTGACTTATTATGAAATGTAGGCATTGTGTGCAACCACTTTTAATGTTGTGCTGTCCGGGCTCTAGACAACAGAGGGCCCTATAGGCAACATTTTCTTTGGGGTCCCTCCTTATAGTGACGAGAAGACCAGTTAAGTTAAGTAAACCGGTTTGTGCTGTTTACCCGCCACTAGCGAACCAACTCATGAACGACTCTTTTGGTTCTTTGGTTTGGTTCTCGCTGATTGAGAGTCACTGAGCAGCACTCGTCTTTCGTCTCAGTGGGTTTGTGTTCATGAACGACTGGTTCTTCGTCTCAGTTGGTTTGTGCTCATGAACGACTGGTTCTTCGTCTCAGTGAGTTTGTGCTCATGAACGACTGGTTCTTCGTCTCAGTGGGTTTGTGCTCATGAACGACTGGTTCTTCGTCTCAGTGGGTTTGTGCTCATGAACGACTGGTTCTTCGACTGAACCGTTATGGGGTGATGTTATCATGTTTTTCAGGACAAATACAACGATCAAATATCTTTTGCCAATCAGATACAATTATTGTCCAGAAACCCTCATAGGTACTGCATTTAGCATAAAAAATATGCTCAAATCATAACATCGCAAACTCAAACCCAATAGCAACAACAGCTGTCAGTGTGTCACTTTGTCTCTTCAGCACTCCCCCTTAGGGACAACGGGGGCATCAGCATTCCTGGCATTACCCCATGCGTTTTGTTTAGTTTTGGGCTTTTTGGTACTAAAAAAGAAGCCAAGTCTGTGCCCCCTTTCTTTTATTGTAATAATTAACTGCATGTTTAAACACAAGAAAGTGCATATGTTTTTATGCTACAAGAGACCCTGAGGCCATAGATCAAATAAGGTTTGGTTGATCAAGTTTGAGATCATAATTGCAACACTCATGTGGTGAAAGAGTCTGAACTTTTGTTTGATCAGGTGGTTGGCAGGAGGCTCTGACATGGATGCTTTTTGGCTGGACTGCAGAGGGCCAGCCCTACAAATGCAAAAATCTGTCACTGACTGACTGATTGATGAAGGTACACGATTGGTCGACCGAGTGTTGGAGTTTCCTCATTGGCCGTTGCTCTTTCAAAATGAAAAGGCGAGAACAGTCCTTTATGCAAATGAGTTTGTCCAGCGTGACGCGTCCGGCTCCCAAAACTTGGACTAAGCTGTCAGACTAGGCAATTTGGTTCTAAAATGAAACAAGATTCAGCAGTGGCATAGCTTATTTCTCGCTTTCAGAAGTAGATTTTGGTGGATTGTTTAGACAGAATAACAAAAAGTTTACGAACAGGCCGCCATGTTGTTTCCTGTTTGAAACGGCAAGCAGAAAACCAGGGACCAGTCAGGTTAGGGTGACCATGTTTCCAAACACCCAAACCGGGACCCTTAAGTGTACCATACATTCATGCACGCGCACGTGTATGTGTGTGCACGTGCATACGCTAATATTCATCGGCGTTTACATTAGGATGGCTAACGTGGCGCACCCGTGGCTAATGTGGTTAATTGATTTCCAATAATACATATATACATACATTTGCATAAAGCATCATATTTTCCCACTCCCAAGAGTATTAAATACTTGATAAATCAATCAATTGATTGACAGCCCTTGTATAAAACATTCCAACCCAGAGGATGATTTGTAAAAACTTTGATCCCTGACCTTTCATCTAGCACCATCATCAGAGTATTTATTTATTGTAGTTTATCGAATACTTTATTTGAATTTGCGCTACAAGAATCCAGTGACGTTTAAGGTGGGTCCTGCTTTATTATGTGATCTTGAGGCTCTGACTTAAAGCTGTAGTTGGTAACTTTGAGCAAATATGATAAAAATGTACTTTAAAAAACTGTCACTATAACCTGACAGCAGTGCATGAGACAGACAATCTGTGAAAAAAATCATGTCCCTCTGCGTCCCCCTAGTGCTCCTAATGGCTTTTGAAAGAACCAAAACGACCAATCAGAGCCGAGTAGCTGTCATCGTATCATTGCTCGCAATGGGTTACCATGGCGCCGTAGAGAGAGGGCGACATGCCAGGAGCGTGTTTAGGTTATTTTAGTGTTTTTTTAAAGGTTAGTTTGTATTCTTAGGCCAGTTTTATGTTATTTTGTTAAGTTTTGCTAGTTTTAGGTTTCTTGATAGTTTCAGGCTCTATAGCACCTAGTTAAGTCAAGCGACGTCTAAGAATGGACGACGGCGACAATAACAACAACAACAACAAAGCCCCCAGGATCAGTTACAACAGAGAGACACTTCTGAACATCAGAAAGACGAGCACTAACCACAGCCGTGACCTCCTCACTCCGGATTTAACTCTCTTTCCCGAACTGAGGAGGACAGCCAGGCGAGCCGGGGTCCAACCGAAGTCCGGGTCCCAACAGAGAAGGAGAGGCCGGCGAGCCATGGTCCTGGTTCGGCTGAGACGGCGCGCTCATCGCCCCCCACTCCCCACCATGTTACTGGCAACGTGCAGTCTCTCGACAACAAGCTGAGCGAGCTGCGGGCACGGATATGTTTCCAGCCAGACATCAGAAACTGTAACGTTATCTGCCTCACGGAGACCTGGCTGTCAGCTGAGGTACCATACCACACCATCGAGCCCCAGGGTTTCACCGTCCATTGGGCGGACAGAGACCAGGAGCTCTCCGGGAAAACGAGGGGCGGAGGGGTATGTCTTCTGGTTAACAGGACTTGGTGTGTCCAAAAGAACATCAGGACCATCGGCACCTTCTGCTCCCCTGACTTGGAGTACCTCATGCTACAGTGTCGGCCTTTTTGGCTACCCAGGTAGTGAAAAAAAAAATGTTTTTTTGGAAATGACTTTTGTCAGAAACGTTGAAGTGCTTCTTTATGTTATTACATATTGTTACCTTCAGCACAAGGGTAGATGTATTCTGCATCATCCTGGTCACCTGAGAGCAAAGAAAGAAGAAGAGAGATTTAAAAAAATGAGTCAAACTTGCTTCATGTGTTCAACAGTCTATCACATTTAACAAACGTATGACTGGAAATTACTATTCTGATTACGGGTGTCACGATTCTCCAAATCTAAATTAGGTTGAAAATAACGTGCATGTAGGCTGTAGGGTGTAGGCTTCATTGTTTTAACCACGAGTAAAGGAGCTGTGTCATTTCTTGAGTACAGCTGTATTTTCTATGTAACACAGGGAGGTAGGTGGTAGTGGAAAAAAAGTATAATAAATAAATACAAATAAATCGGCAATCCTGCTTTTGTTATCGATGGTTGAAATCAGAAGTTAACTTCGATTGATTTCCGATTTAGAATCGGAATCGTGACACCCCTAATTCTAATACCTGATCAGGTTGTTGTGCAGCTCTACTACGGAGCAGAGTTCGTCAGTGTGTGCTGTGGTCTCTGTAAAGGAGGTTTAGGGGCCGTACACATGCTGCGTCTAAAAACTCGCGGAAAATACCAGCTGTGCCGCTTTCTTTTCTTTCAAATGTGCTTTTGGAGGTTGTGCTCATGGATGTATAAAGATAGCTGGATGCAGTGTTGGAGGCGGGTTCCCGTTCATTCCTATGAAAGTAGCTCAGTGGCGCAGCTGCTGTAAAGTACCCGGATCATCCGGCGATCTTCCGCATCCATTGGGCCCATAGAGCAGGCGCAGTAGCGTTTCCTTTAACCCCGCCTCCCAGCCCTCGCTCCAGCCCTCGGTCTGGGGCTCAGTCACATGACAACTTTTAGGACCTAATGATTTAAAAATGGACTAATCAAGTGGTCCTACTGGGAAGTTGATTTACCTCAAAAAAAGAAATTATCCGTTGAGTTACAGTCATCTCTTTCCTAATGTAAGTCTATGGGTAAGTCTTTTTGGCCCAATGGTATCACGTGACGGACACGGAAGTTGCAGTACCGCCGTTTGGCCAATACCAAAATTTACTTCAAAGCCCGGCGCTCTTCCTGGGGGCTCAGTTGCGCTCCTGTTGCGACCGCTGTTACTAAGCAACCAAAACCTGCGTGCTGCAATGATGATAAGGTTGAAGTTGCGGTGATTTAGCAGGAAGCCTCACTGATGAAACTAAACACAATCAAAACAAAGATAAATGGATTTCCAGCACCATAAATCCTTCACTGATATTTACAGAAGAAAGAAAGAAAATATATTTGCCGGCTGTGATTGTTTGTTCCACGTCACATGACATGTGGTGTGTGCTGCTGCGTTCCAAAAGTTGAACTAAAAACCGAAAAATAGGTGCTTGGGAACGCTTGCACGCCGTGGCGGTGTCGGTCCCGCATTTGAGCACGCCTGCCGCACGTCTACGAAGACAACAATGGATTTGACCACGCAAAAGACGCTATGAGGACTGATTTACTTGGCTGGTAGTAGTCGTAGATCTGGATCACAGCTGGCTTCAGGTTCTTCACTGGGAGCTCCTGTATGAGGTCTAAGCTGTGGTTGATGGGTATATCCTTTATTAACTGTTGGAAGAAACAGATGACAGTTACAAATCTGAAGAGCATAATCTCTTGTTCCTCACTGTGAATTCCTCTCACCTCCTGTATGTACACCAGAACATGATCGTCCTTTAGTTCAACACGTTCCACCAGCAGGGCACCTTTAAGCTGTGAGGAGATGATAATCAGCTGGGTGGTTCCTCAACGAGATGAAAACTTTTCTATTTCTACTAAAGGTGAAAGTTATACTCATATACTATATACTATGTATACTGTATATATACTCACAGCCTTCAAAGACTATACATTTATCCCGTCTGTCCATTAACAGTTACTTAGTTAGAGCTGGTAGATGCAGTCAAAAATGTCAGTATTCTTGATTGCTTACAGGGACTTCAGCTTCAGAGAGAGTTTCGGTCTTTTGCTGGAGCAGTCGGCCTCTGCCTTGATCTCAACACTGAGAGTGCTGATTTCATGAGGAGTTGGGACGTTATAGCGGAGTGAAATCTGGGAAAGAGGTACACAAGGAAAGTTTAACATTCATAGAAGAATATCAAGTATTTCCTTTACTCACATTTGTTCAAGTTTATGACGCATCAAGATTTAACCCTTGAGAAGCAACATCTTGTTTTCAAGGGTGTCCCATTTCCACATGCTAGTTTTAGGTTGCTTTAAGCATCAAACCTGATTGAGCTACCTTTAAATTGGTCGTCTTAGATATAGGGTTGATAACTAACTTTCACATGCATACATGCATTGTCCCCATTGGCTGCTGTGCATACTAACAACCAGTAGGCGATTTCAGGGGGGATGTCATCACTCTTGTTAGCAAAATGATCAAAATGCATGCTCTTTGTTAACCTACCTAAAGGATTGTGAGATGCATACAGAGAGTGAAGGAGCAGAGTTTTTTTTTTGTAAAATGTGTTATGTTGCATTCACACCAAGAACAAAGCAAATGTTCGCCTCGCTTTACTTGCGCATAGTTATACCGCCGGTATCATTCATGTAAATTTGTGCTAGACGCGCCAGAGAGGAGAAGGAGCTTGTCTCCATAGATACCAACAACTTTTCTTTCCACCATTTCCGCCATCAACCGTGGAAGAAATAACCACTGTTGTGGAAGTCCCAGATACTGTATGTCAGAAAACCAAACGCCGTTGTGTCTGGATTCATAACATCATCTGACGGCGAGCTGTATTCACATACAGGGTCATTACACTGACTGTATCTAGCGAGACACACGTCGCTACTGCGGTAAGAACCCAAAATAAACAGATTGTCCTGTGATTTCATACCAATAAAGAGATCAAAAAGATGCTGAAATAACTACATAATGATGCCGATTTGTAAAAAGTCTGAATTCATACTTTGACAGGTCTGTCCACAAGATGACAAGCGAACAACTTTTCAATTGCTTGTTTTTTGAATGGAGTTCTGATGGATCAGTGCAAGGCTATGCAGCTGCTCCATCAACACTCAACATAAAGTCATCTAGGCATAAATACGGCAGCAACGTTGTTGTTTCATCCATAGTGGTTTATACACATACATTTATACACAGAGTTCGGTCCGGTCATTGAACAGATATGCTGTACTATCGTAGCTCTGGGTGACCACAGACAGATACAAAATTTTAATCTCCATTTCTGATTCAACAGCGTCAGGACGTCAGTGAAGACAGGAGGAGAATCTCAATGCTGATAGACTTTCGCGACACAGCGTCATGCGAATTTCTCGCTCCAGTTGAAATATTTCAACTTCTGCAAATACGCAAATTTTGCGTAGTGTCATTCACGTCATTTTCGCCATTCGCGCCATTTGCATCATTCGCGTCATTCGCGCCATCATTCACCTCTTTGCATTGACTTTGTATGTAATCGCGTTGCGCAAAAAGTTTGCTTCGCTCTTGGTGTGAATGCACCATTATTCTAGTCTGTCTGACTCATTTACCCTTTATCTGACGGATGTTTGTACAAGTTAGAATCTACAGCCCCGACCATAGACCTAGCTGTGCTGTGTATTGATTAACCCACGGCGCTGTCCGTGGTACAACCTCTTATTTTTAGATCAAACAAAGTATAATGCAGGTGGAGGCGTAATGGAAGTACGGAACTTCCAAACTTTCTGTATTCCTACTGAGCTGCTAACATTAGGGCATAGTTATATTAGCAGTGTTTGTGATGGTGTATGTATAGCAAAGAGCACCAGGTAGAGCTGCAGTGACCACTGACCTGCATTGCAGCACATGCAGTGCCATTCACCTCCAGGCTGTACTTTCCTGCCGCGTCCTGCAGCAGCTTCTCCTGGTAGAGCAGTTTGTTGTTCTGGTTCACATAAAATGTGATCTCACCACTGGGAGACTGGACTGTCACTGTGCTGGAACCCTCTGGACTGAACACCAGAGTGGAGTAGAGAGTCATAGCATGAAGAGCCACCACTGTGTCCTACAACACACACAAACCAAAATACCAAATACTTTATGTGCTTAAATTTATACAAATGTAAATGTATTGACTTTTGTTAAAACATACAACAGCTTTCATATGTAGGAGTTCACGTTTATCAATTTCAGGTTCTAATTGTTGATTTTCATACAGAAATCAATTAAGAAAATTACAATTTCAAACAGGACAGTATGCTCAGTATATGTGAATTGTAGTTAAAGGGCTATAACACCGCTGTTGTCCTTGGTCAGGTATAATCACTGACATTAAACTTTTTAGGTGTGGGCTCATGTCGCTTTCCTGTGAAAACCAGTCAGTGTGTCAGTGTGTTGACTTGACTACGACTTGTCCCAAACTGCATGTGATTATCATAAAGTGGGCATGTCTGTAAAGGGGAGACTCGTGGGTACCCATAGAACTCATTTTCATTCACATATCTGGAGGTCAGAGGTCAAGAGACCCCTTTGAAAATAGCCAAGACAGTTTTTCCTCACAAAAATTTAGCGTAAGTAAGTTGCCAACCTAAAAATCGCAAGTTGTCTTAATACATTAAAGACGCGTTATTATTACGTTAACTTTGACAGCCCTAATGTCTTAATTATGTGATTTTGAATTTTTCAGATAGGTTGAAGGATTTAGTATTCCTTTATACATTTAGAAAATGTTCCTACTTCACAAGTTAATGAAACAGTTGAATAAGCTGAAAAGTGCATTGCACACACATTTCAATAATCTTTGTTCATCATATTTGTCCCAGAAGACAATGCAGTACGTTTAATTCAAAGTCCAGCTTTATGCTGTTTGGGCTGCCCGTACCTGTGTGGAGGAGAAGCCTCCATAGTAGTTCTGCTGGCCCGTCAGCCATCTAACGATGCTGCTGGCGTAGCCCAGGTCTTCAGCTGTAGGAGCGGCGCTGAGTTTGGCCAGCAGCACGTAGGAGCTGATCTCCACAGACAGGGAGGCTGACTTGTCTTTTGCTATCTGAGACCAGTGGAGGAACCCTCCTAAAAACAGCCATCCACAAACAGACAAACAGGCACAAGGTGAGCTACATTCACAGTAATGAAGCCAGAATGATTTCCTTTAGGAGGATGACTCACCGTCTTGTATTGCAACAGTGTCTAGGTGCTTCAGAAGGTGAGCACGGGTCTTCATGTCTCCTGCCAGGGTGAAGACGTACGCCAGCAGAGCTGTAGTGTAGGTGTTGCTGAGGTCACTGGTGGACTCCTTGAGACAAGACAGGCTCTGGTTCACCACAGGATCCTAGAACAGATTAAAAGCACACATTATAATTAAGGCTGTCAATCGATTGAAATATTGAATCGCGATTAATCTCATGATTGTTCACAGTTTATCGCGATTAATCGCAAATGAATCACATTTTTTATCTGTTCAAAATGTACCTTAAAGGGAGATTTGTCAAGTATTTAATAGTTCTATTTCTTACTTATCAATGTAAAAGTTATTGGTTTGTGTATATGTTGTAAAGTAAATTCTTTCCTTCAAGCAATTTACAGTTAAAACAGCATGAGATGTTTGTAGTGAAAGGAGTCTACTCACATCTACGGGCTTCTCCATCTCCAAGAAGGCAGCAGTGACGTTGGCACTGAGGGTCACTTCGTCAGACACACCACCCTGTAGAGAGGAAGCATCATACAGACACACAGATCATCACTGCACCTCCAACACCCAGGGGCCACACTCACAGAAGTCATTTTGAGCAGTTTGCAAATGGCGGCAGTGTCCTGTTTCACAAAGGGTCGTCACTCGGAAACGTATAAATACATTTGTGAGTCCCACGGAACTCTCCTATAATCCTGCATGAGTCGCCATTATGGCGTTTGTTTTGATAAGAGAAACCTGTTAAAATCAATATGAGGGGGAATTATCTCATGCTGCAAATTGCTGCTTGCATGTCGCACATTCCGTTCATTTACTGAGCCATGAATGAAAGTCCTGAAGGTGCATTTGTGTTTAACTACTGCTGCAGTGAAGATCAACATGTAACTTAATTTTCATAGGAACTCCAGATGGACTTTAATTACCTTCATTCTGTTGTTAAAGAGGTTCCCTGACCGTTCAAAACAGCCATTTTTTCGTTGTTTATCGGTCAGCCAAACCATAGACTCTTCGAGCTTTGCTGGGTCGATGTAGATGAACGACATCGCTTTGGAAAACGATCTCAGCACGAAAGCAGTCAGCCTGAGGAGGATGTTAAAACAAAGTTAGATATTGTTGGGAACCACCAATGTGACTGATGGCAAGCGATCACATGAACTCAGTCACATGCTCCTTGACCCATGGACAAAACCAGAGGAATCTCTTTGTTCCCTCTCTTTCTTCTCACTCCTTTGGCCTTGCTGGAGGTGAGCGGCTGCTCTCCCCACCTAAGCTCTCTGATATATGGCCTGTTAGGAAACAGACATAGAAACACAAGGAACTTTCTTCTAAGGTAGAAGGCACAAGATCCTGCCTTTTTACCAACTAACTTCAAGCAACAACAGCAAGGAAGTTAGCACCAAGCTATCAAGCTGCTGATATTCAGGTGCTTTGTAATCAGATGCCGCTTTAGCTCGGCTGTCGCTCGATATAACTGTCGTCATATTTTCTCAACTTAGTTAGTTTGGGCTTAGCGTCACTTGTCGATGTGGACTGTCTCAAATATTTCTCCATGCTCGCCAGCTAGCTAACTGGCTAATAAGCTAAGCTAAGCAGCAGCAGGAACAGTTTGTTGCGCCCTGAGTGAAGCTAACACGGGTTGTGGTAATGGACACAATATGCTTGTTTTATTGGTGCAAATTGTCCCAATCTGTAGATTAATCTGTGGACCCAATGACATGTGACCCCTGGGAGTCCCCTGACTGTACTTTGAAAATCACTGGTATAAAGGGTATGGCTGTACGACGTAGTAAATATTTTACACCATAATTAATCTTAGTGGATGATTGGTCAGTAATATTCTCACCAAGTGTTTCCTGTTCCTGATCCAAATGTGCTGTAAGCACCATCTTTATGTTTGTAGTTCAGCTGTCTCTGGTAGCCTGTATCACAATAGAATATGCTTGCAGTATAAAAATTATGAAACTACTAGTTTACTGAAAGTATACTTTAAAGTGCACTTTCATGAACTATAAAGTGGGGTACAAATATATACAAGTATACTTACAGTATAAAAACCACAAAACTAGTAGTTTACTGAGAGTATACTCTAAAGTTTGCTTTCATTAACTAAAAAGCGGGCTACAAGTATACACCTAGTAAACTATCCATTTACTTAATGTATAGTTGCAGTACAAAATAAAACTTGGGTGTAAACTATTTATGTACTCAAAGTTTACTATTCTTATACTTAAAGAATACTTAAAAGTATACTTTTATAAACTAAAAAGTTGGCCAATTTAGACCCAAGAATTATTAAAGTAGTACATTTACAAGTTACAAGTATAAACTTGAAGTATACTACTTTTTCATAAGGGGCCACTTGCTACGATGGTGACACCTTGGTCAATTGCAGCATATTGAGAAACCATTTTAGGTTTATGCTCTTGGACTGGTTGTTGTAGGGACCCACCAATGTGACTGGTGGCAAGTGACCACATGAACTCAGTAACATGATCCTTGACCCATGGACTCAGCTCAGCTCAGTAGCCATTGGCTGAGGACTCAGCTCAGTAGCCATTGGCTACTGTAGCATTCACATATAGGTGTGAAATTCACCCAGGACAAATCCAGAGGAATCTCTTTGTTCCTTCTCTTTCTGCCTTTTTTCTGCTCCTTCTCCTCACCTTTGCTGACCTGCAGAGGTGAGCTGCTGCTCTCCCCACCTAAGCTCTCTGATCTATGGCCTGTTAGGAAACAGCCATAGGATCACAAGGATCTTCTAAGGCACAAGACGCGAGAGCCTGCCTTTTTACCAACTAACTTCAAGCAAAAACCGCAAGGAAGTTAGCACCAAGGTATCAAGCTGCTTGGAAGAAGTATTGGAGTGCTCAGCTTCCTCCAATCTGCACAACTTCATTTGAGCACAGCAAAGACAACATCTTTGACTTGGAACCACAACTTCAACAAATGGAATTACAAACCCTTTTCTTCCATGGATTGGTAACGTACTGGGCTTACCTTAGCAGTAGCAACTGCACATGGCTGAGCAAGACTGTTCAACTTTGATTTCTAGAATGTACTTGTATTGATTTGGTTTAATGTTATTCATTGAGTTTGACTGTTGTGATATTATTTGTAATTAAGATATTCGGGTAGTTGGCTTCGCCACATCCGATGTGTTTAGTTTATGCTTCACATAGACAAGGTCTTGCATGCAAACTAACCATCTTTTCTAACCCACTGCATTATCTGACACACATAAAGATCGCATACAGAAACTGTGAATTAGTTAAACATAAACATACAGCTTCAGATAATCTTAACCCCCACTACACCCCCCTGAGTACATGTGTTCCGAAGAACAAAGAGGCCTTGTAGTTTTACAGTGCTCGCCCCTTTTGTCTGTAGGCAGACATCTTGAGACAAGAAGCCATCTTGTCTCTCTCCCTCTCTCTCTCTCTCTTTCTCTCTCTCTCTCTCTCTCTCACACACACACACACACAAACACACACGCATGCTTACACACTTTGTTTGGTTTGTTTAGTTTAGTTATTTAGTTAGATTAATATTGTGTTTTAAACCTTTATTATCTTGTAAATAAATGTTTTTGGAATATACATGCAGGTCTGTTTAATGTTGTACAAGAGTGAATCCTTCAACCTTTACTATCTATTTTGGTTATAGTTATTAATTTAATTATTAAT
The DNA here is from genome assembly GCF_015220745.1 of Sebastes umbrosus. Taxonomy (NCBI): domain Eukaryota; kingdom Metazoa; phylum Chordata; class Actinopteri; order Perciformes; family Sebastidae; genus Sebastes; species Sebastes umbrosus. The sequence continues at coordinate 7,821,808 of NC_051275.1, forward strand.
CAACGTTCCAAATTGATAGTTTGGTATATTTAATGAGACTATATTAACGTTTTGGTTATTGGTCCCTGATTTCAGGGTGGTGCCCTGATTATTTTTTATGTTTATTGATAATTTGTATTAATATTAATAATTATATTATTATTTATTAATTAATTTGCTAATAACCAAACGTATTACTACCAAATCCCTAGGTCCTGGTCAAAAACAAAAATGTCATATTCCACTTCTAAACAAACCAAAAGTGTTTACATTCTACACCACTAGTCTTCCACAGGAGTAGAAGTCCTGTTGTACTTTTAAACAAGTATATTGTGGTGAGAATTGTTATTTGAGAGAGTTTGATTATTAACACTTTAAGCCTTTATAGTGTTAATTTTAAGAATTTGCTTTTGCTGCTAATTCAAGTTAACCTACGCTGTAGAACTTGAAAGAATTTTGGTTCAGCAGTTGAATACCAAGTATTCAATGCAATCTAGTCTAGTTGTCATATTTTGCTGTTAATCTAAGTGTTCCTTTAATGACACAGCGTGCCACCGGCCCTGTGTAACATACAGAGCTTGTACCTGGCTGTGTAACTGCCAAGCATTCCAGCCTGAATGTGTTAAATAGAGCCACAGATTGCTACCAGCCCTGTGATATAAGTTTGCACCTAGCTGTTACTTCCACGTGTTCCAGCTGGAGTCACTTTTAAGAGACATCATCACAACTGTCACTGCCCTGCATCTCAGTTAGTGCATGTTGTAAGTGTAAGCAAACTTCTTTTGTAAACCTTTGTTTACTTTACTGGCCCCTTTTGTTTGATTCCCACTAGAGTCACTAGTTGGTCCTGTAGCTACCACTCCTCCACAGGGACCTACCCCCCATAGTGTAGGCCAGTGCATTGTTGTCAGGCTAGTGTGCCTCCTAAACTACACTACAAGGTGTCTGCGAACGCAACACCATAGCCAACAACATTGTTTTGTTTTGTACTAGACATCCTGTTTAGTTTCACCCTCCATTCCAGGCATAACATGGAGAACCCCTGTGTAGAGCTTTTTATTTCCTCCCTAGCACAGAGCCTAAATCCTGGCTGCCCTGAACTCATCAGCAGGTTGAGTTTCAGTGAGTGCAGGAAAGAAATAGAATCGCTCCTCACAGACAGGTGTGATGCGCAGACCGCATCCAAAGACTCATTGTTGAAATGCTTGCTTCTGATTTTCCACAGGCAAACCAGTCTTGCCATTCAGCGTAAAGCAGCCCTGGAAAAGGAGATAGATAGCCTAAGAACTCAAAGTGCTTGTCTCCTCCATGAAGTTCAGACAGCTAATAAGAAAGCCATGCGTTACTTAGAAGACCTGCATTCAGCAGAGTTAGATCTTTGTCAACACAAAGAAAAATTGTTAGGGCTTAGATTAGAACATTTCGCCCCACCACAGTCTGTCAGTCACTGTGATTCTAGCTACTCAGATTCACACTCCTCACTTGATGAGAGGTTAACTCCCTCTCCACTCAGAAGTGAAGGATTTTCAACCGACTCAAAGTCCTTGGGAATGAAATCAGCTCCTCAACCTCCTCTGAGAGAAAGAGTGAACAGCTACCTGACTTCCTATTGTTGTGAAACTGACAGTGAAGACACATGTAATTTATCTTCAAAAAGATACTCTGCCCCATGTTGTTCTCAGCTACAGAGAAATGACACCTTCATCTGTGCTCCTCCCTCCAAAGGTTCAGCCTGTTCAGCCTCCTTCCACTCTGTCACAAGGGTGATGACAGCTGTTCAGCCTCTGCTTCTCAGCCAGAGAGAACTTTAGCATGTGATGCACCAGTGCATTGTAATGCTAATTAAGTCTCACCTTCAACAGAAAGGAACCCACAGGGTACCCGCCATGAAGTGCTTGAGTTCATAGCTAAAGACATTGAATGTTTTGATCCAGACAACTGTGATCATCACGTTGATGACTATTTTAGGGAATTAGATCACAATCTAATTGACTTAGCACACGTCACCCAACGGACAGTTAAACTTGTGTGGAAAACCAGCTCTAAAGCTGTGCCCAAGTTTATACAGTCACAACCTCCCAGTGTCAGAAATTACTATAGTGAGCTCCGTCATGCACTGATAGAAGAATTCTCTTCTAATGCTGACGAGACCGCAGTGATGTTTGCAGCCCTTCAAATTAAATATTCACGTAGTGAGAATCCTAGAGATTACTACAAACGTTTAAGGCATGCACACTTCCAAGGTAAGGATGCCTTACCTGCTCAAACACTGACGTGTCAAGCAGATCTGCCACCTCAAAATACCACCTTCACAACAGGTCGAAGGGGGGTCACAAAAGGCTGCATAAGGACACTGAGCGTAACCGCCATGTCCCCCAGTTGCGTATAGATAGGCATTCACACAACAGAAGTGAGCAGAAGGCCATACTCTGAAATTCTGTCCCAGAATTGGCGTGACCGGTCTGACGATGACAACAGCATCTCTGACCACAGTTCAGACTCTGAACAAGGTTCAGAAGATGGACATAATCTAGCAGACAGTGATAGCTACTCTGAGTGCCTCTCTGCCTCTGGCTACCTGGAGCGTTACAGCCCTGAACCATGAGTTAAGCATGAGAGATCCAGAGTTATCTTCCCACAGTACTAGCTAACACCTAGGTAACAGTGAGACAGACGCTAGATAACGGTGCCTTAATTTTCCTTTCCTCTTTTGCAGTTACTAGGGAAAACTTGAGTTTGTTAGCAACAGCAAAAACTCAACTCAGACACCACTGTCCAACTTTACAAGTACACTTGGACCAACTCCTTGGTAGTATCTTGTTTAGAGATCACTAATGCACAACACTAGCTTAGGACAACACATTATGACTGCACAGAACCAGTCATACACCTGTCCACATTGTTTTAGGTGACACTCTCCGCATCTCACCGTAACAACTTAACACCTCTAACATTCCTGTTCTTCACTAACCCTATAAATAACAGAGAAACACTAGTTATGTATTGTATACAATGCTAATGTTGTGGTTTATCTGGTTTGTTTGTAACTTAGGGACTGTTCTTGCTTAGCCAAGATAGATAGTTTTAACCAATGCCCAGTTGGTTAATGAACTGCCCAGACATTACAAAATTGAATGAACCGTTGAATGAACTTTTTTTCAATCATGGACTTAACAACTTCCAGGTTGTTTCCAAGGACCTGTGAACTGTTCAACCTTCTGTTTTGCTCTTGAAGGATGTTACACATCTTAAGACCAAAAGGGGGGATGTTGTACAAGAGTGAATAATGCCAACCTCTGCTATGTCAAGAACTCCGATATCCTTCAACCTTTACTATCTATTTTGGTAATAGTTATTAATTTAATTATTAATCAACGTTCCAAATTGATAGCTTAGTATATTTAATGAGACTATATTAATGTTTTGGTTATTGGTCCCTGATTCTAGGGTGGTGCCCCGTTTATTATTAATGTTTATTGATAATCTTTATAAATATTAATAATTCTATTATTATTTATTAATTAATTTGCTAATAACCAAACCTGTTACTACCAAATCCCTACATTGTCATCTTCATGAAAGGGTTACGATGTGACTGACAAATGTTGGATTACAGATATGAGTTCTAGTCTTACTTACGCGGAGGTGGATGTCCCCTTTAAAGTCAGCTGTGCTCAATGAGAAAGTGGCGACACCATCGTTATCAGTTGTGAGATTCTGCAGCAGACGTGCTGACCACCTTTCACCCTCAAACAGGTGCACCGGCATGCCAGGAATGGGCGTATTATTGTAATAAACTGCTTCAACCTGTAGGAAGCACAAAGGTGTATCACTGAGAATGCACATTGCTTTGTGTATAGAATCACACTGAATGAGTGACATTAACATGCACTTACTTTTCCCTCCACATCTGATCCTTGTTGATAAATCTTGGGTGTGTCAATGAAGGACAACTTTCCAATAACATATGAAATCTTTATTTTCTTCTCTTGTGGGCGTGTAATACCTGTACAAGCAGCATCCATGTTACAACTATGTGTATGACACATTGTTTCAATACATGGCACTGTAATTGTTTTGGTAAACTAACTCTCTTTTAAAAATATAAATATAATTATGAAATAGACTTGCCTGTCCCCTCCTCTTCCACTTCGGCACTGACTTCCAGTGTATCTATCAATGCCTTTTGCGCCATTTTTGTGAAAGTTGACATCATGAATATAAAAGTGGCACAGCCTTTCTTGTCCGCCTAAAAAACACAATGAAATACATTAACACATTAACTTTCAAACTAACATTACCTTTTCATACATTACTGCTGTAGCTTGAAGTTATTATTTAGCTAATGTTTGCTGCTGCCTGAGGGAGAGTGTCAAACTACTGTTTATAGTAGAATATAGTATATAGCTCAGTACAGTTCTTAACTCATAATGGAATTGCTCTGATGAGGGGAAACTTTGCTACTTATTTAAAATATGATGTGACGATGACCCCAGTCTTGAATGTTTGTCAAAAGCACAATGACATCTCCTCCAACAGCATAATTGGACAGATTACCCAAACAATTCACAAGTTGCCTCATATGCTCCAGTATTTATGGAGCATTGCTGTATGGATCAGGAAGCATGCCATCTTTGGCTATCAGAGACCATCTTTGAACTGAGACAGAGGTTATAATCTGTCTTTGTATGTTATTTTGTGACTATGTGTAAAGTTCCCTTCTTTAAGTTCTGTACTTTAACTGAGCAGCAGCTTCATCTGCTGGTGAAGACTGTGAGATGCAGTTGAAAGCTCCCAAAAAGCCAGTAAGCTTGATTTAAACTTTTTGTATGACAAACTACTATTTCCATGGTCAAAAATGAACTTTTATGCTCCCCAATTTGTACATTAGACTGAAAAGATAGATAGGGTGTCCAGACATCCCGAGTTTTGATTAGTTAATAAGTCTAATAAAACATTGAAAACGTGTTGTTGTGAAACATTATTTTGGCGTTGCCCACAGATGGGCGCTGTTATGTCTGTAGCCCAAATGAATTATAGCTGTTGTAGTTTTTTGCTAGCTGTGTACAGTAGTGCCACAAATTGATTAACAACTATGAAAGACAACACGTTACTGCAGGTACCGGGAGGAGTGGGGAGGGAAATACTCGTGGATCATTGCTGCCTTACAAGATCCAAACAAAAATTTTGCAAAGTTTGTAGGAAAGAATACTACTAAGAATACTACTATTATTATTACTACTGTTCGTTAGGGATGGGCGGATCGATACTGTGGTATCGATACTTTGATACTCACAAGATACTCATTTGGTATTGATTCCTTAAAAAGTATTGATAATACAATTATAGAAATCAGGGCTCTCAACGTTAACGCGATAACGCAAATTAATTTTAACACCACAAATTTCTTTAACGCATTAATGCATCTTGCAATTTTTAGGTTGCAGCGGGCTCAGTTTTAAAGAGTGAAGATACTGACATCATATGAAACTACAAAACCTAAGGAACCTCTGGAAGGAGGCTAAATAACCCTCCAAACAAAGGGGTCCATGACCTCTGACCTCAAGATATGTGAATGAAAATGGGTTCTATGGCTACCCACAAGTCTCCCCTTTACAGACATGCCCACCTTATGATAATCACATGCAGTTTTTTTTTGGGCAAGTCATAGCCAATTCAGCACACTGACACACTGACAGCTGTTGTTGCCTGTTGGGCTGCAGTCTACCATGTTACAGACGTGGACAAAATTGTTGGTACCCTTCCATTAAAGAAAGAAAAACCCACAATGGTCACTGAAATAACTTGAAACTGACAAAAGTAATAATAAATACAAATTCACTGAAAATTAACTAATGAAAATCAGACATTGCTTTTGAATTGTGGTTCAACAGAATCATTTAAAAAAACAAACTAATGAAACTGACCTGGACAAAAATGATGGTACCCCTAGAAAAGATTGAAAATAATGTGACCATAGGGACATATTAAACTAAGGTGTGTCCTGTAATTAGCATCACAGGTATCTTCAAACTTGTAATCAGTCAGTCTGCCTATTTAAAGGGTGAAAAGTAGTCACTGTGCTGTTTGGCATCATGATGTGTACCACACTGAACATGGACCACAGAAAGCTAAGGAGAGAGTTGTCTCAGGAGATTAAAAAGGAAATTATAGACAAGCATGTTAAAGGTAACGGCTATAAGACCGTCTCTAAGCAGCTTGATGTTCCTGTGACTACAGTTGCACATATTATTCAGAAGTTTAAGGTCCATGGGACTGTAGCCAACCTCCCTGGACGTGGCCGCAAGAGGAAAATTGATGACAAATTGAAGAGACGGATAATACGAATGGTAACCAAAGAGCCCAGAACAACTTCCAAAGAGATTAGAGGTGAACTCCAAGGTCAAGGTACATCAGTGTCAGATCGCACCATCCATCGCTGTTTGAGCCAAAGTGGACTTAATGGAAGACGACCGAGGAGGACACCAAATCATAAAAAAGCGAGACTGGAATTTGCCAAAATGCATATTGACAAGCCACAAAGCTTCTGGGAGAATGTCCTTTGGACAGATGAGACAAAACTGGAGCTTTTTGGCAAGTCACATTAGCTCTATGTTCAGAGACGCAAAAATGAAGCATACAAAGAAAAGAACACTGTACCTAATGTGAAACATGGAGGAGGCTAGGTTATGTTCTGGGGCTGCTTTGCTGCATCTGGCACAGGGTGTCTTGAATATGTGCAGGGTACAATGAAATCTCAAGTCTATCAAGGCATTCTGGAGCGAAATGTGCTGCCCAGTGTCAGAAAGCTTAGTCTCAGTCGCAGGTCATGGGTCCTCAAACAGGATAATGACCCAAAACACAGCTAAAAACACCCAAGAATGGCTAAGAACAAAACATTGGACTATTCTGAAGTGGCCTTCTATGAGCCCTGATCTAAATCCTATTGGACATCTGTGGAAGGAGCTGAAACATGCAGTCTGAACAAGGCACCCTTCAAACCTGAGACAGCTGGAGCAGTTTGCTCACAAGGAGTGGGCCAAAATACCTGTCAGCAGGTGCAGAAGTCTCATTGAGAGTTACAGAAATCGCTTGATTGCAGTGAGTGCCTCAAAAGGTTGTGCAACAAAATATTAAGTTAGGGGTACCATCATTTTTGTCCAGGCCAGTTTCATTAGTTTGTTTTTTAAAATGGTTCTGTTGAACCACAATTCAAAAGCAATATCTGATTTTCATTAGCTAATTTTCAGTAAATTTGTATTTATTATTACTTTTGTCAGTTTCAAGTTATTTCAGTGACCATTGTGGGTTTTTCTTTCTTTAACGGAAGGGTACCAACAATTTTGTCCACGTCTGTATGATTTGAACATATTTATTTTGCTAAATAATAAATATATACCTTAATTTGCATAAAGCAAACATATTTTCCCTCTCCCATGTTGATAAGAGTATTTAATGCTTGACAAATCTCCCTTAAAGGTACATTTTGAACAGATAAAAAATGTGTGATTAATATTTGAATTGATTGACAGCCCTAATATAAATACAAACGTGGGTGGTTACAACACTTCCAAACGTTTTCACTACTTTTGTATAACATTTGTGCCAAAACAGCCCTGAAATATTTAGCTGGCCAGTGTCACATGCCTGTGGAAACCAATGTGACATCAGAATCTAGCGTACAGCGGCGTACAGTCGCACACTTCCACATCAAACATGTGAGAGAATGGCAGAAAGGAAATGTAGCATTGCTCATTATTTAATTATAGTATTTCTGTAAAATACTGGACTGTTTTTTTGGCACAAACATTTTTATTTAATTGTACTCATATTTGTGTTTTATTGGTATCAGTATTGGTATCGGTATCGATATCATTAAAAATGTAACAAAAAGTATCGGTATCGTATCGACTTAGAAATGTTTGGTATCGCCTGTCCCTACGGTTCGTTGACTCTGAATGTAATGTACTGGAGGACACGCCCGTTGTGGCCACGTGACCACGCCCGGCTCCAACTCCCCTGTCCCGAATTTCACCCATTCTCATCTGGTCACCCTAAAGATAGATGACAATATATCTGATCTAATGTAAATGGACTTGGAATTATATAGCGCTTTTCTAGTCTTCCGACCACACAAAGCGCTTTACACTACATGTCAGTATTCACCCATTCACACACTGATGGCAGAGGCTGCTAAAGTGCCAACTTTGCCCATCAGGATCTAATCTAAATACTCATCCACACACCGATGGCTATGCCTTCGGGATCAATTTGGGGTTGAGTGTCTTGCTCAAGGACACATCGACATGTGACCTGGAGCAGCCGGGGAACCACCGACCTTCCGATTGGTGGACAACCGGCTCTACCCTCTCAGCCACAGCCGCCCCATGTAGTGTTAAATGTGCACGGTATGTTCCAGTATATACATTCTGTAGCAGAATATGTAAGGTCTACATTTATATGCATCTTCTTTCAGCAGACATGAGACTGTCATTATAGCAACTGTACCTGCTTGGTCTCCTCGTAGCATGGGGGAGTAATATCATGGATTCCTTTCGGATCATCAGGGTTGATTAGATCTACTCTTCTCACGTAGCTACTAAGAGGTCGGCACACCTTCATTTTAACACTGCCTGGCACAGGCTGTCCGTATGTATACCTATTAGATGGACAAAGAAAAATATAGCGTAGTTGAAAAGGAGCCATTCACTCTCCAATCTGGACCCATTTTAGATTATTTAAGAGTGTAATGAGCGAAAGAGCTTTTACTTACGTTGCACATACTTCAGCTTTGATTTCTTCCTGATCAATACTTACTTCATTGGTTACATCTAGTTTTACGTCAAATTTAGGCAGAACTGGGGACAAAATATAATTATTAGCATTCTTGCTTCATTACAAATGGATTGAAAGGCAAGGTAAAATAAACAAACTTACCATATTTCTCTACCTTGAAGCTGTGATATCTTTTAGTTGACCCAATCGACACAGTAACTTTGTAGGTTCCTTCACGGGCCTCGGAGTTCAAGGCATAAGAAAGCTGCAGTATCTTACTGTTGGATATTTCATTCAACCACTGTCCAATCCGGTTGTTGTTAGCATCCTAATGAATAAAATAAATGGGAAGAGCATGTATTCATGACAAAAATAGGAAACTCATGTGAATACATGGAGCACATGTTGATTGTTTCTTTTTCTTATACTTGTTGACTCTCATTGTGAAAAGCATCATGTGTACTTTTGAATAAGCTTGAAGCGAACACTTTCATAACATACTATTTAAAACTACTCTCAAACAGATTCTGATCAATGTATTGGCAGGCTAATATTTTAATAATAATAATAATTTTTCAGTTTCTGCAATCTTAACTTATTAGCTTTTATAACAACAACAACAACAAAACCGAGCAAACTCCATCTACTGATGAAGACAGTTAGTATCTCCAGAAAATGCTTGTAGGTCGAGCTTGATTTAGGATTTTTGTCAAACTACATTAATAACTTGATTTAAGTAGGTTAAGGGAAAAATAAGAAAAACAAATGCAGCCTGTAAAACATGATTTTTGACTTAAGATGTTTTGTTTCCAAGGTCAATATTTACTTTTTACACTTTATACTTACTGTCATCATTCAGAAATGCCCTGTTCAAGTTGTTCAGTGTAAAATATCCTGCCACAGTACCTACAGTATATTTGTCACTCACAACTTGATATCAGAATCAAACATTTTGTAGCACATGGAAGTATACTAAGTATACTTAAATTAAGTGAACTTCACTGCACTTTTTGTTTTAGCTAAGGAGCACATGGAAGTATACGAAGTATACTTAAATTAAGTGAACTTCAGTGCACTTTTTTTTAGCTGGGGTGCACATGGAAGTATACTAAGTATACTTAAATTAAGTGAACATCGGTGTGTGTCAAAGTGTGGATAGTTTTATTATTAGTCTTACCTCAATTTCGATGATATTGTACTGTAAAAAAGAAAGAAAGAGGGAGATTTGTTAAAGGACAAGCTGGTATATATTGCTCTCGTCATACAGTGTGCTAATGAGTTCAGTTTAAGGTGATTCACTGCACGTAATTTTTCATTAAGAAATCATTGGTTCAATGGTGATGAGCAGGCAGTGCTCTGATGTTTTACAATCTGCAGGTATTTACTGCAGAGGCCAACACAAACTTCAGCTCTTGTATTGATGATTTGAAAATATGAAACATGTGACATACATTAACATAAAAAGTATTGTCTTCAGAGTATGTCATTCGGAAAAAACATACACAGTTCTATTTAATCTTTAGTATATTTCCACTGTTATTACCAATTAAAATGACATTATGTGCGACAACATGTTGCAAAATGAGAAACTAGTGTTAGGGGTTGATGGATTTATCACTGGGTCAACAAACATGTTGGAAGACCTTCAGCGCAGTACAGGCAGGTTTACCTAAAGGGGCTGTGGTTGTACTATTGAGCTAGAGCTTCACCGTGGTTCATGACTGAGATCTAAAGAAAGGAGAGACTGTTCAAACACTCACCAGCTGACTGGCAGGTCTCATCTTAGTGTCCAGTGTGACGACTCTGAAATGCACTAGGAGAAATGCAGAGAGACTTCATGAAGCTTTTACAGCTCTTCTACAGCAGAGGTAAACATCCTCACAGGCTAGTGAAACTGATCTTCTGACAACTCAGACATTACATCATTACTATCAAATTTACAAGTTAGGAAAGGTTAGAAAAATAGATAATTTACTAATGGCATTTACGTTATTGCCCCTGTTTTCAACCATAAACTGCAGGAATTGCAAAAGTAATTAGTGGGAAAGGAAGAAATTCTTTGAAACATAGGTCAACGTGTCACAGGATGTGTTTACTGATTTACTGCGGGTACTTTCTGGCCGCACCGCACCGCTAAAAGTTCAACGTTTTCCAACTTTTAGTTTGGCTGCACTTCGCTGCAGAATCAAAAGGCCGCAGCTCGCTGAACTCTGGAGCGGCCGCTACAGCTTTTCATAGATTTTGCATGTCAGCTTGCCGCAGGCCGCATTCCAGCGCTGCTTTTAAGGTGAGATAGCTCACATGTTTTTAATGAATATTGTAAATTTGTGACATTGATATCCAGAATGGGGGGACTTCTGTGCTCCTAACTGGTGCAGCAGGAAAACAGCAGAAATTTCATGTAGGCCAACATAACTTTTTTCATATGTTAACTTAACTTTTTTCAAATAAACTAATGTTAATTTTTCATGTATGCTAACAAAACTTTTTTTCATGTAAGCTATTGTTATTTTTTCATATATGCTAACGTAACTTTTTTCCTATAAGCTAATGTCACTTTTTCATATATGCTAACAATAGTATTTCACGCTAACATGTTGTTTCTGGGCTTCTGTGAATTTAACACGTACTGCCTGTTGACATTTTGGGGCACACACACAAAATGAATTTCTCTGTACCTGCGAGAGTTAATGTCGACATGTGACATTAAGTAAAAATGTTTTAGGAAAGCAAGGATGAATGCTGCATACACATCTACATCCAAACAAGCAAGGTGCTTTATTTATACAATAAAAATGTTCATATATAAGTTGCGATGACATTGTGGAAATTAATTTTCTACCCTGTGCTGCATGCACATCTGTAATTATTTGTAAAGGGGAAATCCTTCTATAAACAGCATGGTACCATATTGTGTACAACATCATAGATCATCAGTTCGTGGTTACCTGTTTGTCCAGGGAGGTAGATTGGCTTATCTGTTTGGACGAATGTCATTGGTTGATAGACATTGATCTGGACTTTCCTGACTTCTTTTGAGTAAAATGTGTCGCCTTTTACCTCCACCTCGAAATTATGCACTGCTCCATTCTTCACTAAAGGAACCTGTGACAGAAAGATATTTTATAGACACCAAGAGAGCCATTGCCTTACTGAAAAAAAACACTTTATTATTTTATACCGTGTACTTTGTGTTACAAATCTGTGTGTCTTACTCTATGTGTGAGTTTTGTATTAAAACATGTTCAAAGAATGTTGTGTAAATGAGCAAATGAATCAAATCTGGAGAGCTGACCTGAAACTGAAGGCAGGCATGGAAGTCTTCACTGGACGACTGCTTGAGGAGGGTTGTATTCGCCTCTTGGGACATCAGAGTGACGGTCATGACCAGAGTCTCGTTGGGATGCAGGAGACTCGCACAGAATTTGGTCTCAGCTACGGCTTCAAGAACCGCAGGAATGGCTACCATGTACTGCCTACAGCCACAGAAACATACACACACAGTAGATCTCACTGGATCTGGCATGGACGAAACTCCAACACAGAAGATTATGCAGCAAAAACAATCATTACCCGAGATTTATATTCATTCAATCACACGCCATTATTATTTGTTTGGACAGTACAAGTAAACTTACGGTCCTGTCACTGCTTCCCCCACACACATCCAGCTGAAGAAGACACACAGGGTCCATGTCCACATCTGAAGCCCAGGACGACCCATGACTGATCGAGATGATCCTGAGTGGAACTATCCAGAGTCAGCATCTCATAAATCGCCTCTGATAGAGAAACCCACCTCCGCTTCACACCCACACACACTCACACACACACACACTCACGCACACACGCACACACACACACACACACACACACACACACACACACTTACTCATCATACAACAGCTATCAGTGTGTCACTGTGTCTCTTCAGCACTCCCCCTCAGGACCCTGAGGCCATAGATCAAATAAGGTTTGTTTGATCAAGTTTGAGATCATAATTGCAACACTCATGTAGTGAAAGAGTCTGAACTTTTGTTTGATCAGGAGGTTGGAAAGAGGCTCTGACATGGACGCTTTTTGGCTGGACTGCAGAGGGCCAGCCCTACAAACGCAAAAATCTATCACTGACTGACTGATTGATGAAGTTACACGATTGGTCGGCCAAGTGTTGGAGTTTCCTCATTGGCCGTTGCTCTTTCAAAATTAAAAGGCGGGAACAGTCCTTTATGCAAATGAGTCTGTCCAGCGTGACACGTCCGGTACATCGGAAATGAACAAACTGTTTCAGGATATTTTTCCACAGACTGTGCTTTGTTACTCGAGTTATCTAATCATGGGTTCATGAATATGCCATTATGGAATATTTCATTTACAGTTAACAAGCAGGTAGTTTCCTAGTTTGTGTTGAATATCAGCAGGGGGGTTTCATTTGAAAGCATGGAATACAGGTATATTACCTATTACCAGCAAAATGTGAAAGTGAATGACCTGAGCTTAGCCACAGAGGAGAAACAATAAGGGCCACAGTGTCCTCTGACCTGCACTGAAGCCCATGCAGTGCCATTCACCTCCAGGCTGTACTATCAGCGGCTCCTGGTAGAGCACTTTGTTGTTCTGGATCACATCAAATGTCAGCTTGACACTAGGAGACTGGACTGTCACTGTGATTGAACCCTCTGGACACACACACATACACACACACACACACACACACACACAAACAGCGTGGTGCTGGGTGTAAGATACAGTATAGGGCCCTTTATGTGGGAAAGCCATGTTAAACAAAATATGAATCATAGCAGCCGAACGTGTCTGGAGGGGCACTACAGTATAAGTTCAGCATGCAGTTGTTTAGGCTGTACCTGAGTGGAGGAGAAGCCTCCATAACAGTTCTGCTGGCCCGTCAGCCATCCAACAAGATCCATTTCCCAGTTTAATAATTGGATTCTCTGCTACAAAATATTGCAAAACAAGACATTTGTATTAGGGGTTATCACAGCATCTGCAAAAATATTTGACGACCTTCAACTCAGGTTTACCTAAAGGGACTATGTGGTTGTACTATTGACCATAAGGCGTCAACAGGACAAAGTTATTTATAGAGACTGATTCAGGGTAAAGAGCACAACTATGTAGATTTCACTACATTATGTCATTGCTGTTCAATTCCAGCTGCACAGTGGTGCAGTGGTTAGCACTGTCGCCTCACAGCAAGAGGGACGCAGGTTTGAATCCGGCTTGGGGTCTTTCTGTGCGGAGTTTGCATGTTCTCCCTGTGTTAGCGTGGGTTTTCTCCGGGTTCTCCGGCTTCCTCCTATAGTCCAAAGATATGCAGGTTAGGTTCATTGTTGACTCTAAATTGCCCGTACGTGTGAATGTGAGCGTGAATGGTTGTCTGTCTCTGCCTTCAGCCTCGCGAATCCGAAATGGGGTAAGCGGTTACAGATAATGGATGGATGAATGTTCAAGGGTGTGTTGGTTTGTGTGTCGAGGTTTGCTGGTTCACCCAAACCACAGTAGCTCTTCCTCTAACAGCTCACTGTGGCTGTTTCCCATTGCTTCAAAATAAAAGGATTGGGTTACATTACAAACACTAATGCATGCATCATTTCCTGTGAATGTGTGGGTCATTTGAATGGCAAACAAATACCATAAGGGGCAGAGCAGGCAGCAGGTCAACAGGTAACAAAAGAAAAAAAAAAAACAGCAACAGATACAAATGCTGGAACTCAAAGGCATGAGGCACATGACCATTTTGCCAAACTGGCAAAGAAAAAAGGGCTGGTTATAAACAGTTAAAGCAGCAGTAGGCATATTGGAGCAAATATGATTTAAAAAATGTAGTTTTATAAAACGGTCGACGAACGTATATTGCTAAGATGTGAAAATCAATTGTTCATTCCTTTGCAACATCAGCGCCCAGCTCCAGAGCTATACGCTTCTGCCATTTTGAACTTAAAGCGACTACCGGACACCAGTAAAACGTCCGCCTACAAAGTGCTGTTCAAAAGGAAAACAAAATTGTTGAACTATAAAACTATTATAAATATGCATACTATTATAACTATTTACTTACTTATTTATTTATTAAACTTTTTGCCCGGCCGCTTCCCAGAGGAGCATAAAGTGAGCGATGGACATAAATGGAAGTTAGAAAAAATCCAGCACACAGATTTTGAGAGCAATCTCAATCTTTTTCATGTCAAGGATCCAAAATCGATGTCCAATAGACCACAGACCATGGATGTATAAGAGGTTGTGTCCTGTGCTTTCGCCCTGCTTGTTAGTAAATAGCCTACAACTACATAAAATTCTGTTGATGTCATACTACTAGCACTACTAGCTACTGGCCGATAGCCGGTTGTTGTTGGGAACAGAGACGTTAATACATCCACCACGGTACAGGCTTACAGCATACAGCCCATGGGTGTATTATAAGATAATAAAAGTGATGATTTACAGCCAATATATCCATTATTACAGCCGCATACAGCTAGCCGGCAGCTGGCAAAACTGAATATGTCAAATATTCGGTGCAGTCCCGTCGGTCTGATGCGCGTTCATTATGACGAGGAAAATAACTCTGGGTTCATTTATTAGTTAATTTTACAACTTTTAGGACATAATGATTTAAATGAAGGCTATTTAAGTGTTCGTACTGGGAAGTTGATTTACCTAAAAAAGAAATATCCTCTGATTTACATCTCTTTATACATCCATGGCCACAGACTCATTCCCGTTTTCAGTCCAAAATGGTGGCAGCGCTATCGCAGCGCCATCTGTCGGTTGTTGTCAAAAAAGTACCAGAGTTTCGTCTCTTTGCTTCTATATTCTTTGCTAGTCCTCAGCCACTCCCACACAGATATTGGTGGTGAAGGAGGATTATTCATATTTATATTCGATGCTTGTTCATTCAAAATGTGTTCCTCTGTGACTGCAGACATGCATGCATTAAAAAAAGTTTTTTTAGAACCCTTCTTTGATGTCTTGATGCGTACAGATCATTGGTTGAGTCAGATTTGACATTTCGTTTTGGAGGTACAAGCAAAAGCCAATTTAACCAGGGAATTATGCACGAGGAAATTAAATTTGTTGAGAAGAGATGTTCCCTGCCCCCTCCCCGTGTTTCACTACAGCTCTGTTTAGCACTTTAAATTGATCTCGTCTGGAGGCTGCAACATATTAAACCTGTCTACTCTGAGCCAGGGTCGAGACTATTTAAAGTGTATAGTGTAGTTAATCAGACAAAGAACCTCCTGAACCAAAATTATTGTCACACCTAAAGTATCATGATCTTGAGTTATTTAGTATATGCAGAATTATGGCATTGCTTTGGTCATATTTATACTACAGGACTGGTGCATGGCTATCAAATATATCTCCAGATATCTCAGGTTGTTGTGTTTCTGGCCACCACTATTTGTGGGTTGTATCTGTTGTATGAGAAGGCACAGTTTCTGTCCATTCTCTTCAATCAAATGTTGTTTTGTACATTTCCATTGTGTTGTTATTTCCAGAGAAGCTTTTTCTCACAGTCTAGCACCACTTCCCACTTTTCAAGGCGTGGCTGTTTTCTAATTTCTCTTTGGGGAGTGAGATCCAGGAAATAGAAAACATATGCTAACCCATATCCATTAGTCCTAATGCACTAATGACTAGAACACACTTAATTTCCAGTTACAAGCTCGAAAAAAATATATAGCCTACTGGTTGCATGAACCAGGGGCAGAGTGATGATTGTTATGTAGATATTATGAATTCAGACACAGTTTTAAAAGAATCAGTTGAGACAAGATGAAAATGAGTAAATAGATTGGCAGACTGTTTGATACACATCTAAAACAACAGAGGAAGTAAATTGTTATGCTCCTAAAATGCAGAAAGATGCCATTCTGAAGAAGAAATGTTTATAACTTGCACACATCACAAGTTTATCTAATTAAAACTAAAACTGAAAAAGGAATGTCTGTCTGTCTCTGTCTGTCTGTCTGTCTGTCCCACTGTGTTATTTGCATATCTCTCGGAACACTCATCCGATCATGTTGCTGGGGACCCAAGGATGTGCAGACACGCGACAAGTTCAGTATTTCTTGGGTTTCTTGTATATATTATATATATCTATTAACTATTAATAGTAAAATTATTAATACCACACAGTAAAAGTCCTGCATTCAAATGTTTATTACAAGTGAAGAGTGAAAGAGAGGTATTATCAGCACAATGTACTTAAATTTAATTGACAATTTCAATATGATGCTGGATAGTTTAATGCATCATATTTTAACTGTTATATTTTGTGAGTCAAATCTGAGTCTGCAACGTAACCAGTGTTGGGACCCACCATTACTGGTGGCATAGACAATGAACTACGCTTCTCAGGATCCTTGATTCATGCACCCATTGAGTATCTCCACCCATGGACTCAGCTCAGTAACCATTGGCTGATGACTCATTCACACATACTGTAGTTGTGAAATTCGCCCAGGACAAAACCAAAGGACAATCCTTTGTTCTTCCTCTTTCTTCACCTTCTTCTCACCCCTGCTGACCTGCGGGAGGTGAGCTGCTGCTCTTTTCTCCAGACCAGAAGCTGTAGAAGCAGCTCTGCTCTGATCTATGGCCTGTTAGGAAACAGAGATAGAAACACAAGGAACTTCTAAGGCAGAAGACGCGAGAACCTGCCTTTTGACCAGCTAACTTCAAGCAATAAGAGCAAGGAAGTGCAGAAACAGGACTGGACCAGTTTCCCTCCAAACTGCACAACTGGATCTCACACAGCAAAGACAACATCTTTGACTTGGAACCACAACTTCAACACATGGAATTACAACCCTTTCTTCCATGGATTGGTAACGTTTCTGTCCGGTTTGAATGAAGTGTTTTACGTAGCTGTGCTACGTACAACTGATCTCAACATAAACAAAAATACACGTGGATGATAGCGCATTGGATTTTACCCAGTACCCATGGGTAGAAAACCAACCAACAGGAGGGGTGTTTCGATCCACTAACCTAACAGTAATGCCATTTTAACCCAGTGATTTTTAGTGTGTATAATCAACTGGTGTTATGAATTTTAGTTTTCTACAATGACAGATAAATTCCAAAAGGTTCTTTTGAATGGGTGTTTCTCCGCAACTGTGGTAGCGTGCAGAGAATCTATCTCATCCACTTTACTTCAACTGTATACTGACAGCTACAGAAGCTTCTCACCTTTTTAAGAGGTGTGAAGATCTTTTTTGATTTTAATATTATGTGCAAAACTTTACCCACTTCAACTACATGAACCAAATTACCAGGTGTGCTGGGAGACACCCACACAGTCCATGTGCCCAAGACCTACAAATGTACGCTGGCTGTTGCACTTGCATGATTAAAATAGGGGCCTGGATGTCTCCTGTTTTCAATGAATCATCTACTGAGAGTCTTTTGACCTTTCCTGTTATCTACTGGTTCCACAGCCTGTCACTGATGGACAGAAACAGCCTATGATACATGTATACGTCCAGGTGTCGTGTAAATTTTAGATTTTGCGGTGTTACACAGATGTGTTTCTTTATGACCACAAAAAAAAGAGTCAACGTTTAGCTTTGTACCATTCTCTAACATCTCTGTCCCCACTTCAAGACATAATTAAAACAGTCATAAAAACATAAAAACGTTAAAGATCAGAAAATAAAAACAAGCTAAAAATAAAAGCTGGAATAGAAGCTAAGATAGAGTATAACACACAAGATTAAAAGTTATAGTACGGTATAAGATAATTGTGTACATAGAAACTTTGAGGTAGACGTTAACTACGACTCACAAGGTGCATTTTGGCAAGAAACATCCGATCATCAAGTTTAAAATTCTGTTACATGTGTCACTAATAGCTGGACTAGCTACAGCTAACTTCACTACACTTCACTTTTAACTTCTAGGTCACTCTGTTTATCCAGAATGGTTGCATGATTACATGATTTATCAGAAGCAAAGTTGAAATATTTGAAACAGGTGGCCATACCATAAACCTGTAAGAGTGTTACATCACCCTGGAGGAGACTCAGTAACACTGAGGCTATCACTAAAAGAAAAATGCTGATACCGAATGGGGTGGTGGGGGGAAACCACTTTGGGAATCAGCAGCCCCTCTCACTTCGCAGCTATATCGACAGACTGTGGAAGGTGGACCTGTCCTAAAATCACTCCAGTATGAATTGTTTTGAATATGATGGTTTATGGAAAGATGGAGAGAGGTTTATGAGGAAGACAGAGGGCTGCAATATCAAAGCTACTTTACTTAACAATTCATGTAAACTTGTTTTTCTCTATGGCTTAACAAACTTGTTACCCCATCCTCATATTCTCATGAAGTTGATCTCAAAAATATTTACTCTATATTAATATTCTTCCAGAGGGGCACAATAGACACTGTACTCTGCACATCCACTATACTCTGCAGACACTTAACATTTGAATGTCTGACGGAGGTGTCTTGCTCAAAGCGTGCAAAGCAACAAAGTGCAAAAATAAGACATTTTACATCAGCAATCACCCATGCATAGAACTCAGACAGCAACAATCTGTACTGTACGATACAGTAGCACTTTAAGACTATCTTCCACCCAAGCCTCCCACCCGCTTCCTCTCCAGCTGCTTCCTCTCATCCTGCCCTGCCCAGCCCAGCCCACCACACTGATTCTGTCATTTCTGCCATCGCCTGTTGCAAGTCACGGAAGAGAAAAGAACACGAATCAACGGTAAGACATTGATATACATTTACATTTACACGCAAACTCATTTTTACATAGGCTACTGTATATATTCACTTGAAACTGTGCATAAGACCTGTTGGAACACGGCAACTGTTGTCTGACCATTAAGTTAAGTTGATGTAGTAGCATGACTTTAGGGTTCGAAATGGGCTAATTTTCTGATAAAAGTGAAACACAAGACTAATGCTTGCTCTCATTTAATAGTTTAATGGATTTTACAAGCTTATAAAACTGCTGCTGGACAGGGGACGATCAATAATCATATTAAACATGTGTATTAATATAGATTTGTTCAGGAACATTTTATTCCTTATATCCATATCCAACTGAATAAGATAGACAATTGTCTCTTGTCATGATGAAAGGACTTGCAGCATTTGGATTGAATGGTTATAAAATGTCATATAAAAGTGTGACATGTAGTCTTCTCATAGATGGAGATCTCATTTTTTTCCCCCTTAATGACTGTACCACATTTTGTTTTTGTCACATGTCACAGGAAAATGCACATCTCTTTGTCTCTTCTCTTCCTCTTCATAGGTAAGTCACTTCAAATAATAGAAAGTGGATTTTATTTTAAACTAATAAAACAATGAATGATCTATTTAGATGCATCACGGTGCATGATGTATGAGTTTAACGGTGGATATGAGCAGCCGTGGGCGGCTGTTTGTAGCTTTGACATTCAGGAGGACGCTAACAACAATTTAGTGGTTACTGTTGCTTCTGTAACGAGTTTATCAATCAGCAGAACCAGCCTTAATCCAATTTGAGAGATTGGATTACATCACTGTTACACTATTGAGTTGTTTTCTTTGTGTTTGTGTGTTTTTGTGTGTGTGTGTGTGTGTGTGTGTGTGTGTGTGTGTGTGCGTGCGTGTGTGTGTGTGTGCGTGTGTGTGTGTGTGTGTGTGTGTATGTCTGTTATTGCTGTTGTTGCTGTTTCATTGATCGAAGAGCATTTGATCAAAATTGTAGGTTGATTTTCCTAAACATGATGTCGTCCAGCTCTGACGAGAATAAAGGTTCTTCTGGGTGACGTTAGAGGAGTAATTCAACAATCTGTGTATTACACCTTGCTTTGTGAGTGAAATAAAATCATTAATGATACCATATGAATAATGATAACACCACTCTCATGTCTGTGCAGGCAGTACTGAGCAAAGCCAGGTGTTTAAAGAGGAACTCCAACGATTTTACACATCAAAGTGTGTTCACAAGTGTTGTGGAGCACCACTCAGTGGAGGCTGGTGACTCAAAAAAGGAGGAAAACCAACCCACATGGCGTCATGTTATTTTATATGCTGTCATGTTCCTAATGTTTGTATGTCATGTAGGGGGGGTTACAAGGGAAATCTGGAAAGCACTTTGTGCTTAAATTGACAAGTGCTATATAAATAAAATAATAATTATTATTATTATTATTACACTAGTTGACTACTTATCTCTTTCTTATGTAAAAAGAAAAATTAAGCACTAAAACAATGGCTTACAAGACTTCTGAAAAACAATCACTATGGCCTCAGGATGGGAATGAGTGCGTGTACGTAATGTGCCACTAGAAACCTATCTGTAAACTGCCGACCATAGCAGTCCGTCGCCAATGCCAGGATACGGTCCTAGGTGAGCGGTTGGGCCGCTGCACACCACGGAGTCCCGCTGTGGGTCCAGTCCGGTAAGCTGACAGCGAGGCCTGAGGCTGCCCCAGCAGAGTGGAGCTCTCCATCCACTTCCCGTTGGGGTTCTGCCACTACCGCGGGCCCCGGGCATCCTCGGCCCTCGCTCAGCCGTGCTGCTGCACTCTGCTCATCCAGGACATCCTGGTATGGGCGAAGGACTGCCGTGCGGGCCTTTCGGGGCTACTGCAACAAGTTAACTATTGTGTTGGTTAAGGCAAATAGCTAGCTACTGCTCGATAAACGAAGGGAAACTTGTTGTGAAGACCTGATTTGGAAATCATCATTGGACCAATGTGATGTCAATCTTGTATTCTTCTGGTTGTTGATTAGTAACAACCCAAGGTAGCCTGTCCTTCCTTGGAGCATCATTTTACGTGTTTTGGCCAATCACAGATTAGTTTGAAAAAAAATGAAATGCATTGAATTCATAGAAGAGGTCCTGCCTCCAGGAAGGGAAATAACTCTGATTGGCTGTTCAATTTAAATGAATCATTAGAGTAAAAATCAGAAGAGAAACGGACGTGAAGAAAGCAAGCCAACGAGTAAAGTCAAGAGGAAAAACACAGAAGGCTTTTCTCATTTTTCATCTTCATCTCATCTGATCATTCCAATACACGGATATTTTCACAGGGACCGTTTGGCCGTTTTGGCCAAGCCGAAGACAACGGGAGGCGACTCAACGGGCGGCCTTCGTTGCCGCTAGTTCTTCGATGTCGGCTTGGTGTGTCCTCAGCTTAATATCTGGCTGAAAGACAATCTTCAATTCAGAAATCATGGAATTACTATTCACCTGACAATTTGAAATTATTTAAACTTGTTTATTATTATTTATATTATTTATTATTTGAATTTGTAGTGCTTCAAGAAGTGAAATTGGTTGTATAAGTTTTAAGAAATCTTGAAATGTTCATACAGTATGAAATGGTTTGTACAAACAAACGTGCCATCTGATTGCAGGTTCAACTTCTACCAAAAAGCAAGGGGATTTTGGCATTTTAACTGCTTGCAGAACCAATGAAGATCTCAGGTTCAAGCATCCAGTCTACTCATTAACAACACATAGCTGACAACACACATGAGTCCTCACATTCATTACTCTTATTTGGTATGCCTTTGCTGTAGGATTTGACATTAAAAAAAAGTGTGCCTTCAAAGAATTAACCACAACATTTTGATCTTTTGAAGGTTGGACTGCTTTTATGGAAACTGTACAGGCTCTCCATCCTTCGAATGTGAATTTAAGACATCCAACGGGACTCTGCTGGCGAACACATCCATGAAGTGCAATCATACTATTCCAGGTCATCATGAGCTGTACGCCAATAAAACCACGAACTACACCTGCATACTGACGCGAAAAGGCAGGAAGGAAGAGAAGGAAATCACCATAGACTACAGCATAAGTAAAGGAAGACGTAAGTATTGCTTTCCATTTGTAAATACAAATTTCAAGTATTAAAAGTCCTGCGGAGCGTTCAGTCATCAGCATTGGGTGCCCAGCAGCATGTTTTTGCCCTTGGCTCCCTGGCAGGTTAATCCAGCCCCTGGATACAATTTATTATTGATTGATTATTTGTGCCACTACCACGTAATGCGCTGTTGAGAAGTTGTGGTCATTTCACGCATTTGTGTTTTGATCGCGTTGGTTTGGGTACAAACATAACAGAGGAACAGGGTGCAGCAAAATGAGTGCTGCTGAGCTTAATCTCTCTTTCTCACTATCTCTTCAGGCCGCATCAAGACCTGTGCTGGCACCACAAGCTTACTGCTGCATCGAGCTCCAACCTTACTGTGGTCTGTGGTGATTCTGTCTCTGTGGAAGGTCATCGGTACGGACAGCCACACAACATGATTGATTTGTCGTGGAAGCTTTGATCAACAGAAATGTATTTATTTACATTTGCACTGTTTTACAAAAGCTATCTTTTACAGTAATGTCTTCTTTTAGGAAAAAAACACTGTTGCAGCATATTAAAGTTCCTTTCTCCACAGCAGCGTCCCATCAGGACCTACAGAGCAGACAACATCAGCCTTGATAAGGTCTGTTTCCTGCTGTTACAGATGCACTGGTGTAGCTCAGTGGTTACTTCGCTCCTCAAATCTATTTGATTACTTGGTTCTCTCCCTCCCCGGGATCAAACCACGGGCATTGTCCAGTGTTTTCTCTCCCTCTGGTCTGACCTGCTGTCTTTTTATTCTGATATAGACTCGCATAAACACCGCAGTTACACTGAGTAGAACTGTCTCAGTTTGGTAAATAGAAGAGTAAGCACATATTTCCATTAATTAGTGAAGCAGAGTAGCTCTGATAGAACATCAAAGGCTTGTTTTGATTTATTGGTTTATTAATTTAATCACTAACTCATTCATTTATTAGTTTCTGTTTTTATTTCTTTAATTTATTTCTGTATTAGATATCTGTTTTATTTTTTTGTATTTATTTTAACATTTATTTGTGTATTTATTTATCCATCAATTTGTAATTTTGTATCCTCCATATCCATTATCCACCAGGGAACTTTTTTTTCTGGCAAACATTCAAAATAGACTTGAAGAACGGTACCCTTCTCGTTCCCATTATCCTAGTCTGAAGCAACACATTGGAGTCTTGTTAAGTCATGTTTATAAAGCCACCGTCCAGCTCCAGCTGTCGCACTGGTATAGCTCAGTGGTTACTTCGAACATCAATTCTCTCCTGAAGAATTCGCTGCTCTCTATCCCTCCCCGGAATCAAACCACGGGCGCTGTCCAGTGTTTTCTCTCCCTCTGGTCTGACCTGCTGTCTTTCATTCTGATAAAGACTCTCAGTACATCAGCCTCAGCTCTGTCGTCAAGATTCCAGGATCTCTTGCTGACCTTTTGTTGAACCACATAAGCCTACAGAGCACCACATCAGCGGCAATACTATTACTGTGACAGGGCACAAATCTCATCCAGTGAATATTATCAGATGACCACCAGAGGGAGACGTTCACCAGGGGGGAGAATCAAGCTGGGGTCTTTAGGTGATGGTGAGGTGTGTGAACTGACTTTTATTAGAGAACTCAAGTGATAATTGACAGGAAGTCAGGGGTCAAAGGTTTCAGTGATCCCCACAGACTCTATCTGCAGTCTGGTTGATCTGGTCTTCCTTCACTTTGCTGTCTGATATCCAAACTGCATTTGCACATTCATTTCCACACATGATTCAAGACCTTTTCTGAATCCTTACAATCCACTCTTCAACTCTGCAGATATATAGACTAATGAACCAAGGAGCATTCTTTCAACATGACTTTGAATTGTATCTTTGACTCCTTATCTGCCAACTGTGTGAACAGGTTTCATATTTCTGTGATTTTATTGAAATAAAAACTATTATTGAAATACAAAACGGCCTTGTTACTGTTGCATTTAATGTCAGCAACCCCAATGTGTCATCAATGTGTGTTAAAGAGGTTTAAATATCTGGGACTCCCCGCTAGTCACTTCTAGATATCCTATGTCCTATAATGACTCAGGAGCTTATTAAAAAACATACAACCAAGTAAAAGACTATATAACAATGAATATTTTACTTGGGGCCTGCATAGGAAATGGCTGGAATATCATGAGCACAGGTCCCTCTCTGTATATGCATCACAGAGTGGACTCTGCAGCAGTCACAGACTCATGTTTATGAAGCCAGTTTCCCACCAAACCTGCTGCACTGGTGTAGCTCAGTGGTTACTTCCATCAACAATTCTACTGAAGGGTTCTGTGATTGCTATCCCTCCCTGGGATCAAAACATGGGCGCTGTCCAGTGTTTTCTCTCCCTCTGATTCCAAACTGTGCCACAATAGCTATCTTTTACAGTAATGTCTTCTTTTAGGATAAAAGCACCGTTGCAGCATTTGAAAGTTTCTTTCTCCACAGCAACGTCCCATCAGGACCTACAGAGCAGACAACAGCAGCCTTGATAAGGTCTGTTTCCTGCTGTTACAGATGCACTGGTATAGCTCAGTGGTTACTTCGCTCCTCAAATCTATTTGATTACGTGGTTCTCTCCCTCCCCGGGGTCAAACCACGGGCGCTGTCCAGTGTTTTCTCTCCCTCTGGTCTGACCTGCTGTCTTTCATTCTGATAAAGACTCTCAGTACATCGGCCTCAGCTCTGTCTTCAAGATTCCAGGATCTCTTGCTGACCTTTTGTGGAACCACATAAGCCTACAGAGCACCACATCAGCAGCAATACTATTACTGTGACAGGGCAGAATCTCATCCAGTTCACCAGGGGGAGAATCAAGCACCACAAAAGCTATATTTTACAGTAATGCATATTAAAGCTCCTTTCTCCACAGTCTCCCATTAGAACCTACAGAGCAGACAACAGCAGCCTTCATAAGGCCTTTCTCCTACTGTTACAATCGCACTGGTATAGCTCAGTGGTTACTTCGAACAACAAATTCTTCCTGAAGAATTCTCTGCTCTCTATCCCTTCCAGGGATCGAACCACGGGCGCTGTCCAGTGTTTTCTCTCCGTCCGACTCCAAACTGCGCCATAAAAGCTAACTTTTACAGTAATGTCTTCAAAGGATAATCTTTTTGCAGGAAATCAAAGTTACTTTCTCAACAGCAGCGTCCTATGACGACCTACAGAGCAGACAACAGCAGCCTTGATAAGGTCTGTTTCCTGCTGTTAAAGACGCACTGGTGTAGCTCAGTGGTTACTTGGCTCCTCAAATCTAGTTGACTACGGTTCTCTCCCCCCCGGGATCAAACCACGGGTGCTGTCCAGTGTTTTCTCTCCCTCTGGTCTGACCTGCTGTCTTTCATTCTGATAAAGACTCTCAGTACATCGGCCTCAGCTCTGTCTTCAAGATTCCAGGATCTCTTGCTTACATTTTGTTGAACCTCATAAGCCTACAGAGCACCACATCAGCAGCAATACTATTACTGTGACAGGGCACAAATCTCATCCAGTGAATATTATCAGATGACCACCAGAGGGAGACGTTCACCAGGGGGAGAATCAAGCTGGGGTCTTTAGGTGATGGTGAGGTGTGTGAACTGGCTTTTATTAGAGAACTCAAGTGTTAATGGAAAGGAAGTCAGGGGTCAAAGGTTTCAGTGATCCCCACAGACTCTATCTGCAGTTTGGTTGATCTGGTCTTCCTTCACTTTGCTGTCTGATATCCAAACTGCATTTGCACATTCATTTCCACACATGATTCAAGACCTTTTCTGAATCCTTACAATCCACTCTTTAACTGCAGATAAACTCAGACATTTTTTTGGGGAAATTTGTGTTTGGTCAATTATTTTTCTGTTGTTACAATGCTAATGGTCATTGTATTTTACATCGTTGGAAAGCCTGTTTATTTACCTTTACAATGATGTCCAACTTGTAAGGATCATGCATTTGTTGGATGAGCAGCACAGCTGATTATGTGGGTAGCGCCCAAGAAAAATTTGCCAAAATGCTCTGCCAATGGTAATCAGTGTATTCTCCTGTTGGTGTTGAATCTTGTTTTGAGTTGTTTGGTGGATTGGATGATTGAACTCTCTATCAGTAACAAGGAACAAACAAGACATATTGGTAATTTTACCCTTTATTCATTTAATACACCGTCAGGAGCCTCAGTAGCGGGTGGACGATCCATGCGCAGCCACAACAGCCTGGCACCTCCTCCTCATGCTGGTACCCAACCTGGTCACACGTTGCTGTGGGATGGCGTTCCATTCCTCAACCAGGATTCGTTGCAGGTCAACCAGCGTGGTTTGGGGAAATGGCTGGAATATCATGAGCACAGGTTCCTCTCTGTATATGCATCACAGAGTGGACTCTGCATGAGTCACAGACTCATTTTTATGAAGCCGGTTTCCCGTCGGTTTTATTGAATTATTAATTCAATAATTGATGAGTCATGTTTATAAAGCCACTCTCCTAACACTTCTCTCGCACTGGTATAGCTCAGTGGTTACTTCGAACAACAATTCTCCTGAAGAATTCCCTGCTCTCTATCCCTCCCTGGGATCGAACCACGGGCGCTGTCCAGTGTTTTCTCCCTCTGGTCTGACCTGCTGTCTTTCATTCTGTTAAAGACTCTCAACACAACAATTACAAATAAGAGACTTCACACCTATTTCCACTTATCAGTGAAGCAGAGTAGCGCTGATAGAACATCAAAAGCTTGTTTTGATTTATTGAATTGTTAATATAATCACTCATTCATTTATTATTTTCTATTTTAATTTCTTTATTTTATTTCTTTATTTAGATATTAATTGTATTCATTGTATTTATTTCAGCATTTAATTGTCTATTTATTTATCCATAAATTTGCCATTTTTTTTATCCTCCATACACATCATCCACACTAGCACGCAGTATTTGTTCTGTAGAATATTCAACATAGACTGGAAGAAAAGTTCCCTTCTCGTTCCCCTTATCCTTTTCTGAATTAAAACATGTGAGTCTTGACAAGTCATGTTTATAAAGCCACTGTCCCGCCCCAGCTGTTGCACTGGTGTAGCTCAGTGGTTACTTCGCTCCTCAAATCTATTTGATTACTTGGTTCTATCCCTCCCCGGGATCAAACCACGGGCGCTGTCCAGTGTTTTCTCTCCCTCTGGTCTGACCTGCTGTCTTTCATTCTGATAAAGACTCTCAGTACGTCGGCCTCAGCTCTGTCTTCAAGACCAGGACCACTGGATCCACATAAGCCTATACTGATTCACTGAATCCACTCTTCAACTCTGCAGATATATAGCCTGATGAACCAAGGAGCATTCTTTCAACATGACTTTGAATTGTATATTTGGCTCCTTATCTGCCAACTGTGTGAACAGGTTTCAAATATCATATATATCATATATCATATCAATATCATATGGGCGCTGTCCAATGTTTTCTCTCCCTCTGATTTCAAACTGCACCACAGTAGCTAACTTTTACAGTAAGATAAGTCTTTATTGATCCCCTTTGAGAAATTCACCACCTACCTAGCAGTCTATAAAGTAGCTTAGTTAAAATTAGCCCCATCTTTACCAGCTGAAACATTGAAGTGATGTAGGCTACACATTAATTCCTAATGCATCAATAATTGTAACTCAATGATATGATAATTCATGATTCTGAAATGAGCCATTCTACATAATGAGCATCATTTTCATCCTCCATATATATTATCCACCACACAGTATTTCTCATTGTAAGACGTTCAAAATTGACTGAAAAGAACCCTTTATCCTCATCTGAAGCAAAACATGTGAGCCTTGATGAGTCATGTTTATAAAGCCACTCTCCTGACACTTCTCTCGCACTGGTATAGCTCAGTGGTTACTTCGAACATCAATTCTATCTGAAGAATTCGCTGCTCTCTATCCCTCCCTGGGATCAAACCACGGGCGCTGTCCAGTGTTTTCTCTCCCTCTGGTCTGACCTGCTGTCTTTCATTCTGATAAAGACTCTCAGTACATCGGCCTCAGCTCTGTCTTCAAGACCTGGACCTCTGGAACCACATAAGCCTACAGAGCACCACATCAGCAGCAATACTATTACTGTGACAGGGCAGAAATCTCATCCAGTGAATATTATCAGATGACCACCAGAGGGAGACGTTCACCAGGGGGAGAATCAAGCTGGGGTCTTTAGGTGATGGTGAGGTGTGTGAACTGGCTTTTATTAGAGAACTCAAGTCTTTACAGTAATGTTTTTTTTTAGGATAAAAGCACTGTTGCAGCATATTAAAGCTCCTTTCTCCACAGCAACGTCCCATCAGGACCTACAGAGCAGACAACAGCAGCCTTGATAATGTCTGTTTCCTGCTGTTACAGATGCACTGGTGTAGCTCAGTGGTTACTTCGCTCCTCAAATCTATTTCAGGAGCAGAAATGGGCAGAAATCTGAACCTTTACTTCTGGTAGTCTATGTTTTTTCGTCCTCCATATCTATTATCCACCACGCAGTATTTCTCTTTGTAAGACATTCAATATAGACTGAAAAGAACCCTTTACCCTAGCCTGAAGCAAAACATGTGAGCCTTGATGAGTCATGTTTATAAAGCCACTCTCCTGACACTTCTCTCGCACTGGTATAGCTCAGTGGTTACTTCGAACAACAATTCTCCTGAAGAATTTCCTGCTCTCTATCCCTCCCCGGGATCGAACCACGGGCACTGTCCAGTGTTTTCTCTCTGTATCTTTTACAGTAATGTCTTCTTTATGACGATGAAAACACCGTTGCAGCATTTGAAAGTTTCTTTCTCCACAGCAACGTCCCATCAGGACCTACAGAGCAGACAACAGCAGCCTTGATAAGGTCTGTTTCCTGCTGTTACAGATGCACTGGTGTAGCTCAGTGGTTACTTCCCTCCTCAAATCTATTTGATTACGTGGTGCTCTCCCTCCCCGGGATCAAACCACGGGCGCTGTCCAGTGTTTTCTCTCCCTCTGGTCTGACCTGCTGTCTTTCATTCTGTTATAGACCCTCATAAACACCACAGTTACACTGAGTAGAACTGTCTCAGTTTGGTAAATAGAAGAGTAAGAACATTATTTAATAAGTGAAGCAGAGTAGCTCTGATGGAACATCAAAGGCCTATTTTGATTTATTGAATTATTAATTGAATCACTCATTCATTTATTACTTTCTTTATTTCTTTATTTATTTTATTCCTGTATTAGATATCTATTTTATTTATTTTGTATTTATTTCAGCATTTATTTGTCTTTTTATTTATCCATCAATTTGTAAGTTTTCATCCTCCATATCCATTATCCACCACGGAATTTTTTTTCTGGCAAACATTCAAAATAGACTTGAAGAACAGTTCCCTTCTCGTTCCCGTTATCCTAGTCTGTAGCAACACATGGGAGTCTTGTTAAGTCATGTTTATAAAGCCACCGTCCAGCTCCAGCTGTCGCACTGGTATAGCTCAGTGGTTACTTCGAACAACAATTCTCCTGAAGAATTTCCTGCTCTCTATCCCTCCCTGGGATCGAACCACGGGCGCTGTCCAGTGTTTTCTCTCCCTCTGATTCCAAACTGCACCACAATAGCTATCTTTTACAGTAATGTCTTCTTTATGACGATAAAAGTACCGTTGCAGCATTTGAAAGTTTCTTTCTCCACAGCAACGTCCCATCAGGACCTACAGAGCAGACAACAGCAGCCTTGATAGTGTCTGTTTCCTGCTGTTACAGATGCACTGGTGTAGCTCAGTGGTTACTTCGCTCCTCACATCTATTTGATTACGTGGTTCTCTCCCCCCCGGGATCAAACCACGGGCGCTGACCAGTGTTTTCTCTCCCTCTGGTCTGACCTGCTGTCTATCATTCTGATAAAGACTCTCAGTACATCGGCCTCAGCTCTGTCTTCAACATTCCAGGATCTCTTGCTGACCTTTTGTGGAACCACATAAGCCTACAGAGCATTACATCAGCAGCAATACTATTACTGTGACAGGGCAGAAATCTCATCCAGTGAATATTATCAGATGACCACCAGAGGGAGACGTTCACCAGGGGGAGAATCAAGCTGGGGTCTTTAGGTGATGGTGAGGTGTGTGAACTGGCTTTTATTAGAGAACTCAAGTGTTAATGGACAGGAAGTCACGGGTCAAAGGTTTCAATGATCCCCACAGACTCTATCTGCAGTCTGGTTGATCTGGTCTTCCTTCACTTTGCTGTCTGATATCCAAACTGCATTTGCACATTAATTTCCACACATGATTCAAGACCTTTTCTGAATCCTTACAATCCACTCTTTAACTCTGCAGATAAACTCAGAAATTGTTTTGGGGAAATTTGTGTTTGGTCAATTATTTCTCTGTTGTTACAATGCTAATGGTCATTGTATTTTACATCGTTGGACAGCCTGTTTATTTACCTTCACAATGATGTTCAGCTTGTAAGGATCATGCATTTGTTGGATGAGCAGCACAGCTGATTATGTGGGTAGCGCCCAAGAAAAATTTGCCAAAATGCTCTGCCAATGGTAATCAGTGTATTCTCCTGTTGGTGTTGAATCTTGTTTTGAGTTGTTTGGTGGATTGGATGATTGAACTCTCTATCAGTAACAAGGAACAAACAAGACATATTGGCAATTTTACCCTTTATTCATCTAATACACCGTCAGGAGCCTCAGTAGTGGGTGGACGACCCATACGCAGCACAATAACCTGGCACCTCCTCCTCATGCTGGTCACCAGCCTGGTCACACGTTGCTGTGGGATGGCAATCCATTCCTCAACCAGGATTCGTTGCAGGTCAACCAGCGTGGTTTGGGGAAATGGCTGGAATATCATGAGCACGGTCCCTCTCTGTATATGCATCACAGAGTGGACTCTGCATGAGTCACAGACTCATGTTTATGAAGCCGGTTTCCCGTCGGTTTTATTGAATTATTAATTCAATAATTGATGAGTCATGTTTATAAAGCCACTCTCCTGACACTTCTCTCGCACTGGTATAGCTCAGTGGTTACTTCGAACAACAATTCTCCTGAAGAATTTCCTGCTCTCTATCCCTCCCCGGGATCGAACCACGGGCGCTGTCCAGTGTTTTCTCTCCCTCTGGTCTGACCTGCTGTCTTTCATTCTGTTATAGACCCTCATAAACACCACAGTTACACTGAGTAGAACTGTCTCAGTTTGGTAAATAGAAGAGTAAGAACATTATTTAATAAGTGAAGCAGAGTAGCTCTGATGGAACATCAAAGGCCTATTTTGATTTATTGAATTATTAATTGAATCACTCATTCATTTATCACTTTCTTTATTTCTTTATTTATTTTATTCCTGTATTAAATATGTATTTTGTATTTATTTCAGCATTTATTTGTCTTTTTATTTATCCATCAATTTGTAAGTTTTTATCCTCCATATCCATTATCCACCACGGAATTTTTTTTCTGGCAAACATTCAAAGTAGACTGGCAGAACAGTTCCCTTCTCGTTCCCGTTATCCTAGTCTGAAGCAACACATGGGAGTCTTATTAAGTCATGTTTATAAAGCCACCGTCCAGCTCCAGCTGTCGCACTGGTATAGCTCAGTGGTTACTTCGAACAACAATTCTCCTGAAGAATTTCCTGCTCTCTCTCCCTCCCTGGGATCGAACCACGGGCGCTGTCCAGTGTTTTCTCTCCCTCTGATTCCAAACTGTGTCACAATAGCTACCTTTTACAGTAATGTCTTCTTTTAGGATAAAAGCACCGTTGCAGCATTTGATAGTTTCTTTCTCCACAGCAACGTCCCATCAGGACCTACAGAGCAGACAACATCAGCCTTGATAAGGTCTGTTTCCTGCTGTTACAGATGCACTGGTGTAGCTCAGTGGTGACTTCGCTCCTCAAATCTATTTGATTACTTGGTTCTATCCCTCCCCGGGATCAAACCACGGGTGCTGTCCAATGTTTTCTCTCCCTCTGGTCTGACCTGCTGTCTTTCATTCTGATAAAGTCTCTCACTACATCGGCCTCAGCTCTGTCTTCAAGACCAGGACCTCTGGAACCACATAAGCCTACAGAGCATCACATCAGCAGCAATACTTATCCTTACAATCCACTCTTCAACTCTGCAGATATATAGACTAATGAACCAAGGAGCATTCTTTCAACATGACTTTGAATTGTATCTTTGGCTCCTTATCTGCCAACTGTGTGAACAGGTTCACATTCCTGTGATTTTATTGAAATAAAAACTATTATTGAAATAAAAACTGCCTTGTTGCTGTTGCATTCAATGTCAAGCCACTCTCCTAACACTTCTCTCGCACTGGTATAGCTCAGTGGTTACTTCGAACAACAATTCTCCTGAAGAATTTCCTGCTCTCTATCCCTCCCCGGGATCGAACCACGGGCGCTGTCCAGTGTTTTCTCTCCCTCTGATTCCAAACTGCACCACAATAACTATCTTTTACAGTAATGTCTTCTTTATGATGATAAAAGCACCGTTGCAGCATATTAAAGTTTCTTTCTCCACAGCAGCGTCCCATCAGGACCTACAGAGCAAACAACAGCAGCCTTGATAAGGTCTGTTTCCTGCTGTTACAGATGCACTGGTGTAGCTCAGTGGTTACTTCGCTCCTCAAATCTATTTGATTACGTGGTTCTTTCCCTCCCGGGATCAAACCACGGGCGCTGTCCAGTGTTTTCTCTCCCTCTGGTCTGACCTGCTGTCTTTCATTCTGATAAAGACTCTCAGTACATCGGCCTCAGCTCTGTCTTCAAGATTCCAGGATCTCTTGCTTACATTTTGTGGAACCACATAAGCCTACAGAGCACCACATCAGCAGCAATACTATTACTGTGACAGGGCAGAAATCTCATCCAGTGAATATTATCAGATGACCACCAGAGGGAGACGTTCACCAGGGGGAGAATCAATCTGGGGTCTTTAGGTGATGGTGAGGTGTGTGAACTGGCTTTTATTAGAG
This sequence comes from Sebastes umbrosus, assembly GCF_015220745.1. Classification (NCBI taxonomy): domain Eukaryota; kingdom Metazoa; phylum Chordata; class Actinopteri; order Perciformes; family Sebastidae; genus Sebastes; species Sebastes umbrosus. The sequence goes on from NC_051275.1 coordinate 7,855,398, forward strand.
AACTCAAGTGTTAATGGACAGGAAGTCAGGGGTCAAAGGTTTCAGTGATCCCCACAGACTCTATCTGCAGTCTGGTTGATCTGGTCTTCTTTCATTTTGCTGTCTGATATCCAAACTGCATTTACACATTCATTTCCACAAATGATTCAAGACCTTTTCTGAATCCTTACAATCCACTCTTTAACTCTGCAGGTAAACTCAGAATTTTTTTTTTGGAAACTTGTGTTTGGTGGATTATTTCTCTGTTGTTACAATGCTAATTGGCATTGTATTTTACATCGTTGGAAAGTCTGTTTATTTACCTTTACAATGATGTCCAACTTGTAAGGATCATGCATTTGTGGGATGTGCAGCACAGCTGATTATGTGGGGAGCGCCCAAGAAAAATTTGCCAAAATGCTCTGCCAATGGTAAACACTGTATTCTCCTGTTGGTATTGACTCTTGTTTTGAGTTGTTTGGTGGATTGGATGATTGAACTCTCTATCAGTAACAAGGAACAAACAAGACATATTGGCAATTTTACCCTTTATTCATTTAATACACCGTCAGGAGCCTCAGTAGTGGGTGGAAGATCCATACGTAGCCACAACAGCCTGGCACCTCCTCCTCATGCTGGTCACCAGCCTGGTCACACGTTGCTGTGGGATGGCAATCCATTGCTCAACCAGGATTCGTTGCAGGTCAACCAGCGTGGTTTGGGGAAATGGCTGGAATGTCATGAGCACAGGTCCCTCTCTGTATATGCATCACAGAGTGGACTCTGCATGAGTCACAGACTCATGTTTATGAAGCCGGTTTCCCGTCGGTTTTATTGAATTATTAATTAAATAATTGATGAGTCATGTTTATAAAGCCACTCTCCTGACACTTCTCTCGCACTGGTATAGCTCAGTGGTTACTTCGAACAACAATTCTCCTGAAGAATTTCCTGCTCTCTATCCCTCCCCGGGATCGAACCACGGGCGCTGTCCAGTGTTTTCTCCCTCTGGTCTGACCTGCTGTCTTTCATTCTGTTAAAGACTCTCAACACAACAATTACAAATAAGAGACTTCACACCTATTTCCACTTATCAGTGAAGCAGAGTAGCGCTGATAGAACATCAAAGGCTTATTTTGATTTATTGAATTGTTAATATAATCACTCATTCATTTATTAATTTCTATTTTAATTTCTTTATTTTATTTTTTATTTAGATGTTAATTGTATTCATTGTATTTATTTCAGCATTTAATTGTGTATTTATTTATCCATAAATTTGCCATTTTTTTATCCTCCATACACATTATCCACACTAGCACGCAGTATTTATTCTGTAGAATATTCAACATAGACTGGAAGAAAAGTTCCCTTCTCGTTCCCCTTATCCTTTTCTGAATTAAAACATGTGAGTCTTGACAAGTCATGTTTATAAAGCCACTGTCCTGCCCCAGCTGTTACACTGGTATAGCTCAGTGGTTACTTCGAACATCAATTCTCACTGAAGAATTCGCTGCTCTCTATCCCTCCCCGGGATCAAACCACGGGCGCTGTCCAGTGTTTTCTCTCCCTCTGATTCCAAACTGCACCACAATAGCTCACTTGTACAGTAATGTTTTCTTTATGATGATAAAAGCACCGTTGCAGCATATTAAAGTTTATATAGACTAATGAACCAAGGAGCATTCTTTCAACATGACTTTGAATTGTGTCTTTGGCTCCTTATCTGCCAACTGTGTGAACAGGTTTCAAATATCATCTATATCATATGTCATATCAATATCATATGGGCGCTGTCCAATGTTTTTTCTCACTCTGTTTCCAAACTGCACCACAAAAGCTATATTTTACAGTAATGCATATTAAAGCTCCTTTCTCCATTGTCTCCCAATAGAACCAACAGAGCAGACAACAGCAGCCTTCATAAGGCCTTTCTCCTACTGTTACAATTGCACTGGTATAGCTCAGTGGTTACTTCGAACAACTATTCTTCCCGAAGAATTCCCTGCTCTCTATCCCTCCCCGGGATCGAACCACGGGCGCTGTCCAGTGTTTTCTCTCCCTCTGATTCCAAACTGCACCACAATAACTATCTTTTACAGTAATGTCTTCTTTATGATGATAAAAGCACCGTTGCAGCATATTAAAGTTTCTTTCTCCACAGCAGCGTCCCATCAGGACCTACAGAGCAGACAACAGCAGCCTTGATAAGGTCTGTTTCCTGCTGTTACAGATGCACTGGTGTAGCTCAGTGGTTACTTCGCTCCTCAAATCTATTTCAGGAGCAGAAATGGGCAGAAATCTGAACCTTTACTTCTGGTAGTCTATGTTTTTTCGTCCTCCATATCTATTATCCACCACGCAGTATTTCTCTTTGTAAGACATTCAATATAGACTGAAAAGAACCCTTTACCCTAGCCTGAAGCAAAACATGTGAGCCTTGATGAGTCATGTTTATAAAGCCACTCTCCTGACACTTCTCTTGCACTGGTATAGCTCAGTGGTTACTTCGAACATCAATTCTATCTGAAGAATTCGCTGCTCTCTATCCCTCCCCGGGATCAAACCACGGGCGCTGTCCAGTGTTTTCTCTCCCTCTGGTCTGACCTGCTGTCTTTCATTCTGATAAAGACTCTCAGTACATTGTCCTCAGCTCTGTCTTCAAGACAAGGACTTCTGGAACCACATAAGCCTACAGAGCATTACATCAGCAGCAATACTATTACTGTGACAGGGCAGAAATCTCATCCAGTGAATATTATCAGATGACCACCAGAGGGAGACGTTCACCAGGGGGAGAATCAATCTGGGGTCTTTAGGTGATGGTGAGGTGTGTGAACTGGCTTTTATTAGAGAACTCAAGTGTTAATGGACAGGAAGTCAGGGGTCAAAGGTTTCAGTGATCCCCACAGACTCTATCTGCAGTCTGGTTGATCTGGTCTTCTTTCATTTTGCTGTCTGATATCCAAACTGCATTTACACATTCATTTCCACAAATGATTCAAGACCTTTTCTGAATCCTTACAATCCACTCTTTAACTCTGCAGGTAAACTCAGAATTTTTTTTTTGGAAATTTGTGTTTGGTCGATTATTTCTCTGTTGTTACAATGCTAATGGTCATTGTATTTTACATCGTTGGAAAGCCTGTTTATTTACCTTCACAATGATGTTCAGCTTGTAAGGATCATGCATTTGTGGGATGAGCAGCACAGCTGATTATGTGGGGAGCGCCCAAGAAAAATTTGCCAAAATGCTCTGCCAATGGTAAACACTGTATTCTCCTGTTGGTATTGACTCTTGTTTTGAGTTGTTTGGTGGATTGGATGATTGAACTCTCTATCAGTAACAAGGAACAAACAAGACATATTGGCAATTTTACCCTTTATTCATTTAATACACCGTCAGGTGCCTCAGTAGCGGTGGAAGATCCATACGCAGCCACAACAGCCTGGCACCTCCTCCTCATGCTGGTCATCAGCCTGGTCACACGTTGCTGTGGGATGGCGTTCCATTCCTCAACCAGGATTCGTTGCAGGTCAACCAGCGTGGTTTGGGGAAATGGCTGGAATATCATGAGCACAGGTCCCTCTCTGTATATGCATCACAGAGTGGACTCTGCATGAGTCACAGATTCATGTTTATGAAGCCGGTTTCCCGTCGGTTTTATTGAATTATTAATTAAATAATTGATGAGTCATGTTTATAAAGCCACTCTCCTGACACTTCTCTCGCACTGGTATAGCTCAGTGGTTACTTCGAACAACAATTCTCCTGAAGAATTTCCTGCTCTCTATCCCTCCCCGGGATCGAACCACGGGCGCTGTCCAGTGTTTTCTCTCTGTATCTTTTACAGTAATGTCTTCTTTATGACGATGAAAACACCGTTGCAGCATTTGAAAGTTTCTTTCTCCACAGCAACGTCCCATCAGGACCTACAGAGCAGACAACAGCAGCCTTGATAAGGTCTGTTTCCTGCTGTTACAGATGCACTGGTGTAGCTCAGTGGTTACTTCCCTCCTCAAATCTATTTGATTACGTGGTTCTCTCCCTCCCCGGGATCAAACCACGGGCGCTGTCCAGTGTTTTCTCTCCCTCTGGTCTGACCTGCTGTCTTTCATTCTGTTATAGACCCTCATAAACACCACAGTTACACTGAGTAGAACTGTCTCAGTTTGGTAAATAGAAGAGTAAGAACATTATTTAATAAGTGAAGCAGAGTAGCTCTGATGGAACATCAACGGCCTATTTTGATTTATTGAATTATTAATTGAATCACTCATTCATTTATTACTTTCTTTATTTCTTTATTTATTTTATTCCTGTATTAAATATGTATTTTGTATTTATTTCAGCATTTATTTGTGTTTTTATTTATCCATCAATTTGTAAGTTTTTATCCTCCATATCCATTATCAACCAAGGAATTTTTTTTTTGGCAAACATTCAAAATAGACTGGAAGAACAGTTCCCTTCTCGTTCGTGTTATCCTAGTCTAAAGCAACACATGGGAGTCTTATTAAGTCATGTATATAAAGCCACTGTCCTAATCCAGCTGTCGCACTGGTATAGCTCAGTGGTTACTTCGAACAACAATTCTCCTGTAGAATTTCCTGCTCTCTATCCCTCCCAGGGATCGAACCACGGGCGCTGTCCAGTGTTTTCTCTCCCTCTGATTCCAAACTGTGTCACAATAGCTATCTTTTACAGTAATGTCTTCTTTTAGGATAAAAGCACCGTTGCAGCATTTGATAGTTTCTTTCTCCACAGCAACGTCCCATCAGGACCTACAGAGCAGACAACGGCAGCCTTGATAAGGTCTGTTTCCTGCTGTTACAGATGCACTGGTGTAGCTCAGTGGTGACTTCGCTCCTCAAATCTATTTGATTACTTGGTTCTCTCCCTCCCCGGGATCAAACCACGGGCGCTGTCCAGTGTTTTCTCTCCCTCTGGTCTGACCTGCTATCTTTCATTCTGATAAAGACTCTCAGTACGTCGGCCTCAGCTCTGTCTTCAAGACCAGGACCACTGGACCCACATAAGCCTATACTGATTCACTGAATCCACTCTTCAACTCTGCAGATATATAGCCTGATGAACCAAGGAGCATTCTTTCAACATGACTTTGAATTGTATATTTGGCTCCTTATCTGCCAACTGTGTGAACAGGTTTCAAATATCATATATATCATATATCATATCAATATCATATGGGCGCTGTCCAATGTTTTCTCTCCCTCTGATTTCAAACTGCACCACAGTAGCTAACTTTTACAGTAAGATAAGTCTTTATTGATCCCCTTTGAGAAATTCACCACCTACCTAGCAGTCTATAAAGTAGCTTAGTTAAAATTAGCCCCATCTTTACCAGCTGAAACATTGAAGTTATGTAGGCTACACATTAATTCCTAATGCATCAATAATTGTAACTCAATGATATGATAATTCATGATTCTGAAATGAGCCATTCTACATAATGAGCATCATTTTCATCCTCCATATATATTATCCACCACACAGTATTTCTCATTGTAAGACATTCAAAATTGACTGAAAAGAACCCTTTATCCTCATCTGAAGCAAAACATGTGAGCCTTGATGAGTCATGTTTATAAAGCCACTCTCCTGACACTTCTCTCGCACTGGTATAGCTCAGTGGTTACTTCGAACAACAATTCTCCTGAAGAATTCCCTGCTCTCTATCCCTCCCCGGGATCGAACCACGGGCACTGTCCAGTGTTTTCTTTCTGTATCTTTTACAGTAATGTCTTCTTTATGATGATAAAAGCACCGTTGCAGCATATTAAAGTTTCTTTCTCCACAGCAACGTCCCATCAGGACCTACAGAGCAGACAACGGCAGCCTTGATAAGGTCTGTTTCCTGCTGTTACAGATGCACTGGTGTAGCTCAGTGGTTACTTCCCTCCTCAAATCTATTTGATTACATGGTTCTCTCCCTCCCCGGGATCAAACCACGGGTGCTGTCCAGTGTTTTCTCTCCCTCTGGTCTGACCTGCTGTCTTTCATTCTGATAAAGTCTCTCACTACATCGGCCTCAGCTGTGTCTTCAAGACCAGGACCTCTGGAACCACATAAGCCTACAGAGCATCACATCAGCAGCAATACTTATCCTTACAATCCACTCTTCAACTCTGCAGATAAATGGACTAATGAACCAAGGAGCATTCTTTCAACATGACTTTGAATTGTATCTTTGGCTCCTTATCTGCCAACTGTGTGAACAGGTTCACATTCCTGTGATTTTATTGAAATAAAAACTATTATTGAAATAAAAACTGCCTTGTTGCTGTTGCATTCAATGTCAAGCCACTCTCCCAACACTTCTCTCGCATTGGTATAGCTCAGTGGTTACTTCGAACAACAATTCTCCTGAAGAATTTCCTGCTCTCTATCCCTCCCCGGGATCGAACCGCGGGCGCTGTCCAGTGTTTTCTCCCTCTGGTCTGACCTGCTGTCTTTCATTCTGTTAAAGACTCTCAACACAACAATTACAAATAAGAGACTTCACACCTATTTCCACTTATCAGTGAAGCAGAGTAGCGCTGATAGAACATCAAAAGCTTGTTTTGATTTATTGAATTGTTAATATAATCACTCATTCATTTATTATTTTCTATTTTAATTTCTTTATTTAGATATTAATTGTATTCATTGTATTTATTTCAGCATTTAATTGTGTATTTATTTATCCATAAATTTGCCATTTGTTTTATCCTCCATACACATTATCCACACTAGCACGCAGTATTTATTCTGTAGAATATTCAACATAGACTGGAAGAAAAGTTCCCTTCTCGTTCCCCTTATCCATTTCTGAATTAAAACATGTGGATCTTGACAAGTCATGTTTATAAAGCCACTGTCCTGCTCCAGCTGTTGCACTGGTATAGCTCAGTGGTTACTTCGAACATCAATTCTCACTGAAGAATTCGCTGCTCTCTATCCCTCCCCGGGATCAAACCACGGGCGCTGTCCAGTGTTTTCTCTCCGTCCGACTCCAAACTGCGCCACAATAACTATATTTTACAGTAATGTCTTCAAAGGATAAAAGCGCTTTTGCAGGAAATCAAAGTTTCTTTCTCCACAGCAGCGTCCTATGACGACCTACAGAGCAGACAACAGCAACCTTGATAAGGTCTGTTTCCTTCTGTCACAGTTGCACTGGTATAGCTCAGTGGTTACTTCGAACAACAATTCTCCTGAAGAATTCCCTGCTCTCTCTCCCTCCCCGGGATCGAACCGCGGGCGCTGTCCAGTGTTTTCTCTCCCTCTGGTCTGACCTGCAGTCTTTCATTTCTGATAAAGACTCTCATAAACACCACAGTTACAGTTCAGTTTGGTAAATAAATGAGTAAACACTTATTTCCACTAATCGCTGCAGCAGAATAGCTCTGATAGTTATTAAATGCTTATGTGTATTTTGTTGTCAATTACATTGCATTCCCTCTGCGGTTGTATTTAGATCATATTATACCGCATATACCAGATGTTACAGTGAATATTCTGAAGAATGCATCCAGCTTATAAACCCTCTATCATGGCCTCAACAGTGAACCCTCTTGGCCATCATGTCTCCTACTTTAATTTTTTTGCTTAGTCAAGCTCACAAGATTTAGGATTTCCGGTTCGAAATACAATTGTATCAAAATAATGTATTTCGATATTTTTAGATCATTAAATACAGTAAGTTGTGCAATATATTTAAGAAACAGCGTTTCATGATCAAATATATCGTCTGTGCAACGTGCCATTAACATAGGCCATTAAACAGGCCATTAAACAGGCCAACTCATAGGCCGTTAAACAGGCCAACTGATGATAATGAACAAGGCTATTATTTGACAATAATGTTTTCTTGTCTGGCTATTATTAATAATATGAGCATACTTTTGTTAATTTTTCATGACCTAATGTTGAATTTCTGTGGATTTATCCCTCCTGTTGTCTTCGGGTCAAATTGACCCGAAGACAACAGGAGGGTTAACATATTTATAATGAAATATGCATCAGTATGCAGTATGCAGTGCAGGCGATAAACTAGTGAAAGGTGGCATTTTACAGTCAGATCCACCAAAAACATTAATGGGATATAAAAAAAAAACTAAGTTATATTGTAACATTGCAACTCAGAGGGTATTTTATGGAGGACGGAGCCTGCCAAAATCTACACTAAATAAATAACTGCCTCGACAAATAAATAAATATCATCATATGTAGCAAAAATAATTAAAAAAAAATATGTAGTCTCATTTATTTACTCTTCTAATTTATTTCCCTTTTATTTATTCATGTATTTTTTTTATTAACTTTCAAATTGATTTATTTTTGCATTGATTGATTTATTCATTCATTTTTTATTGATTTATTTTTGCATTTAATTTGTATCCATTTTATATTCATTTATAAATGTATGCATTTGTTCATGTATTCATTAATTTATTTACTCTTTGGTTTAATTACCCTTTGTATTTATTCATGTGTTTATTTGTTATGAACTTTTTGCATGTATTTATTTTTTTATTTTTTTATGCATGCATGATTTTCCCTTTGCGGTTCACCCCTTATTTATTTCCCCAAACTTATTTATTTCTGTATTCTTTTGTTTATACATTTCTTTACACATTTCTTTATGTTGTCGCTGCGCAGCGTTTTTCGAGTTCACCTTCAGACGGTTGGACTGGAGTCGATAAGCAGAATAGACACTAGCTAGCATTTATTCATGCACCCTGACCCCATGATGACACACGTTGAGTGTCAGCCCCCTCATTTACATAATGAGGCAGAAATGCATAAAGAAATGTATAAAGAAATGTGTAAAGAAATGTATAAACAAAAGAATCCAGAAATAAATAAGTTTAGGGAAATATATAAGGGGTGAAATGCAAAGGGAAAATCGTGTATAAATAAATAAATACATGCAAAAAATTAATAAAAAATAAACACATGAATAAATACAAAGGGGAATTAAACCAAAGAGTAAATAAATAAATGTATACATGAAAAAATGCATACATTTATAAATTAATAAAAAAATAATAAATAAATGCAAAAATAAATCAATTCGAAAGTTAATGAAAAAATACACAAATAAATAAAAGGGAAATAAAATAGAAGAGTAAATAAATGAGACTACATATTTTTTTATAATTATTTTTGCTACATTTGATGATATTTATGTAATTGTCGAGGCAGTTATTTATTTAGTGTAGATTTTGGCAGGTTCCATCCTCCATACAATAGGTGATACCCTCTGAGTTGCAATGTTACAATATAACTTTGTTTTTTTGATATCCCATTAATGTTTTTGGTGGATCTGACTGTAAAATGCCACCTTTCACTATAGCTTGTGGCTTGCACTGCCATACTATGATGCATATTTCATTATGAATATGTTAAGTAAATGGCACGTTGCACAGAAATAAATAAATAAGGGAATTTATACTATGATTAATAAATAAAGAAGCAACTGAAAACAGAAATATCAATTTATGTCGCATAATAAAATTCACCCCACACTGTTTAGGCCGTCAACTTTTGAACAGAGTATTCCTCAACGCCCCATCTCCACCGACATGTGGCAGTATATCTCTCACAGACCGTGGATCAGATATTCCTATTATTTTCCTTTATATAGAAATGTACATTCAAGAGTTATCATCTGATCTGGAGTCGGGTGAATGTATTTCCTGTCGCGCATGCGTACAGTCGACACCGACGCTGGTGTGTTGACAAATACCGGGGGAGGGACCACTGCGGCGTAAGTAGATCTTTGTTCACACTGGAACATATTCAACATTATTTAGCACTGTGTGGACATTTTAGCCTTTTAAATATCGTTTTATTTTGCATGTATTTGCTACTGCGGACACTGCACCCACAAAGTGAGCGAAGAGGAAAGTGCTTTGTTAAACATCTGTAAGAACCTCTGGGGCCGAGTGGTAATATAGCAGAAATCTAGAATCCGTGTCGAGCTGGCTACAATGTAGCATATGACTTCCGGTATGAATCCTCCAAAGTAAAATGCATGTATACCTACATATTAATATTTGCCCACGTCGAAGAACACAAAAGCTTAAGTGAGATGCACTCGAGAAAACCTTCCACTCAGCAGTAAGTCCTGAAGAGAGTATTTGGAGAGCCAAGGACAATATCGTTCTGTTATTTTTTATTTTTGTATATCTTTTTTTATTTGAGAACAAAGAACATGAGGTCATCATGGGTGTTACAATGTCAGATCACAGTACATTTTTGTAAATACATCTTAATATACAATGTCACACTTAATTCAACGGTGTAAATACACAATCCATTTTTCCCAGTACTCAATACTTTTTTCCAATTTAAGCCTTAAAATAAATGTGAGTCTTTCCATACAATGTATTTCATTGACAATACCCAGCCATTGGTGTAATGTTGGAGGATCAGTCTGCAACCACTTTCGAGTTATGTCTTTCTTACTACTTGCCAAGAGAATCTTTATTAAAAAATTCTGGTATTTTTCCCAAGTATAGTGTAATGAATGATTACTTGAACTTTATTCCCATTATTTTATGGATCTCAGTTGCCACCTCTTGCCAATATGGTTGTATTTTAGGGCATACCCAAAAAATATGGAAATGATCAGCCATTGAGGTTCCACATTGTCTCCAACAGAAGCCCCGGCTCTGCGTGCCTGTTTGCAGTGCTGTTAATTTAGAAGTGATGAAGAATCGCACTACGTCCTTCCATCCAAACTCCCTCCAGGATCTGGTGTTCGTAGTAGTTGCCCGAGTCTCACATATCTCTGTCCAGTCCTCCTCTGTTATTTGTGAATCTGACTCTTTCTCCCATTTTTGTTTAATGTAGTTTGTAGAGTGCTTCTTAGAGTCTTGTATACTTCCATATAGTTTTGAAACCAACTTTTTATTTCTCTCTTTTGTATATGCATCAGAGAATGTTAATTGAAAAAAAAGTTGAGCAGGGGGCGGTTGGGAAGGGCTGAAGAGTCAAGAGTGAGAAGCTGAATGAGGGAGGAAGGGAGGAGACAGGAGCAAAGAGCAGAACAAGAGAAGGGAGAGGAATCAGGAGCGAGGTTCTACCTTTTTGCATTGCATTGAACAGTGTTAGAATATGTTAAAATATGTGAACAGGTCAGTTTAGCAGCATTAAGAATAAATGTGATTTTATAGTTTTCACACAATTTATAATTTTATTCATTGTTTTGGAAATCGCGTAGTTCTTCAGTTGAAAACTTGAAAACGCATGCTGTCCAACAAAGTGGACATCTGAAAAACTCTTTGAAAAATGTGTGTTTAGAAAAAAAATGAAAGTCAATATATTTTTTTTTTCATGTCTAAAGATGAACAAAAAACACTTGGTATAAAAATAATCCTGACTGAGGTTATCATAATTCATGACACAAAAGCTTAAATCCAGATCGCAATTTAGGAATTATAGTAATTAAATGAAAACTTTGATAATACAACGTTTCATCGCACAAAAGCACGTTTGTTTGGTGACTCTAATTGTATGCTTTTATTTTGAAGGCGAAGTCGTCCAGCTTCCGGTATATCACCCATGGTAACGTTCAGACCTGACTCAGCTCGCACAGCCTCTAACGGCTAGCTTCCAACAATCCTACAATCCTAGTCTAAACACCGCTCAGCCTCACGCTTTAGGGTCATATTTAAAGTCATATCGCTAGTTCATATTGTGGAGTTTCAGGCAAAGTTTCTTCCGTGTTTTTTTGTCAAACTTATGAACTTGTTTCTCAGTCTGGCTGTGGGCGCGAGTGAAGGCGGTCTCCTTGTCCAAGAAGACTGTCTGCAGACATGAAGAGGTGAGTGCTAATAACAACACAACACGATGACAGACGAGGCTGCCAGTCCACTGACTAGATACTAGTTCACTACTCTAACCACAACACCACTCCTCTCTTGTGTCTCCATGTCTGCAGCCAACAGAAGAGCCCTGAACCAGATGAGAGTGTTACCATCAACGAGGAAGGTAACAAAATAAAACCCAAAACTATTATAATAATTATTATTGCTTATGTAAATTAATAAATAAATGAATGCAAAAAATAAATCAATTTGAAAGTTAATTAAAAAAGTATAAGAATAAATAAAAGGGAAAATAAAATAGAAGAGTAAATAGATGAGACTACATATTTTTTTTTATAATTATTTTGGCTACATTTGATGACATTTGATGATATTTGATGATATTGATGATAACCGCAAAGGGAAAATTGTGCATAAATAAATAAATACATGCAAAAAATTAATAACAAATAAACACATGAATATATACAAAGAGAAATTAAACCAAAGAGTAAATAAATGAATGCATGAAAAATGCATACATTTATAAATGAATATAAAATGAATAAAAATTAAATGCAAAAATAAATCAATAAAAAAATGAATGAATAAATACATAAATGAAAAAATAAATCAATTTGAAAGTATTCAAAAAATACATGAATAAATAAAAGGGGAAATAAAATAGAAGAATAAATAGATGAGACTACATTTTTTTTTAATAATTATTTTGGCTACATTTGATATTTATTTATTTGTCGAGGAAGTTATTTATTTAGTGTAGATTTTGGCAGGTTCCATCCTCCATACAATACCGTCTGAGTTGCAATGTTACAATATAACTTTGTTTTTTTGATATCCCATTAATGTTTTTGGTGGATTATTATTATTGCTTATGTAATCAATGTCACTGTGTTGTGAAAAAGTATTTTTAAAGTTATACTTGACATACTTGACAAATCTCCCTTTAAGGTACATTTGGAAGAGGTCAGAAATATGTGATTGATTTACGATTTATCACGATCATGATTCAATTATTTTAATCGATTGACAGCCCTACCAAAAATACATTACAGGCTTTCTACTGTGCAAGTGCATATCTTTCTTGTCTGTGACTCCACATTTCTTGATAGTTGTGCTAGTATGCCAGTCATACTACCCCCTGGTCTCAGTATTCATGACCCACTTCACTTAATGGAGACCTAAAAGTAGAAGTTTAGATTTAGATCCTGTATCTGTATGCTCTACAGTTGTGTAAATATGTCACCTCAGTGATAACAAAATATTGAGCACTCAGTGTAATGTGTTGTGTCCCAGTATTTAAAGTTATTAAATATGTACCGAGGGAATGTTATGATGTTTGTATGTTCTTTCATATGTTAAACCCCCCTCGTTTCAGGCACTGCCTTTGAATGTTGTAAAATCATTAATTGGTGGAGGTTCAGGCTTTTAAGGTTGCCTATGTTTCTGAAGCTCTTAGCCCAATCCAGTGGAGCCATTTAAAGCCACCACCCAGCCAACATGGTTATGTGGGCCCCACATGGGTTATGCTGGGGGTACCCTCTTTTCAGCTCCTAACAATTTGATTTTTAAGGAGTCCTAAAGCTTTCCATGAGCAATTTTTTTGACAACTATTAAAGTTGACTAACATTTTATGTGGCTTTGTGCTCCTTCAGGGTCCGTGGCCACGGCAGAGGACCCGGCAGCTATTGCCACCATTCAGTCTGCTGCCACCTACACTGACCAACCCATCAAATATCTCTTCAAGACAGAAGGAGCCGGGGGGCAGGTAGGAAGAGATATTCACTAAAACATGTGGTCATTCCAGATAACCTTGTGAGGTGTTCTTCAAATCTGGAGAGACGTAATTTGACTATTATTTCCAGCAAGAGACACTTGAGCTGACACCGTGATATAATACACATAACCACAAACACACTCATGCAAGTCTACAGGGGAAAACTGTAATACAGGAGGGAAAATCTTTCTGGACATACTATACATCAGACTGGCACAAAGGGGACTTTCCTTTTGGGGGGATAGAAAACCGAAGATCCCATAGACTTCAGTGCAATTTGATGTGTGTGGATTGTAATTTTGACAAGTTTGTATGCATTCATCTCTTGTTATATAAACGGTTCTTTTATACACATGTCTAATAATTATTTTGTGATCTTGCCTGAACCTGAGCGTTCACGATACCTTAATAATTTAAAGTTGATCCTCGTCATGTCCCTTCAGTCTTCCCCCGTCCAACACCATGGCCGGATATTGCTTATCCAGACATCTATACCTATTTGATTGAATCCCTTTAGGCTAAGTGTTGTCTGTAAATAACCAACATGTTACTAGCCAACTGTTTGATCTATAGGCTGAGATTTAGTTGGAGACGACAGTGTGATGCTGCTATAACGTTAATGTATGACTGTATTATTCAAGTTCACGTTAGCTAGCCATGCTAGTCACTGTCACCAGCATCACTTAGCCATTTACCAGAACTGACAGTGATAGGCTTTCTACTGTGCAAGTGCATATCTTTCTTGTCTGTGACTCCACATTTCTTGATAATTGTGCTAGTATGCCAGTCATACTCCCCCCTATTCTCAGTATTCATGACCCACTTCACTTAATGGAGACCTAAAAGTAGAAGTTTAGATTTAGATCCTGTATCTGTGCGCTCTACAGTTGTGTAAATATGTCACCTCAGTGATAATGAAATATTGAGCACTCAGTGTAATGTGTTGTGTCCCAGGTGACCTACAGAGTGATCCAGGTGTCAGATGGCCAGTTGGAGGGTCAGACAGATGGAGCTGCAGCGGTCAGCCTGGTCACCGGTTTCCCCGCAACAACTCAGACTGTCACACAGGTGAGAACGACACTGACCAACTGGATGAGCATGGATTTCTGATCTCTATGAAAGACAAAACTACTAACTTTATACAGTCACCTTTCACACCTGGCGTATTCGATACGAAAATCGGGTTGAGATCAGACACAGGTTGGCAAAATGCACGGATCTGCTGAACTCTGAGGCTATTTATCATTAGCAAAGAGCAGCGTATAAAACATTCAGGTAGGAGGAGTTTCGTCTCTTTAGCTGGCGCTGACCATCTGGGTTGAATACATACATTTAAAAATAAATATAAAATATGCGAAAGTAAATAAATACATTAATATATATATATATATATATATATATAAAAATTAATTAATGAATTAATAATTTCCAATAAAAGGGAAAATTAAACAGAAGTTTAAATAAATAAGGGAATTTATACAAAGATAAATAAATAAAGAATAAAATTAAAACAGAAATATCAATTTATGTCACATTTTATCAATTAATTAATGGCTACATTTACTTTTAATATTTTTTTTTGCTACATTTAATGATATATTTATTTATCGAATCATTTATTTATTTTTGATTATGGCAGGTTCCGTCCTCCATACTATTTTAGTATAGTTTTAAGGTAACCAATTTTAATTGACCAACTGTTAAATCTATACAGCACTGCTAACAATATCTATCCCCACCGAAAATGTGGCAGTATCTATAACAGACCGTGGATCAGATATACGTATCGCTTTGTAAATTAAAATTTACATTCGAGAGTTATCAACGGATCTGGAATCAGTTTCTCCTCTTCAGCTGGCGATCATATCCAGTGTCGCTAATCAACGTTAATTCCGTGAGTAACTTGATGACAGGCCAAAATGAAACTTGTCTAGTTAAAGTGCTCTCTGCAGCCGGTGTCTCTACTCGGCCAAAGATTGTTAATGAGGGACGTAACTCCACTCTGTAACACCGCTGTACAACCGCAAGTGGACTGAATGTTTTTGTGGTTATCACAACTCCAGAGTGATACATCTTCTGGAGTCACATTCCCCCAGGTAAATTTTCATTCATATCAATCATTTTAAATTTAGAAACTTAATATTTTTGCACCAAGACATCCAGTATTTGGATCAACTAGCTTATGAAAAATAAGCAGCCCACAGCTGTTATTTTAATGTGTCAGATACATATTTAATCAACACTTAAGTAAATACGAGTATCCGATCGGACTCTGTGTCGGCAGATACCCAATATTAAAAGAATCTGATCCGGGTCTGAGCCAAAACACTTGGTTGGGACATCCCTACCATTTTGTTCCTTGATGGCTTAGGATGTCTAGGCAAATCTAACCTATGACCCCGTTCAGACCTGGCATTAACATCCGATCAAAAGTGGACAGCTCCGAGTATGTCTGTTCACACCTGGCATTAGAATGCGTCTCCACATACGTCTTGAGTGACCACTTGTGATCGGATCTACTTCCCCGCTCTATATGCTAATGAACACGTAAACACATTGCTAATACAGCAAACGTCGCAGTGTAATATTACATGAATATCAGTTGTAAAATCATACTTATTCGTGAATTTGGGTATGTTTTATTAACATAAAAATGTAAGGTTATTGTCTACCGGCGGTCCCCGCGGGGTCCCAGGCGGCGTACAGAGCTTCAGAGCTGGGGATGAGAGCGAGCGAGCGAGTGGGTGGGTGTCGGCTCTGTGCAGGGCACCGGAACAAAAACACAGACGCATCACATTCACAGTATGATAATAATACACTTTCCGTGCCTAGTCTGATTTTAATATGTTATTATAGCCTATAAAGCAAATACAGTTGTACCAACAGAATACAGTAGAGCACAGAAGCTGTTTCCATGCTGCGAGGCAGACAAGCACTCACGATTACATTTCTGATCAATTTGACACATTATAGGAACACGGTTATAGAAAGTTAAAGTTCCGTCTCCTCTCTCGTAAAATTCCAGAGAGCCTCCGGCTGCGACCACTTCACTGCTTCTCAGAGCAGCTGTCAAAAAAAATAACTTGGAAAAACTAACTTCCTTGCCATAGAGGCAGATGAGGTGACAGGTTGAACAGGTTCAGTACACCCCATCATCACTGATATTCAGCACTGTGAATGTCATCAAATATTCACATAGGGCTTAGGAGAGTTGGAGGGTGGAACTTTCCGTTTCAGTAAGCCGTGACCTTGATTGACTGCTATTGCTGGCCACTAGGCGTGACAAGTCAGTGATTAACTGATCTCCACCTCTGATCAGGAACAAGGCTTAATCATGTGGCTGATGTTTTCTATTTCTCAATGTTGACGTAATCATTTACCTAAATTTTGTCTTGCAACTTGCCCCCTCACTTTATATGTGACTGTTTTTGTCACAGCACACTTTATGGTTTCTAATTATGTTTGGTGTATGTACTATGTTGACATTGTTTTCTTTGTTTCTTTCATGCTCAGTTTTTGTATATTTGGCTTAATGACCTATGCTGGGGCCAGACACTTTTTCATTCACATATGTTGAGGTCAGAGGTCAAGGGACCCCATTGAAAATGGCTATGCCAGTTTTTCCTCACCATAATTTTGCGTAACTTTGGAGCGTTATTTAGCCCCCTTTACGACAAGCTAGCGTGACACGGTTGGTACCAATGGATTCCTTAGGTTTTCTAGTTTCATATGACGCCAGTATCTTCATTCTAGCTTTAAAACTGCTAGTCCGAGTCTGTTTCAACCTCTGAAAGACAGAATAGTGGCCTGATTTTTATGAAGTTTAGGTCCGGGTTTCGGAACCAGACCGCGGTCCGCCTATTAATGACCTCTGGTGTATGCCTTCAACCATCTTTTGCATTTAAAAATTCCTGCCCCTTTGGGGCCAGCTGGGGCTCAAAGATAGAGCGGGTCGTCCACCAGTCGGAAGGTCGGCAGTTCGGCCCTTGAGCAATATACCAAAAACCAAATTGCTCCCGAAGGTTGAGCCATCGGTGTGTGTAAGGGAATATTTAGATTAGATCCTGATGGGCAGGTTGGCTCCTTGCATGGCAGCCTCTGCCATCAGTGTATGAATGGGTGTGTGAATGGATGAATGCTGACATGTAGTGTAAAGCGCTTTGAGTGCTCGGAAGACAAGAAAGTTGCTATATAAATGAAAGTCCATATACCATTTGATCTCTCATTTCTTTTGTACCAGTTGAACAGTGCAACACAAGACTAACAGTGGCGTTAATGAGTGAATGTCTCTTTAATGCCAGGCTGTGTTCTCCCAGCCTGAGGGGTTGGAGGGAGACGGCAGCGCTGAGACGCAGTACACCTACTACCCTGCCACCATCGCAGACGCTACCACTGGCACCATGGTGACCACAGTGCAGGCCTCTGACACACTGCTGGGCCAGACCACACCCACAGGTAATTACTGCCTGGCACATAGCGAGGACAAAGTGTGCGTATCCTATGAATGTTATCTTTTTACTCAAAATATACACTACAGTGCATTTTCAGATAATAATTATTACAATTAAATGAATGTAATGCAACTTTTTAAACCATTAACCTCTTACTATTCTTTGGTTTTAGCGTAATTTCATTGCGTTTTTTAGTCCTCTTCTTGACAAGCTCATTTTTAAAGTAATTTTGGAGGAGAAATATGAGTCTTTTATTTAATTATTTACTTAAGGCTTTGCTGTTCATGAATTCTTTAAGATGTTCATTATAAGATGCTATATGTCTACTTATACTTATTCTCTGCAGCTGACAGTAAGCTTTTGTTTTACAGGGCAGCTTTATGTGATGATGTCACCCCAGGAAGTTTTGACGGGTTCAAATCAAAGGACAATCGCACCTCGCACTCAGCCATACATAGCGTAATTACATCCTAATTTAACAGAAATACAGCACTGTTGCATTAATGCACAGCTTAATGTAGAAAACTTTCTACATCCAGCAAGTCATGCCAACTTAATATCTTTGTTACGATCTTTTTTTCTAGAAAGCAAGAAGCTCCTCGGGGTTCCAGAGATGATAAACGGCGAGCCCAGCACAATGAAGGTTAGTGCTCACGTCCAGTGTGACAAGTTGAGGATATAACTGTATTTTACTAATAATATCTGAGCAGGTATGAATGATAGAGTAAAGCCAAATTTTAAATGTTCCAACAGTTGAGCGCCGGCGCAGAGACAAGATCAACAACTGGATTGTGCAGCTGTCAAAGGCCATCCCAGACTGTAACATCGACTATACCAAGACAGGACAGGTGAGTTCAGCTCAGACTCACACTCCATTCTGGGTTTCATGTCCTATTCACAATCATTTGTATTCTCAAAAGGACAAACTCCACATTGTTGCATTAAAACAGGCAATTTCTGTATATTTTTAAGTCGTGTTGTGTTTTGTTCCAGAGTAAAGGAGGAATCTTGTCCAAAGCCTGCGAGTACATCAAGGAACTCCGACAGAGCAACCTGAAGCTGGGGGACGATATCAGCACTCTGGATCGTCTCAGGATTGACAACCAGCTACTTAGACAGGAGGTATGTCTGCATGTGATTTGGGGCTAAAGCTGTCAAGTACCATTACTTCCGTTAAAGTCTGTCAAATAGCCTTTAACGCTACTTATAGACTAATCCGCCTGCTGATGTATGTGTTCTGCTCTCTGGCCCCGAGTTGAACACATGTACTTGGACAATGGAAATGTGGATGTTTGGTTTAATCACAGTCAGCAGTCACCCCCTATGACGGTCAGCTATCAAAAAAGTGGCCTAACCAGTTAGTTGAGTAATTGTTGCAGCTGTAAATGATTTTATGGAGCAGCCGTCTCTTACAACCTTTATTTTTTAGATGAGAAACTTAATTTCGATGGCATTCGTTGTATATATTTTCAACATTCTAACAACTTCTATAGCACATCCTAGACATATTTCTTGGCCAAATCAGTTATAAAGTGTTATTGCGCTGGTTTACCAGCAAGATGCCACTGTAGTAATGGTGATTTGTTTAACTGTCAACCCAAATTTGTCTATTTAAAGCCAGAATATTACTTAGAAAGCATGTAGCTGAGAGCTACATTCTAATAAAACAAACAATTATCATCCCAATGTAGCAATCTAAACTTTCTATTTCAACATATTAGTCATGCTTATTGCATTCCTGATAGAAAGTCACAAGTCAGCTGATGAGGCATTATTCACTACATCACTACCCTATCATCTGTGTTGCTGTTGCTCAGGTGGAAGATTGGAAGTCCAAGAATCAGATCCTGAGGAACCTGCTGCGACAGCATGGCATTGTGGGATCATCCAGCACAGACCCCCAGTGAGAAGCCTGATGCCAACGGGTATTTGAACGGGCCAAAAGAGTACTTGAAATGCTTTGAGATACTTTATTTGTGATCGAGAGTGCATGAAATAGGGGGAAATAATTGAATATTGTCATTAATATTCAAATCCAGCTTCTTTGCCTAATGACACCTTTGAATATTATCTTTGAAGCTTTTTACAAAATGGAAATCCTTTGCCTGGTGAATCCAACCCAATCATAATAACACGGTGTATTTGAGAAGAGAGTGTGGAAAAAAAAACTTTAGTTACATAAGTCATCCATTTAATGAGTTTAACAAAGCCCTCATTGAATGCCTCCCTCCACAAACATTATGATTGTTCATTAACCTCCAGTACAGTAAGCTCTTAAACAAGACCAACTACTCATGTCAGTTTCTTTCTCTTAACCTCTGCAGTACTGTGCTTCTTTATCAAATGCACTCATGTTAATGTCTCAGAAAAAAAACAAAAAAAACATTGTATTCATGCTTTTTCATCTGATCAATATCACTTTGACCAGTTGATACCAAGTTTTGTCATCCAGTTCAGCTCTTTCGCTTTGTATTTTTGTATGTTTCATGAAACCTCACTGGGGTCAATAATTGCATTGCAACAATGTAACTAACTAAATAAACAGGGGTTGGTAAGCATTGCATTGTAGGTAGGCTCTCTTTGTCTTTATAATAAAAAAACCCACAAATAATATACTGTATGTCATAATCCACTTTCAGTTGTGTTTATTAAAGTTGGTAAATTGGTTAAAAGATGAATGTTTTTTTCTTAGTTATGAGCAGGGAATGAAATTGGAATTGAATTTGTGAAAATTTCAGGTCACCTGCCACCACGGCCCGACCTCTGGTTTTCCTAATATTAAGAAATATTATTTTTACAAAGCAATTCTAAAGCCTAAATTAAATATATGGTAACACTTCATTTTACAGCTCCGCAAATGTCATGGTAATTAGGTGATAATTAGCAAGTAACCTAATTGAAATTTCTTTGGAATTACTGTGTTACCTATAAATTTATTGAAAATCACTTTACTCTAAACATTTATTTAATAATTATATTTCGCTATTTCCCGATAGCTGGTAATTTATTTAATACATTTCCAGGAAAAGAATACAAAGTTAATTGATATGCTTTATTTCCATGTCTGCTGGTAAATAGATGATAATTAGCAAATAACTTCTTTGAAATTTCTTTAAAAAACTCCCCTAATCATTACATTAGCTACCAGGTTACATTTGTGTAGACAATAAGTCACACAATGGTGATATTTGTGCTGATCAGAAGTGTCTTCTATTAGTTTTGGTTTTGGAGGTAAATATTGGGGTAATTTGGCAGTAATTCCAAAGAAATTTCAAACAGGTAACTTGCTAATTATCACCTAATTACCATGAAATTTGCAGACCTGTAAAATGAAGTGTTACCAAATATAGTCATGCATTAAGGTTACATGATATATTCCATAATTCTACGGTCTGGTACCACTGACTCAATGTTTACAATGTTAAAGCGTTCTACCTAGATATCAGAAGTGGCAGACAAAGAAAATGAGTGGCCGGTAGAAATGTTCAGTGACCTGCCACAGTGGCAGGTGAGGAAAAAGGTTAATTTCAGACCCTGGTTATGAGTATGGATTGTGTATACTCTGTCTTCTTGTCTGTAGCATGAAGATGAACTACTTTTATTTTGAAGGGTCTTTGCGGAAGTTCATTACTTCATTGACGCTGGAAGAAGCTGTCGCTGAGACCGAAGATATTTCTCAACCCTCTGCTCTGCTCTGCTCTGTTGTTATTTATTCAAAGGAAGGAACACATAAGGACAAAGTGAAGTGTCAGCAATGATCTGTATACTGCTGGTAGCCGGCCACGGCACCGTGTTAGAGGCACAGATTAAGGTGAGTAACGTTAGCGTGAATGTTGCAGCAGAAAGGAGATGACTTGAAGCGGTGCAAAGTTCGCGTCTGGTCTGTAGCGGTGAGCTGCTCCTCACAGTACTAACGCTACTACCAGACTACCTTACAGAGTCAGGCACTGCAACGCTGGGCTGCTTGTTGGCTAGCGTTTATATCTGTTAGACCACCGTTTAAGACATGTATGGACTCGTGAGGATGCATTGATGCATTCGGCTTACATCTGACCCAACAATAGTACCGTTTTTTATATTTTTATCATTAGCTCACCGCCCCCTACCGAGCAGTGCTGGAATTACATTTGAGCAATTCGAAGGGGAGCACTTCTTGAAAGTTGAGGTTTTGTCAAATTTCATGCCTTTTATTGGTTTATATATAAATATATATTTATTTATATATATATATATATATATATATATTTATTTATATATATATATATATCAATTATATATATTTATATTTATCAATTATATATATTTATTTATATATATATTTATTTATATATATATTAATTATATATATTTATTTATATATATATATATATTAATTATATATATTTATTTATATATATTTATATATTTATTTATATATATATATCAATTATATATATTTATATTTATCAATTATATATATTTATATATATATATATATATTTATTTATATATAAATTATATATATTTATTTATATATATATATTAATTATATATATTTATTTATATATATATTAAGTATATATATTTATTTATATATTTATTTATATATATGTTATTCACATATATTATTTATCTAATGTAATGGTCGACATGACAGCCCTTAAGCATTTTAACAAGTACATGTTTTTACCAAAGAAGAAAGACAACACTATGGAGCTAGCTTCTTTCATTAAGGTTGGCATGACGTTGTTTTCTCCAAAGTGACGTCAGAAGGGGACGTGTGTCTAGGAACACCTATGATCCTGAGTTTGAGTTGAGAGTTTATATAATGTCGCAGTAGCTTAACATTTAGCATTAATTGCAACATCTATACGTATTCTACTTCTAGACTCCACGTGAATATTAACCCTCTGACTTTACTGTCTTTAAGAGGCTGTAGCAGGTTCAATTTAGAGCTAAATTTGGCAAGGAAAAACTGGCATGGCCATTTTCAAAGGGGTCCCTTGACCTCTGACCTCAAGATATGTGAATGGAAATGGGTTCTATGGGTACCCACGAGTCTCCCCTTTACAGACATGCACACTTTATGATAATCACATGCAGTTTGGGGCAGAAACCATACAGTTGAATGCAGTATAAATTATTTTCACATATTCTAAAAAATAATGTTTGAATATTTCTGCATACTGAGGTCCCTAAACAGTCTTGCAATTGTAAACATGTGTGATGATGTTAGTCCCCATAGTAACCATTTCATTGTAGGGAGACCATTTTTTTAAACTTGACCTCACTGTATAAAATGACCTGTGGTGACCTCTAGGAAAATCACAGCCTCGTGAAACTTTACAGCCACAAACTAGAGACCTAGAGCATTCAGAGGAAGGATGGCTTAGGTAGATTGACAATAAGGAGGTGTCTGAGTAGTTCCCAGAACAGAAATGCTCGCCATCCAGTCACCGAGAAATCTCCAAATGTCAAAAGTCTTTGATACCAAATCACAGCATGGATTTTTCTATGGTGTTCCTCAAGGTCTTGGTGTCTTAATGTGGTATTTTGGAGGGATTATTGATCATTTATATCAACTCTCGAGTGTTAAAATCTGGTTTAATTTAGCACCAATCTGTGTAACAAATGGTATCAACCCCAAAATTGCGGCAACAACGTGTGAAACATAATAAAAATGAGCATGGGAATGGCCATTATATACTGCCATCACAATTTATTTTGATTGATTAATTAATCAATTCATTAATTAATGTTTATTTTGGATTTAGGACTAGAACAACTGGACACAGTGTTGAGCTGAATTTCAAATTAATCTGCAGGTTCTCAGCTTTCAGATGATGTTCACCACTTCTATTTGACATCTACTGTTGACCTGCTATCTCCCCCTAAAGAACCCATGTACCACCCTAAAAAAGACAAAAACGGGTCTATTCTGGGTCTCAAAGGGTTAATCAAGATTTGTAATATTGAATGTGCATAGACATTCTACAAGAAATCACCTTCACTCAGCGTGGAGGTCCATTGCTGAACTTGGGAACACACATACTGAATACTATGGGAATAGCCAAGCAAGTCAGTGTTTTTATCACAGTATCAGCAACATTGTTGGCACACAAACACACAAACGCTGTGAGGCCTAAAGCCAACATCATGTTCTAGAACAGCATGTTGCGAATACTGTCATGGTGTGTAGTGTGTTAGTAGTATGGTGATTTGTAGCCTGTATTTGAGTCCTTTTCCACCTCTCCTCTCCCAGAATGATGACACAGGCTTATACAGCCACCTGGCTGGGGTACCGAAGGCTTTACTTCCTGGCATCGGAGGAAAGAAGATCCTTGACTTTTGGTGGGAAACGGTGAACATGTGCGTAACAGTGGCCCTAACATGAACAGGCCTAATTTCTAAATATCTTTTGACTCTAAAACATTCCCTGGTTAACTTCTTCTAATTGCATCTCTTTTTTCTCTCCAGGCGACAGTTGTTCACAGAAGTGTATCTGGTCACTAATGCAGACAAGTGAGTTCTAACTGTTGCGTGACCTAATTGGTGTTGATTCAGGAGTCTTGTTATTGCAAAAAAATGGCTTTTGTCCTGCTCCTGACCTGCTCCATTCTTATTCTGTTACACTGGCCAGGTATAAGCACTATGAGCGCTGGGCCACAGCTAACGACTTCCCGGTTGAAAACGTCGTAAATGACGGCAGCACGACGTTGGAGGACCGCCTCGGGGCCGTGGCTGATCTGGAGCTGGTCATACGCAGCCGTAAGCTGCAGGACGACATCATGGTGGTACGATGGATGAATCATCTGTGGTTCATGATGGAGCATGTCCACTTACACAACTGCTCAGATACATTTCATTGTGCCGACTGGATTTTATTCTACTAGAATTGAATGGATGTCCTTCATACAATGAGGATTTTCGTTTTGTGTGAGCAGATTGCAGGAGACATGCTGTGTGCAGACCAGAACTTTGACATTGGTCAAGTTATCCGCTTCTTCAGGTCAGAGGTGATTTACCACAATTTAATCATTTTAGTGAACATACATACAATGTATTGTATGCAAAAGATATTTATCAAAGTCAGATCTTTTTTGTGGAGGTGAAGTCAAGAGTAGAACATCCCTTTGTGTGTGTGTGTGTGCTGCAGCCTGGAGAGCTCATCATATACTACGAGCTGGAGGAAGGTGAGAAAAGCAGCTCCAGGGGCATTGTGGAGGTATGCCCTGACAACCATAGGTGAGAAGAAGTTTTATTTTTCCTGTAGTCCCATAATGCACCACTTTCTGTAACCTCAGCACTAAAGGTATAATATGTTACATTTGTCAGTTGGTGTTTGTAAACTCACAGCAGTCAAAGTTGGCCGGCGAGCTGAGAGAGAGAGCATCATTTATCGAGCGAGCTATACTGTAGAGTGAATGACGAGAGGGAGCGGCGTTAGTGAGAACAAAGCAGCGAATCAGAGAAATAAAACGTTATTTTTAGGGCTGTCAAACGATTAAAATATTTAATCGCGATTAATCGCAAATTAATCACACATTTTTTATCTGTTCATAATGTACCTTAAGGGGAGATTTGTCAATTATTTAATATTCATTTATCAACATGGAAGTGGACAAATATGCTGCTTTATGCGAATGTATGTAAATATTTATTACTGGAAATTAATTGACAAGACAAAACAATGACAAATATTGTCCAGAAACCCTCACAGGTACTGCATTTAACATAAAACATATGCTAAAATCATAACATGGCAAACTGCAGCCCAACAGGCAACAACAGCTGTCAGTGTGTCAGTGTCAGTTGTAGTTTCATATGCCAGTATCTTCACTAGCTACTATCTACTATCTGCCACTTCTAGCTTTAAAACTGAACCCGCTACAACCTCCGAAAGATTGCGACTGCGTTAAAGAAATTAGTGGTGTTAAGACGATTTTGCATTAACGCGTTATTATCGCGTTGAATTTGACTGAGCTAAAGAGGGACCTGTGTCTCGGTATCAGACGTCGAGGGGCGTGACAGAGCGGCGGTATTTGACAACCCCGAATGGGCTGCACACCCTGCGTGCTGTTATTGGCTGGGGGTTATATGCAGATTGCAACCAACTGAAGCCTCTCCCGTGTGCCAAGCATGTAGGATTGTTACGGTGGCCAACGCCAAAATACAAATGGCCCTCTAGAGCCAGTTGATATAAGAGTAGCGTAGGTCATTTGGAGCAGAGCCAGTGCTTAAGTGCTAGCGATTAACGTTATCAACACCAGCCCAAGCCGTTCTGGGTTACTGTAGAAGCATGGCGGTGCAACACAGCGGACTCCGTGGAGAGGACCAACTCCCTATGTAGATATACTGTAAGTGTTTCTGCCAATAGATCACCCTAATTGTTACACACTGGTGTGTGGCGTTTCAGAACTTAACTGACATCCATTTTGTTCATCATGTCACTATGTTGCAGATTAGATTTTTAATCTATTGCAGTTTTCTGACTCAGGATAACTCGTTTCTTGGAGAAACCAAAGGAAGGGCTGACAGCGTCCCGGCTGGCCAGCGTGGTGTTTTACTGCATCCAGAGAGACACACTGTCCTACCTGTCTGACTTCATCAGCCTGCTGCCTCAAGCCACGGACCGGTCTTTCGGACGATTCTGGGTTCGTAAGTGCTTATACAGTTAGAGCTATTTCAGCAGAAGTTGTTTCCTTCTGTACCTTTTGTTAATGTGACCTCCTCACACAGTTCAACTGAATTTTCCTCTACAAACTAGTCAAGTCAAGTCAATTCAAACTTTATTTGTATAACCCGTTTAAAAACAACCGCAGTTGACCAAAATCAAGTCTTAAACAACAATAAGAACAGAGCAAAAACAATGACCATAATGTGCACATAACAGCAGTGAAAGAGTAGCAGCACAACAGAAAATAAACTTTATCAAACGCCAGCGAGAAGAGGTGAGTCTTCAGCAGCGACTTAAATAATTCTATGGTCTGAGCAGTTTTAATATGAACAGGTAAGCTGTTCCAGAGATTAGGGGTGGCCACCGCAGTCGCCTCTGTTTTTCAGTCTAGCTCTGGGAACATACAGGAGCATCTGATTGGTCGACCTCAGTGCTCTGACCGGAGTATGGAGGTACAATAGTTCTGATAAATAAGGTGGTGCCAGCCCATTCAAAACCTTAAAAACAAGCAATTCAATCTGGAAACGGACAGGGAGCCAGTGGAGGGAGGCCAGAACTGGTGATACATGATCACGTTTTCTTTTTCCAGTCAGAAGGCGATCCGCTGCATTCTGTACTAACTGCAGCCAGTGAAGAGACGACTGTTGTAAACCCGCATACAAAGAATTACAGTAGTCTAACCGAGAGGTAATAAATGGATGGGTAACTCTCTCAAGATCCCCGGGAGACAGATAGGCCTTTACCTTAGCCAAAAGCCTTACCTGAAAAAAAGCTGTTTTTTTACAACAGAGCTAATTTGTTTGTTAAAATTGAAGGAGCTATCAAAAGGGACTGTTTTTGAGAGGCCAAAGGGCCATGAATTTCAACCGAGTAGTCTAATAGTTCAGGGTGTCCAAACATTCTAAATCGAAACTAAATCAACTACTGATACTAGATCTGCTGTGCAACTTCTTAGATAATTATTAGACCTACCATTGTGTTCAATGGGGAAGACTGATTCTAACCGCTGCCCTCGTGTGATTTACTTTTAATCTGTACACGATTACAAAACAGATATGTGGCACTATATGCTTTGACTTTGCTTTTCATTATCATAAAACTCTTAAGATCAAAAGTTTTACTCACTTAGATTATAATAAGTCCTACTTTACAAATGACAATAATGAATGAGTAAAAGTAATAACCGGTAGCTTTTATGGCTCCTTTCTCTTCAGGAGTGGCTCGTTAATGAGAAGCAACTCGATGTGAATGGGATGAAGCTTCCTACCGGCTTCCAGCTCATTGGACAAGTGGTTTGTATCCTTTACCTCAGTTCATCAGCCATGTCTTAGGGGTTTTATCACACAGCATTGCCTTCAAATTCATAGATTATAAGGGAGAAAGCTAGAGATGAAGGTCTGAAAATTACCACTAAACTTAGTTTACACAGGAAAATAACTTAAAAGAGAAATCCATCGATTTAGTATTACTCTCCTGTAACACTGTCAGACGGACAGTAAAAAAAAGGATCAAAATCGATGCACACATTATTTCCCATGTTCTTTCTTCTAATAACATGCTTCCTTTTGACATCTCAGGGTCTGTCAGACTACACCAAGTGGCTCACCCACTACTCCACCAAGCAACAAGACAGTCCTGCTAAACCAATCACATACCGATCGTTTGCCAGGTAAGAAAACACAAAGTACTCTCAGATTATTGTGTTTTTTTCCAGCTGGCAAACAAAAGCCTCAATCTTCCTCCTCCCTAAAGCCGGGCAGGCACTGCACTGATTTTAGCCCGTTTCTGGCCTGAATTTTGAGCCGCACGACTCATTTTAGAGTCGGACCGAATTTCAGCTTCGTCGGAAAGTGTACAGGGGGGAGCTTTCAAACCAATCTTCATTGATAACTGTCAACAGCCAGTTTTTTTAATTGTGCACGCACAGTGTGAGCACTCAGGTCGTGGCTGACGATCGGACCGTACAGTGTGAGCACATAAATCGTGAGCTTTGGCTTTACGTCGCAAACGATCTACTGGTACAGTAGGAGTAGGAAGTACACAACAACATTTCTTCTTTCAGCTAAACGCACAATAAGAATGTTGGAACACAACCTGACAGACACTGTGAGAACTGATTTACAAATGTATGACGACTCACAGGGTTGGATTAATGGGGAACCCCTCAGATGGCTTCCACGGGAAAACCATCGCTATGTCCATCTGTAACTTCTGGGCCGAGGTCACTCTAGTGGAGAGCCAGACTTTGGTAACACTCACACACTCGTACGCTAAAAACACGTCGCGTCACGAATGTTGTCGTGCAAAAGTCATGTGAGTTTCTGTGTCTTTGTAGGTTTTAGTCCCTCATCCGCTCAATGACCCCACAGAGTTTGGAAGCTTGCAAGATCTGTTCTGTATCAGCAGGAAGGAAGGGTGTGTACGCGTTACAAGTTAAATGAGCTAAAATGACACGACTGACTTACTTAGTCACGTTCAGGCTTCTTCAAGATGTTCTGTCGGTCATCCACTGTAGGTACCTGGGAGGTCTGCGGCTGCTGCAGGCCACCTGTAAGAAGTTCTACCAGTTCTGCTCCAAACAAGGGTGAGATGAGTATCTGAGATAACACAAGGCCAAGATGTTTTTGGATAATGCCAGTGAACGGGTTGAGGAAGTGGGAATGTGACACCAAAAACAGAGTTAAAAGGGAGTAAATATAGGACTTACTTTAATCAGGTCAACAGAAACACAACGCCACATCAATGATAATGTTATTCTGTAACTGCTGGAGGTGTAAATAAGCAGCTGTTTGCTCAGTAGTAGACCATATCAATGTAAAAGGTGATGGAATATCAATGTTGTGTTCACAACTTGTTTCCGCTGCCCCCAAGTGGTCCAACAGAATCAGTTATTTCAGGTTTAAAACAACACCAATTAAGGTGCATTTCTGCATTTACAATTTAAGAAAAATGAAACTTGATTTTAGAAAATACAAATAGATTTGATTGAAACAGGTTTTATTATATATTCTTAGTGGAAGATGTTTTCATTTCATCACTGTTAAGGACAGTCACTTTCACTGTTAATGCTCCTTCAATATATCTGCTGTGTGTGTGTTTCTTTACTGCAGTATTGCTTTGACAAAGCAGAACTTCACACTGAAGTACGACACCAACATTCCTCGGCAAGTGGTGAGGATCCGTTCAAATACTGGTCTCTTAAGTAATAAAGCCCAACAATCACACCATGTATAATGTGAAAATGTGATGTAATGATGAAATGATTTGTCTCTGTTTTAATGCAGGGCCTCGCTGGAAGCAGGTAAATGGTTCTGTTGATGTTTTTTTATTTGTATAAGCCAAATTAAAGGCACACTTTGAATTTAATAACTTACTTGTTTATGATCCTCTCTATTCACAGTGCCATCGTCTCAGCTACCCTGAAGTGTCTTATGAAATTCTACAACATCACAGACAATGTAAGGATTTATCCCATCTCATGGTGTAACCAAAGCCAATCAGAGTTATATCTTGATTTTTCCACCAGTCTGTCACTCCTTCCAAAACAGCCCTGTAGAGCCTGGCGGAAGCCGAAGCAACATCGTTTTTCAAATCATGTTCATAACATGCTATTCCCGAAGAACACGTTAACATTTGTGTGTGATTATCAAAGGCTTTTCAGCCCTTTGAGACCCACAATAGACCTGTTTTTGTCTTTTTTTTAGGGGAGGTACAGGGGGTGTTTAGGGGGAGATAGCAGGTCAGCAGTAGTTGTCACATAGAAGTGGTGTACATCATCTGAAAGCTGGGAACCTGAAGATAAATTTGAGATACAGCTCAGCACTCTGTGTCAAGTTGTTCTACTGTGTAAGTGTATAAGGTCTTAGAACATTATGATAGAAGTATATGATGACCATTCCCATGCTGTATTATGTCTCATAAGTTGTTGCAGCCATCCTTAGTTTGGATACTATTTGTTACACAGATTTGGTGCTAAATTTAACCATTTTTTACCACTCGAGAATTGATAAGAAATTGTCAATAATCCCTCCAAAATACCACATTAAGACACCAGGACCTTGAGGAACACCATAGAAAAAGCCATGCTGTGATTTGGAATCAAAAACCTTTTACAATTGGAGATTTCTGCAAGAATTGCATTTTTCGTTGATTGGATGGTGAGCACTTCTGTTCTGGAAACTGTTCAGAAACCCCCTTATTGTCCATCTAGCTAGGAAAGCCATCCATCCTCTGAATGCTTTAGGTCTCTTGTTTGTGGCTGTAAAGTTTCATGAGGCTGTGATTATCCTAGAGGTCACCACAGGTCATTTTATACAGTGAGGTCCAAGTTTCAGAAAATGGTCTCACTACAATGAAATGGATACTATGGGGACTAACATCATCACACATGAATACAGTTGGGCTCATTGGATCCACAAGAGTCTCAGCTTTACAGTCATACCCAATTTATGCAATTCCAAGACTGTTTAGAGAACTGCATGTGATTATCATAAAGTGGGCATGTCTGTAAAGGGGAGACTCGTGGGTACCCATAGAACTCATTATGATTCACATATCTTGAGGTCAGAGGTCAAGGTACGCCATTGAAAATGGCCATGCCAGTTTTTCCTTGACAAAATTTTATTTTTTATTTTATTTAGCTTCCTTCCCGACAAGCTAGCATGACACGGTTGGTACCATTGGATTCCTTAGATTTTATAGTTTTATGTTTCTGTTCCTTCACTCTACCTCTAAAACTGAACCTACATCCTCTGAAAGACAGTAAAGTCGATCGGGGCCGCGCTTGATCAAAAAAATGTGCCTCAACCAGTTATTAAAACGTCTCGCCGCCAGAAAAACAAATTAAAATGAGTGTGAAAATGATATAAAACGTATCTACTGTGTCTTTACCTGTTCATATATTCCTATTTTACGCTCCAGGATCTCCCGAAGCCGACCCGAGCCAACTTCATCCTCAACGTGGAGACTGACGAACTTTTCATTACAGCTGGCCTGCAGGACAGAGTCGTTCAGGTCAGTCACAGAATCAGCTCCACACAAATGTACCGGACTCTGTCACCACGGCACGACATGTCACTTATTCTTTAATTTAATACCTACAGTAGCATGAATTGTTTGAATTCTTTTGTCTTTACAGGTCTATGAAGGCTTAGTCTACATGGATTTCAGCAAGAAGCTCATGGAAGAGCAGGGCTACGGTACTGAAGTCGCCGTCTGTCTGTAGATGCTAAGTTGATGATACAAATACATTTCTTTCCTAATGTGTGTGTGTGTGTGTGTGTTTCCCTATTCTCAGGGAACTATGTTTCTATGGACATGAGTGGGCTCCCACCGTTCTGGCTGGCTTACCTAAGCGACCCCAGTGACTCCGGACGCATCCACAGCAACATCAGACAGCGCTGGCTAAGTGGTGAGTCTTCATATTTAACATTTTATTGATTCCTCAGGTCAAACATCCCTGCTAAATAAAACAAGTATTCTACTGTTTGACCACTCGGGTTTTGATTCTGATATTAGGAAAAAGAGATGGTGATATTTGCCATATTAACTATTGGATAGCCATATATTTGGTACAGACATCCACCATCCCCATAACCTGACCCGCCAGATGTTTTGTTACACAGAACCATCTGAGTGGCCAACACTGGAAACTGTTTGGAAAAAGGGCAGATACTTTCAAAAAAATACTTGGCAGGTGATTGGATGAACCATCTGTCAATCACACTCTTGTCAAAGCCAGTCTGGAGAAGAGCGAAAACATCTTTTCCATCGAGAAAAAAGCCTTCATTGCCGTTCTGTGCTCTTCTTTCAATGAAGAAATACTCTCCAGTTCTGATATAACTGATGCTATTGCTACGCTAGCCTCTTTAGCCGTTGTTGTTTTGCCCCTCCATGTTGCATCACACACACCTAAGCCCCGTCCGTAGCTCCGTCAAAGAACGTGTATTGCTAAGAAGTGAAAGTCAATTGGTCGTTCCATTGCAACATCAGCTCCCAGCAGCAGAGCTACGCCTCCGCCATTTTGGACTGAAAGCGACTACCGGATGCCAGTAAAACGCCCGCCTACAAAGAGCCGTACAAAAGTTAAACAAAATGATTTCTATTCTATTGTATGCTTCTAAGTATGCTTTAATAGGCAGAAAGATGCTGATATGAAGAGCAACACATTTCAATGCTCTATAAACAGACAAAAAAAGTTCTTTAGTCCTGTTTTTTAACATGCTAGTCCATGTGCGTATTCCCATCTTTCTGTTCTTTATAAAAAAATGGAATCACACTACTTTCATGCTGCTCTGTCTTTCCACAGGGGAGTCTCTGGTAGTCGAGGCCATGAAGTCTTTTGCTGAGCTCACTGATCAAGCGAGGTAGGTTGGTTGGGTTGGATTGTTGATCAAGTATTTATGCAGTAGATAGCAGTGGATGTTTTGTCAAACATATGTCAGGGCAAAAGCTGGACATAAATTACCATGGGATTAATTATCTCTAGCCTTTGTACAACAGTCTCAAATTGTCTTTGAGCTCTCTGACATGTTGTGTGAAATGTTTATGCACTGTGAGTTCCAAGAAATACCACACACACACTAGGGCTGCACAATTAATCAAACGTTTATTGAAATCGCATCATGGCCTACTGCCAATTTTCAAATCACAGGAGGCGCAATATTTGTTAAAGGTGAAATGTTTTTCAAAATACCGTTGTAAATTAAATAATGTCATGCTGCGGAGATGTCCTGGTCTACATATCATATTTTACAGACTTAAGAAAACATCTTTGTTTGCTACAGATCACGCAAAAAAATCACACCATGATCATTTTAAAGGAGCAGTGTAAAACATTTCAGGGGATCAATTAGCAGAAATGGAGAATAATATTCATAACTATGTTTCATTAGTGCATAATCACCTAAAATTAAGAATTGTTGTGTTTTCGTTGGCTTAGAATGAGCCCTTCATATCTACACAGGGAGGGGGTCCACCATGTTGCTCTGCCATGTTTCTACAGTAACCCAGAACGGACAAACCAAACACTGGCTCTAGAGAGAGCCTTTTGTGTTCCTACGTAACCTGAAGGCCACCGTAGTTCTCCGACGCGCTTGTGAAACTGCAGTAACGTGAGCCGCAGAGTGCAAAACCGTGGTACCGCCAGCCACCGTCTGACTTCTGTTGCTCTCTAAAGTAGTGTTATTACGGTAAGGATGGCCTCGGAGCGAGGTGAACGGCGTTGCTACAGTTTTTTGCACTCGGCGGCTCGCGTTACGACAGTCTTGGAAAGGGAGTAGTGAGCAGAGGGGTACTCAGTTTGTTCCAATCTGCAACCACACCACCAGATGTCGCCAAATCCTACATACTGTACCTTTAAGGAAATACTTGTGGATTTAAAAATGCATAGTCTGTGTTTTTCAATGAAAATGAGAATAGTGATGTAAAAATACAAAAAAGACAAAAACTGCTAATCATATCGCAATATCAGTCAAAATAATCACAATTAGATATTTTTTCTAAATCATTCAGCCCTATCACACACACACGCACACACACACACACACACACACACACACACACACACACACACACACCATGCAAAGTGTGTATGTTCTGCAACTCTGCTAAAAAAATATGTAAAAAGTTTTTGTCTTTGCTGTGGCAGTTCAGAAGTTCAGAACATTAGAGGTGAAAGTTTGAGCACTAACTGAAAACCTTCTCCCTTCAGGACGGCCCTACAGGACAAGGACTGGAGGCGTCTGGCACAACTGATGGACCAGAACTTTGAGCTGCGGAGGTAAACAGTATATTTTGATGTGAGGCACTCGCATTACAGTTACACTCCCAGCTAAAATAACAACCTATCCCACAGGTCTGTCTACACTGACGACTGTCTGGGTCCTGGGAATGTCAAGATGGTTCAGCTGGCGAGGCAGGTAGGTACTTAAGAGTTCCACTACCTGCTAAAGGCAGAGCATGTTTTATTCAACACTTTTCACTCTTTTCTCTCCATCTATGTTCGCCTGCAGGAGTGCTTTTTTTTTCCTGTTTATGCATTCATAAAGTTTCTGCTGCTTCTTGCAGTTTGGCTCGGCGGTGAAGTTACCAGGCAGTGGGGGGGCCGTGGTGGGACTGTGTCTGGATGAAGCAAGACTGGTAAGACTGCACTACGTGGAAGTTGTTGTCTTGAGCTGGCATTTCTTATCCATGCCCGTCTGAGGCCATGGGATTGGAGCTTCGTGTTCATGTTGACATTCCCGTGTCTTACTTACCTCAGATATTAGTGATCTGCTGGATTTCAAAATTGACTTCATTCGAGTAAAATGTTCTATAAAAAAACATACAACAAACATAATGTGTATATATATCTATATATACAGTATAATGTATGTATATATATATATATATATATATATATATATATATAGTGATTGATCGCATGATTGTCTATAGTTAATCATGATTAATCGCAAATTGTCAAAATGTACCTTAAAGGGAGATTTGTGAAGTATTTAATACTCTTATCAACATGGGAATGGGCAAATATACTGCTCTATGCAAATGTATGGTAATATTCATTATTGGAAATCAATTAACAACACAAAACAATGACAGATATTGTCCAGAAACCCTCACAGGTACTGCATTTAGCAATACAAAATATGCTCAAATCATGACATGGCAAACTGCAGCCCAACAGGCAACAACAGCTGTCAGTGTGTCAGTGTGCTGACTTGACTATGACTTGCCCCAAACTGCATGTGAGTATCATAAAGTGGGCATGTCTGTAAAGGGGAGACTCGTACCCATAGAACCCATTTCCATTCACATATCTTGAGGTCAGAGTTCAAGGGACCCCTTTGAAAATAGCCATGTCAGTTTTGTCGAGTTACTAACTCGAGGGCACGAATTAATAAAATGTTTCTCCTAGGCTTCTAGGGGGGCTGCGTAGTCAAGGTACATTTTGAACAGATACAAAATGTGGAATTAATTTGCGATTAACTATGGATAATCATGTGATGGATCGCGATTAAATATTTTAATCGATTGACAGCCCTACTTGAAAACAAAAGTTGTTTTCTGTTCCGTTTTCTGCATCCATACCTGTAACATTTTTGCAGAATTCAAAACAGATAGATAATACCTTTTAATCTTATCATCACAGACCACCAACATCTTTGCTTATTTATTTATTTCTCTCAGTCTTGAGATCATGGCTATATCAGCGATTAACTTGTTCTCTGGGTTGTAAACTCTGAGGTAGGATGTACCGTGTTTGTGAACCTGATCCATGCCCTGCTGTCTCATGCAGTCTGTGTTTGGCCCACTAGGTGGAGATGAGGCAAGCTTTCCAGGAGGCAGGCTGTGTCTTCTGTGTCATCACACCATACAACCCATCTGCCAGCACAGTCGGCGGCCAACATTGACCTCACATCTCCCCCCACGACTCAAGTCGGGCCACCGCTCAAGGCCAACTCAGGGCCATCGGTTGGATACGGCACAGCGTGGCTCCTCAGTGAGGCCCAATGTCATTTCATAGAGGACTCATTATTACAACGGACAGCAAAAGATCATGATCAGCTGCATGAAATTATATGAGAAAAAAAATAATCAGCTTTACTTTTCTGTGATAGTTTTGTGTTATCAGATTGATCAAATGATATTTCATCAAACATCAGGTATTGCTTCACTTTCATTTTGTCCCTAGAAAATGACTGAATCTGCATATTTCGAAGTTTTGTCGCAGATTATTTGAGAAAAATGGTCATTTTTTAAGGTTGTGTCAATTTTAGCAATCACAACAATGTACAAATTATGTAATTATTTTTCTATATGTGATACATCAGTTGTATATAAACATTATATTTGTATAATTAATGTAATTTTTATACTCAAATTAAAAGCAACTGTTATAGCTCTGTG
Source organism: Sebastes umbrosus (assembly GCF_015220745.1). Taxonomy (NCBI): domain Eukaryota; kingdom Metazoa; phylum Chordata; class Actinopteri; order Perciformes; family Sebastidae; genus Sebastes; species Sebastes umbrosus. Next base: position 7,892,008 of record NC_051275.1, read on the forward strand.
TTTTGTGATGTATAGGTGTACTGTGCATAGTTAATAGTCATTTTTTTTTTTAAAAGAAGCATCATTTAACTACTGTTTAACCCATATTATAAGATAAGATAAGATATTCCTTTATTAGTCCCACAGTAGGGAAATGTGCAGTGTACAGCAGCAAAAGGTGATAGTGCAGAAAATGAGATGCATCAGCTAACACAGTAAAAAAAAAGAGCTAAACAAAGTGTAACAAAATATGACCATTTAAATAGAAGGAAGTATAAAAATAGGAGCAGTATATACAGTATTGACAATAAACAGACTATTAACAAAATTGCACAAGTGGAAAATGATATTGCACAGTGAGAATGAAATGAAATTCCACCTGAAAATATTGCACAGTATGAATTACACCTGAGTAGTAATAATGATATTACATACATACACAATGGATATACCATAATTCAAACTTTATCTTTATCTTTATCTTTTATCGGATCTCCATTAGCTGTGGCTGAAGCCCAGCTATTCTTCCTGGAGTCCACTGAAATCACTTTTAACTGTTAAGCTACATTTCAGTAAACAATCACATTACAATTGTCACCAACCATGACCACAACATCAAAAGCAACAGCAACAAAACACAATATTCAAGACACAACCCAACACACAACACAGGACCTAGGTTCAAGTTAATACTATTCACAGAGTACAGAGGTAAATATGATTCATTAGTGGTTGGATCATAGCATATTATGTCAATATACAAAAACATACAGAAACAGAACAAGCAACAACTTCTTTTACCATAAATGTTTTTGTATTTATCCAACATTAAACCTTTTATGATTTGATGTTAGCTAAATATCAGCAGACACAGAGAGCTGTTCAGCAAGGAGATGTTTTTTCAATAATATTTTAAATAGATTTTTTTCTATTTTCTTGAATGATATAACCAGGCAGTGTTCCATGTCAAACTAATTGAAATATCATGTAATTCCCCCTCTTTTCCCCCTATATAGTGATGTATCATAGCGTGCATAGTGCCAGTATACTGTACTGTAGTAGTGTGTTCAGTGAGCAGATCTAATTCGCTGCTTCCTCCAGTGGGCGGAGTAGCGGGGCTCTGGCTCTCTGTGGCCGCTCAGCGCTGCTCGCAGCTCCGCTAGTTGCCTCCACCTCTCTCCACTCATGCGGAGCCGGCCGAAGCTCATGGACTAGCTGGAGGTCTGGTGGTGGTGGTGGTGGACTGTATATCGGGCTCGTGTAGCGGACTGACTAGGTGGACCATGGCTGCTAAAGAGGACCTCTACAGTAAAATCCTCCCGCGGAGGCTCCGGCAGAACCGGCCGGGTTCAGTGAAATGTGGCTCCAGCCTGGACGTGCTGTTATCCATGGGCTTCCCCAGACCGAGGGCGTAAGTAGCCGGGACCGAGACAAACACACACCGTGTGAGTGAGTGAGTGTTGGCTGGAGGATTGTTCATGTCTGGAGGACCAGACGGGGACACATGGCCGGTGTGAGAGCAGAGAGTAATGGTGTTGTGTTGTGATGTTATAGCGGACCGGTCAGACGCAGCATCACTCGGTTCTCACTGAGCTCAGCTAGCTGGTGTTCACCGTTTACAACACACAGCTGAAGAGTAGGATATATACTATAGAATAAAGTATGATACAGCAGAGTTAAATACATAAAAACAGTAGAATAATGTCGGGTGTAATAACTGAATAGAGCTCATTTAGTGGAGAGAGACAGAATTAAGTGTTGGCAACATAAAAGTTAACAGAAGTTTGCATCAATTAGCTCAACTTAAAACAAACTAATTAGCTTAACTTAAAACAAACTAATTAGCTTAACTTAAAACAAACTAATTAGCTTAACTTAAAACAAACTAATTAGCTTAACTTAAAACAAACTATATTTTCCTTTTTTTCACTCTTTGCCTTTTAGTTTAAATTGAAGCTCCATCATTGAATCTTCTTTTCTTACTTTTAGTTTTTGTCAGTTTTCGTTTAGTAAATCTACCATGTTTCAGTGATATTCTTGAGGAGCTGTCAAACTATTCAGAAAACTGGAGTCAGGAGTCATGAAGTCATGACTGTGTGTGTGTGTGTGTGTGTCATACGGTTCACCCTGTGTCCTCTGCTGTTACTGAATGGAGGGACTGTCTTTGACTTGGCCAGATCAGTGAGTTCACTTCCGTCCTGTCGGCTACAGGCTCTCACTGTAAACACAACACTACTGTATACTGTATATACCAACCAGCCAGGAAAGCAGCAGTTTACACACACACAGCTAGGCTACTAATAATTAATACTGGGAGGATTTATCATTTGCATGTGTTGCTTATCAATTAGAGGAAGACAAATATGCTAAAAACATATTAGCTTAAAGCGGCAGTAGGCAGAATATGTTTGGCATCATTGGGGGAAAAAAAAATCCATAATAACCTTTCAGCATATTGTCATTCAAGCATGCTGAGGAAAAACTTCTGCACCTCCTCATGGCTCTGTTTTCAGGCCTTACAAAATCTAGCCCATGACGGAAGACTTTGGCCAATCACAGGTCATTTCAGAGAGAGAGAGCGTTCCTATTGGCTGTTCATTCAGTGGAGACAGCTGTCAATCACCCGCCGGTCAAACTAGGCAGCGCTGATCAAATATGAATCAATATTCTGTTACTGTAATGCCTATTTCTCTCATCAGATGTTTTCAGAAACATCTTGTAGTGTACTGTTTTGCTGTAAAATGAGAATGTTTGCTCCGGCGGGTGGGCGGTGCTTGGTAATTCCTCAACTGATCTCAACATGGCTGCCGGGTCACATGCTTTCTCATGTTACAGCTAAACAGTACACTACAAGATGTTTCTGAAAACATTTGAGGAGAGAAATAAACATTAGAGTAACAGAATATTGATTTATATTTGATCAGCGTTGCCTAGTTTGACCGCTTGATCGGAGTTTGCAAGTGATTGACAGCTACTCAGAGACGGCAAGGCTCCAGCTCAGCTCTGATTGGTTGTTTTCCTCCGGTCTGTGAAATCTTGCAGATGCTATTAGGAGCACCGGAGGACACCAGAGGACACAGAGGCACATGATTTTTGTCCACATTACCTGTCTTATGCAGTACTGTCAGGGTATAGTGGTATAGTGTTTTATAAAAATAACTTTTTTTTTAATCGTATTTGCTCCAACCGGCCTACTGTAGCTTTAAGAGCACTAGTCATGCCAGCCACAGCTAGCTATGGGCTAGGGGTCTATGGTGTCAGTGCTGTCCCTTGTGAATCACTATACTGTACACAGTAGATTCTGGCTCTGATTATATGTTACTGATTGAATGGGCACTGAGTCAGTGGAGTGGAACATGAGGGGGGCAGCACATAATAATAATAATGTAGCAGCTGCAATAGCCTACTATTGGATAGTGTTTGTAACGTACAAACATAGACTGCATGCAATTTTGTTTTTAAAAGATGTCAGTTGTTAACTAACTTGCTAACGTTTACTGCTTGCACAGTGGCTGTTTTAAAGGAACATTGCGTAACAATCAGGGGGATCTATTGTCAGAAATGGAATATAATATTAACAAGTATGTTTTCATTAGTGTTTAATCACGTGATAAGAATCGTTGTGTTTTGTTACCTTAGAATGAGCTGTTTATATCTACATAGGGGGCGGATCCTCTTCACAGAGTCCGCCATGTTACACCGCCATGTTTCTACAGTAGCCCAGAACGGACAAACCAAACCAAAGAACGTGTATTGGCAAAAAGTGAAAGTCAATTGTTTGCTCCACTGCAACATCAGCGCCCAGCAGCAGAGCTACGCTTCCGCCATTTTGGACTGAAGGCGACTACCGGACGCCAGTAAAACGTCCGCCTAAAAAGTGCTGTACAAATGTAAAACAAAATAATTTCTATTCTATTGTTATATTATACCGAAATGGCCTCTGTTGAACAATAAAATATTATAAATATAAGCGTTTTCAGTCCAAACATTTATGATACTTACACGTTTTGTTCAGCGAGATAATCTTCACAAATGAACACCACCTTTAGGATTTTTGAAGCACGAATGCAATCGCCAGAAGTAAAAAGCTAACGTAAGGCTATAAACGAACGACACCACGGTCACATGAGCGTGAGTATAAACACAACGAGGCTGTAAAAGCGGACGAGTCGGCGTGATGACGTTAAGTAGTCTCATTTAGCCGCTTGTTAGCAACCGCCTTTTTAAGACACATAAAGGCTTCAAAATTCAGTAGTGGGGTTTTTATTTATGTATTTTATGTCGTAGAACAATACAGTAAAATCTCTTCAGCTTGTGTTAACCACTGACCTTATTTCAGCCATCTGAAATATAAACCCATTCAAAAAACCCATTGCCTTCCAGACGAGGGAACCGGAAGTGCTAAAATGCTAACTCATATCCGTGTTTTAGGACTCATATGTAGCACTCTATACTTCTTATTCTGAACAAACTGCAAACGTTTAAAAAAAAATGACATCACTTCCTGTGCACCAGAAGATTTTCCAAGGAACGACCTCTGACACCGGCTGCTCAGAACAGCAAATAGAAAAGCTTCCATAAACTGTCCATGGTAGGATCAGTATTGTGTCAAATCAATTAGTGAAAGTAGCTAAACCTATTTTTGTCCTTATTGTTTGAAGTCTGGGGGAAATCTCACAGCAGTTCTCAACACATACACTTAACCCTGGGAGTCTTTCCACCCCTTTCACTCAGACAGATGTCACACGTCAAGAGTGTGTGCGTGTATGTGTAAGTGTTTGCGAGTGTGTATGTCAGGGGAAGTGTGCTGTGGTTTGCTGAATGGACACAGCAGATGATGATAGGCCCCCAGGCAGGCCAGCGTTGGCCTAGAACACACTCCCTCAGGGAAGCCACAACCTCTTTTATATCAGCCCATGACGGCTTGGCCTCGACACGGCCACTTATTAACTCCCCGTCTCTGTCTGTCGGTCTGTCTCGCTCCCTCTTTTTTTTCTGTCTAAAGTGGTTGACCCACTAAATTTCCTGACCGCCTTCAGGTGTCCTGGTTCTGCTGTAAAAGGATTATTTCTGTGTAGAAAGATTGAATTTATCTGCTGTTCTAGTCAGGCCATTGTTTTGGTTCAGGGGCATCCCCACATTGCTACCAGTGTTCACACACAATAGAGAGTAGATACCCACTGGCTTTATGTAATAGAGTTTAGTGATATCAGTACAGGAGGATATGATTAATAATACAATTATGGCAGAAATATCAAATGCAGTTACAAATTTAGAGCTTGGAGTGTTGGAAAAATATTGATTTAGCTAGAGCTGGGTATGTAACCTTGATACTTTTTGAGTAGTGTGTGTAGCATCAATTATTAAAACTGTAGACTTGCTCGGACCGATTGACTTTTTTAAAAACTTATTTTTAATCAGATGTTTCCCTTATCAAAATGAGGAAACTTTTCTAACTATATTTTATTATTTTTTTTAAAGTTTTTTATTTAACATTCTTGCAACTTCTTGATATCAACATTTTCTGCAAGTGGAAGAGCGGAAGAGCACATTTCGTCAATGCTACATCAGGCTTGTTTAAATGCAAATACACATGCAATTCAGAAGGCCAAATAGGGAGACTGCCATAAATACTAGGAATGCCACACAAGTTTAAACAAATTGCATGTATTTGGTTTGAACTAATTTTAACACAACCCATGTAGCCAAATCCTAAACTATGTAGTATAATTTACTTGTCATCCATTCACGGTACCTCCTCTGCTACACTTGAGTGAAGAGCTAATGTTAGTATGACGCATTTGCATTTGACAAAGTCAGCAAAAGCCTATCCACATTTGTTTTCCATCTGTGTGAAACCAAAATGTCTCTACGTATTACTTCTCAGATGGTTTGGTGTCATGATTATCAGTTTAGCAAGGCTTGCTTTAGGCTCTCTATAGATGTCTGGATAAGCAATATCCGGCCACTGTGTTGGACGGGGGAAGACTGAAGGGACATGACGGCGATCAACCTTAATTTATTAAGGTATCGCGAACACTCAGGTTCAGGCAAGATCACAAAATAATTATTAGACATGTGTATAAAACAACCGTTTGAGAGATGAATGCACACGAACTTCCACACACATCAAATTGCATTGAGGCCTGTGGGATCTTCGGTTTTCTATCCCCCAAAAGGGGGCATGGCCTTGACTTTTTGCGAAGTACCCGTATGTGCCGGTCTGATGTGTAGTCTATAGTTTACTGTTGGGGCAACAGGACATGTAAAGTGTCAGACAGACATTTTTGACAACGTAAAATTCAAGATACAGCATCATAAATAATTCATTCCTATGAAAAAAAATGAATCATTCCAAATCCGTTCAAGTTGCTCAGTGGCGCATGAATCCAAAAAAGTTTGACTTCTGGGTATAAAATTACCCAGATCTTCCGTATCTGTGGGCCCATAGAGCAAGCTCACTAGTGTTCTTAGGGGATGACACACCAACAATGAACCATGACGTCCCCAGTTCGAGTCGAGGCAGGGGACATTTGTTGAATCTTTCTCTCTTTCATTTCCTGTTGTGTCTCTATTTGACATTGTGTAATACATATATCATTCTTGGTAACAATGTAGAGCTCTAATGTGCCATTTAAGGAACTTTTACCCCCAGACAAAAATACAATTACAGAGAAGACTGAATAATAAATGTCTCTACCTTTGAATTTTGATTTCATTTCAGTTGAAATGTCTCTCAGTTAAAAGTCAGATGTAAAAGAATCTTATCAAATACACAATCTTATGTCAAAAGAACACAGTAGTCTCCAGTCAGTTACTGTATGTCCTGACAATGAAAAAAAAATCCATCTTGCTGTTATTAACAGCTGACATTTCCATCATTTTGGAACCAGGAAATGGCTGTTAGTGTGCTGTACATCGCCTCCAGGTTAAATCACTCTGAAGACAAAATCGATTGTGCAAATTATTCTTCTCTCCGGGGAGAAAAAGCTTCCAGGAAGTCACAAGGTGCACCTCTCTCCGACTTTGTAAATGACAGCCTTGTGCATGTCAGCTAACTCTTAATGTAATGATCAATTAGACATGGTGAAACAAGCAGAGTCATGCTCGTTTTTTACGAGAATAGCCTGACTGGACTGCCTAAACATCTCTGCCTGTTGGCACAGAATGACGAGAGAGAGAGTATCACTGGGAGAAGACAGAAAGCTCAGGTAGTATCGGATCCAAGGTCAAAACTATCATCATGAGACATCACAACTTGCTCAGATATATTCTCAATCCATGCATAAAAAAGCGATATTTTTCTACCAAAGAAACGTCTAAAACACACCCGAGCAGCGGCGAAGTGCGGCCAAACTAAAAGTTGAGGATAGTTTAACTTTTTACGGCGAATAATCTTCGCAAATAGCGAACGAAGCCATGAAGCCAGCCAAGCTAAAGCGACATCTGATTACAAAGCACCCGCAATATCAGGGCAAAACAAAGTGGTATTAATCAAGTTGAAATGTGTTTCTGTTTCTCACTATTAAACATGTCTGAAGTATTTAGGTTGAAAAGTTTTAGAATACAGATAGTTCCAATGGCATCAAAGAGTACAAATGGTAGTAAGCAATATGCTTAATCGGTGTTACGATTATGAGGGGTCCTTGGAATATTTTCTCCGAAAGGCCCCAAAAAGAAACCCCTGATTTAGACTAATCACAAATGTTCATACTAACTTGAACTTTTAATGGTTAAATTCTCCAACTCAGTGTTTCTGATTGAATTATCCACAATGAAAAGAAATAGACATATAAAGAAGTGAAAGCTTTTCTTTGCAGCACCACAGCGTCTTCATTTTGCTTTCATTGTACCCACAGCTGTCTTATTAGTGTGATGGGCTCAGTATCTTTTGTTTTTTTTTCTTCTTCCAAGTTTTGGCTTAATAATTAAAGTTAGTTCTCTTGTGTTTGAAACTGTGTCATCTCTTCTTATACCCCCACAAGAGTAGATGATATCCAAAAGATGTTTCATAACACTTACCAAAGTATGCCTTATAGCACTTTTAAAGCAGCTAAAATTGGACTGAATTCGCATTGCAGTGTTTTGCATTGATGCACCAATGCAGTATTTATTCACTTAACTTAAAGTCTTAGAGATCTAGAGGCAGCCATGTAACCTATGTGATACTGTATATTCGGCCTTACTTTAGGTCAACATACAGCTGTTGTCAGTTTATGAAGTAAGCCTTGAGTTCTTATGTTCCATCAAATGGACGCCCACTCACTTCCTGTGTAGATAATGTGGTTTTTCACAATTGCTATATTGGTCATAAAATTGTATACTGTTACACTGACAACTATAATGCACAACTCATGTATCTTCTGGGCCCCAGATGTACATTCGAGAGAACGATGTGACGGATGACATATTTGCATTTTACAGTGCCGTATTTGCAGTACACTTTCTCAATGCTGATTTAGTGCTTTCCCTCCCATTTCACAACAGCTGTGTAGAAAATGTATTTTCTGTGTAGCTCAGCTCGAGGGTTGCATATTTGCTGATGTGAAAAAGCAAAGGAAAATGTCTACATACAGTACGTCGTGGGTTCATCTGTGAGAGCAGCATACAGTATATCCCAGCTATGGGAACTCTAAAGTGCTGTGGAGTTGGTAACTCTCATGAATTATTGAGTCATTCCCTTGTTTTTTAGCCCAGTATCTTTGAAATGCAGATGAATATGAGCTTATTCTGAAGGTTTGCCTTCCATTGTGCCTTCCCCAACTCTTTGGGACTATTTGAAAATGATTGTGAAATCAAAAATGATATACCTATTATTACATTTGATGTGTCATCATTATATGTCTGCCTCAATAGCGAGCCTCTAACAAGGTCATATAAATGTCATTAGTCTCCTTCCTGAAATAGGAGAGGTGCATCACTGTCTGGATATAGCTGCTGTCGTTCACTGGTGCACTTCCACTGCAGCTCGGTGATCATATCACGGCTCATTTGAAGCTCTGTCCGGAAGCAGGCAAACAGACAGCGCTATCAGATTATGGGGCCATTGTCTCCACTCAAATGTCTCACCGTGGTTGTATGAAATTCAGGATAGTGCAGGGCAAGTTTGCATTACAAATGACCCACAAGCAAATGTCTTATAAGAAGAGCCTCTGCTAAGTATAGTTTATTTAAAAACTACTTCTACTGCCTTATATTATAGGCATGTTGTATTTTGTGCTTGGTTTGTGTCTCAGAGGTTTATAGTGACCCGTGGTATTCATCTGGCTCTCGTTCCTACATGATTCCACAGTCATTCATTATTTGACTCCTGGAACCGGAGGCTCTGTGTCAATATCAGCGTATGGCCTCAGGCACAGATGTAGAGATACTACATGAGCAGCATAACAGTGAAGCATCAAGGTTTTGCCAGTATTTATTATCTTGAAATCTTACCGTTTGAATTCCTTAAATACCCAACATAAAAGTATTCAGTATTTGTTTTGTATTATCAAAGTATGTAGAATCAATTGTATATTTACAACCTTTAGTAAAGGTAGAAAATATTCTGAAACTTTTTTTTAGATGTGTAAGCTGCTTCTGTGCTTACATAGGGTGAGGCAGGTTTTACTGCCAACTGACTGTAAAGGAAAATCAACAAAGCAAGATCATCTAAGAACCAAGATGCAGCTACTAACATCAAAACTGTGTCTCTCATTTAATCAGTGTAATGGTTTTAGGGTTAGGAGTCAGACGAACTTCACAAAAACTGATTTAAATGGTTATTTATGGTTAGTTACCCGGTTATTAACATATAACTGCCTTTCTTTTAATCAACACTTTAGCCTTTTGCAAAATTCCAAATAATCTAACTCCAAATGTTATACCCATAAAATTTTTGTCACGAAAGTAGAGCTGTCAATCGATTAAAATATTTAATCGTAATTAATCGCATGATTGTCGATAGGTAATCACGATTAATTGTGAATTAATCACACATTTTTATCTGTTCAAAATGTACCTTAAGAGGGAGATTTGTCAAGTATTTAATACTCTTATCAACACTCGTGGGTCCCTCCGGGTACTCCAGTCGAACCTCAAATAATGGAAAACCATGTGTAAAACATGATGAAATATGACATTTATGTTTGTTTCATGTATTCATTTAAGGAAGGTTACAGTCCCCTCCTTGTTCTGCTCTTTTCTCTGCCGCCATTTTTTGCCTCTTGTGGAGCAGAAGCTACGACATGCTTCACGTACATCTTGATTCATTTGCTTAGTGTGTTTTCACAGCTCTTTTTTTGTTTCGTTTTTATCGATACACCACCTTTTCCACCTGAGTCAAGTTTGCCTTAGCGCTGGCGAAAGCCATGGCTGGAGGCAGTACATCTGTACCATTCTTGTGAATGTGATATCTCAAGAACGTTTTTTTCAAAATTGTCCCAAACGTCCATTTGGACTCAAGGAGGAACTGATTAGATTTTGGAGGTCAAAGGTCACTGTGACTTAACAAGTCACACGTTTTTGGCCATTATTAAAGAATTTATAATGCTAATTATGATATGAAATATCTAATAGGATAACATGATGAAGTGAGGACTTTTTGGAGTAATTAGGCAGTAATTCTAGTTTGCAATATTTCAAAAATGTTTGAATGTCCTGTGAAGGGATGCACCGATCTGACTTTTTCAGTCCCGATAGCGATACCTGGGCTATGAGTACCGAACTGATTTAATCAATCAGCTGTGTGCCTCACTGTGTGGAAGTGACAACTAATCAACTAACATTCTAAAACTAAATGTAACAAATAATACAGAAAAAAGATCTAAATTTACTGAATTGTTATTAATTATTAAAATAATAAATCGCTCACCTGCAACTTGGTAAAATAAATCTTCAAAATGAACAGGAATTACAATTCAACTGTAAAACCTTTCAGTAACAAGAATTTAAATTCCAGTCTATAATGTACATAGTATATAAACATAGAATTGAACTGAATAGATCGGCTCCATTGTCCCCGATATCCCATCCAGCTATTTGAGTCGGTATCGGCCCGATATCTGATCCGGTATCGGTATCGGTGCATCCCTTGTCCTGTGTTTCCACTCAGTTTTTTTTTTTTAAACACACGTTAAAATATGTGGATGGAGACACACATCCATTACTGAGTGTTTTACTGTGTAAACACCCTATTTATAGTGTTCTCTGAAAAAAAACAATGTTACCAATGCAGGGTAGAGTTATTGCCACAAAATACACATTAACTTGCTGTGGTAATGCCAGTGAAGTTGGCTTGTACTTTCTGGCTACTGTCAGATTTTTAGTAATCTAACCTCGAGCAGCTCCCAGGACAGCTGTCTGCCTACAGTTGCTGAGCTAGCAGCAGGTTTCATGTGGGCCTGGAGGCTGCTAGGATTGACAGCTGTCCTCTACCCCCCAAACACAACACTCCCCCACCAATCTCACGCTGTTTCTCTCTCTTTAGCTCAGTACTTTTCTCATATATTTATCAGAAACAATATTGCCAAAGCGCATAATTAGTATCAAATGACCATTAAGTTACCAACAATGTATCCATTGATTTCAGCAGTTCATATACTCAAACAGTAAAATATTCAATAAGTTGGTGCGACGCATTAGATATTGGATTATATAGTTCATAATCACTCATATGATTATTATTATCAACATAATAACAATGTAAAACAATGTTTGAGATTGTGTCTTATTTAAAAACAGGTCAGACATTGTCTATCTATCTATACCCTAACTCACAGAATGAGTTTGTTCTACAGATGGATTCCCCTGAGTTTGGGAGTCCTTGGAATATAATTAAATGTGTATCTGCAGTGCAGCTGCATCAGGACTTGGCTGTTGTAGAAGACAACCTGGAATGACTACTTATTGTCAGGCAAAATGTTTAAAAGGGAGTAAGGGGTGCGTGGTGTACATTTCCCGTTCATCCAATCGACTTCACGCTTGAGTGAAGTGAACCCAAAGAAGCACAGGGTCGAGTGTGAAGTTGTCCAAAATGACAAATATTCTTCTTCTTGTAAGGTAGCAGTCGTACCATCCAGCTGCTACAGCTGAGAGTCTAAAAAAAACAATATGCAGATAATATGACTTACTGACTACGTTTACATGCACACTAAGGGTAAGGGTCATGTTAACAGCATGTTCCGTTTGGGTATTCTGAATTAGGCCTTTTTCCGCAAGCATTTTCCAATTAAAGCTGGAGAAGGCAAGTCGGAGCAAATATGATTTTAAAAAAAGTTATCCTTATAAAACGTCCACTATATCCTGACAGTAGTGCATGAGACAAATAATCTGAAAAAAATCATGTGGCTCTGTGTCCTCCGGTGCTCCTAACGGCATCTGCAAGATTTCACAGACCGGAGGAAAACAACCCAATCAGAGCCGAGCTGGAGCCTTTCCGACTCTGAGCAGCTGTCAATCACTCGCAAACTCTGATCAAACGGTCAAACTAGGCAGCGCCTCTGTTGAATGAACAGCCAATAGGAACGCTCTCTCTCGCTCTGAAATGACCGAGATTGGCCAAAGTTTCCAGTCACGAGCTAGATTTTTTAAATCAACTAGCCGACGGTTTGCAGAGATGCATACCCAAAAGAAAAGCCGCACATCTGTGGTCGGAAGGCGAAACATACCTACCCTTTTAAACATTATGAAAGACGTGGATATCAACAGGTTTTTTGGATATGTGCAAATATCGCAACGCCAACCCTTTCAAGAAGGTGGTTGAAGGAATCAAAGAGGGAGGCTGTGTTCGCACGGTTGAAAAAGTCTGTCACCGGTTATTTTATTAGGAGTATGCCCGGCTGTGAACGGGAATAGTAGTGGAATATTCATTTTGATTAGCCATGTAAACAGCTTAGTGGGAATATTGTTGTACTGCATTACAAATAATATCAAAAGACACGTGGTAACATGGTCAAAGTAAGATCAGCCAACAATACTCAACTCACTTCAACTTCAGTCCAACAGTTTCAGGAGCGAGATAATGTTCGGCACTGAGTGAGTTAGTTAAGTGGAGCTGTGGATGTTCAGAACACAGCTGTCACCATGACAAAGACAATCTGCTCTTGAAAATAAATGTTCTCTATAAATGTACCGACAAACTGCAGCATGCTGACAGATCTTTCTCTCCCAGTGATCCGCATATCCTGTTCTTTTAGATGTTACCTACTTAATGGTGCGTCACAACTGGTCAGATGTGGCTTTAAGAACTATCTCGCCTTCATTCAAATTAGGGAAGTCAAACACACGTTGAATAAACACAGCTCCACTTGTTCACAGCTTTATCTCATTATAAGATAAGTCGGTATTCATTATAACAAGACTTTTTTTTTGTATGTCGTTACAACAAGTAAATGATTCTGCCAAAGCAAACATCGTAGCACTTTTTCATATCAGTAGAACGGTGTGAACTATTTCTAATTCTGACACTACCAAGGCTAAATTGAGTATTTCAGTGCTGGTATGACCTTGAATTTCCACACAATGTCATGTACAGTAATGGAACATTTTTTTCTATCAGTTTTTCAGTGCCAAGTCAAACCTACTGGGATTTCCCCAAAGCTCAATATTCCTCCAGGATTAAGGCCTTGTAGTCATGCAGCCTTTGGTTCCCCTCCAACTGATTAATGACTAATAACACTATCTCAAAGATTCTTTCCTATGTACAGCCCCCCGCTACAATTCAAATCTCTTAAGACAATACTGTCTACTGTGCTCAGTAATAGCAGAGTCTCACTATGAATCACGCCAAGTATGAAATAAAACCTCATTTGTGTAAATGAGTCATTGACCTGATATAGGCCACAGCGTCTTCTCTTTAGGCTTTCATCATGCTTTTTTTAACTACAGTTAAATAAGACAAATAATGCAAAGGTTAAACGTATCACCCCTTATATGAAGGTTAGGCCACAATGCTTTTAGCCGCTACTGTCCAATTTTGTGGTCATCTTTTAAAGCCCATAGTATTATTATACCCCGCGACAACGTAGTAGAATTCAGAAACTATATAACTTAGGAACTTCAAATTTGGTATGATGGTTGACAATGTGGTCTATTTGGGGTATAATAATACTATGGGCTTTAAAAGATGACCACAAAATTGGACAGTAGCGGCTAAAAGCATTGTGGTCCGAACTTAATAGGGGTCAAGCAGTGAGCAGGGCTTTGTGAGCCATGCTCACTTTTGCCTTGTTATTTTATTTGTACAACTATTACTAACAAATGTAGAGTTCATAAAAAGATGGTGAAACGTGACTTGAATTCTTTGATAGCAATGGAGGTTTTGTTTTCTAGTTGTGACTGTCCTCATGGTGAGGTCATCTTGCCAGCATCAATTAAGGTTAAGCACGAACGTTTGACATTTACCCCCTTCAGGTAAATGAATAACCAGTTCCAAACATTTGCTTATTGTGAAAGTAGACAGCAGTCACTGCCTTTGTTTGCATGTGTTTATCACAGAAACTGGCTGCCATATAGGATTGCAATACAGCCTGTTAGGCCTAATGTCACAAAATCTGAGCTCAGCCCTCACCCAGAATCCTAAAGATGGTGCAGTGACGTTGTTAAAAGACGCTGAAGTGAACTTCAGCAGGGTACACAATTTGGTTATGTTTTGTAGTAGGATCAGTGCTGTACTACTTTAAATCCATTAGCCCGAACTTTTCTCAGTCTAGTGGGTGTTTTGACTTGGACTTGTCTCATAGGATCTTTGACTCAGACTTGTCTCCTTAGGTGTTTTGACTCTGACTTGTCTCATCTCCTGGGTGTTTTGACTCTGACATATTTCATCTTGTGGGTGTTTTGACTCTGACATATTTCATCTCGTGGGTGTTTTGACTCTGACTTGTCTCATCTTGTGGGTGTTTTGACTCTGACTCGTCTCATAGGATCTTTGACTCAGACTTGTCTCATCTTGTGGGTGTTTTGACTAAGACTTGTCTCATAGGATCTTTGACTCAGACTTGTCTCATCTTGTGGGTGTTTTGACTAAGACTTGTCTCATAGGATCTTTGACTCAGACTTGTCTCATCTTGTGGGTGTTTTGACTCTGAGTTGTCTCATACTAGGTGTGACTTTTCTCGGCCTATGACACTAGTCTCGCCTGTTGCAGTTTTTGGTCTCGACCGTTTCTGTTTCTATTTCTATTTTCATTTGCCTCTGTCACATTTGTAATTTTACTATAGTCCTGTACTCAATGATTACAGTTAAGTCACAGTTGAATCTCGTTAAGAGCAGCAGTATGAAGAATACTCTCAATCTTGATTTGTCTTGAGCAAGGACCTGGTCTTGACTCAGTCTTGAAACTGCTCATACTTAGCGTCATGTGGGACTTGACATACAGTATAACTGGTACAGCCCTGGCAATGTTATATATCGCTTCAAATATGTCTATTAATACATATGATGTGATTGATATGATGCACTAATTCACTAATTATTGGACACTAGTTGTCTAATATTTTCATTTTATTTAAAGTTACATTAAAAAGCACATTAATAGACACTTCTGTAAATGTGCCAGTTTTAGCCTGTTGGATCATTTTCAGTTGCAGTCCCCGGGCAGGTGAATGACGACACAAAACAACACACGAAATACATTAAAACAGGAAGAGCAATACTGTACACATAAAAACACATTTCATAAAAACACATCAAATACCTTAAAACAAGGACACAAAACACAAAACGTAAAACAAAGCATGCTTCTAATTGGAAGACATTATGATGTAGAGCAGGTTTCTGCACCCTGACATTCATTCATTTATTCATTCATTCATTTTTAGCCTGAACATAGCGGCACAGAACAGCAGCTCTCCGCAGCAGTAGCAGTGGTCCATTCACTCTCAAAAAAATATCAATTTCAGCCTTCTAACCATCGTTATTCAGACCCTGCCTTTGTGCCTTTGCTCATGAACCGACTCTCCATGCTCTTCAGCACATTTTAAAAATGTATTTTCTCTTACTCAGTTTTGTAAGTCTTACTGTGTGCGAGCTCAGATTCATAAAGCATGCAGCTGCCTGGTGGGCAGAGAAGAGTGAGCGAGAGAGAGCGGACTCTGCATGTACATTGTGAGTGCAAAATAAGACTTTGCTTTCTTTTCCAACACTGCTAACTAAGTCTGGTTAGCCTTACAGTGGAAATGAGGAATGTGTCCTTATCCCATGATTCTTCTGTCGCTGTCGGAGGGCCTCTCTCACTCTCTTTAACAAACACACACACACACACACACACACGCACACGCACGGGCACACACGACTAATCTGTGAACACAGTTGCTGTTTTTTATTTTGGTTTAGTAAAGGAGGGCACTACGGGGTTGAAAGGATCAGGAACTAAATTAGATTTGATGTGGCATTTAATCTCAGGCCCAATTTGGTGTGGACTGCGCGTGTGTGTGTGTGTGTGTGTGTGTGTGTGTGTGTGTGTGTGTTTGCACGTGCACGTGTGTTCATTCACATATTTCAGTCTGTGGATGGCTGTGCACTAATGTACTTGGTACTTGTTTGTTGCTGTTTGCAAGTGCGTGTGTTCATGTGTCATCTCCTGTCAGGGGCTTTTTATGTGTGTGTGTGTGTGTGTGTGTGTGTGTGTGTGTGTGTGTGTGTGTGTTCAGTGATGACTGAGCCATCTGTGCCTGTAGTGGCTTTGCCAATACAGCGACTGGAGCGGCTCCAGCAGCCGGCGTCCTCCAGCTCCTGCCGTCTGCCCTCACATTCACTTCACTAAGACTCGACAGGAGGCTCCTCCATCTTGGACCGACTTCCTGCTCCGTTCTCCCTCCCACCGCGTTCCAGTAATCCTGCTGCTGGATGACTGGATTGAAATGATTGGGGAAGGAAAATAGATTTGATGAGACATTTAATTAGAGGCCTGATTGGATGTGGATATCGCTGGTGTTAAGGAGCGTTTCGTCGAACCAGACAGCAAAACTCGGTTGCACTCCTCAATATTTATGAATTTCACACCGATGCAATGCATATCCTCGATTTAGCGAATCTTTATTTATTCTTCCTGCACCCAATATACTCTGTAGAAACCCGGCAACATAAAAAAACACAAGAATCTGTTTCCTGAGACTCAGAATGACCAAGCTGATAATGGAGATAAAGCACTGCTCCTACATGATTGCACTTCAATTTCTAACGTTACATGATATCTAATCTATAGCTACACGTAAAGCCGAGTGCCGTTTCTTGACAGGAAAAGGCTGCTCAGCCTTCCATGAAGAGGTGCTCACGCATTCTGGATCAGGTCGAAGGCTTTTATATGTAGAGAGAGTAAAACCATTAGACATTAATACTGAGAATGTGCGCCATTGCCAGAGATGAAGTGATCATTTTCAATTAGTTATCCAGTAATGTACACAAGGTATTGATAATTTTAAATTCTACTCATGTCCTTCAGAAATCAATATGTTGGGCTTGAGAGAAAAGCAACAAGAAAGCTTTAAAAATAGAACTGACTCCACCTCTTGTAAGTTCCCTTCTCAGTTACACTGAAGCAGTGGAATAGATCCTAATGAAATAAGTATAATCATGTCCCTCTGTGTCCTCCGGTGCTCCTAATGGCATCTGCAAGATTTCACAGACCGGAGGAAAACAACCAATCAGAGCTGATCTGGAGTCTGCCGTCCAGCTGCCATCTATGAGAGCCGGCTGTCAATCACTCGCGAACTCCGATCAAACGGTCAAACTAGGCAGCGCTGATCAAATATGAATCAATATTCTGTTACTGTAATGCCTATTTATCATATAAAATGTTTTTAGAAACATCTTGTAGTGTACTGTTTAGCTGTAACATGAGAAAGTTTATGACCCGGCTGTCATGTTGAGATCAGTTGTGGAAATACCAAGCACCGCCCACCAGCCGGAGCACAGCCAATAGGATCGCTCTCTCTCTGAAATGACCTGTGTTTGGTCAAAGTCATGGGCTAGATTTTTTAAAGCCTGGAAACAGAGCCATGAGGAGGTGCAGAAGTCTACTTTTTGCTCAGAACACTTGAATTACAATATGCTGAAAGGTTATTATGGAATTTTTGCCCAATGATGCCAAAAACTTGTTGCCGAAAGAAGCTTTAATAATAGTTTTCATAATAACCTGTCTTACAGAGTATCATGGTCTTGTTGCTCATTATTATTTCATATAGAGATATATATGTAATTTTTCACTTTCTCTTTTGGCATGAATATACCCAGACTGAAGGATATTGTGTGACTGACAGGAAGTATCACATATTGAAAGCTTCAGTCCAAACTAACCACAAAATGTCACATCAGTATGTGTCCTTAGACTTATCTTCCATATTTATTTTCAATTTTAAATAATTTCTTGTGCGTCATTCCATACTAAAACAGCGTCTACTTCTTCATAAAGAGCATTTTCTTTTAGATAAACACAACCACGGTTAATGTTTGATATTTCATTTGTAAGTTGTGGAAGTGGGAAAAAATAAGGCCTGAAGAGGAACGGTTGTTACTATTGAAATTTAAAGCCATCAATGTGTTAGGAGGGAAGCAGGCTATGGTGGACGGAACCTGCTAAAATAAAAAAATAAATGAATACATATTTAAATAAATGACTCAATGAATAAATAAATATGTCAATAAATGTAGCAAAAATAATATTAAAAATAAATGTAGCCATTAATTAATTAAGAAATTGTCACATAAATTGATATTTCTGTTTTAATAGTGGCATATTTATTTATTTATTGTGTAATTTATTTATTTATTCATTTATTTTTGATTTTGGCAGGTTCCTTCCTCCATAGCAGGCTGAACAAAGTGTTTTGTTAACAGTATAATGTAATATAATCATAAAGACTATCAATTGTATTGCCCCTATTTTTATGTCTAATCTCTAAACAATGAAAATGTGAAATCCTTTATGATGATTTGTTACATATGATGACATTTTTTCCCAAAAACATTTTATATTAGGATTCAAAATTGGCTCCAAACTTGAGAACCTATTGTTTAACGCTAAATGTAAGAGATCACTTTGCACACAGATAAGATGGCCTATACTGCGATTAAATTCAAATTTGAGATGAGATGGAAAACAAAGCAGAGCTTTAATGGAACACATTTGACGACGACGTTTTAGCAAAAACATTTAAAGAGCTTGGAATAGGATCATATTTGCGGCATGTGTGTGATGTGATTGTAGTTGGTAGATCGCTCCACATTGCCTCGTACGTATTGTTTCTATTCTGTGGTGACCTCAATGTCTTTCAGTGAGCACATTTAGCTCATTAAAGTTCGTGCATGTGCTTCCATATGTTGCACGGGATGACAACGATTGTGTTTAGCGCTCCAGTTGATAAGAGCCCCCTTTTATGCTCTACTCTTGTACAGTGAAATGTTATGTCAAAAAGATGATAATGGTTCGGGTTGTGAGATGTAAATTATTGAACAGGGGGAGAATTTAGTGTAGCAGATAATTGCCGTGTGCAACAAAAAACATCATTTTGTTGTCTGTTTGGTTTCGGAGTTTCAGACAAATATATTTTTCACTAACACAAGATCGTCAGTACTGAATCAGAATCAGATCAGAATCAGATTTATTTGCCAATTACATGTGCACATACATGGAATTTGACTTTGTTTTTTGCTTTTGTTTTACTTACACAGAAATAGAATGACAGCTAGGGAAGAAGACAACAAAGCTGGACAAATAAAGGAAAAGAATAGACTGGAGTGCTATGTACAGAAGTATGTGAAAAGATAGGTGTATATATAAATAGTATATAAATATATTAGATAAATAGATTCACAGAATTTAAAGCTGCATTAATTTATATATATATATATATATATATATATACAGTATGTGTTAATGTGAAAGGGGTCTCTGAACTCCACAGCTCCACGCAGCTTTTCAGCCCCTCTTGGCTGATCATTTCTGGTTATATAGCCCTAAATTTACATCACCAGTCAATCTCATCACTAGTTTGCAGCAAAGAAAAGCTCAGATTAACCCACTGACTGAACACTACCAGCCAGGCTCCAGACGGCAAAGTTAGCAACCAGCTGGCGAGGACATTGGAACATCAAGCAGCTAGTAGGCCAGATAATTTCCGCAGGAGTTGGTAGAGACCAATGTAGAGTTACAAGGAGAGTGAATATTGGACTGACATTCATCAGGTGGACAGAAACATGACTCCAAATGAATGCTCATGTTGCTCCTTGTCTGCTTGATATGAAATTAGACCATTGTTTGCTAGCTTTTTAGCCAGACCCAACCTTGTAAGGGAATAAAATATCAGGGTCTTATTCTGCCCCCAATTGGCCAAAAAATAGATGAATGCAGCTTTAATCGAAGCGATGCAAATTATGTTGGATTTCGTTTTTTGTTGGGCTGTCAATCGATTAAAACATTTAATCACAATTAATCGCATGATTGTCCATAGTTAATCACGATTAATGGCAAATTAATTGCACACTTTTTATCTGTTCAAAATGTACCTTAAAGGGAGATTGTCAAGTATCAAATACTCTTATCAACATGGGAGTGGACAAATATGCTTGCTTTATGCAAATGTATTTTTATATTTATTATTGGAAATCAGCTAAAAACACAAAACAATGACAGATATTGTCCAGAAACCCTCACAGGTACTGCATTTAGCATACAAAATATGCTAAAATCATAATATGGCACACTGCAGCCAACAGCCAAAAACAGCTGTCAGTGTGTCAGTGTGCTGACTTGACTATGACTTGCCCCAAACTGCATGTGATTATCATGAAGTATGTAAAGAGGAGACTCGTGGGTACCCACAGAACCCATTTTCATTCACATATCTTGAGGTCACAGGTCAAGGGACCCCTTTGAAAATGGCCATGTTCGGTTTTTCCTCGCCAAAATTCAACATAAGTTTGGAGCGTTATTAAGCTTCCTTCTCGACAAGCTAGTGTGACATGGTTGATACCAATGGATTCCTCAGGTTTTTTCTAGTTTCATATGGTGCCAGATGATCATCACTCTAGCTTTAAAACAACCTAAAAATCTCAAGTTGCGTTAATGCATTTAAGAAATAATTTGCGTTAAAACGAATTTGCGTTAACACGTTATTATCGCGTTAACTTTGACAGCCCTAGTGTTTTGGTTTGATCGTGACTGGCCTTATTGCATTCATGATGTAGATTATATTTCTGGACAGAAATGAAGGAACACATTAACAGATTTATTATAGCAGTAGACCTCACAGTGAAGACAGAAATGGCTGGTCCAGTGAGAAAAGTGGCTGATAGGTCAATGCCAAGCTTTTAACAGTGGATTTTCCTGCTCTCCATTAGTGTCTATGTGTGTGTGTGTGTGTGTGTGTGTGTGCGTGTGTGTGTGTGTGTGTGTGTGTGTGTGTGTGTGTGTGTGTGTGTGTGTGAACTAATGTATCTGTGTATGAATATGTGTGCATAATTGGACTCAAATCAGTGAGTGTTGTCTGAACACTGAACACTCTCTGTGGGTTTGGGCGGCTGGAGCGTCTGTAGTCTCTCTCCAGCAAGGACCAATTAGGATTAATGAGTTGGGAGGACAAACGATGCAGAAATGAGTTTTGGAGAAAGATGCTTATTGTTTCCCTGAAGAGGCGAACAAAAAGCTCTAAACCCAGAGTTCATTTTCACCCTGAATAACAAACAAAGGCTGAATCTCCTCTTATTACTGAGCAGATTAGAGTTTTAGCTCTACAAACATTTCCTGGAGGCAGAGCTGGCCCAGAAGCACTATAGTCATTTCACTGCAGAGCCGAAGCTTAACTCTGCTCAAGCTTTTCTCCATCACGAAAAACTATGGTTAAAACAAGGACTGCGGCTATCGATTATTTTAGTAATCGCATATTCTACCAATTTAAGTGCCATATTACATTCTGGCTTTCAAGGCTCCAGACTAACTTTTTTTTTCACCACTGTTCCAAAAATCAATTTCAACTGTCTGAAAGTCAAACCTTCAACAATTCTAAATGTTATCCTTTTACTTTGTTATTGTCATACTGTCATCTATAGTGGTTATTGGCATGAAATACACAATTCAAATTATTAGGAAATAAGTGATTGTATTTTTTAATTATTTAATTATTTAAAATTTAAATATTTGCTTTCATTAAAAACATTGTAGTAGCTAGTGTTAGGAAGTTAAACAGGTCATAATTCTTTCTCTAACATCTATTTTATATTGCTGCGAAAACATCTCCTTCAAACAACTGGATTTATTAAAGTTTCTCGCCAAAAACTACATTTTACAAAATTAGATTTGAACTTATCATGATAAGGTTATAATTTACATTTGCCCAAAATCATTTTTACTGAATAGACCTTGAAAGCATCATAATGTAACTCAAAGAAACCTCTGTTAACATAAGCTCCATTATTCAGCCAAGCATTAGCTCATGCTAATAGACATATAACTTGGAGTCATTAGAGAGTCAGAGTCTTCCTGCCAATTTTGTATGGAGCCAGAAAGTGGTCAATATTAAATAAATAAGTTATCATGAAATAAATCGTCAAATTAATAATGTTCGTAAAAGTGACACAGCTAAAAAAACAACAACAACTAGCTAACTAGCTGTGTACGACAGCGTCGTAGTGGAAGCGTAGCGCCAACCCTGCAGCACATTTAAAAGCAATGAAAGGCTTTTTTTGTTCTTCAGGTCTTCAATTAAGGTGACATAGTGTTTCAGATCAAACTTACCTGATGAAAGCAGGGTTTGGATCCAGTCCATTCAGACCTGTGGATGGAAATTTAGCAAGAATGATCAGCAGCTAAGTTATATAATTATGTGTACTAGAAACCATTTTCCTGTTGATAAAACTCTGCGTATCTCTCCAAATGAAATGAGTCATCAGGACAGTGAAAACATAGTGTTCCGCATCTGAATTACAAAAATCACAAGCGTAGTCTATATTTAGCCTCAATCTTTCCAACACCCCCTTAATGGGGTAAATTCAGTGTAAGATCTTGAACGATAATTCTTTGACGAGTAATAATGCAGCTAACTGGCTAGATTTGTATCAGAAGTTAAACTATGACTTTGGTTCTTGTATATACTTTATGATTATATATTTGAGTAAATGTCACGTAAAGGGTTAAACATCTACATCCCTGCGTGTTAAACTCAACCATTCATTTGAATGCATTCATGAATACATTTTGTCAGAGTGCTTCGTAGTCTTAGTGTGACTGCCTACTTCCCAGCCTATAAATGTTGTCAAGGAGTCAAAGAAGAAAATTCTGGAGAAAAACTTTAAAATTGTCACGAGTTGGCACAAAATATAAGCCAACAGCAGCTTAAATCCAAAAATATCTTTATGGGGATTTGTGCTGATCTTAAGTAACCAGTCTGAGCTGAAGTGTACATGTGTGCTTTTGTCTGGCTGGAGACTCTGTGGAACAATGTACAGTAGCACAGGAAAAAGATTATCAGTTCTATTATTGTGACGGAAGTTTGCATCCGCCACACACATCACAATGCTGGCTCAGTATAGAAGCAAAGTCTCTGAGAGCAAACACAAACTTCTGCCAATACAACCAGAGCCACTAAAGCAGCTTAGGAGCAACCTTGAAAAACCACCCATTCACCACACTATCGAACACACTGCAGAGACTGCTGTCAGGCCTCTCTCTCCTCTGCTGGTATTTTAAGCAGCGGGCTGTAGTAGTAGTAAACATATTTCAACTCACTTTATTCTTAGTATTTGTAGAGTAGAGCCTAGTTAACGGTTTTGACTGACATATCTTTATGAATCATGACATAGGGCTGTCATAGTTAATGCGATAATAACACTTTAACACAATTTCGTTTTAATGCCACTAGTTTCTTTAACGCATTAACGCAACTTGCCATTTTTAGGTTGTGGCGGGCTCAGTTTTAAAGCTAGAGTGAAGATACTGGCATGAGGGAAACCATGTCATACTAGCTTGTCGCGAAGGAGGCTAAACTCTCGTAAATTTTGGCAAGGAAAAACTGGCCATTCTCAAAGGGGTACCTTGACCTCTGACCTCAAGATATGTGAATGAAAATGGGTTCTATGGGTACCCACGAGTCTCCCCTTTACAGACATGACCACTTTATGATAATCACATGCAGTTTGGGGCAAGTCATAGTCAAGTCAGCACACTGACACACTGACAGCGGTTGGGCTTGAATTTGTCATGTTATGATTTGAGCATATTTTATGCTAAATGCAGTACCTGTGAGGGTTTCTGGACAATATTTGTCATTGTTTTGTGTTGTTAATTGATTTTCAATAATAAATATATACACACATTTGCATAAAGTAAGCATATTTGCCCACTCCCATGTTGATAAGACTATTAAATACTTGACAAATCTCCCTTTAAGGTGAATTTTGAACAGATAGAAAATGTGCAATTAATGTGCGATAAATCGCGATTAACTACGGACAATCATGCAATTAATCACAATTAAATATTTTAACCTATATAAACATAATATAACCCCCTATGAAGAGAAGATGCCTTTTCTATCTTTTCACAAGAACATGTTACAGTACACACAACTGAAAGGGTTTTCATAATATTTGTGTTTTCATATAATTAGCATAAAGTTGTCACCAGACCTATTTCTCTTTCATTTTTAGCAATTTTTTTGGTTCAGGTTAGGTTATATTATATTAATAGATTTAGGTCACAGTAAGTTATTTCGGTGAAAGTTACACTTCCTGATTTTGTTATAGCATGCATATAGCTCACTCTTGATGTGACCTTTGCTTATCAGGGCCGCCCCCTCTTGTGGTTTTAGTCGACAAGAGTTTCTGTAGTCGATTTGTCATGGTTATATGCTTTTTTTCATGCTGAATGACTCATTTCCAAAAAACGTATAAGCACATCTCTGGTAAACACAAAATTTAAAGTGCTGTTTTTGTGTGATTCTTCTGGAGAAAGTTAGTTTTACAGATCTGTCGATTAAATCTACTAATCGATTAGTCGGTGGAGGACAGCCCTACTAGAAATTAATATTGACAATATTCAAAAAGGAACAATTAATAAGGGTGGGATTCTCTTCTGTTGTAACCAGGTTAGATAACAAGTTCGTTTCAAGATATTTTTTTTCGTTGTAGTCATTTGGGTATCACTTTCTAATTAACACCCCTTTACAAATTACTTTATTAACAGTCGAGTTATTAATAAGTAATTTTCCGTTCAAGGGTTTATCACTTTATAATAAGCCAACAGCAAAAGTAAAAAAATGAATCAGGAATTAAAAATGTTAATAATTCATTAATAAAGGGTTCTTAGAATAATTCCATAGGTCTGCAGTTGTAAAATAATAAGTAATATGTTGTGAATAAATGGATAAATATTTAGTCCAGATGGTCTGCAACACTTCCAGAAGCTAAAGGCAGAGATACGATGTGATGTTCGACCACTCCAAGGCAGGATAAAAAAAACGCCCATCATACAGAGGGAGGAGGCTTGACATTGTTTAAATATGGGGATAAAGATGCATATTTTCAGATATGATAGTGCAGCACCGGATTTTACACATGAAAAGTGCAGCCCAGTCGCACAGCAGTTGGTGAAATAGTCATGAAATTGAATGTATTAATCTGTGTACATAGACACGAATTTCCAATTTTTTTTTTATGGTCAGCACGAAATCAATTTGTGAACCGGGAAGTATAAAGAGCGGTGAACACCGCGTAGGGAAGAGGTCGGGGTGGATGGGTGTGTCAAAAAACAGGACTTTTGTTCAGGAGACCGGTGTTTGTGTCCCGTGTGACACAACTAGACAACTAGAAGTCAAAGTTGATTTATTTGTCACGTACCTTCCGTACTTTAAGTTACAGCACTTCTGGAGTTATTTTAATCCAAACCATAAACTTTTCCTAAAGCTAATTAAGTAGTTTGTTGCCTAATCCTAACCAGATTGATCTTTTCATAACTAAGTAGTTTTATTTTGAAAAGACTGGAGCAGAAATAGACACCTGCGTCACATGTTGTTGGACATTTGTGGGGAAAAAATATGTTGTTGAAAGTCGTGCTGAGCGTCACGAAAAAAAAATGGAAAAATTTGTGTCTATGCACACGAATCAAATAGATTAAATTTCATGACTATTTCACGAACTGGCGTGAGCCTGTTGCAAAGTGACAGAAATAGCAAAAACATGCATTCTAGACACTCTAGTCTTATTATATATTAGATCAGTGGTAGGGGAAAAAAAGACTAAAATGTGCTACAGAAAATCTTTTTTAATTTTTTAGACTTTCCCCTTGTCTTTTTTTCTTGTAAAATACTGGACAGTTATACCTAAATGAAAGTACAACTGCTTACAAATCATGCACACATGCATCCTTGCACCGAGACGGTTTGGAAGCACTAGACAACACGGAGAGGACCAGAACCCTGTGGTTCTACCTCCGTGGATACTGTGGTGACCTGCCTTACTGATCTGTTTCTGTAAACGTGTGTATATGTGCCTGTTTATATGTTCAAGTCTCCACAGTGTGTGCGTGTGTGGTCGTTTGCCTGTGTGCCTCTTTGTAAGTGTGTGTGTGGCTCTTTGTAAACAGGAAGTGTGAGGATGCATGCAGTCAGAGGACACAGAGCCATGGGATTTCCCACAGCGACAGAGTTGCTCAGCTGAACGAGGCTTCCCGCCAGTGTGTGTGTGTGTGTGTGTTTCCTTTTACATGGGTGGGCCCATTTGTGGTCTGTGTAAATTCAGGACAGCTGATAAACAGCTTGAGACCAAACAGAGAATTTAATTATCACAGTGAAATATATTCATGTGTATTTGTTTCATCTTCTTCATCGAGTTTAGGTTAAATGTTCCCAGCGCATAGTGTGATGTGATCAAGTTTGCAATGTAAGTGTAATCAACCAGACTGTATCATATCCATCAAGGTAGACCAAACTGACTCATTTTTTATTAAAAAAGACCAATATGCGTGTGTGAGACATGTGTCAGTGCAGTTGGTGGTTTCAGGGCCTGTTTGCACATGTGTTGCGTTAGTCTGTGGGTGCTGGCGAAACAAATGAAGGTTCAGCAGGTGTCAGACAATGTAGCGACGGAATCCCAAATTAGCTGCCATCCTCGCTGTCCCGACAACTGGCCCTGTCAACTGGCCCTGTCAACTGCTTACTACTAGTTTGTTTGTTTTTTGTTTAAAGTGGCAGTAGGCAGTATATTTTTGGCATCATTGGGCAAAAATTCCATAATAACCTTTCAGCATATTGTAATTCAAGTGTTCTGAGAGATAACTAGACTTCTGCACCTCCTCATGACTCTGTTTTCAGGCTTTAAAAAATCTGTCATGTGACGAGAACTTGGCGTTCCTTCACCAGATTTCACAATGGCGCAATGGTCACAAACGTTCTCATTTTACAGCTAAACCGTGCACTACAAGATGATTCTGAAAACATTTGTGGCAAGAAATAGGCATTACAGTAACAGATTATTGATTCATATTTGATCAGCGCGGCTTAGTTTGACCATTTGGTCGGAGTTAGCGAGTGATTGACAGCCGGCTCTCATAGACAGCAGATGGACAGCAGACCTCAGATCAGCTCTGACCGGTTGTTTTCCTCCGGTCTGGGAAATCTTGCAGATGCCGTTAGGAGCACTGGAGGACACAGAGGCACATGATTCTTTTCAGATTTCCTGTTTCATGTACTACTGTCACAATATAGCGACCGTTTTATAAATATAACTTTTTAATCATATTTGCTCCAATCTCGCCATTGTTGTGAAAGAATCCCCTTCAGGGCGATGAGAGACCAGCATCGCCCTGTCGGGGATTCTTTCACGACAATGACTGGCTCGCTGTACATTATCCCTTACTCAATAAATATCCCACTTGTGAATTTTGAAGCCTTTACGTGTCATAAAAGTGGCTAAATGAGACTACTAAACGTCATCACGCCGACTCGCCTGACTTTACAGCCTCGTTGTGTTTATACTAGCGCTCATGCCACCGTGTTGTAGTTTGTTTTTAGCCTAACGTTAGCTTTTTACTTCTGCCGATTGCATTCAAATTTAAAAAATCATAGAAGTGGTGAGAGAGAGGGGCGACATGCGGAAACGACAGCAGGTCAGATTCGAACCTTGGCTGCCGCGGTTGGACTCAGCCTTGTTATATGGGTGCCTGCTCTTCCAACTGAGCTATCAGGGCGCCCACTTAGAAGTTTTCAATTGTAAAGATTATCTTTCTGAACAAAACATGTAAGTATCATAAACATGTGTTTGCCACAGAGCTTATTTCCTGCAATAATCCAAAACCCAATGGATCAATCCCATTTGCTTTTTGTTGAGTGAACCAGGGCGACGTTAACTTTGGTCTATAAAAATACGTCATCCTTGCACCACTGTATGTGCTCGAGTGGAAGTGAACTGCAGCCTACTGACAGCTGCCACATGAAGTAGAAGACAAGTGTTGCTGGCTGAAGCCTCACTGGGGCCTCAAGCAGAATTTAATTTCACCCCATCGACCTGCTGCATCTTATGGTCACACAACAGCCCGACATTTGTGCTGTACAGTGCAGTATGTGCACAATGCCACGCATAGCCGGCTCTGTTGCGATGTGAAGTGACTTTATTGGTGCTGTTAATCAGGACAGATGCTAGAAACACAGAAGTCTCTACATCAGGATATGGAGTAAAAAAAAAAAAAATACCAGTTTTTTACATTTCATAATGCTCCACCAAATGGATGACTATATTAAAAAAATATATTTAATAAAAAATGTTAAAAATGAATTGCTGTGAAATTATAAAGATGTCTGAGGATCCTCCCCGACCAAAACTAGAACATGTCAGCATATCAGTGACATTGTATTTCTGTGACATTTTGGTCAGATTACACACTCGTAATGCATGAATATGAACAAATCATTTTTTTCCAATGTGATATGGGAATATTTTACTCGACACCGTCTGATGTGTTTGTTTGTAAAACCTGCAGTGTACCGGCAATTTAGTTCTGTTTTATGGCTTTCTATTTTGACCAAGGAATAATTATGCAATTGTCTCATTATTATTATTATTATTATTATTATTATTATTATTATTATTAATATTATTATTATTATTATTTTATTTTATTTTTTTATGAACAGCTTCAGGCCAAAAATAGTAGGAACATATCTGCCTCATCAGTCAGACAGACATTTATTTAAATACCTTAAAAGAGCACTCCACTCTATCGTCTTTTTTATTCCACGCATTTGTCTTGTCAAAAATCAGATGCCTACATTACCCACAATTCAACACGACCACCGACAGTTTGGTCGTAAATTTGGAT
The DNA here is from genome assembly GCF_015220745.1 of Sebastes umbrosus. Taxonomy (NCBI): domain Eukaryota; kingdom Metazoa; phylum Chordata; class Actinopteri; order Perciformes; family Sebastidae; genus Sebastes; species Sebastes umbrosus. Next base: position 7,921,271 of record NC_051275.1, read on the forward strand.
GCGTTATGCTCGTAGCGGTTAATGTAGCCTCTAGCCTCGAGCAGAGCCAATGAGTGGGCTATACAGAGGTCTGGTAAGCTCACTTCTTTCTAACTCAACACCTCTAGATTTGTTTCATTTTCAAACTTGTAGTCTTCAGCCCCAACCGACGCTTTATCAGACTTTGCACAGCTCCCTCTGGAGACATTAAAGCCTTTCTTTCTTTCTTTCTTTTTTATCACATATGCACTCCCCAACACCTGTGAACACACTTTGATGTAGCAGATCGGTGGAACTCCCCTTTAAGACTTTACATTTGCAATAGAGATCACCTAATCTGATCACCTGATTTGTGACATGTGTATACCTCCTTTATGACACATCTCTGATTCACAGTTTATTTCTTCAGGTGAATTTGGAACATTTTGGGGATTACGAGTGGTGTGGAAAATAAATGACTAAAGATGTGGGCACAAAATAAGTAAAGGTAAGCCCAGGTTTTCTTGTGTTGATAGGAGGCGGTTTCTTTTTCTCAGTGAGTCATCGTACTCCATCAAAGAAACGAGCCCCACTACATAATAGATGCAGGATGTCTGACGTCTGATTGAATAATCAATGGAAATACTGAACGTCTGTCCCCCCCGGTTAAAGATTAACAAAAAAGTGTCTTCACTTTATTGTGTTTGACCAACAGGGAAAAATTGTACACAATCTACAAATGATATGAAATGAAGAAAAGCAAACATTTGAGTGTGAAAATCTTTGCAGTAAATACCAGCAAATGTTGAATATTTTTACTTAATAAATTATTTAGATTAGTAATTAATTATCTAATCAATTATTCATTGTTGATTACTCAACTATTAATCGCCAATTATCGTAAAATGACTATTTCGGAGGGGTAGTGGCTGAATCACCAGCAGTACGTCTTTTACGTGTTTTTAGGGGGTTTCCCTGCTTTTAAAAAATCGAATTTTGGTGGAAAAAGGGAATATACATTAAATAGTTCACTCAATAGTCAAGTCAAGTCAATGATATAGCTCAATATCACAAATCACAATTTGCCTCAAGGGACTTTGCAATCTGTACAGAATACGATACCTTCTGTCCTAACCCTGGCTTCAGATAAAGAAAAACTCCCCCAAAAACACTTTACCAGGGAAAAAATGGAAGAAATTCCAGGAAGAGCAACTGAGGAGGGATCCCTCTCCCAGGACGGACAGACGTGCAATAGATGTTGCATTTACAGGACCAAAATAATGAAATTACAATATAGACAATCCAAATTACAAAAAGGAATGTGAACATATATACGAAGAAGATGGACCTGGGAGGATATGAAGCAGCTTCCAGGTGTCACCAAACAGAACCTGAGCCACACGACCCCCTCACCACCATGGAGACCTGCGAAGAGTATACAGGCTACGCAAGCACACGAGAAGCACAACTGAAGCACATCATTCACTCAGATAGGAGAATGAAACAAACAGAGAGAGAAAGAGACAAGAGGAGAGGCTGAATCTCCTGGAGGACTGAGATCCAGATCCAACATGTGAATGAGGCACCAACAGCCAAGAGAGAGAGAGATAGAGACAGAGAGAGAGAGGCCCACAGCTGTGCTGGTGGGACACAAACAAACAGAGAGTTATTGAGATGCAGCGGTTTATAGTGAGCAGTAAATTGAGATTTCGGACACTTACTAACCATCGTCATTTTTGCATCATCCGTGACGAAGTGTAGAGTGTTTGAAGAAGGTAAAACCAGATCAGTAAACCAGAACACACAGACTCTGTCACCACTTCCCTTCGCTTTCATTCTAAAGCTTTTACCATTGTTCATGTCAATGCGTCTTCTAGTTCTCTGTATATTTTGTTTATTCTAAAGCGTACCTATTGTGTTTTTAGGCCATGCTGTAATGTACCTATAGTTTTTAAAGTTAAACATTATGCACTGCGTGATGTATAGGTCTGAGCAGTGTTGTGTGTTGCGTGGGCGTGTTGCTCGCTGCCTATAGTCTGTGTCTCTTCCTGTCTCTGAGAGTCGAGCAGTTAACAGAGGATCTCTCTATGGTTGGAAAAGTTGCTTTCACATCTCTGTGGGCGAGAGAGAGCAAGTGGTTTTCTCACAATAAATGCCTCAAGATGATAGCTCTGTATGGGTTCATTAAACACAGTGTACATATTCTCAAATTGTTGCTTAAGCTGAAGTAGAGGTATTTTTCAGCCAGAAAATGATTGTAATGTGTGCATATAATGGTAATGTTTCAGAAGATGATTTTGACCAGTGAGTGGATACAGCAGCTTAAAGGAGAAACAAATCAGTGCAGTACTCAACAGTCTGTATTTAGTTTGATGTTTTTTTTTTCTATTTTCATTACTGATGAGGAAAAATCATCATCAAGGGACATTTTCCTACAAAGACCTTTTATTCAGACGGCTCTCAACCCACACTGTGTTCTGTATACTCACAGGTGGAGAGCCTCTAAGAGTTTTTGTTGGGACCTTCAGGCAGTGAAACAGCTGTAGAGCAGTTGTTCTATCATGGGGCTGCAGGGAGTGGCAACCGCCACAATTTGACAAATACACGGGGCCGATATTGGCCTTCTAATACCATTTTGATATTCAGAGCTGCAACTGGGGATTATGTTCATTATCGATTAATTGACAAATTATTTTGCACTCTCACATGCACTAAAGGCTGTGTAAACAAAGCACAGAAAAGTTTAGTGGCAACACACAGAGAAGGAGAGCGACTTCATTCTCTGCTCATGTAGACATTACTCAAGAATATCTTTACATAGCAAATAGACATTTGATGCTATATTAATGCTTTGAACCTTTAATTATCAGTTTCCAGTGTATATTTACACTTAATATATTTAACTAATACTATATACTAATTGAATAAATACATAAATAATTAAATATATCAGTATTTCTAGGGGGAAAAGATCAATTTTTTTTTTTAAAATTGAGACTTTATTTTTTGTGTCTTGGGTGGGGCTAGCACTTGGAGGGGGGCTTGTATGGCGGAACCTGCCAAATCAAAAACAAATAAATAAATGCCTCGAAATAAATATGTCATTAAATGTAGAAAAATTATTGAAAAAATAAATGTAGTTATTAATTAATTGATAAAATGTGACATAAAATTAATATTTCTGTTTTAATTTGCTTTATTTTTCATCTTTCTATTAATTCCCTTATTTATTTACTCTTCTGTTTCATTTTCCCTTTTTTATTTATTTATGTATTTATTTTTATTAATTTTAAAATGTATTTATTTATTTTTTGTTTGTTCGTTTATTTTGCATTTATTTACTTTTGCATTTATTGTATTATTTATTTATGTATTTATTTATTTCTGCCCGATTTTCTCTTTGCATTTCACCCTTTATTTATTTCCCAAAATGTATTTATTTATGTAATCTTTTCTTTATACATTTCTTTACACATTTCTTTTTATACTTCTTTATGCATTTCTGCCTCATTATGCAAATTGGGGAGCTGTCACTCAACATGTGTCATCATGTGTGCATGAACGGCGTCTTCTGCTTATCAACTCCAGTCTCCATTCCCGGCTCCGTAGTCATATGCCTGGCTCCGTACAGCGGATCATCGGTTAAATTAAACAGAAGAGTAAATAAATAAGGGAATTAATATGAAGATAGATAAATAAAGAAGCAAATTAAAACAGAAATATCAATTTATGTCACATTTTCTCAATTAATTAATGGCTACATTTATTTTTAAAATTTTTGCTATATTTAATGACTTATTTATTTATTGAGTCATTTATTTATTCATTCATTTGTTTTGATTTTGGCACGTTCCGTCCTCCATAGAGCTTGTGGCTCGTGACCTCAGAGTTAGTGAATAACTGGCTACGGCCCTGTGTACAAATACAAGTTGTGGAGTTGTTAGAAGGCAGGTTATTTTGAAGCTAGCAGTTCAGTATTAGCCCACATTGTTGAAACCCTAGTGATATTTCTTATTGCCAAGAAGATACTATACTGCTGTTTCTTACACCGACCAGCTGAAGTTAGCTTCAAAGCAAACTTAATTTGCTTTGATGCTTCATGCATGTTCGTCACTACTTTTGGCCTGTCATTTTCTGGCCCGTAATTTGTGGCTATATAGTCGTAGTGTATAAGTAGTGTTATCTTTGGGAAACTGGATTTGACCAGCAGTCTTCTAACAAACTAGAAATGTAGCAATCAAAAGCAGCAGAAGACACTCACTACTCTAGTTTGCATTTATTGAAACATGTCAGCTCTTCGAGTGTCCCTCAGGTGCTTTTCCGAGACCAAGTTTCTGTACGACCCAGGGTAAATGAGATAAAGAAATCCCGGTTGTGAAGATATTTCTGTTGACAGCTTCGTTTTATGCCGGGACTGCGACTGCAAGCCCCTGACTTCTTCTGCTCAGCAGCATTAAACAGAGCAGAGTCTCGAGGGTTGAAAGCGTGTGCAGAGTTGCACCATCATCATGAAGACTGAAGGAGTGGTGAGTAGCTGGCCTTTGAGGCTTTAGCGAGGCAGCTCTCTGTGTTCCCACCAGACCTAACTGATCACTCCCTGCTTTGATCAACAGACCTCAGGCCAGGCTGCTCCACCGTCAGCTCCTCTCTGAACACATTAGGCTTTATTTCTTTCATGATTCAAACAGAAATTAGTTTGCTCCAAAAAAAGCTCCTCACTGTGTTTACATCGGGTTCCTCCTCGAGTCCCCACTAGCCTCTAATCGACATGTTTGACTCAGCTTAGGGCTCGCCTTATGACACAACAGCCCACAGCTATGGAAACCCTGAGAGGCAACAGCAGAAAAAAGGAAATGTGGGTTGTCACGGGGAATCCAAATAGAAACGTTTTGTCAGTTTCTTTCTGTTCTTGTAGTTATTTTGAAGCCATGATTCAGAAACAGGATCAAAACTGAGAAAAATAATCACACCAACTACCCTTGTTTGTTTGCAATTACAGTTGTCTTGCATATAAAGAATCCCCTACACAACACTGAAGGTAGGAACTAAAATGAATCCACAGGGGACTAGAAGTAATCTTGTAAAACATACGGAGCAAAGGTCATTCAGTTACAAAGAATCACGTCAATATGTGGCGGTAAACAACACTGTAAAATCATAACTGAGAGACTAAAAATAAACTATATGCCAATTATTGTATTAATTAAATAGTTTTGAACATCTTCTCAGAACAATATATATTTTTTTAAATCTAAATAATAAACACAAGACTTTAAACACAACGTTATAATGGTCAGTTTACTCGTCATGGAGAGTACCACTCAACCTGTGAGAACAGTTTGATAATATATTCTGTGGCTCTGCAATATGGAGGACGGAACCTGCCAATATCAAAAATAAATTAATAAATGACTCGATAAATATGTCATTAAATGCAGCAAAATAATAATAAATGTAGCCATTAATTAATTGATAAAATGTGACATAAATTGATATTTCTGTTTTAATTTGCTTCTTTATTTATTTATTTATTTATTTATCTATTTCTGCATGATTTATTTCCCCAAACTTATTTATTTATGTGTTCTTTATACATTTCTTTTTATGTTTCTTTATAGCTTTACAGCATTAGGAATACATAAATAAATAAATACAAATTAAATAAATACATTTAAACATTAATATAAATACATAAATAAAAGGGAAAATTAAACAAGAGCAAAAATTAATAAGGGAATTAATACAAAGATAAATAAATAAATAAATAAATAAAGAAGCTAATTAAAACAGAAATGTCAATTTTTGTCACATTTTATCCATAATTAATGGATACATTTATTTCTAATATTGTTTTTGCTACATTTAATGACATTTATTTATTCATTGAGTCATTTATTCATTTATTAGGTTGGCTTGAGACTTCAACGATTTGACCTGCACTACAAACTGGTGGCGTAAAGTCTGAAAAATGAGGGCATTTACCATGCAGGGAATGTCTAATGAATGATGCTACTGAGTTGCATTATGGGACATAAAAGTCAGGATATCTCGACCTCTGCTGCTTTGATTTTGACCATTTTTTTAATTTATTTGTCTCTCACAAGTCCCCTAACCTTGAGTAGCCCTTTAATCCATCACATTATAACCACGTACAGTTCATAGTTGCTAACAATGGCTCATCCTTGTGTTTTTTTTTTTTGCATTTTTACACATTAAATTTGACCAAAGCTTTAAGGAAAACATCAGTAGCAAAAACGCACCCGGAGTGAAGAACCACAAAATGTGATATATTGCACCGCCGAGATGATTTGCTTATTGAGGCAAGTTATGCAATACCACACGTCCTTGTGTGATATGTCTCGTTTAGATTCAGTAACTGCTTACACCACATTTAGCAGCTATAAGTGCAGCTGAACACTAACAGTACTCGCTCAGTCTAACACAGTGTTGTGGTGGAACTTTGGCTCATCCCTCGATATATAAATCCATTTCAGCTCTGTGACATTTGTTTGCTTTCAAGCAGTTGCTTGTACAAGCTCTGGATTTTTTAGACTTTGTTGTTCCAAAAACTATACATTTCTTGATCTTCTTCAGCCATTCTGATGTATAATTTATGGTTTGTTTTAGATGGTTGTCATGACCCTGTGTTGCTGCAAATTCAGCCTATGAACTCGATGTCTGATGTGATTCTGCAGAGTTCTGTCATATAGCCTAGAGGGGCAGAATCATGAGGTGATTGAAAGTTATACAAGTCTTGGTGAAGCGAAGCATCTGCAAACTGTGACACCGCTGCCACCACATGCGAGGGGTTTTATCGTGGAATGCAGTGTTTGCTTTTCACCAGACATAACAGGGGGCTGTGCCAGCCGCAAATATTCAGTTGTGACTCATCTGTTCATTGAGCATCTTCCCAGAAGTCCTCAGAATAAGTGCAGAGTGTTGTTCACATATTTGACACTCACATTTGTCTCACTACGCCATGCTTTCTGCCTTGCTATTATTATTCTCGTCTTTCTGAGAGTGTTGTAATGAACTCAGGCTAGAGAAGTCGGCAGAGAAGTCTTGACGATGATGATGAAGGTTTTTCTGTAACTTCCTGGATGATTGAACACATTTTTCTTGGAAACAAGTTGAAAATACAGAATCTAGTGCAACGATTAATGGCGTACTTTCTGCTTCTGGACAATATTTTTGTAATTTGTGTTAGGATTGTCTTTGGAGACATTTTTCAGACTCACAGGTGTCAGCATATTCACTCTTGAGAGCTGCGAGACTTTCATTTGATCATGGTATGATTTGAATCTACAGCATATGTGCTAACAACCTCAACCACATTTGTGACTCCTGGGTGTGGTTGGTGAGGAACTGGTCATAACTTGTGTCATAATGAGATTATATATATCTACTATGACGAATATTCTAATGATTTGCCTACCTAATGTCAAGAAATGTTTTTGTCTATGGCTTATTTTCTGTCTCCATCTTTTCATCTCCATCTTAGAAACTAAGTGCTCATCCAATCCAATCAGCGCTGAAAAAAGTGTCTATCTATCTATCTATCTATATATGCACACACACATTAGGGCAGTCAATCTATTAAAATATTTTTTTAATTAATTGCACATTTTTGTATTTGTTCAAAATGTAACTTAAAGGGAGATTTGTCAAGTATTCTTATCAACATGGGAGTGGGTAAATATGCTTGCTTTATGCAAATGTATGTATATATTTATTGTTGGAAATCAATTAACAACACAAAACAATGACAGATATTGTCCAGAAACCCTCACAGGTACTGCATTCAGCATAGAAAATATGCTCAAATCATAACATGGCAAACTGCAGCCCAACAGGCAACAACAGCTGTCAGTGTGTCAGTGTGCTGACTTGACTATGACTTGCCCCAAACTGCATGTGATTATCATAAAGTGTCTCATATGGAGACTCGTGGGTACCCATAGAACCCATTTTCATTTACATATCTTGAGGTCAGAGGTAAAGGTACCCCTTTGAAAATGGTCATGCCAGTTTTTCCTCGCCAAAATTTAGCGTAAGTTTGGAGCGTTATTTACGCCAGATGCCCTTCCTGATGCAACCCTCCCCTTTTGTCTTAGGACCGGCACTGAGAATGCACTAGCTTGTGTATCCCCAGTGGCTGGTTATGGAATAACAGTCTGATCTTACATTTTTCTTTATCATACTTCTAATGCTATAGAGGATTAAAGTTCATTAGAGCAAACACTGTCGGCTCCTGTAGTTTTGGTTCGGGGAAGGATTAAAAAAGACAGAAAATGTAGCTGTTTTGTACTTCATCATTTTAAAATTCATATTTTAAAGTAATTTCTCACGCAGCAACTTTTTCCATCCACGCAGCAAGTCCCTTTTTCTGTTGAACTGTGCATTTCTCACGACCAACAAGAGGAAGATTGTCTCCTCTGCTTTCAGTTATGACTGACTAATAACGACTACTGTGGTCATCACGGTATATTTCATAGGTCATCGATGCTTGTCTAGTGACACGTAGCATCTACATCATGGAATAATACTGTTGTTTAGGGATGATACTGTCACCTTTAAGCAGTATGGATTATATTTATGGTTGTCTGTAATACTATTTCTTATAAATTAAAATGACATTTGAGTGAATATCTACAGTAAATGACACTCTGCTTGTCTTGCACATTGACTAACACGGTGACAAAGTGAATGACATATGTATCACAGGACCCACTTCTCCTTTCCAGTAATTTCTCACGGTTGTGAAAGCCTTTCAGTCAGATATATCGTATCGTCATTAACGCTAAATGTAATCCAGGTGTTAGTATGTGGCAGAGTCTCCTTTTGTGTTCTCCATCTCTGACTTGATTTACTGTTTGTTGGTGTGTGTGGGTGTGAGCTGACGTGGTTTAAGGCCCTTCCTTAAACAGCTTCCTTCAGCCGCTGCTTCTCGCTCTCTCTTCCTTCTTTCTGATTCTCTCACACACACACACACACACACACAAACACACACACATGAGATGGTATGTAGGTCTACACCTGTGGGACACAGCAGCTTCATAAAACCCGAGCAGCCGCTAGCACACGATTGAGCCGACTCTGATGTCTCTGCCCGTCTCCGTTGTGGTCAGAAGCGCTTCTTGCTGAGCTCACTGTGGTGAAGTCGAGTCTGTCTTAGTAGATACGATTTGTGTATACAGACCAGTTTTACTTTGACCTTCCAGTACAAGTGTGGTTTCAAAAAAAATCTGGTTTGCCCTCTGCTGATGTGACACATATGCAAACAGATTGAGTCTGTAAAAACACCTTATCCTGCCTGCTAGGTGATTCACGCTCTAAGGGTTTCAGTGGAGGGTTTTAGTGTCCCGTGAAGGTCTGATGCAGTTACAACCTGAGAAGAATAAACTCCAGGCAAAACAGATATATTCACCACCATCAAGTTACATTAAAAAAATATCAAAACTGGTATAAAATCCTGTATTTGTCAAACACATATCAACATCTTTATAAGTCTTCTATGGGAAAGCATATTTTTAGATTTCTTTTCAACACACAATTTTATCAATAACAACCTGTTAAAATGTAATGTCTTTTTTAATTTTTTATAAAATTACAATTATTATAATAGTGTTAAAGGCGGGGCGTCCCGGTAGCTCACCTGGTAAAGTGTAAATTCCAAAATTATACAGATTAATGGCACACAATATAAACCCAACCTGAGAACCATTGACCCCTTATAAGGGGTCGCAAAATATCACAGGGGGTGCGCCAAGATTTGTGTGCTCTGTCAAAATTCGATTTGCACATTTATAACTAAAATCCCAATAACCCACTTATAATAATAAGACAATTTATACAAAAGTCTTTATTTAAAACTATTTAAAAATGTATATTTTTTTGCTATACTTAGTAGGCCACATTCTGTTTAGCCTCGGTATTTCTGCACAGTTGCAGATAAAGATCAGGCTACACTAATATTAGTATTATACTTGTAGTGTTAGATTCCAGTGGTCGCTGCGTAGGATTGTTCTGACTTGTGTGATCCAAACATTTCCAATAACTCCCAAAGAGTTGTAAAGTCCAAAAGTCAACATTTATTGAAAAAAGGTACGAAATATTCAGTCCATATTTGTTGGCGTTTAGCCTTTCAAAAACAGCTCAGCTTTTCTTAGATACAAGAAAAATCATTGCTTTTCAATCAAAGCACATTTGCAGCCACCTTCGAAGTATAATAATCCAATCCTAATAGATTGTCAGCATGCAGTCATTAATGCTCACATATACGCACACACCTCTCTGTAGCAGCTCCAGCCGTCCCATCCCTCAGGAACAACATCTCATGCCTCTCGTGCTGAGGAAACAGCTTGCTCCCCAGAGACGAAAACCGCATTAGCATGTACGAGCTCTTATCTTCTGAGTGGCAGCTAATTAGATTCTGCAGCTCTAATATGAATAATCTGATCTGGCTTTCCCTTCTCCTGCTTATCAGCCAAGCCTCCAGGTGTTGCTGAGGTAAGGACGGAGGCGTGAATGGAAGGAAATCGACGTTCTCTGTGCTTCTTTAATCTCTGTTAATGCATTACGCATCCCAGCTAATTAAAACACGTGCGATTGCCATGGCAAAATGAGAACCGAGGCGTCTGCCTTCATCGTGAGCTGCAACCTTTGTTAGTTTGGTGAAATCGGGACTTAAATGTCTTCATCAGAAAAGCTGTTTGAAGCCAATTAGTCCAGCATTCACACTGCTCTCTTTTGAGGGGTTGTGAAAAGTGTTTGGCTTTCTGGGACTGACTTGACTGATCAGTCTTCAATTGTTCAGCCAGGGAATGCAGAAACACATGATTAGAAAATCTTAATATGCACTGTGAGGTTCTTCACTGAAGACATAACACACTTCAAATGTACAAATAACCCTTTGACAAGTAACTGGGCGTCCTACGTTATGGTTAAGAGGAGTCATCGACAGGAGTCCTTCTTAAGAGAGGAATCTATGCTAATGTCTTCCTGCACATGCTATGTATCATCCTACCCGCTGCGTTGAGCGAGCTTACGAGGAACTGACACCTTCTCTGACTCGCCATCCATTATTGTTGTTCTGCCCCCAGACTTTGCTGGCCAGTAATCTGTGCGTTGCTCACACTTCGTCTTTCTCAGTTCTTGGTGTGACATAAATTACTCATTGACACACTCTGATCTTTCCGATCACAGGGTGGGAGCGGAAATAAAAAAAATATAAAAAAATGTCCTGCCTGAACGAACGGTGTGTCACATTTAGGGGGATCTACTGGCAGAAATATAATAATAATAATAATAAGTGTGTTTTCTTTAGTGTATTATCACCTGAAAGAAGAAGAATCATTGCGGTTTTGTTACCTTTTGTCTACCATACAGTGACCAGACTGTACCGGTTTCAAGCTGATGTGTCCCGAGTCCCAACACATATCTGTAAAACACTCAAATGTCCCGTTTTCAACAGTCACTAACAAATTGTCCCGGTTTTCACCACAATTGAAATAATGATATTATACTTATATAGATGTTTTTATGCTGCGCGCGGTCAAGCCACAATTATGCACGGACACGGAAGATCCTGATTTCATTTAGTGCAGTTTTGCTCTACAGAGAGTTTCAGTGTCTTTAATCTCATTGTTTTGGTGTTAAGGTCTCCAACTTTACTGTTTGGTTCAAACTCACCATCTTATCAACCTCGTTTCCAGCAGCAGGCAACTGTTTTCAGAGAAAAAGCTCTAAGATTACATTAAGACATCAAGACCTTGAGGAACACCATAAAAAAAAAAAGCCATGCTGTGATTTGGTATTACAAACTTTTGACATTTAGAGATTTCTGCAAGGATTGCATTTTTCGGTGATTGGATGGCGAGCATTTCTGTTCTGGAAACTGCTCAGAAACCCCCCTATTTCAACATACCTAGGAATGCTCTAGGTCTCTAGTTAGTGGCTTTAAAGTTTCCTGAGGCTGTGATTATCCTAGAGGTACAGTAAGGTCAAGTTTCAAAAAATGGTCTCACTACAATGAAATGGCTACTACAGTATGGGGACTAACATCATCACACATGAATACAATTGAATCCACAAGAGTCTCAGCTCTATAGTGATACCCAATTTATGCAATTCCAAGACTTTTTAGGGACCCCAGTATGCAGAAATATTCAAACACATCATTTTTAGAAGAGGTGAAAATAACACATTTATACTGCATTCAAAATTTGCCCCAAACTGCATGTGATTATCATAAAGTGGGCATGTCTATAAAGGGGAGACTCGTGGGTACCCATAGAACCCATTTTTATTCACATATCTAGAGGTCAGAGGTCAAGGGACCCCTTTGAAAATGGCCATGCCAGCTTTTCCTCGCCAAAAATTAGCAAAATTGAACTGAACCTGCTACAGCCTGTGAAAGACAGTAAAGTGGGTCTCAGGGAGTTAGAGGCTATAACTGGTGAACACAGTGGATCATTTAGCTGCTTAAGAGCCAGATATTTCCCTCAGGAGTTGGTGTAGACTAAAACAGAGTTGGAAAGAGAGTGAATATCACTCGTATATTAATCAGATGGACACAAACAGCTAATGTTACTTTACTGACTTCAACAAATGTTTAGATATAAAAGCTCATACAAGACAATCATTTTAGCAATGACAGAAAAGTGTAGTTCCCTATTTCCCGCAAATGCAGTCTTCTCTAAGCTTTAAATAATGAGCGAGGAGAAAAGTGCATTTCCATTTGACATTGTGGTGTTTTTCTCTCTGAGTTGCTGAAATTTCTGTTTAGATATTCACTTCAGCCAGTCACACCGGCGAAACGCTGAATAATTCACCAGTTTCCTTTTTCAAACGAAATTGTTTGTACCCAGCTCCAGTGGCAGTTCTGTTCTGTCAACAACTTTAAACCTTTCTATTATCTCATTTTTTTCCTTTGAGGCCCTCATTTGCATCTCTAAGTGTTTACAGAGTTTCCACATAGGTGCGCATCCCGAACAGTTCTCCTTTTATTTGCCATCTGCTGCCAGAGAATCTCCTGAGGATACAAACTCAATGATCAATGAGTTCCTCTGCTGCTGAACTCATTCAGGAGTATAACTTCAATGGGTTTCTCATTGCCGCATTGCACTGGCTCGTCATACACTATTACTGCGCACATATCAGACTGTAGAGGAGTCAAATGGAGGTGAACGTTCTCACTGATGTTGAGGACTTAATTTGATTTTTTTGTTGTTCTCTTTTACAGACTGAAAGCTCTGGTATCAACGGGAGGTCGGAGTGTGCAAGCAGCATGTGACTGGTAAGTTAAAACAATAAATGTGTACATACATTCATATATACTCCATCACAAGTCAGGGGGAAATATGTGTTACACTGCCCTCTGCTGTAGAAGGGTTGTAAACAGTAGGAATGTTATATTCTGTGTATATTATTGATAATTAATGATTTACTGTATTGATTTCTTTTGAGCAGCCCTCTAATTTTTTTTGTGATCTGGTCTCTTGAAAAATTGACTCTCAATGGCAACAAATTCAATTAATTAAACAGTAAAGAGTTTCATGAAGTACCTCAGATTGAATCCCAGATTCAATTTCTTGAAAACTGTGAATCACAAACATAGAAAAATTAAAGCATTATGTGAAGACTGTAGGGCTATCGATTAATCGCAAATTAATCACACATTTTCTATCTGCTCAAAATGTACATTAAAGAGAGATTTGTCAAGTATTTAATACTTTTATCAACATGGGAGTGGGCAAATATGCGTGCTTTATGCAAATGTATGTATATATTTATTATTGGAACTCAATTAACAACACAAAACAATGACAAATAATATTTGTCATTGTTTTATGTTTTTAATATTGTTCAGAAATCCTCACAGATACTGCATTTAGCATAAACATGGCAAACTCAAGACCAACAGACAGTGTGCTGACTTGACTATGACTTGCCCCAAACTGCATGTGATTATCATAAAGTGGGCATGTCTATAAAGTGGAGACTCGTGGGTACCCATAGAACCCATTTCCATTCACATATCTTGAGGTCAGAGGTCAAGGGACCCCTTAGAAAATGGCCATGCCAGTTTTAGCGTAAGTTGAAAGCGTTATTTAGTATCCTTCGCGACAAGCTAGTATGACCTGGTTGGTACCAATGGATTCCTTAGGTTTCTTCTTCTTAGTTTCACATGATGCCAGTATCTTCACTCTAGCTTTAAAACTGAGCCCGCTACAACCTAAAAATGCAAGTTGTATTAATGCATTAAAGAAATTAGTGTCTTTAAAACCAATTTGTGTTAGGGCGTTATTATCGCGTTAACTTTGACAGCCCTAGAACACTGTCCTCACAGCAACAGTAGACCTGAGAATTTTGCTTGGTTCCATTTACCTCCATCTCTCCCCAGGCTCTTCTCCCATGTGGATGACCCGTTCCTGGACGACCCTCTGCCCAGAGAGTTTGTCCTCTACCTGCGACCCAGCGGACCACTACAGAACCAGCTCTCCCACTTCTGGCAACAGAGCCGGGTCACTTGTGGCAAAAACAAAGCCCACAACATTTTCCCCCACATCACCCTCTGCCAGTTCTTCATGGTGAGTTGGACGGTTTTATTTAAGGTGGATGGTTAAATGTCATCAAAGGTTCTGAGCTCATTCCCCAGACAGAGTAAATAAATATCAGTTGGAGTCTGGTTGCATGATTCTTTTCTTCACACTTGTGTGTAACGCCTCTTTCAGGCATGCACCTCATTACGTTAATGTGATGTCAATTTGGCATCTGAATAAGCAGCCGAGTCACTTTACGTAAAGTCCAGCCATAAAATAGTCATAAAATTGAATGTATTGATTCGTGTACATAGACACAAATTTCCCATTTTTTTTTCCTGATGGTCAGCACAAAATCAATTCATTAGTAATCCACGTAATTGTAATACCAGGAAGTATATAGAGAGCAGCGAATGCCACGTAGGAAGGAGGTCCGGATGGATGGATGGGCCTCGCCCAGGAGACTGGTGTTCGTGTCCCGTGTGAAACCACAAGTCAAAGTTGATTTATTTGACATGTAACTTCCGTACTTAAGTTACAGCACTTCCAGTGTTATTTTAACCCAAAGTGCGATCTTTTCCGAAACCTAACTAAGTTGTTTGTTGCCTAACCCTAACCAAATCGATCTATTCCTAAATCTAACTAAGTAGTTTGTTGCCTAAGCCTTACCAAGTCGATCTTTTTCTAAACCTAACTAAATAGTTTTATTTTGAAAAAACTGGAGTAGAAATTGACATGTGCGTTATGTGTTGCTGGACATTCGTAGGAAAATGCATGAAAAATCTGTTGTTGAAAGTCGTGCTGAGCGTCACGAAAAAAAAGGGAAATTTGCGTCTATGAACACGAATCAAATACATACAATTTTGTGACTATTTCATGAAATGCTGTGAGACTGTGGTGCAAAGTCACAACAGCAGTGGTGGGACATACTGTAGTTTTGTTACACTTTGAAAACAGCCTGTGTCTGAATTAGCCACCAGACTAACATAAAGACCACAGCGGTGGTCACAATGTTTAACACGCTTACTAAACGTCCTGTCATGTCTGTAATAAATCTGTAACAATCTTTTACGTAGCGGACACCAGTCTGAATGTCTGTCTGAATGACAAAGAGCCATTACTTTTAACAGAAAGATAAAGCAAGCACCCTTCCTAACTTCCACACAGTGTGCAGACCACAAAGTAGAAGCTCTATGCGAGGCCCTCCAGGCCTCCGTCCAGCAGTGGCGGGGTCGATTTCCCAGCCCGCTGCCTCTAGAGCTCTACACGTCCTCCAACTTCATCGGCCTTTTCGTGGAGGAGCAGGTGGCCGATGTCCTCAAGCAGTTTGCGGCCGACTTCGCCACAGAGGCCGCCAGGAAGGCAGGTAGGAACCCCAAGCATACACACCATATACCCACAATGCCCTGGGTTTGGAGCATGTTCAGGGTCTTAGCTGCATGTCTTTCCTTCTATCTGTCCCATCTTTCTTCATCACTGCTCTGCATCAGTTCATCACCGTGTCATGTGTGTTGACCAGCTGTCTTTTCCAGCAGTGGCAGTAAGTGATTGGTCAGGATGGCGGTCATGTCGGGTTATTAAAGCACTCACTCAATCTGTCACTGTGACTTTTTTTTAAACGCGGGCGAAAATGAGACTGACTGCCAAACAGTATTTCAGGCAGCTAAGTGCCAAATCAGATTAGAGCCGCGGTGTTAGCGCTAATGCTCTGTCATACTTCTGTTTCTGGTAAAGATACAGATTAGAGCGTGTCATCCAAGTCTGATGTGGAAATGTTGAGCGTTGTCGGTTTTAGTCTCCGACGCTTTGTGCAGTGCACTAGATAACAAAAGATGTAGTACTTTCTTACGGTGATTTTTTTGGTGTGACATACTGTACTACGTAAAACAAAATCCTGTCTCCTCTTTCAACTCCTAGAGGTCCACGTGGAGCCTCATAAGAAGCAGCTCCATGTAACTCTGGCCTACAACTTCCCCACCAATCACCTCCCTTCACTGGAGAAACTGGCTAAGGGCATCGAAGTCAAGCTAGGCTGTGATTGGCTGGCCGTCCTGTTCTCCCGGGACATTCGTTTTGCAAACCATGAGGTGGCTAATAGTCATACTAACAATGCATGTTTAGAAGTCACAGCATCACAGCAGGATTATTTCCTCTCAATGTCAATAAGTCAGCCAATAATTGTCACGCCTCTGCAGACCCTGCGGGTGATGTACCCCTACATGCCTCAGAACGAGGACGAGCTGGAGCTGGTTCCTGGCGATTTTGTCTTCATGTCTCCGGTGGATCAGAGCAGTACCAGTGAGGGCTGGGTGTACGGGACCTCGCTGGCCTCCGGGCTGTCCGGCCTGCTGCCTGAGAACTACGTCAGCCTGGCCGATGAGTCCGACACCTGGGTCTTCCATGGGTGAGCAGAGCACCTCACACTGGCACAAGATGGGGTCTTAATTACCCAAAAAAGATACACAGATTAAAAAAAAGGATCAACATTTTTGATTACCAAACAATTCAGTGTGGATATTCTTGGTCCCAGAGGGTGATTCTGATAATTATGGTGACCCCTTGACCTTTTTTAATGCAACCACTCGATCAAAATGTCCACTTGTACACAAGAAATACCAAAATTGAACTGTCTGAGTGCCATTTTGAACACATTCATTCTCCCCCGAGGACGAACCATCTTGATTTTGATTCATCTTTTTATTCAATGGAGACACTGTACTGCAATTTCTTTTTACTTATCATGCGACATACGTATACAGCGATAGCGATAAACATGTATATGTATCTGCAATAAGCTAATATCAGCTCTAAAAGGAAGCTTTATTATTATTATTTATTTTGCGCTGATTAAATAAAGCTCCTTATTTTCAAATGTTTGACTCTCCCAGTAATTACATTATTTTGGATGAGTTGCAGATATCAAAACGTTGTTTAGCTCTTGCCAACATACTCCTTGGATCAGCTTTTCATAATTGCCAAGAGAAAGAAATGATCCTGTACCGCATACCAGATGTCTGTTCTGCTCGTCCACCACAGCTCCCATTCCTTCTTCAGCTGTGGGCCCAGTGACAAGACCAGTAAGGAGAGAGGGATGTTTGATGGGCTGCTGGACGGCCGACGCACCGATAACACCAGTCCTGGAGACACCCCCACCCTCAGCCTCATTTGTCATCCAATGCAGGTACATTGTTTTGTTTGTTTGTTTGTTTGTTTGTTTTTTCTAAATTCACATGATGATAAAAATATTAAACAAATAATATTATATTATATTAATATTAGATAAATAAATATATAAAATATTTTTTAAATCAGAATTTAACATGTATGCAGAGTGCCTTGGTAGGCGGAGGGTTACAGCGCATTCCATATTATGTCCCGCATTCGGTTCTAGCCTCGGGACCTTTGTTGCATGTCATACCCCCTCTCTCTCTCTCTCTCTCCCCATTTCCAGTCTCTGCATCAGCACTGATATATGTCAAATACATGCCAAAAATTATACAAAAAATGTATGCCCTAGGTCAATCGATTAAAATATTTAATCATTATTAATCTGTGATGATTAATAATTGCTCATAGTTAATCACGATTAATTGAAAATTAATCACACATTTTTTATCTGTTCAAAATGTACCTTAAAGGGAGATTTGTCAAGTATTTAATACTCTTATCAACATGGGAGTGGGCAAATATGCTTGCTTTATGCAAATGTGTGTATATATTTAATATTGGAAATCAATTAACAACACAAAACAATGACAAATATTGTCCAGAAACCCTCTCAGGTACTGCATTTAGCATAAAAAAATATGCTCAAATCATAACATTGCCAACTCAAACCAACAACAGGTAGCAACAGCTGTCAGTGTGTCAGTGTGCTGACTTGACTATGACTTGCCCCAAACTGTATGTGATTATCATAAAGTGGGCATGTCTGTAAAGGGGAGACTCGTGGGTACCCATAGAACCCATTTTCATTCACATATCTGGAGGTTAGAGGTCAATGGACCCCTTTGAATAAAAAGCTATGCCAGTTTTTCCTCAACAAAATTTAGCATACCAATGGATTCCTTAGGTTTTCTAGCTTCATATGATGCCAGTATCTCCACTCTAGCTTTAAAACCGAGCCCGCTACAACCTAAAAATTGCAAACTGTGTAAATGCGTTAAAAAAAATCAGTGGCTTTAAAACGAATTTGCGTTAAGCCATTATTATCGCATTAACCTTGACAGCCCTATTATGCACATTTTCATAAAGCAATTTACTGATATTCCCAGCAGGTCCTGCGGATTAGTGGCAGTCACTCTCGGCAGCCCAAGCGGACACTTTTTGTCTGTCGGCACGGTGAGAGGATGGATGTGGTCTTTGGCAAACACTGGCTCTCCCTCTGCTCGGACAGTAAAGGTGAGAATCGAAGGTTGAGACAATATGAATGAGTCAAAAACGTTCCTCCCTCTCACTGCACTTTAAAGAAACCACCTTACATTTGAGAATGTGTGCTTTTTGTTGTTGTTCTGCAGGTAGATATGTACGTTCCAATCTGAACATGCTTCCCAGTTTGCCGCTGTGGGGAGGACAGAGAGATTATGACATGGACGCTCCCATCACTGTGTTTGGATCCACACAGGCTCGACTAGTGGGTACGTAGCCGATATAGATCTAAATGATGCACTGCACCTGGTGTCATTTTGTTTGCTTAATAATGTGCTTTTTTTCAGGTGAGGCCCTATTAGAGAGTAACACAGTGATCGACTTTGTGTACTGCTCTCCCTCTCTGCGCTGTGTTCAGACTGCACAGAACATCCTGAAGGGTAACAAGAGTCTCCTCCAGAAAATATCACTGGATTTTCTTTTACTTTCAAGATGAGCTCTAATGAATTGTGTCGGTGTAAACAGGTCTGCAGCAGGACGGGAAGCTGAAGGTGCGAGTGGAACCGGGGCTTTTTGAATGGACCAAGTGGGTTTCTGGGAACTCCCTGCCTGCATGGATACCTCCCACTGACCTGGCTGCAGCCCACTTCAGTGTGGACACAACATACAGGTGATCCAAACATCACTACATACAAATGATCTTGCATTTTTGGCTCAAGCATCTTAAAGACTAAATATCTAAATATCAAACTTAAGGCAGGGTTGACGATGTTCTCCAGTAAAAACTATTTGTTATATTGGTTGAAATGGTCTTAACACCGCGACAGTGATCCATTACTGATGAGCTCTGAAAAAGGACCGGAAAAGAGCCGTCATCTGTAGCTGCTGTAATCCTGTAAAAAGTGTGTAGCGATCTCAATTGTTCACAAAGCAACACAGTCTGCCTCTCTTCACTGACCCCAACATCGGTGAAACTGGATATTTACTGGCATCATGAAGCTGGTTATCAACTGGCTCTGTAGCTGAGTTCACTTATCCAGCTCAGAGCGTGTTCATGTGATCTTAATTACATGTAAGGTCAAGTAAGGTCTCTTTAACAAAGTAATTACATTAAATTATTACAATACATGAATTACACAAAGCACTTTAGATGAGTAATCCAGAACAACAAATTATTGAAAATAGCATGATTATATTGTTGACTTTATTAAAGGGGATATATTATGCTTATTTTTCAGGTTCATACTTGTATTTGGGGTTTCTCCTAGAACATGTTTACATGCTTTAATGTTCAAAAAACACTTTATTTTTCTCATACCAACTGTGCTGCAGCACCTCTTTTCACCCTCTGTCTGAAACGCTCTGTTTGAGCTCCTGCCCGGTCCGCTCTGATTGGTCAGCTGGCCCACTGTTGTGATTGGTCAACCGTACCAAACTCTTCGGACTCAGCTCCAGCTCCACTCAAACTAGCTTTTGTTTGAGGGCGTGCCAAACTAGCCACTAGGCAAAATGTGTTACTTTTGTGACATCACCATGTTACGGAAGAAAAGGCGGAACTTGAAGCGGGACGTTTCAGGCAGTTCAGGAGCAGTGTTTCTGTGGGGGAGAGTAACTTCCTTTGGCGTTGACTTTATAACTTTACAAACCTTTTACATGCACAAACAAATATATAACACTAAAGAAAAGGGAAAAAGCACAAAATTAAAACAGGTTCCCTTTAAATTAAAGCAGTCCTCAAATATTTGTCTCAAATATAGCTCAACCATGTGATATGATGTGCTACTTCAGTACGCTTTAATGACAAATATTACTGGGACCACTATAGAAAATTGCAGATAAACATTTAACATCCAAGAATTCACATTATAGACACTACCGCTGTCTATCCCTGTAACAGTCTGGCCACAATTCAACACATTGACCATACTGTAGGTTTCTATCTGTGTCATTATAAATCCTTTGCTTGCTCTTTGCACTTTTTTTCTCTGTTTGCCTCTCTAACGTACAGAAACAAGACAGTCAATTTCCAGTTCTTCCTCTGTGTGTGTAGAGTGATGACTCACACAACATTACTGCATACAGAGCCCAGGGGTCTTCATTTTAAAAAAAAAGAATCCAAAGCATGTTCAAATATTACTTCTGTTTCTTGTTCCTCTTTTTAACATCCCTTATCTGTTTTGGGTGTTGTGTGCCATACATTTGCAGCACCCAAATTTGTTACAGTACAGTATAATGTGCATATGCCAGGGCTGTCAAAGTTAACGTGATAATAACGCGTTGACGCAAATTTGTTTTAACGCCACTAATTTCTTTAACACATTAACATAACTTGCAATTTTTAGGTTATAGCGGGCTCAGTTTTAAAGCTAGAGTGACGATACTGGCATCAGAAGAAACTAGAAAGCCGAAGTAAACCAGGTCATACTAGCTTGTCGCAAAGGAGGCTAAATAACGCTCCAAACGTACACTACATTTTGGCGAGGAAAAACTGGCATGACCATATTCAAAGGGGTCTCTTGACCTCTGACCTCTAGATATGTGCATGAAAATGTGTTCTATGGGTACCCACGGGTCTCCCCTTTACAGACATGCCCACTTTATGATAATCACATGCAGTTTGTGGCAAGTCATAGTCAAGTCAGCACACTGACACACTGACAGCTGTTGTTGCCTGTTGGGCTGCAGTTTGCCATGTTATGATTTGAGCATATTTTTTATGCTAAATGCAGTACCTGTGAGGGTTTCTGGACAATATTTATCATTGTTTTGTGTTGTTAATTCACTTCCAATAATAAATATATACATGCATTTGCATAAAAAAAGCACGTTTGCCCACTCCTATGTTGATAAGTGCATTGAATACTTAATAAATCTCCCTTTAAGGTACATTTTGAACAGATAAATAATGTGTGATTAATTTGCGATTAATCACGATTAAATATTTGAATCAATTGACAGCCCTAGTATATATACTGTAACATATCTGCACAGTTTACATGCACTACCTGCAGCTGTAGCTGTGCTGTTTATCCACTCTGCCTGCCCTGCAGAGACGTCCTCTGTGGCAAAGTAGTTGTAGATAGTTTGTACTTGTCTGTTTGACGACTGCTGTTGAATTTGATCTTTTTAACTGGAAACAACAACCCCAAACCACAGTGCACTTCCACCTCCAAGGCACTCAAGTTTTATAGTTTTTTATAAAAACAACTGCAACTCAGTTTTTATATGTGCCATTGGCTTTCTAATACTTGTTTTTGTCCTTAGACCTCTGATCCCAGTCAGCAAGCTCACTGTGTCTGAGCCCTACGAGAACTACATGAGCCGGAGCTACCAAGTGACCAAAGATATCCTGTCAGACTGCAAAAACACTGGTAAGAGACACGCAGCAGAGCTCCAGGAGCGTCTGTTGAGCCTGTGTAGCTGAACTTCATTGTTTTACATGCTCGTTGTGTTTGTCCTCGGCTGATGTTGCATCCCGCCTGGGTTTCCCACTCTCCGCAGGAAACAACGTGCTGATTGTAGCCCACGCTTCTTCCTTAGAGGCCTGCACACGGCAGCTGCAGGGCCGCGGCCCACAGAGCGCCAAGGACTTCATCCAAGTAGTCCGAAAGGTCTGTTCATTGCATACTTTTTTTTTTTTTTATCTTCTAGTACATCTGATTTCTTTTTTCTTTAATACATCCCACTTTCCTTTCCATCCATCATTACTTCCATCTGGTTTCCTCAGTTCCTCTCCCCATGCCCATTCTGGCTGGATGTGCAAAAACATGGGTGTGTTTATACTTGAAATTCCACAGATATAAGGAATCCATGTGTATAAATGAAAGAACAAAAACAAATCAAACTCAAACCAAGTTGTACAATCGTTCAAAAACGTTTTTATTCACCTAAACCAGCAGACTCCAAATGAAAGGTGCTTTTAGTGAATCTTTAGCACCAACGAAAAAAGGGCTCAAAAACGTACTTGAGCATATTTTATTTGTCACCTAAAGGGGAAAAAAAAGATGTCCAACGACTAGATGACTGAACGTGCTACAACATAAAATTAATTTTACTAGTTTAATATTTAATCGTAATTAATTGCATGAAAACAGACATTGTACAATCACTGCCCTCAACCAACTGTGTGATGAGGCCTTAATATATTTCCATATAGTTGTTTTGATTGTATTCCATATAACAACATATGAATGTTGCATCATTACTGTAATTTTGGGAATAGTAGTAGTAGTAGTTTGTATTTACCAGTGGACCATGATCAAAAATGTCTTTGCCACCATGACGGAATTGTAATGTCCAAATTTTGAAATATTTAACATGTACGCCAAATAAAAAATCAATTCACAAAAAGCAAATCCACTCCTAGTAACCTAGACAATATTGAAATTGATCTATCATTTTCAAATGATGAAACAATGTTATTGTTTGTGCCACAAGATGCAAAATCTCATCCAAAAAGCCTTGAATTTCCGTGACTTTCTTCTCAAACTAACTATAAATTCCTCTGCTTGGTCCTCAGATCCCCTACCTGGGCTTCTGCTCCTGTGAGGAGCAGGGAGACACGGGGGTTTGGCAGTTAGTGGACCCTCCCATCCTCCCACTCACACATGGACCAAACCACTCCTTTGACTGGAGGGAGACACTTCTGCAAGAATGACATGTGTTCTGAACTCCGTCCAAACTGATCAAACTGTGCTCCGCTCTCCTCCCCACTGACTGCAGTAACAAGATTCAGACCAGTGCACCCCCAACATACTGGAACCTTTCTCTTTTCAGCCTCTTAACACAGCTGGTGGCTTTTAGCAGTGACGGTCTGAAGAAGCTTGCTGCCTGAAGATGAGGAGACGAGTCCCAGCCGATGAATGGTTCGGTTGCGCTGACTGACTCTGGTGTCAACAATGATTTAGCAAAATTCCACTCTCAAATGTCATTGCATTATTTTCTTTGCAAGAATGAGAGAGACGTTAGTTTGGGTAAGTATGGGTGTTGGCTGCACTGTGTGGGAGAGCTCTCACTGAAATCCAGCTGGACTGTGTTTAGACATTAGCCTTCCATAAACATACTTTTGTGTGCATTTTTGAAGAAACGCATTAGAAAAGCTGTATGGAAACGGCAAAATTCGATCAAACTTACTGAATTGCGCAAAAAATTCCTGAAGATCTCTCTCCGTTTTTCTCTCGTAGACGTTTTCTCTCGTCATGGTAGATGGACTAGTTTTGTTTCCGGTTGGCAACCTCTACTTCTTCTACTCTGTTTACTGGCGGATTACAGCCATGCATAAAGCGTAGCCTATAGCACAAATTTCTGACTTTGCGTAGCGGAGTTCATTCACTTGAAACAAGTTAAAAACACGCACTAATTTGCATTTCTTTTTTGCGACATTTAAAAAAATTCACCTAAAATTCGCTTGACAATTGAATAGAGACACCATTAGTGTCATCCCAGTCTCTGAAAATTTTGTGAAATTTGCACATTTTATAACATATTTAACAGTGTGCTCTGTGTATGACGAGTACGAAAAGTAAATTTCTTACCAGTATGAATGTATTACATGAAGTGCACAGGACTATAGTAGTAGTGTGACACTGAAGTAATGCCACAAGCAAAAGCGCAGAAGTTGAGATTTTAGCAACTGGTATTTTCAGCTAGGATGACTCAGGTTCTTAAGTTTTTAACTTGTCAGTTAAGTTAATTTTCAGTGAAAAATGTTTGTATTTTACTAAGCCAGAAAGTTTTAGTTCCATAGCTTGATAACTGGTTAAACTTAGCTAGCTAACGTTAAACGTTAGCTGTGTCTGACCACATTCAGGTCGTTGTATTAGTATGTTAACATACAAAATGTACACATTTTTAATTTAATTAAATGTGTACATTGCTAAAATTAGCATTACCATGTAGGCCTAAGCAAGCCAGTGTTTGCATTAGGTTTAGCACATGTTTTTAGCATGTCATCATGCAAACATGAAAGATGTTTACATGCTAACATTAGCATGAATCAGATGTACTCTGAGATTAGATCCAACATCTTTTTTACAGAGGATACGGATAATCTTTCAAAGTTCCTTTTTTTTCTTCTTCTTCTTTTTTAGAAATGCAGTGCTGTTGAAATGGTCTATATGTACCTTGGGTTTAGAGTGCATGAAGAAATTAAAACTCACTTGAATGCTTAGTCCTATTAAGAACATGGGGTAGTGGTGCATTCTGGTGGTCAAAATAAGTATTACAGCAACAAACACTTTGAAAAATCTGCCAAAAAAAAAAAGATCCACCTGTTTCACAGAAGAAAAAAAAGGAACTTATTGAAAGATTATACTGGCAAATCAAGTCATAAACACAGGAGAGAAAATAATTTAGATAAGATTTAGAAAATGGATAACCAGAAAAAAAAAATTCTCGCTTGCCCCTCAGGGCTTCCGTAGAATTCTTCTTCAAACCATTTTGACTTTTTTTAAGAACGTGGCGTTTTTTTATCATCCCCACTAATATTAAGAATCTAATAACAAAGTTGTCTCAGCATTTGTGTTTTCTAGTGTGTAATTCACATTATATCCTAAATGGGTTGATAGAGTGGCATTAGACTTTTAGTTGAGTGAAAAAGTGGCAGTTGCAGGCCAATCGTAACTAACAGTTTGCATAATTTGTGTCCACAATATATCTGATTTGCATTTGAGTTTGTGCTTAGTTCACAAAATTTTGAATGAGACTGTTAAAAATTTGTAAAGGTCGTGTTAACAGTACTGCTTTCCTGCACAGATCCCAGCAGCATTTCCTCTTCACCACACATTTGCCCTGCTTGCTCTACTTCCGTGGCTGAGGGAAACATATCAGTTCTGTCTTCAAGAAGTCTTCATCAGGGACTTTCCTGACGTTACCCACATAATGTGGCCCCACATGTTGTCTCTATTTTAGTAGCACTTCCAGTACAGCAATGTCTTTGCCATTCATGTAGTGTATGTAAAAAAAAAAAAACTTTAACAGCACAACCTGCACTATTGACAATCATACAGTAGCTTCTTGATTCGCACATTTTTAGTGTGCGTTTGTTAAATGTTGTTCAAGGGTTCAGAGTAGCTGTAAATAATCATATTTTGGGAAAAGAAATGTCTTCCAGTTGCATTTTTATTTATTTATAAACCTTTCTTTCAGATGTTACAAGCAAAAAATATTAACAGCATGCAAGAATTTATGCTCTGTATCTCAGGTGTTGACTGCATTTAAGACGTGCGTATAATGCAGCTTTGAAAACTGTTCCGTTGATTGAATGACTGTGTATTTGTGAGTGCCTGTTGGAATTAAAGTGGCAGTAGGCAGTATATTTTTGTCATCATTGGGCAAAAATTCCATAATAACCTTTCAGCAAACTCATTCAGCATGCTCCAGTAATTCGCTTTAATAGCATTAAAGTCAAGTTTCAATTGTCATCAGCAAGATTCTCCCCTAAGAGTACACTTTAACAGGACAGTGTGTAGGATATGTTGGCTTCTAGCGGCGAGGTTGCAGATTGAATATCCCAACGCTCACTCCTCCCTTTCCAAGACTGCGGTAACGTGAGCCACCGAGTGCAAAACCGTGATAACGCCGTTCGCCTCGCTCAGAGGCCATCCTCACCATAATAACACTACTTTAGGAGTAACGGAAGTCAGACCGTGGCTGGTTTTGCACTCTGTGGCTCACGTTACCGCAGTTTCACAAGCGTATCAAAGAACTATGGTGGCTTTTGGGCAACGTAAACACACTAAAGGCTCTCTCTAGAGCCAGTGTTTGGTTTGTCCGCTCTGGGCTACTGTAGAAACATGGCGGAGCAACATGGTGGACTCTGTGAAGAGAACCCGCTCCCTATGTAGATATAAAGGGCTCATTCTAAGCAACCAAGAAATTGTCTCAGCACGTTACTCCCCCGTCACTGCTGGTTTCACACTATTCCACTGATCTGCAGGTGGCGGTTACACACCAAGATATGCAACAATGTGCCAACAAAGACAGAAGAAGAAGAAGACTGCTAGCTAGTAAACATGGTAGTGGCTAGAAGGGAACCAGCAAACTGGGGAGACTCTCGTGAGATAGTTAAGGTCAGGTATTGATCTTGAATAGTTAAGGTTAGGATAGGTTGTCGGGCAGCGAGTCTGGCGAGAGTTTTTGCAAGCTTCTGCAGATCTCGGATCAGATTTTTTGCAATTTGCGGGATCCCTTCTAGACACGACTAGTGAACAAGGATGCTGGATTTTAAATAGCACCTCAAAAATCATCTTTGCGAATGTTTTATGAGGAAGGAAATACATTCAGCACATTCGTCAGACCTTAAAAATACACACAATTTGCATTTTGGTGAATAACACTGAATGTAAATATAACTTCTGTTTGTTTACAAGGAACCTCCACCAGGAACATTGATACAAAAACATAAGATAGATTTTCAATCTTCTCGTCTAAGTTTCGGCAATAAATATGCATATTTCCAAAAATGTCAAACTATAAATGTAAAGAGCATTCTGGGCACTTCAGACTATTTGATGCTTGCATCCGTGTAGGCCACGATGCAAAAACAGAGAGAGCTCAGAACAACCATCTTCACATCTTCCTGTTTCTTATTGATCTGCAGACCATTAATATAATTGAATCCATTTAAATCGCTGTATTGCTGTGCAACTGTTGCAAATGCTTTGCTGACACGGGGATGTAATGATGCAGGTGCATGTTGGATAAGGAGTACACTGCTACTACAGAAATGTGAAAGGTTTCTCTTTTGAATTAAATGTCACTTTCTTCACACCATACCGGAGCGGCACACGTTGTATTAAAGAGTTACAAGACGAAGAAGAAGAGCTGTGTGAGAGAAACACAGAGGAAGAAGAAGCCATGTTGTTCCTGTAGTTTTTATTTATGATCTGAACATATCACCAAACGTGTACAGCTATTAACTTAAAGTTACTTCTGTTGAAATTGATTTGTAATTTAAGATTGGTCTGTAGGCTTTATGTACATTTTATTTTAGTTCTGAATGTGTCAGTTGTGTTTGTGAAGCATTGAGTTATAAAGAAAACAGTTGTCCTTTTTTAAACAGCTCTAATATTTTCATATTTTGAATACTCGGGAGGGAAAGTAGGCATGTCATTCTATGATTAGTGGTGACAGTGTTCATTTGTTTTTTGTTCTGATTGAACAGGAAATAAAAGCATACTTTTTTTTTTCTCCACAGCAATAACATAAAACAGCAGGTGCAAAGTTATTATTATTTATCTGTTGCTTTGCACCTACAGTACGCTGCAAACACTGTAAAGGAGTACAAATCCAATAAAATTCTACATCATCATTTTTGTTTAGTTTTGTGAGCGTAACCAGAATGAACATTATAGCTTAGTTTTGTTTGTTACTTTATTTGGACTGTTCATATTACTCCAATACGGGATAATAATACCAGAAGGTTAATGTCATCCAGTCCAAACATTTTTTTTTATTTATTTTTTTTACATTTTTGAGATGCGTTTCCATCAAGCAACAGGCTGCTTCTTTAGATTAAAATACACATTGAAAGAGATGGTGGTAAATATGGGTTGAGTGCACTGAATGGGACTAATATAATCAAAGCAATAATCTATGTTTTTGCCTTAAAGGAATACTTCACCCACAAAACTACCGTTTGTATATCAATTATTCACCCCGTGTTACTTAGAATTCTCCAAGAATACAAAAACGGGGTAAATCCTTGATGAATTGAAGTAAATGGGGGCCACATTTAACAACAGCAAGACTATATGAAAACATCCGTTTACAAACTGTTACACAGCCCGTGAGGTATAATCCAAGTCTCGTTTATCTGGTCGTACTTCCCAAATGCATGCATCTTTGCTAAAACCTTCCTATTAAAAACACTTACACCGCGATATTACAAATCCTATGATAGCATAGACATGACTCGCCTGATTGTGCCTCTGATTGGCTTATCATGACATTCTTACCAGTGGGCAACCTCCGGGTCTGAAAAGTGAAGCCAATGCTACAGTGCCTTAAACTTGCATTCTTTCTAATAGCCAGCAGGGGGCAACTCCTGTAGTTGCAAAAATAAGTCAGATTGTATTGAAGTGAATGAGAAAATGAGCCTACTTCTCACTTGATTTATTATGAGGGGCCGTACAAGGCATAATTCATTCTTGCACTCACACACACATGCATTCTTCTTTCACATACATATATTTTCACTCGCACAAGAATATATGTATGTGTATGTGTGAGAAGAATATACGCATTTGTGAGAGGAATATAAGCATGTGGTGAGAGTAAAGAATACATATGTGTCAGTGTAAATATGTGTATGTGAGAGTGAAAATATATGTATGTGTTGAAAAGTAAAGTATATATGTATGTGAAAGGAGAATGCATGTGTGTGTGAGTGCAAGAATGAATTATGTCTTGTATGGCCCCTCATAATTTATTACCTCAGTAAACATTGTAAACATGAGTTTATGGTCTCAATCACTAGTTTCAAGTCTTCTTCAATACAGCATGATGTTCATTTAGTAAATTATGGTCCCATTTAGAGTCAAATAGACCATAAAGCAGGGGATGTATATAAACTGAGTTGACAATACTGCCTGACATCAGGCAAAGGTTCCTGGTCACTCATCTGTAGGATGATTCCTCTGTGGAGAGAGCAGCTGGAGCTTCTTGTTCCAGCAGTCACTGAGGAAACCGCCCACCAGCCGGAGCACAGCCAATAGGAACGCTCTCTCTCTCTGAAACGACCTGTGATTGGTCAAAGTCTTCCATCACTGGCTAGATTTTCTAAAGCCTGAAAACAGAGCCATGAGGAGGTGCAGAAGTCTAGTTTTCTCTCAGAACACTTGAATTACAATATGCTGAAATGTTATTGTGGACTTTTTACCAGATGAAGCCAAAAATATTCTGCCTACTGCCACTTTAATAACAGGACAACAAAAGGTACAGGTATAACACACACACAGCTTTATTGACATTTGTTTCATGGGTTTCATTTGACATGATGACAAGTGGCGAAACAAAGACACTTGAGGATACCATGTGGATATTTTAGTCAGCAACGGATTGAAGCAAACATGAGTACTGTGATGAAGAACCTAAATACCGAAACATTCTATGTTAACTCATACAGAAATTAAAGCTGAAAAACAAATATGGATAACATTGCCTCGCATTGTCTCAGGAGGTTTAAATTAAGTATAATATACAATAAAGACCTATAAAATAAAAGAAATACAATATGGCATCACACTAACTGTGCAGTGGGTACACTGATGCAGAAGGAAGTAAAAACAGGCATTGCTCTATGTAAGGCAGATATGAAGAAATGATACATTTACGGAGATGGCACTAAGACAAAAAAAAAAATGGCATTCAAGACATAAGCTTATTTCGTTAAGCAAGGCATTAAGGTCAAATGTATTGCTTTTGGAAGCACTTCAGTGTTGATACATGGAGTACAGCATATTGCATGACATTACAGCAAATACATATTTTTCATTCAATTTTTGTTAATTTTATGTAAGCTATGGATGAACTACACAGACGTGCATAGTATCCACCAAAGTATATGTTTTCGTAATTATGACTTCTGCATCTTAATTATGACATAGCATCTCATAATTTGGACATCCATGTGTAAAGATTATGGAATAAAAATTACTCCAAAATTATGAGAAAATATCTAATAATTATGAGAGTTTATCTCATAATTATAAAAAAACTATGTCATAAAAATTATGAGAAGTTTTCTTATTTTTGTTTTGTTTGTTGAATGGAGCTTTAGTAGAACTACACCACAACATACAAGTACCATCTGCATGAATGAGACCATAATGGCCATTTAATCAGTCAGTGTAATGAGTGTGGCGATACAGCTGTAAAACCCTGTTATGGTTTTTTAGATATACTCTGTGATAGTTTCAGTTAAATAAGGTTTTGTTTGGCTACTTTACATCTCGAACACAACAGCAATTCAACCTATAGCCAGTTCATGAAAGCCAGTGAGTAAGTTCGCTGCTGTGCCCTTTACCTTTTAAACAGTCGACCGTACTACTGTATATCCACAACTGTAGCATTTACACTGTATTTAAAAATCATGAGCTCACGGTTGATGCTTAACGTGGTGCTGCACACCAAACAAACTGTTGGCGCAGTTCACATTTAAAATCTGAGCAGAAAACTGAAAACAGTTTCAGGGATTGCTCCGGTGTTAAAGTGATAATTTGGGTGTTTTGAAGTGGGGTTGTGTGAGGTTCTTATCCATAGTCAGTGTATTACCTACAATAGATGACGGAAGAGTAGGGTACCAGCACGGGAGCAAAGCAATGTACTGCTGTGGACGGGGGGCGGGGGGCAGCAGCAAAATGTATTTTAATTTTAAGTGTACACTATATTTAGAATATTTTCACCGCTTCACCTTCCCGTCAGACAGCACTTTTGCGACGGGGAACTGAAGACATTGTATCCGTCTGTGGTGTTTTCAAGGCCTACCAGACTCCATTAACAAAAACAATAATTTTACCGCTGCTTCGATCGATTAGTTTGTTTGTGTTATTGTGTGACTTTGGTGAATCCAAACTAAAACCTTCAAAACACCAAACTCACACAATAACTAGGGCTGTCAAAGTTAACGCGATAACGCGTTAACGCAAATTCATTTTAACGCCACTAATTTCTTTAACGCATTAATGCGACGATTTTTAATTAACCTCTTAAAAATCCAATGGGTCTTTCAGAGGTTTTAGCGGGCTCAGTTTTAAAGCTAGAGTGAAGGTACTGGCACCATATGAAACTAGATGTTGATAAGAGTATTAAATACTTTACAAAATCTCCCTTTAAGGTTGTATTTTGAACAGATAAAAAAATGTGCGATTAATCGCGATTAACTATGGACAATCATGCGATTAATTGCGATTAAATATTTTAATCGATTGACAGCCTTAGTGTTCTGCGAGGTAAAATTACTGTTTTTGTTAAAGGAGTCTGGTGGCTTTGAACCTGTGCTGGTACTCCTGTATGTTTCTCCAAAACTGGGGGCGTGCTGACCATCATCTACTGTAGGTAATACAATGACTATGGATAAATACCTCATACTACCCTACTTCAAAACACCCCCTTAAACAAGTAATTTCCAGTCATGTAGGTTCAGTACAGAGCAGCTGTACAAACTTGGCATCACTAGCTGTGCCACAGGTGGGGTAAAACAAAGCACTCCCTCTAGCGTAACATCATGTATATCAAATATATTCTCTATCTGTAAAATAGGTAGCTAGCATACTCTTAAAAGCAGTGACCCTCCTCAGCTGTGCAAATGTTGCATTCAACATGAGCCGAATGAAGAAGTGAAGCTGTGTAGAAATGGTACTTTTACTTTTCAGGAGGCCAAAATGATAAAACACCACCTCAATATGAGACCTACACTTGGTTACTTCCATTGATAAAGGTCTGATCAAGTACTTGCTAGCTCCAGAAAGAACGTCATTGTCTACTCATGGCCATAGATAGAGCTGATGACTGAATTCACATTTATATTTACATTTCTCAAATTTCACACCTAGACGAGGCCCATTCGAAGCTGCAGCGTTAAACGCTCCGAACCACAAAATGTGCACACGCGCTCGGAAACTCATCTTTGGTACCATCGAAATCAGCCTTTCCCAATGAGAATGCAGCTAGGAGCTGAGAGAGGGGAACTCTGGGTTAATTTCTCCTGCTTGTGGGGGAACAATGATGGATGCTGATGAAACATCATCGGTTATGGGGGAACATGTATGAGAATGCTTAATATTAGTGGCATCCCATTTAATATACTGATACTATAAAAGGGTTTTACGATGAGGATATCAGCCAGTGATGGTACTGTAAGTGCTGAAGACAATGTTTGAAGGCCGTTTTGTGTTTCTCACTGATAACCTCAGTAAGGCGGTTTCTACATGGCTCAGGAGCTGGTTCCATGAGGTGCTAAGAACCAAGAACAAGAGTGCTTACAGACTGAACAAGTTGATAATGACAGCAGCATTGTACCACACTGAGCACAACTTTGGTCCAAGTAGTATTTAAAATCCTTGACTGAGCTCGCTCAGTGCACCACAAAAGTCACCATTCGTCAAAATGTGTAACATAAAAAAGGAATTCAAGTTTTTACTTGACACAAGGCTGTGACTGACTGCACTCGAGGACCAGGCGGTCAGCTCCGGAGCCCCGCCCCCCTCAGCCGGCAGCAGGATTATCTGGCATCGTTGAGCTGCCTGGCCACCGTCAGGATCTCCTTGGCTCCTTTGCTCAGCAGTAAGTTGGCCAGGTCCAACCCCAGTCGCTCAGCCCCGTCCTGG
The DNA here is from genome assembly GCF_015220745.1 of Sebastes umbrosus. Lineage (NCBI taxonomy): Eukaryota > Metazoa > Chordata > Actinopteri > Perciformes > Sebastidae > Sebastes > Sebastes umbrosus. Next base: position 7,954,467 of record NC_051275.1, read on the forward strand.
GCTTCGCCCGAGATCTTGCTGGCTGTGACTCCCACTCGCTGGACCCTCTCGTCCACCTCCTCTGTGCTCTGTAACAAAAGAACTCACATTATCAATATGAAGTTTGGGTATGTGATATGATGGCTGTCACACAAATAAAAAAAAAACTTCACATTTACATGTTCCATCCAGTCTCTTGTGAGGTCGAGACTCTAAGTCTAGGCAATGGTCATCAATGTGACCAGTACACTGTATACTCAGCTGTTACCTTGTCATCAGCAGTAATGCTAGTCTGCATGGTTTCCTTCAGACTGTCTGATCCGTCCAGGCTGTAAACTGCCCCCGTCAGGTAGAGCTGGAAAAACATCAAACAGTTCAACCTTCAACATCAGCCAACAACATTATTTTGTGGGGTCACAGGTTACGTTCAGTGGGCAAATCCGGGTTTTGAAAAGTGAAGCCAATGCGGAAGTGCCTTAAACTTGCATTCTTTCTAACAGCCAGCAGGGGGCGACTCCTCTGGTTGCAAAAAGAAGTCTGATTGTATAAAAGTCTATGAGAAAATGAGCCTAATTCTCACTTGAAAAACCGTAAACATGAGTTTATGGTCTCAATCGCTAATTTCAAGTCTTCTACAATACAGCATGATGTTCATTTAGTAAATGATGGTCCCATTTAGAGTCAAAGAAACGAGTGTGGCTACCTTAAGATACCGTTTTGGTCGCCTAGAAACGTGTTTGTTCAGTGTTCGGTGGTAAGTAGCTCCCCCCTCTAGTGTCACTTCTGGTTGCAAAAAAACAAGATGGGCTGTCTAGAAGGTAACCCATAAATTGTGAAATCTGATCTGAGAGCTGCAAAAACTCTCGCGAGACTCGCTGCCCGTCGACCTATCCTAACCTTAACCATTCAAGATCAATGTCTAACCTTAACCATGTCACGAGAGTCTCCCCAACTTGCGGATTCCCTTCTAGATGCCACCAACCAAGAAGGCGACGGCCAAAATGCCAAACTCAAGGCTTCAAAACCGTAATCTACAAACCAACGGGTGACATCTTTGGTGACTACGTTCACTTCTCATATACAGTCGGTGGTGAGAACAGAAAGCTCGACAGGCATAGCAGCAGTAACTAGAGGGGGGCGGGGCTTAGCGAATGAATTAATTGTATGCATGCAAAATGTCTTGTGAGTGTGGGTGTCTTCCTCTACCTAGGAATCTTACCTGGGAGTCCTTCACTTCAGTGTTTACAGCCACCGGAACACTGCAGCCACCCTCCTACAAAATGACAGTTCAATTGAATACACGGGGATTCCCACATTCATACAATGTGAAAATGAGTCAAAGGACTGTGTGTACGTGCATGTGTGTGTGTGTGTGTGTGTGTGTAGTGTACCAGTTGTCTGAGGAAAGCTCTCTCAGCTATGCAGCGCAGCACAGTGTCCGGGTCATGGAGGACAGACACCATCTCCAGGATGTCTGCATCTTTGGCCCGAACCTCCACTGCCAGAGCGCCCTGTCCAACAGCATACATGCAGTCTTCAGGCCCCAAGATCTACCGGCGGAAACAATCGGACAGTTTTACTGTTAGATGACAAATGACAACCCAGAGAGACTTCACACAGGAAGGACTCGAGATGATCATGTAGTGTACCTGGCTGATCCGGTTGTCCCAGCCCATTCTCTTGAGGCCGGCAGCAGCCAGGATGATGGCAGCAAAGTCGTCCTTCTCATCCAGCTTCTTGAGACGCGTGTTCAGGTTCCCACGCTAGAGAGACCACAGCTAAGGAAAAACACTTCAGAGACAGATGTCCATTCTGGCTTGCTAGCACCCTTCTTAAACATGAAAATGAACAGATTGTTGTTGCAGTAAAATCAAACTAATTCCCATCATGTTCTGACTGACAACAATGCTTCCTGAAAGGATACAATATCTTTGAACTTCAGGTGGGGGAACCTCTTCGTCAGCTGAGCGGCGCGGCGCAGTGAACTGGTGCCGATCACACTACACAAACGCACAGGATGAAGTCAAGTCATCCACAGTTTTGAAAAAGTATAAGTGAAAAAAACAAACACAACTAGTTAGACTGTACCTGTTTTCTGGCAGAGTGTCAAGAGCTTTTCCTGCGTGTTTAGGGTGTAAAACCACTGCATCATGGGGGTTTTCTCTCCTAAAAGCAGCAGGAAGTGAAAGGACAGGGAGTGGTTACAGCTGGTCAAATGACAAACACAACAAATCCTAAAATGATCCGCAGAATGGACAATAAGTAATATTTGATTCGTACTGAGACCAATAGGAACTGTTCCATAATAAAGGCAGAGCTGATCTCCTACACACAGCCCCACTATCTTTGACACAAGTCATCCACACTTGTCTGTCCCCCAAATACTACCCACCAACAGCTACTTAACAATAAAGGAAAAAAAAGCTACATCAAATTATAAAAAGTCACTATACCTATATACGAGGGCTGTCAATTGATTAAAATATTTAATCGAGATTAATTGCACATTTTTTTTTTGTTCAAAATGTACCTTAAAAGGGAGATTTGTCGCGTATTTAATACTCTTATCAACATGGGAGTTGGAAAATATGCTTGCTTTGTGCAAATGTATGCATATATTTGTTATTGGAAATCAATTAACAACACAAAACAATGACAAATATTGTCCAGAAACCCTCACAGGTACTGCATTTAGCATAAAACATACAGAGTATGCTCAAATCATAACATGGAAAACTGCAGCCCAAGTTTTTCCTTGCCAAAATTTTGCGCAGGTTTAGAGCATTAGTTAGCCTCCTTCGCGACAAGCTAGTATGACATGGATGGTACCAATGGATTCCTTAGGTTTTCTAGTTTCATATGATGCCAGTATCTTCACTCTAGCGATAACGCTAGACACGTTGACAGCCCTACTGTAAACTATAACATGATACAGTGAGTTTATGCAGACATACTGCACAGTTCTTGTGAGAGTGCACCTACTTCAGCACAGCCCCGATGGTGAATCCTGAAGGCAGAGTGGTGGGAAGGTCTTTGAGTGAGTGAACAACCAGGTCGACCCTGAGGGACACAGAGGAACAGTCACATACATACATTACAGTACATGCTCCATTTATGTCCCGTACTATAATACAGCCATTCAGTGCTGTGTATGTTTTACATCATCAGGGCAACCACAGAACAGAGCCACCTGCTACATCTGAGGCCGCGGAGGAAATCAAAGGGTCTCCCTCTGCATACAGCGGAGGCTCTTATGGATTTTTGAGAGTATGATGTAAGTAAATGGAATGGCCTGGGATGAGGCGATAACTGCATTACATTCAAAGAGATTTTACTGTCCTAAAAAAGCATTAACCCTTTGTGCCTCACTTTAAAAAAGTTATTTTCCACTTTCACTGAGTTAAATCTTTTAAACAACATCAGTCCTGATCATAAGTACATAATATTCAGAAATGTAATCATTTAAATACCAGTTTGTTTACATAAAGTTGTGAAAAAAACACAACAAATTAATTATTTTCTGTATACTAAATGCAAGAGAGATTTTTTTTTATTCAAAATTAAAACGCCAAAATGTCCCTAGTGATGCTAAAGGGTTAAATTCATACGTGAGTATTGACACACAGTATTTGTGAATGACAGCTACGACTACGATGCTTAAGTCTTTACAAGTGAAGCCCTGTCAGTGAAGCCCTAACGCTTGGTGTCCATTGATGAAACAATGGTGTGGAGCCCGTGTGGTGTCAGCCACAGATGACAGCGCTAACACTCACTCGTTTTTCTCCAGAGCATTCTCCAACTCTTTGGTGAACAAACTCTTCTCTCCGATCTGCGTTCAAAAGAAAGAAAACAAACAAACAAACAAAGTGATTCTCTGTTACACTTTACATTTATCTGTTCCATTGAATATAAGACGTTTACAGGTAGCAAATCCACACTGTACCTCTTTATGTATCTTCCATTTGAATGTATTGTACGTCATCAAGCAGTAAATCTATTGTTACAAGTCTGCAATGTACTGTAGGCAATTTAAATACTGACTGCTACAAGTCCTCACCATGCATGTCTGGTAGGATTATTTGAATAATTACCCAATTATAAATTGTCTACCTAGCAGATGTTGGTAGAGGTCAACATGATTGTTTATAATGTATGTGGAATGTACAGTATAATGTTGATTTGTGGCAATCATGACAAGCCTCACCTTTGATAAAGCTACGTCAAGGATTTTGTCTCCTATCGTTGACATGCTGACTGAAAGAGAGAGAATACAAAGATTTAATGATGTGATTAAACAGTAACAACTAGTAAAAACACCAATGATGTAGTCTACAGGTCTGCAACAACTTTTTGGGGTATTTGGAATTATGTGAGGTCAGCAACTGCCTTGAACCAATAGGATTAATAAAGGTGTACCCAGTCCCACCCTAACAGGTGCAACAAAACTAACAGGAGGGTCAGGTAGATGTAAATCAAGCACAGTTTGTACGAGAACACGTGTCTGGGTGGACCAGGGGTCTGTGGATGCCATGGCGACCATTTTTTGCAACATCAGTGTTCTACCTGTGCGGACCTCGGGTGGATTTTACAGCATTATTTGACTCAATAATAAATCCTAATAATTAATTCATAATGGAATGATCCTCACCTATTTCCAAGCGGATGTCGGGGTTCAGTTTTTGCAACTTGTCCGCCACGCTGTCAGTCTGGATGCGCGCCAACTGGGACAGAAGAACAACACTTTAGCTGGATTGTACTGATAGTTGTTGTAAAAAAAAAAAAAGAAAAAAAAGTCAAACATTCATCCACAGAGCCAGTGACCCTCAAATCAATATGACAGACTGGAGGAGGAACGGTTATCTTAAAAAGACATTGTTGAGACGCAGCTACGTTATCTCTGCGAGGAGAGCTCCAGACATCAGCTGCATGGTGCATCAGATAATTCACATTTTAACTGACACACTCTGCATGGCTTATGTTCACATTTAAATTAGAGCTAAATCAAAAGACAAAACTGGCAATGATGCAAAAGCCACACTCTGAAATATATATATATATATATATATATATATATATATATATATATATATATATATATATATATATATATAAAAAAGCACAACCAAAGTTAAGCTCATAATTTAATTAATGTACTGTACCTGGCTCTTGCGGGTTCCAATCCGGATGACCCGACTAACCTTGCCGTTCCCATCCTGCCGGGACAAAAAGAGAAATCAGCCAACTCACTTTCTGCCAACTCCCTTCGAGACATTCCTACAGATGTCCTTCAATCACACATCAACACATGAACAACCACCTCGATAACTAGCTCATAAATGTGCTGAGCCATTTTACCCTGATGTACTTGTAAGGTCCTTGCTCCATGACTCTGAGTGTCGGCTCTGAGCGTGTGCACTGTGGAGGCTATTGTGTGCGCTGTGTGTCTGGGTATGCCTGCTGCGTCTTGGTAAGGAGGCTGTGCTGAGGTCATATAGCCTCTAGATACTGAACAGTGGTCTTTTTACCGGACACCTCCCCCCCCCCCGCCTCCTCCTTCAGGACCTCCACCCCAAGATATCTCTGGCTCCAAAAGATAAGTGTGCCAATTCATTGAGTCCGTTATAAAAGGCAGGGAGGGACAGCTCAGTAGGGTCCTGTGTATGAGGTGTGGTCACAGAGGTTGGTGATACATAGATCTGTCTGTGGCTACAAACTTTCCTCTGCTGAAACACTTTATTTGTGAATGATGAGCTGGCTGTCAAAGACAGAACAATAGATGGAAAATGAACATTTAAAGCATATTTGTCACTGCTCTTTCTTTGATGGAAATATATAAAAAATACATTAAAGAACACATTTAACTGCTAAATCCTAAAAAAAAAAAAAAAAAAAAAGGCATTTTTAATGTGTCATCTAGTGTCATTGGACACTTTTATTTTATTGGCCATGCCTGGTGAGAGTGGCTGGAGGCTTGTGGTTGGCTGATGGTGACACGTTTTAATGAAATAGAAGTGTCACAGAGAAAAATACCAATATGACTATAATAGATTTTTGCTTTATTAATGAAATATGAACCCCAGTTAAACCCTTTTACAATGAACATTAATACATTTAATAATACATTTATTTAATAATAGTACATTACATTATAATAATAGTACATTTAATAATAATTAATTGAGTTTAAATAGTTTTATTAAATTATTTCACAATTTTATTCACAATATTTTTTGTATGTATTATATATGTGAATATATCTTCTTTTTTTTTAATCATTGGCCACTCTGGAGTTCCATAGATAATGTTATTAAGTCAAAATGTGAATTTTTAGCAACCTGCTCTCTTTCTTATGTCTGTCTGAAAACTGCATTAAAATATATATCAATTTAATGTTGCTTTGCTAGCGGTCAGTTTATTTCATCATGAAAAAGACTAAGAACATTTATACTGTACTAAAGTACACATTTGAAGTATCTGTACTTTACTTGAGTATTGCCAATTTATGACTTTATACTTCCACTCCACCATGTTTCAGAGGGAAATATTACTTTTTTACTGCACTACGTTTGTTTGACAGCTATAGCAAATAGTTACTTTGCAAATATTAACTTACATGCAAAACATTACTAAAATATGACGCGTTGTAAAATATTAAACTACCTAACTAGGCTATATATAACATTTGAGATTAAAGGACTAGTTTTTAGTAATTAATCAATTAGTTATAAGTCAATTATCAAAAAAATAATCAGCAACTCTTTGATAACCAATTTTTAGTTTTTCATGCAAAAATCAAACATTTGATGATTTCAGCTTCTCAAAGGTGAAGATTTGCTGCTTTTCTTGTGTTAAATGACAGCAGACTGAATCCTTTGGAGGTTTGGACTGTTGGTCGGACCAACAACAATAAATTACTTGATCAAGATAAAAAAAAAATCTGTATATTATTCATAATGAAAAATAACCATTAGTTGCAGCTCGATATAAAATAAGTTAAAAAAAATTAGCTGCACCTCAACAAACTACAAATATAATATTCTGCTTGAACATGAGCAGGTTATTAATAATCTTACTAGGTTCTCCTCTGTGTCTCAAATGTAAAACCGAAATAGGTACCTTAACCCATTGCCTTTAGTCATGTCATAAATTACAGAAATACTGGTCTGAAATATTAATGCGAAATGGAAAAGATATTTGATAAGGATTTAGAAATGAATCCAATGTCTTTGATTTTAGGAATCCCAGGTACAAATATAACTACTGCAGCCAACAAAAGGTTATATAACATTCTTACATTTGCTGCTAGAAAAAAATATATTACTACAGTGGATTAGTGATAAGAAACCCTCTGTTCAAGGCTGGCGTAAAGTCATATTTGAGATGGTCGCTTTGGAATATCTCACAATATTGTACATGCCAAAGTAGATCAGTTCCGCAATATTTGGCAGCCCTATCTGAATTATATCGGACCTGATCTCTCTTCCATTATCTCACAAGGAGTCTCTTGAACATGAACTCATATATCCTGGGACTTCCCTGCACTATGGACTATTTCCTGACTTCCTTCCTATATATATATATTTTGATCTGAGCTGTACCAGTGTTTGTTTGTTGTTGTTGTTTTTTATTATTATTATTATTGTTGTGTTTGTGAAAATAAGAAAACCCAATAAACATATTATACAAAAAAAATAAAATAATAATCTTACTAGGCCTAATAATACTTTTATATTTACATGGCCATTTTTCTGCATTGAGTGGGCTACTTTTACTTTTGATAGTTGAAGTTACATTTTTCTGATTTAATGAATGTACTGATAAACAATGCAGGACTTTACCTGTGATTGAGTATTTTCACAGTGTGGTATTGGCACTTTTACTTGAGTAAAGGATCTGGATACTTCCTCCATCACTGATCGTCAGTATAGTTGCTCTTCCATTCTACATGCATAAAGTAGAACAAAACAGCACTATGTAATAAAAAAATCATAACTTTTGTTCTGTTGTTTGTGTCGCATGTTCCAGATAATAATCATTAGTTGCAGATCAATACAAAATAAGTTTAAAATTAGCTGCACCTCAACCATCTACAAAAATAAAATTCTCCTTGAACATCAATGCATGAGCAGGTTATTAATAATCTTACTAGGCCTAATAATACTTTTATATTTACATGGCCATTTTTCTGCATTGAGTAGGCTGAGTTAGATTTTTCTGATTTAATGAATATACTGATTATACAAAGCAGGACTTTTACTTGTAATGGATTATTTTTTACAGTGTGGTATTGGCACTTTTACTTGAGTAAAGGATCTGGATACTTCCTCCATCACTGTAAGTATAGATGATCTATAGATGATCTAGTATCTTCCATTCTACATACATACAGTAGAACAAACAGCACTATCTAATAAAACATCATAACTTTTGTTCTGTAGTTTGTGTCGCATGTTTCAGATACTTTAATAAATACTACCAAAAACACACGTCATAGTGGGCGGGACCAGGACATGCTGTTTTTCGTAAAACTAGAATTAGGACATAAAAGTAGGTGAAATACAAAACGCTTCTGCTTGGTTTCTTCCAGGTTTCTTCGCCGATTGCTAATACACCTTTGTGTCTTAAAAGTTAACCTCCATGACATGTTGTATATGAGTTATTAGGTTACATATGTTGGGTTGTATTTTTTTAGCAGATGAACAGGGACACTGAGTTTTGATTGGGTGACGTTTCCTGCTTACGCAATGTTGACTAAAGATTCATACAGTATATAGTTTCATAGTTAATTAACCTAGCAGGTCAAGTATGTGGTCGAAAAACGCTTTAATTCCAACCCTTAAACGTGTTCATTTTATGTTACTAACTCACATATGTCAACATTTTGACAGACCGCTCATCTTTTTTCTAATCGTCCAATAGGAGAGCTGAGCTCTGAGACAGACAGATGTATTAACCAATCACCAAGCTTCAAAATGACGCGTCATGCGGAAATGCTGCTCGGCTACATCCACAGCGAGCACTGAAGGTGCTTCATGCATGCTGCAAAACCAAACCACCGGGTCAATAAAGCTTAAAACCTACCGGAGAACTTGCTTCCCCCGACATGTTGGTGATCCGGTTCTCTCTACCGATGTGTAGAGAATCAACAGGGAGCTTTGCTTGACACAGAGACCATTAAAAAACACCGAAATCCTTGAGAGTAGTCCTGCTGCTCCTCTTACATAGCTGCTCTATGAATGAACGAGGAACCTGTGACGTCATTGGACCGGCTAGAGGTCGTTTCCTTGTTCCGTCTACCAGCTTCCTCTTTGGGAGAGTTTTGTTTTTTTCGTTTTTTTATTGAAGACATTTAATTTACAAACACTAAGGCATTGTAATCTAAACTCAATACTTCTAACATACAAGGCACAATTACATACAAGGCGCAATTTAAAGACCTGATTGCTTTTATACTGCTTTTACTCTGTTAATTGTCCTGTCATCCACTTTTTATTCTGCTGCACCATCGCACTTTGTTCACTGTGTTATGTTCTATGTCTCTGACTGTTTTGTATGTCTATGTTTGCACCTTGGTCCGCGAGCAACGACATTTTGTTTTAACCGTGTACTTTGTGTGTGCCAAAATGACAAAAAAAGTTTAACTTGAACCTGAAATTGGATGGGAAAGATAACTTAAATTATAACAAAAATAATATAATAACAAAAATAAAAGAGGGGGTAGAAAATAATTCAAAGAACAAAAAAGAAATACATAAATAAATGAACAATAATAAGACTTCACTCTTCCATAGTAGCTCTAGGGATCATCATCATATATGTTCAGTTCTTCATAAGCTCTGGGGAGAGACTTTGCATGTTGTCCTTTCATTAGTCTTAAAGCACTGAGATGATTACACAATATTGAAATAAGAAATGCGTATTTAACGTGTGGGGTGCGGGTTTATCATCCTTCTTTATTAGCTGTGATAAAGTCCTAAAACTTTTAAGACGTTATCAGCATTCAAAAGTAAAAGTGCAAAAATATTAGCATCTGAATACTTAAAGTACCAAACATAAAAGTACACATTATGCAGAATAATTGTATAATATTGTATTCTAATTATTGATGCCTTAATGTGTTCATCACTTTAATGCTGCAGCTGGTTAAGGTGGAGCTCATTTTAATGACTTTATACTGCTTGGTAGTTTAATCTATAATATTGCATTATTTATTAGTTGATTATATTTTGTATTAATAATCTGAATCTGTAAAGTAACTAAAGTTGTCAGATAAATGTAGTGGAGTAAAAAGTCTAATATTTCCCTCTGAGATGTAGTGGAGTTGAAGTAGAAAGTAGCTGAATATGGAAATACTCAAGTAAAGTAGAAGTACCTCAAAATTGTATTTAAGTAATTAGTTACATTCCACCACTGAGTACATTTTATACTGTTGTGTTTTTCAAAGCATTATTTACTTTATTATTTACCGGGATGTTTGCTGAAATTGATTGGATGTGTCGAAGCCCCACCAAGAAAAAATTACACCAGCCGCCACTGCCTAAAAGTCTTCTTTCTACGTGAAGACAGAGTTTAACAATTCACTGAAGATTGTCACCTTCACAACTGCTGATATAAATAGATGTACAGCAATTAGAGAGTTTGCTTTAAAGCTAGTTTTTTTTTCAGATGTGATGATGTGTAGCCATGATAAACACTACTGGTATATCAACTTTGGACTTGTATGTCAAGTACCACACCTAACTTCTACTTCCATGAGGAATTATTGTCAAAAGGAAAGGTTAAGACAATCTTTAGGTAGGGAGTGAATACGGCTGACCCTTATATCTCTAGTTGTCTTGGCTATATTAGCAAAAAGAACACTGAAATGTGTTAAAACCTCTTGTTCACACTGAATAAATATAGTGCTGACAGTGTGCCCTTCATACACACTTTAAATAATGACATCTGGTGACCAAAGAAAGTTACTGCAACACTGTGAATTCTGTATTATCATGGTGGAGTATGAGCTTTAGTTGAGAATGGTTGCAACATGTGGTGCTATCAAGTTAAACCATGATCTTTAAAGCTTTAAAGATGATTACATTTGTTATGCTTTCTTTTATCGCCTGTTCCCTGGTTTGCATCATTTGATTTAGCACATTGTTTTGGGAATATGCAACATATAAGCACAAATTGATATAATAAAAGGTCTTATAACTAGATTTCCACACATGGAACCTCTTCAAGACATGGCCTCAAGGTAAAGCAGCTTAGGGCCCTGATCATGTCAGTCAATATTGTGCTTTATTGGTGCATAACAAACTTTCAATTAAGTTAACAGATCAGGAGACTATTCAGGAAAAATAGTTTGTTGATCTTTAAAGTTTCTATAGACCCATGAAATGCTCAATAGTTACCAGGAATTAAGTTTAGATATTTAAAATCATATAAAAGTGACAGTCTGTGTTATGCGATCAGTGCAAGCTGTCTGAAATTACTATGAAAATATAAATGACCATAGCATGACACAACCATGATGTATGATAAGGCTTATTATATTACTTACTTATTATTTGTAACATGCTGAATGTGAGCAACCATTTTCAATGCATGTAACTCTTTGCAACACTGGTTCTCCTCTATTGATGTAGATAAGGGTTGGTTGAAATTGGATTTGACACAATGTGTAAATGATGTAAACTAAATGTTTAATAATACATTTATTATCATGAAATATATTACTATTTTAATTTTAGGGTAGAAGTATGTTTGAACCAATGTGTTTATTCTGCACTGTATTCCACACTGGGCATCAAAATAAACATTGACTTCTACAAAGAAGGTGTATTGCAAAATAATTCAAAATTACATGACTTGGCTCTATGGACCACCTACAGTAGAAAGTAGATTTGAGGGTCAGGCAACCAAGCATGATAAGCTTATTAATGAATTAAAACACTCTGTCATTAATACTGCATTTATACTGTACATTTCAAGAATTATTCTTATTTAATTCTAACTTAGACCTATACCATTCTGGCATTTATATTTAACACACTTAATAGATCCCACTTCTCAGCATTTATATATTTATTTATTTGCACTATATATATGTTATGTTCTAATATGCTATATATTGCATGTCTTAATGCAAATATTTGTAAATATTTCATATTTCTTATATACTAATTTCTTATTTTTAATTGTATTACTAATATTTATTTTCATATATTTTATTTATATTGTAGCATTATGTACATATTAAGGCATTATGTACAATATCAAGATTCAAGAGTTTTATTTGCCATTTGCACCTAAGTACATTGGAATTATGTACATCATTTACACGTTACATACTCCTTTATTTCTATTTTCTTACATTTCTTTACAAGATAAGATAAGATAAGATGAACCTTTATTAATCCCAGGAGGGAAATTCAGGTGTCAAAGCAGCAACATCAGCAAACATCAGTAAACAGAGTGAAACACAGGAGAGGTCAAGGTATACAAAAATTATAAAAACAATAAATAGAGATATAAAAGATACAGAGTGAATGGGTGAACATAGTGTGTACAGTCCGTCAATAAATACATTTAGTTTGTACAATAAATAAATGTAATATGTACATATGTGCAGTCTATAATGTGTACAACACATATGTACAACAGTAACGCCACGTTTTCTGATTTTGATTCTGAACTTGGGGCACATAAAACTTGTGAAAGTGAAACCTAGATTACAATCAGTTTTAACACTTTGATATTTTAGTAAAAGAAAAAAACTTGTGTTTGACAGTTTAAATGATTTCTGATGATACTGATCACTGTTGTCAATGGGCATCCCATCCAGTGTGACAGATGTTAAAACATGTAGGTGTCTGTCACATTGCCTATAATGATTAATTATTATGATGATGATTAAAGCTTAAATGCCACTGCTTACAACCATCACCTGTTCAACAACGACGAAATATAGATGAAAGGTAGACACATATGGAGCTCGGAAGTTGTTATAATAATAATAGTAATAATAATAATAATAATAATAATAATCTTTATTTTTATAGCACCTTTCTAAACATAGTTTCAAAGTGCTTGCACAAATACGATGAAATACAGACAAAATAAAAACAACAATAAAAGAACAAAACATAAAGACCAAATGATGAGAAAACAACAACCCGTAACCGGTGGTATCAAAACAATAAGTTACTACACATAAGCCAAAAGAGGACAATATAAGGTGTGGGAAAATGTGCACCAAGCTGTTGCCTTACGGAGTTAAAAAAAGCCTTTTTATAAAAATGTATTTTTAAAAGAGATTTAAATTTGGTAATAGAGCTAGCTGTTTGCATCTGAGATTTTAAATAAGAGGAAGAGAGAGCTTGTGGAAGTAGTGCGAGTAACTTATTTATGCAACAAGGCCAACGTTTCGGGGCCCACGTCATTGGTTTGCTCGGTGGGCACAAGGCCTATAAAAAGAGGTTAGAACACGGGTCCTGTTGTCGGGATACAACGCATGCGCAGTGTAACTCAAACTGCGGTCGTCCGTCACGATTGGCTCAATTATGACGTGTTCATGATGCGTGCTCATGACGCGTATCCTAGCCTCCTTTCCATAGTCCTTGGTGTGGGCGGAGCTACCGCGGCTCTTCCGGTGGAGACGTGGCTCTGCTCTGCTGCCATATTGACGCTAGCTGGCTAACAATCACACAACCTGAAGTCAGCTGTAACATCCGCACCTCGCTGCTCCAGAGAGGACTAGACACCACCACGTAGAGAAACACAGAGAGACGGGACATCGTCTATCATAGAGAGAGACCAAAAATGGTGAGTGGCGGTGGAGAATGGAGATATGTGCCTGGTTTCTATGATCGGGCCTAGCAGGCATCACAACACTGAGAACCAGAGCTAGCAGCTAGCTATGTTCTCCAACAGCGACATCACAGGAGGACCAAACGGTGTTTTCCACTGAGCTGACAGCGCTAACACTATATTGAGTTGGTTAAATGAAGTAAATGAGTCGTGGTTTAACGACAGAGAGTCATATTTCAGGTTGAGTAGGCGGCTCTGAGTGAGAGGACATTGCTGACGTTAACTAGCTTGACATGCTAGCGCGAGCTGCTGCTGTCACTAGCCGATCAGAGCTAACCTCACCTGCTGTCATTATGTGTCCTCAGACAGGCAACACCTTTAACAGATCTAGATAGATGGATAGATAGATAGATAGATAGATAGATAGATAGATAGTAACTTTATTGATCCAGAGGGAAATTCAAGTTTCCAGCATCACAGTTCCATAGTGCACAACATGTTAGTAAAAAGACAGATAGTAGTGCAAAATACCATCCTTTAACTAATCTTACTCATATTTGTGTTATCATTATGGTGGCATGTGTGACAACATGTGTTCAGGACTGTCAACTATGGAAGTTTTTATTGGACTTTATTAGTTGTAAATCACAGAAGACCTTCCACAAATGTGTACCATGATCGATGCCGAATTTGACAATGGTGAGAAGCGATTCAGATGATGTCAGGTCATGTTTAAGATGTGTGTGTATATCTGCCGAGAAACCAAAACTAACTTTGAATCACCACATTTTTGAATGGAGCTTGGTGAGGCATCACATTAGAGACAACAGCAGTGTGGACAGGTACCATACGTTTTCAATACATTCACCTACAGACATGTGTAAGTTTAGCTTAATATAAGTAAGTTTAATATGAGTACACTGTTTATTTCACTCTGGTAAATGAATGAAGGAGCTGTATTCATTCCACGTTGACAATGGCTTAAGTTAGAAATGAAAGACACCGACTGAGATGGATCTGGACTTGATATGGACAAGCAATAAGTGAATGTTGACTATGGACGTTTTTATTGTACTTTATTAGTTGTAACCCACAGAAAACAATTCCACAAATGTATGTATAGATAGATAGATAGATAGTAGTAACTTTATTGATCCCGAGGGAAATTCAAGTTTTCAGCATCACAGTTCCATAGTGCAAAACATGTTAGTAAAAAGGCAGTAAAAAAGTTAGTAGTGCAAAGTACAAAAAAAAATATACCAGATATAAAAATACAAGGAGACGAAGAAAACTGTTAAAACTGAATATAGTGCAGGGTAACAGCTGTGATACAGGACTATTAAAAAAAGTGAATATAGTGCAGAAGAGACTGTTAAAAATGAGTATAGTGCAGGGTAACTCCAGTAGCTTAGTCTATGAAAGTGCACTGTGTGCATTATTATCTGTAATTATATTATATGTCCTCAGCCAGGCAATACCGGATACTGTTCTTTAACTAATCTTACCCATATTTGTGTTATCATTATAGTGAGCCGACTGTGACAACATGTGTTCAGGACTGTCAACTATGGAAGTTTTTATTGGACTTTATTAGTTGTAATCCACAGAAGACAATTCACAAATATTTACCATGATCTGCAAATATTTCAATATCCACAAACATGTATTTTTGTATTTGTGTTGTGTAAAGTCACAAGTTATGCGTATTTGCAAATCGCCCTGTATTTTTGTGAATGTGACTTTACACAACGCAAATACAAAAATAAATGTTTGTGGATAGTGAAATATTTGCAGATCATGGTACACATTTGTGAATTTTTCTTCTGTGGGTTACAATTAATAAAGTCCAATAAAAACTTCCATAGTCAACTTTCAGTTATTGCTTGTCCATATCAAGTCCAGATCCATCTCAGTCGGTGTCTTTCATTTCTAACTTAAGCCATTGTCAACGTGGGATGAATACAGCTCCTTCATTCATTTACCAGAGTGGAATACTCATATTAGGCTTACTTATATTAATCTAAACTTACACATTTCTGTAAGTAAATGTACTGGAAACGTATGGTATCTGTCCACACTGCCGCTGTCTCTAATGTGATGAGCCTCACCAAACACCATTCAAAAATGTGGCGATTCAAAGTTAGTTTTGGTTTCTCGGCAGATATACACATAAACATGACCTAACATCATCTGAATTGCTTCTCACCATTGTCAAATTCAGCATACATGTCACCTCTGTAGCAGCAATTATTTTAGTTATTTAGCTAGTTGCCAGGCAGCTTCTCCTACAGTCTTCTTCTTCCACCAAGACTCAATATAGTAGTTAGCCTTGAGCCGTGCGAACCAATAATACAAGTTGTTCAACTAGCTGTCTTGGGACGGTATTAAATTAACTGATGTTTAACTTGGCAAGACCAAAAAGATGCAAACATTAGTGTTAATTCTGGTTTGAAGTTAAAGGAGGAACTGTAAACCTGATTTGCAAATTAAGTTCCTTTAGCCCCATAACATACTTTTGCCATTTGGTAACATTAGCATGCCCAAACAGATTTTGCATGTATAATGTAGTATAATGCCGAAGCTCTACATTGGTTATGTTTTCTCTTCACCTGCAGGTGCTGTTGGCAGCGGCGGTGTGCACCAAGGCCGGCAAGGCCATTGTATCACGGCAGTTTGTGGAAATGACCCGGACACGTATTGAGGGTCTTCTGGCTGCATTCCCTAAACTGATGAACACGGGCAAGCAGCACACCTTTGTGGAAACAGACAGTGTTCGCTACGTGTACCAGCCACTGGAGAAACTCTACATGGTCCTCATCACCACCAAGAACAGCAACATCCTGGAGGACTTGGAGACACTCAGACTCTTCTCCCGTGTGGTAAGGAAACACGGAGCTGAGTTTCTGTCTGTCTGTGCCTAGAAATTAGATTATATCCATCATTAGTGTGGTTAAAGTTAACATGTCACATGGCAGTGTGAAGAAATGGCAATTGCTTTAATGATTTCCCTTCTGTAGCTGTAGGTCAATACTAGTTACTTATAAATAAATGTAATGGATGTTTACTTTTTCCACATCCAGTCACTCAAACCTGTCAGCACCTGTCACCAGGTGTGTGTTATCCCCTTTGACTTATTCTAACATGTAATATAGCAGTCTTCAGCATCTCAGTGGGTATTAATGACAGGTCTATGTTAGAGTAGGATTGGGGATATCCAACAGTATATCTGAAGCGAGCAGAGAGGATTATGGTCTGCTTCTTTAATAGTCCAGTACAAATTTACAGGTTCAACCATTTATGAGCAATTTTTAATTTTTTTACTGACCTTAATTTCAATTATAGCTGTCATGTAGAGCTTGACGAGCACATACAAGATACAACTAACACAAGAAAAAGAAAGAAAGAAAAAACAAAATATGTACAAGTTGGAGGCAAAGCCATGTTCAATAATTTAAGTGAAAGTGATGTGTTGAATTAGGAGATTTTGTTTTATTTATTATCATAATTTGGGGAGTAAACAGAATATTGGATGAGAAATGCTAACTAATTGTTATATCTCTAGTAACATCAGAGACAACTGTTTGGCCACATCCTATTAAGGACTTAGTATTTAAAAGTAAATCTGTTGGCAAACTGAATTTATTCCCATTATGTAACAAAACCAAGCTGCACTGCTTTGTTCCATTTATTTTCTGAAAAAATGTCATTGTTGTTCAAGTAATCTGACACCCCTTTGACTTTTTCACACTATTGTAATTTATTTGATTTCCCTTTTGTAAATTAGCTATAGACAGGCAGAAAATCTGAATTGCATGCAATATGTATTTGGGTGTTTTGAGTGGTCCACAATTCGATTTGACTTTCGGTTTTAAGGTCACGATTTGATTGGATTTTCGATTTAAACATGCCATTGTTGATTCATAAATATCAACAGATCATTGGTTTTATGCCCTGACATCTGTCAGGGCATAAAACCAAATTCTTCTTTAAAAAGAGAACTGAACTCCCTTTTTATTTAGAAAGTGTTTCAAAAATTAGACTACAACAGTCTACAATATAAAAAGCTGCGTCTTTTCAATATCAGTATCTGTGTGACCCACATCAGTACATAAATATTCCAAAACCAAACCTAAATCCTCTGCAGTGCATTACAAGTGTGCTGTAATCTACAGAAATACGGTTTTGTTGTCATTTACTGTCGCGCTTGTTTCTCTTCTCTCTTTTTCCCCCTCTCCTCTCTCTCTCTCTCTCTCTCTCTCTCTCTCTCTCTCTCTCTCTCTCTCTCTCTCTCTCTCTCTCTCTCTCTCTCTCTCTCTCTCTCTCTCTCTCTCTCTCTGATCGCTGTGTGTCACCTATGGGTGTCACCTATGGGTGTTCACCGAGGGCGGAGCTTGTGTGTGCAGAGCTGAGAGACAGCACTCAGCAGTCAGCTAGCTTGTTGCTCTCGCTACCAATATCAATTGCTCTGAAACAACAATATTGAGCTGAAAAAACTTGCATGTAGGCTGAAATTCAACCGTGGTGTTGTTCTGTCGGGAGATGCAGTGACTTAGTGTTAAACCAAGTAAGAGCAGAAGCGCTATGAGTAAGGAAAAATAACTAACTAACTAACTAACTAACTAACTAACTAACTAACTAACTAACTAACTAACTAACTAACTAACTAACTAACTAACTAACTAACTAACTAACTAACTAACTAACTAAAGTCCACTAACTGCCAGCCAATTTCATTCAGTGTAAAATGACATAGGCAAATGTTACTTTTTGTTAATGTTTGTATTGTAACGTGTCTGTTCAGAACATGGTGGCTTATGTTGGTAATTGTGATTTTTGTGCTGGTTTATAATTTTAACCATGAGTCAGATGGCTGTTACATTTCTTGAGTCCAGCTATAATTTTCCTTCACCTCACGCAAGTAGGTGGTGGCGGAGAAAATAAAGAATGATCCTGCTTTTGATTTTGATGGTCGCGACCGGAAGCTAATTTCAAATGATTTCCACTTTAGAATGCAAATCATGACACCCCTAGTGGTCAACTTTACTATCACATACTACAGTGGGAAATGGGGTCATGGTTGATTTTCATGATTCATGTTCTAACTGGACTCAAATTACAATCCAAAATGGACAAAACATTTCATTATTAGAAGAAAGAATAAATTACGTTATGTAAATGTATGTGATGACTGCTTGATAAAATGATGCTCATTACAACTGCTCAGAGCGTGACATCTTTATTAATACACAGGGCTTAGGACGTCAAGCTCTGCTATTAATACTGTACAGCAACTGGTGATCCTTTGAAGTGTTAAATAGCAAACTTTAAATGGCTTGTCAGGAACTGGTGAAAGGCGTATTTATGCCACAAAAATGATGAGAAAACAAGCAGTGTTGATAAAGTTCAGCAAAAAAGAGGCAATGTTTAAACAACCTTGCAGTGTTCAGTAGTGTTTTTATTCAGGACCAGACACATCATGATCAGTGGAGTTGTCTGCAGTGAAGCTTTTAGCCTAGATTGTCATGTAGAACAAATTTTTCTGTCACCTTTCCTCAACGTTCACATCTCTTACTCACTGCATTAATGTGCCAAATGTTAAAATGCTCGCTCTAGTTCAGTTGACTGATATTCCTTTTTCTTCCCTACCGTTCCAGATCCCAGAATACTGTCGTGTCCTGGAGGAGAGCGAAATATCGGAGCACTGTTTTGACCTGATCTTTGCCTTCGATGAGATTGTGGCGCTGGGCTACAGAGAGAACGTCAACCTGGCTCAGATCCGCACCTTCACAGAGATGGACTCCCACGAGGAGAAGGTTTTCCGTGCTGTCAGAGAGGTGAGATCACACGGTTGTGTCCGTCTGGTTTATTGGATAAAATACATTTTATTGGTCCCTATGGGGAAATATGGCCATTGCAGCATGTACTCTGTTACATCTTATACAAAGTGTGCATTGTATCACATGGTAGATGAGGTTACTATTTTTATCTCAGTGTATTTATAATAATTTCCCAACACTGCACTAGTTTGCAGCACTTAGAAAAAACAGTGCAAATTATGTATTTACTATCATATCATGTAGATCAACTTTAAATGTTGTTGTTTTGTCAATCCACAGACCCAGGAAAGAGAGGCCAAGGCAGAGATGAGGAGGAAGGCCAAGGAGCTGCAGCAGGCTAGGAGGGACGCCGAGCGCTCTGGAAAGAAGGTACCAGCTTTCGGCGGCTTTGGCAGCGCCGGCATGACCAGCGTCTCCTCAGGGTCCATCATCACAGACACCATCGTCGAGCCTGAGAAGCCCAAGATCACACCAGCTACAGTCAGGTACGACTCCAAGAAATACATGTGTAAAATCCTTTTGGATTTGAACATCTCTTTTTGCTATTTAGGTGGTTGCACTGTGGTGCACAGGGACTTTTGTGGCCAGTTACTGTAGTTTTGATTGGGAGTGTTTAGAAGTTGATGCTCTTTTTAATGGTTGAAGACCGCTGTTCAAAGATGGTGTTTTTCTTTTTTTCTTTCCAGACCAAGTGGACCCAGTAAGGCTCTGAAACTGGGTGCTAAAGGGAAAGAGGTGGACAACTTTGTTGACAAGCTGAAGTCCGAGGGTGAAACCATCATGCCCAGCACAGGAAAGAGGGGCTCAGATGTATCTAAAGCTCTACCACCACCAGTCAACGTTGAGAGGTAAGCCTCAGACATACTTTCTGCATTCTGCGTCCGCGTCCAGCTGCAGACATGTTCCAGACGTGCACGCGGTTCCATTCATACTACTGTAGGGTCCTTGCAATGGGTCTGCGTCGGCCTGGCGTTCCTACATTTCATTCCAGTTGGTGGAGTTCAACACCGTCTTTGTATTCCTTCAAAGACGAATTATATAAATGTGGGTAACGGCGGATCTACTCATACAACCTTACTTCAAAGCAAGCATCCATTTTGCTATCTCCTCCTGCTTCCTCTTCCTCTTGGCAAACCAGCTAGAGTTGCAAGTATACGTCTCCAACTGGATTTGGCGTGTGGAACAACTACAGCATGTGCAGTCGGCGCGCTTGCTATGCGTACAGTCCGCGTGGTTTTTATTTTTATGCGCAGATGTCCACTTGGGGTCCTTGTGGACGTGAGCGGATGACGATATTTACGTCACGCGGACTAAAGCGGACGCCGAAGGTATGAATAAGCCTGTACAGACGCATCACAAGCTTTAAATATAGGTATTGTTTATTCCTCTGGAATTGTTGTAATGCTTGTTTCCACTGACCAAAAATCAAAGTTTAAAAGTGATAACACTGGTGGTTCTTGCAGACTTTGTTAATGTAGAAGTGGCCTTCGCCCTGTAAAAGTGTTATTTAATAATAATGAAACTAAGTATTCGGGTTCATGTATTTATACATTTTGATAGTCTGATAACGACGAGAACAAACATAAAAAAAAAAAAAAATTCTGAATGGTTTGACAAAAATGTTATTGAGGGTTGATGTGGTATGGTCGGTCACGCGGTGCTCTATAAGTCAAAACCCATATTTATGATTAGGGCCGCACCACTAAGCATTGATTACTCAAATTTTATAAGCATCGTAAGTAGGTTCCTGGTCATACTGTAGTTTATGAATTATGACCAGGAGCCACATATTTAAATTGTTGTGAATGTGTGGAAAGATGATGAACAAATGCATTTGACAGGTAAAATATGGGACTTGTAGCAGGTGCACTCGCCTGCACTGTAACTGTACGGAGTGAATAATATATTTCTCATAATTAAAAGTGAAAATATCAGTAATAATGTTGAGTATTATCAAAGCAACAACTCAGAGTCGACTTGAAAATTCTGATTCAGGTCCAGCCCTTATCATGGCATAAATATAAAGTGGGTGTAACATGATATGATGAACAAAGTTCAGTAAATGCAGTTGAGCTCAAATGAAATGGTGTACACCTCCATCCAACATAATCTTTGTTTTTATGACCTCTTAGGCCATTCTGTGATTTTCTTTTTTCCTTTTAAATTGATTTTCAATAATTTATTAAACTTCCTGCACCAAACTGAAAAGGATATGGACCTGAATGCAACAGTAGCTGCTTTTAGTCATACTTGCGTTTTCGATTCAATGATTTGACAAGTATTCATGTTTCCTGTATGATTAGAATTATTATTATAGTGGTTTGACAGAACATGGAGAAGATATTTGTCTTGTATTAAAATCAGGATCTGGCCATTCAGTGTTCACTGTTCGCCGACAACATTTTGGAAGTCTGTCTGCAAAAGCCTCTCCTAGTAGTAGTAATTCACTGCTCGCCTCCATAATCATTTACTTTTGCTTTGAGTCAAGTTTTATTTTTCTTTAATAGAAAGGCTTACTTTACTTCACACTTTGATACATTTTGTAGTATGACCTGATTTGACTTGTCATCTGTGTAATTGATTCATTACTTAAAGCCTGTTTGGATGTGTTTTTCGTCTCCAGTGTACACCTGCGCGTGGAGGAGAAGATCTCGCTGACTTGCGGTCGCGACGGCGGCCTACAGAACATGGAGGTGCTGGGCATGGTCACGCTCCGGGTCTCAGACGACAAGAGCGGACGCATCCGCCTCATTATCAACAACAATGACAACAAAGGACTACAGCTGCAAGTAGGTTGACTTCGTATTATAAGCATTCCCTGGAGACAATGATATGCCACACGACAGTATAGCTTATGGTTTTATTATGTACATTTGTTTTTTGTTAGAGGATGATACAGTGTGATACAATCACCTTTCATACTTTTCACACATACATGCAACTGAGAGGGAAAAAAAAGCAAAATAAAACACCAGTTACTAAAAATGAAACTGTTGCACTTCCAATTTCAGAAGTTTAAATGACCCAAACTGTAATGTGTACGTTAATCCACACACAACTTCTCTCAGTTTAACAACTGAATAATGGCAGTAGTATTAATTGTGTTTTTGTCTCTTCTCAGACACATCCCAATGTGGACAAGAAGTTGTTCACAGCCGAGTCAGTGATTGGCCTGAAGAACCCAGAGAAGTCCTTCCCTCTCAACAATGATGTTGGTGTGCTGAAGTGGAGACTACAGACCACAGACGAGGCCCTCATACCTCTAACCAGTAAGTGCCAATCCATGTGCTTTATCTGGGGACTGGTGGAGTAAAGGCAGTTTGATGTTTATTTCAGCCTTTGTTGTATACACATTTGACAGTCTTTGTACCGTGAAGACGCTAATGCGATTGATAATGTGCCAATATAACTGTGTTGTTCCTTCCACAGTAAACTGCTGGCCTTCAGAGAGTGGTACTGGCTGTGATGTCAACATCGAATATGAGCTGCAGGAGGATAGCCTCGAGCTCAACGACGTGGTCATCAGCATCCCTGTACCGTGAGTACATCTACTGAACAAATGTAGAAGCTCTGAATGAGTTAATGTTGTGGGTTATTGGTGCATTAAAGCAGCAGTAGGCAGGTTGGAGCAACTATGATTTTAAAAAAAAAAAAAAAAAAAAATAGTTATTTTTATAAAACGGTCGCTATATCCTGACAGTAGTGCATCAGACAGGTAATCTGAAAAAAATGATGTGCCTCTGTGTCCTCCGGTGCTCCTAATGGCATCTGTAAGATTTCACAGAACGGAGGAGAACAACCAATCGGAGCCAAGCTGGAGCTTTGCCGTCTCTGAGCAGCTGTCAATCACTCGGAAATTAGGCATTACAGTAACCGAATATTGATTCATATTTGATCAGCGCTGCCTAGTTTGATCAGAGTTCGCGAGTGATTGACAGCTTCCTCTGTTAAATGAACAGCCAATAGGAACGCTCTCTTTCTCTGAAGTGACCTGTGATTGGTCAAAGTCTCCCGTCACGGGCTAGATTTCCTAAAGCCTGAAAACAGAGCCATGAGGAGGTGCAGAAGTCTAGTTGTCTCTCAGAACACTTGAATTACAATATGCTGAAAGATTATGGAATTTTTGCCCAATGATGCCAAAAATATTCTGCCTTCTGCCGCTTTAATAGTGACAGTTTGTTGTAGTAGTTGATACACACTGTCCTCGGACCTGAGTTCAACGATCTCTAAAGAAATAAGTTCCGTTAAAACAAATTGCGTGAATGTGTTATTATCTTGTTAACTTTGACAGCCCTAGTTTATATGTACGTGTTGAGATCTTTGTGTTTTCCCGTTCCTCTGCAGGTCTGGTGTGGGAGCTCCTATGATCGGCGATCTGGACGGAGAGTACAAACATGACAGCAGGCGAAACATTCTGGAGTGGTGCTTACCCGTCATCGATGCCAACAACAAGACCGGCAGCCTGGAGTTCAGCATCGTCGGACAGCCCAATGACTTCTTCCCTATCAACGTGTCCTTTGTGTCCAAGCGCAACTACTGCGACATCCAGGTGGGTTCCTTGTTTTATAATGTTTCATACTTCTGGTAAATATAATCTAATAAAGCTTATTTCCATATATGTATTTAGTATATACAGTTTTTTTGACACCTTATTTTGAAAGCCGGACGTAGTCACACATGTATACTTCCGCTAACTTCGCCAAGTCCGTCTCTAGCTCTCCCGTCAGCTCCGTTTTCTTTATACATCCATGGTCAGCTCCATCGGGGCTGTTTGAATGCATTTAACATAAATGTCAGTATATGGGTGCTCTACAGTTGTAGCGTCGGCCCATTTGACCACGGAGACGAGAGCGACGGCCGGCTTGACCGCACGTTACCGCGATACGATGCTGTTTCCTGTCCATGACAGAGTTAGCATGCAGCTTTAGCCATGCTGTCTAGCTCTGCTTTTCCTGCAATGTGTGAAACCCAAAGTGTTTCCATACTTTGGGTTTCCAGCCCGCTATATCGGCAGATATTAGTTTGATATATCATTATCAGTGTATATATTGATCGATAAATACCAAGGAATTGCAGTACATAAATGCCAAACTAGGTTTGAGGTAATTTAAAAACCGTGAATATGTTGCATAGTTTGTCCACCAGAGAGCACTGACAAGTTAATTTTTGTATTGTAAAATGAAACTCACTTATATTGATAACAGTATTGGCCTCATAAACCCAGTATTGTTCGGGTTAAATAAATGTCATGGATACAAAACAAAAGTAAAACAGTTGAACTGTCACATGATAGTGCTCAATAATGTTCATTTTTTCTTTCCCCCCCCCAGGTTACCAAAGCGACTTACGTCGATGGCGACAGCTCTGTTAGATTCTCCTCAGAAACCTCCTTCCTTGTCGACAAATACGAAATCCTGTAAAAAAATATTCAAAGAAAAACAACAAAATCAACAAAAAAAAATCACCAACAAAAAAAAGTCCAAATCTATGCTACAGAGAAAGATTGAAGATTTCTTGCCTGCCCACCCTGTATACTATTTCAGAGACTGTGTACATCGACGGGACTACGTCAGCCCTCTGGCAAAGCCTCTTCCTGTGGTGGAGCAGAGCAGCGGTGGTGTATTTATATGTTTGTATGAGAGAGGATCATCTATATATAGAGTTAATTGAAAACGAAAAAAGAAAACTACACTGATGCTGTTGTGTTCGCCAAGCAGAACTGTAAAGAGGACTTCAGGCTAAGTAGAGGATGACTGCGGGGGGGGTGCAGGAGAGACCAGCGGCCGTCTCCTCGTCAGTCTATCGGTAAAACCCTGCGAGGAGCGGACCTGAGGCCACCGTATCAGCCTCCCAATAGAGCGAGCGCTGGTAGTCTTAACATCCTCCACACCCTTTCTTCTCCAGTCACATTGCAATGGTTCATTGATAACGGGGTTCTTGCTTTCTTTCTTTTCAGATTTTTCTTATCCATAATAACTGCAGAGTTGTAACAGTCTCAATCATTATAAGCCTGTCACTCTTTAATCGTTAAACTATTGTGATTTGGTATCTCACTTCAGATGATTTTTTTCTTTTCTCTTTCTCGTGAGGACACTTGAGTTTTTGTAGAGGTAACACTTCGCTGAAAAGCAAAAAAATATGGCTCTGTGCTCAGTATATTGTCTGTACTGTCTGCGGTTATCAGCGTCCCTTTAATTTTAACTGCTATTTTTTTACCGTTTGCTGTATAATTTGTCATTGTTTACCACTAATCTGGATATTGAAATTTTGACCGTGAAGAGCCGGACTTTGTAAGGATTTTTTTTTCAGCTGCAGGGGCAAAGTCACCGAGTAAAAATACATTTGACCGTTGCATCTGTGGAACTCTTCTCATGATCTTTTTTGTAACACCATTGCAACCACTCCTCACTTTGTCAGGAAGCCATGATTCACTCTGGTCCATTTAAATCCAGCGATCAGCCCTCAGATATCACAGAGTAAAAAAAATACTTTGAACGCGGCCCAGAAACAACATCCAAGCCCTTAAACTAACATCCCACAAGAGCGTTTTAGATCTGAGATCGGAGTGGATGCGTGCTGGCGTGCTGGCGTGATGGTGGAAATCTACACACACACACACACACACACACACACACACACACAGACCAGGGATCAGAGACCGACCCACTCCCCTCATATCCTAAGGTAAGCAGAGAGACTACTGGAGCCCTCGCAGTAAACTCTGCTGACAACAACCCCTGTTCATCCACCCAGTCATCCTTTACTTACATTCTCATAGCACATCAACATTATTCAAGATATAACATTTGTCTTTCTTGTTTTTTTCTTTTTTTTCTTTTCTTCATTTGTACTCCCCAAATTTCAATTTAGCAATGGTTGTGTGGATGTGGGGTTGAAAATGACTAGATTGAGCATTTTTAACTAAATTACTGAAGGGGAATCTTAACATTCCAGTGTACAATTAGAAAAAAAGAATCTTTAATGGAATAAAATGTATTATTGAAAATGTAAGTCTGACTTGGGTTTTTGTGTTGGTAATGCACTTAATTAGCACCAGGAATTTACCCAGTTGGGAATCATCAATAATGCAAGAATGTATTGTAGTGCTAGCTCTCTCTGGCTCTGGGCATTTTATGAGTTTGGTTCCATCAGGCAGAATTTGTTTATATTTTAATGGTATTTAGCATTGAGTTGATTGCAATTATTAAATTGATTAAGAATTGAATATGATATAAGAGAGAGAGGCAGTCAGAGATGGTCCATGACAGTACAGTTACAGTGTCTGGCTAAAAGAGCCACCCGGATACATACTTTTTTGAGACCCGCGGGCGATCCCGATAGACTTAGCAGGTTCAGTTTTAGAGCTAAAGTGAAGGTACAGATATCATATGAAACTAGAAAACACAAGCGTTGGTAACAACCATGTCCTGCTAGCTTGTTGGAAAGGAGAATAAAAAACGCTCTAAAGTTGGGTTAAATTTTGGTGAGGACAAACTGGCATGGCCATTTTCAAACGGGTTACTTGACCTCTGACCTCAAGATATGTGAATGAAAATGGGTTCTATGGGTAACCACTTTATGATTATCAAATGCAGTTTGGAGTAAAAACCATGCCGTTTTATGAACGCATAAATAAATGTGTTATTTTCACCTATACTAAAATGGTGTATTTGAATGTTTCTGTAACTGGGGTCCCTAAACAGTCTTGGAATAACATAAATTGGGTCTCACTGCAAAGCTGAGACTCTTGTGGATTCAATGAGCCCAATTGTATTAATGTGTGATGATGTAAGTCCCCATCATTCATTGTAATGAGACCATTTTTTTAATTTGACCTCACCACCTCCAATCGCCAAAAAATACAATTCTTGCAGATCTCAATATGTCAAAAGTTTTTGACACCAAATCACGGCATGTCTTTTTCTATGGTGTTCCTCAAGGTCTTGGTGTTTTAATGTGTTATTTTGGAGGGATTATTGATAATTTTGATCAATTCTTGAGTGGTAAAATATGGTTCAATTTAGCACCAAATCTGTGTAACAAATGGTATCAACCCCAAAATTGCTGCAACAATTTATGAGACACAGTAGAGCATGGGGATGGCCATTAATGACTAGAACAACTTGACACAGTACTGAGCAGCATCTCAAATGAATTTTCAGTTTCCCAGCTTTCAGATGATGTACATCACTTCTATGTGACATCTACTGTTGACCTGCTATCTCCCCCTAAGGATCCCCTATACCCCCCTAAAAAAGGTTAAAAACTAGTCTTTTGTGGGTCTCAGAGGGTTAACTATACAAAACATGTATTTCCTGAAAGAACTCAATTTATATTTGAGTTATTTTTTTTTTTTTTGTGTCTTATGTGATGACTAACCACAGTCAAAGTCACAGTCGGATTTAAGCTCTCAGAATGACCCATCCTGTCTGGTCACGCGAGACGTCATTCATTGGCATTAACTGTACGGGTCACAGAAGCCAGACTAAACATGGAGCGGTGAGCCACAGGTTGTTTCTACATGCATGACTCATGTCTGAGCTTTATAGAACCACTAAAGTACAGGCAGCTTTAGTAACTCACCGTGGTTCACAACCCTTTTGGCGTATAACCCTCTTACTTCAAACATTATAGATGTTTTAGTTACTTTGGCTTCAGGATTACATCACTATTAATATGATATTGGCTGTTTGTGTGCTTTTTTTTAAAATTATGCAAAGGCGTTAATAGGGGAAAATAACAATTGTCCAATAAATATGAAAAGCTGCTCCTCTGGAAAGGCTATCATTTTCTTATATTGATCCTATAAACAATTTAAGGTTTACTGATATCTGATCTGACCCATGGACTAGGAGGTCACCGCCTAGCAGCAAACGTAGATATGGGTCGTAATAAACTGCTTACACAGAGGAAAGCTTGATGGAAAACCATGTAGAAAATGTAATGGAAATATGACATTTCTGTTCTGTTTATGTATTAATGTAAGGAAGATCACAGCCTCCTCATTTATCTTGTATTGATGCACCAACTTTTCCACCTCAGCCAAGTGTAAAAAAAATATTTTTGGTGTTAACACATTTTTTTTGTGCAAATTGAAGATTCATTCAAGTGGAGGGAAATGTACTTAAAGGACCAGTGTGTAAAATTTCAGGGGAACTATTAATTAAATATAATATTCATAACTATGTTTTCATTAGTGTTTAATCACCTGAAACTAAGAATCGTTGTGTTTTCGTTAGCTTAGAATGAGCCTTTCATATCTACACAGGGAGTCCTCTTCACTGAGTCCGCCATGTTTCTACAGTAGCCCAGAACGGACAAACCAAACCAAACACTGGCTCTAGAGAGAGCCTTTTATGTTTTTATGTTACCTGCAGGGCACCGTAGTTCTCTGACACGCTTGTGAATCTAACGTGAGCCGCAGAGTGTAAAACCATGGTACCGCCAGCTGCCGTCTGACTTCCGTTGCTCCTAAAGTAGTGTTATTATGGTGAGGATGGACTCTGAGCAAGGCAAATTGTGTTTTTTGCACTCGACGGCTCACATTACAGCAGTCTTTGAAAGGCAGGAGTGAGCGGAGGGGTATTCAGGTGGTTGCAATCCCCAACCACACCAGTAGATGTCGCCAAATCCTACACACTGAGATCTGAAGGATAAATGGTTTTCTTGTTGGACTCATTATTTGAGTTTGGTTTTTCTTGCTTTAGTAGGAAATTTGTGTGTAAAATGTGTTTTGAGTCTGACCCATACTTTTGATTTGATTACATATTTTTTGGATTAAATCTAGCCAGATTTAATTTGATAAAAATGAATTGAAGGGTTGTGTTTAGGCTATCCGGGATAAATCTCAATGATTTCCAATATTTTTCTTTAAAGTGACATGGTAGAAATTCTGATTATTCTTCTCCTGTCTGGCGCCCAAATATTATTTTAGATATCTTGGGATTATACCTACGCTACAAGTGTCTCCACTGACAGTGAGCAGGTGACTGTGAACAAAGAGGGTTTTTATATGGCTTACAGCTCTCGTCATGTGTTTGTGTTTGCAGCAGCATGGGGTCAAAGGTCAAACAAACACTTCTTCAAATGTCAAAAACAGTCTCTCTCTTATACCTTTAGTCACATTAGATCTCATTTTATGTCAGAATATATCGGAGTATAAATTATCTTTTTGTTGGGTGGCACAGTGCACTGCAGAGAGAGGGTTATACGATCTTTCCATACAGATGGGCTGTGTGACAGAAGAACAGCCATGAAGATGAGGCGAGCTGAGACGCTGTGGCCCAACAGATGGGTAAATGCTGGGAGATGAAGATGAGTGTGTGTGTGGGGGGGCTTTAAAGGGTCAGACGGGGCGAGTTCAAGAGAGCTTACCGGCACCCATATTTGGACTGTGGGGTGTTGTTAGAGGATGGGAGGGGGGTGTTAATAGCAGCCCTCCAGTCATAAAACGAGGGTGTGTCTGTTACGAATGAATGAGCAGGCTGATTAGCTTTGTAAAGGGTCTCAGAGGAGGGAGAGGGAGAGGGGAGAGCAGGGCGACGGGGCGCCGGGGGCAGACACTGTTGTCTTTGGCATGTTAAACACACAGCCAGCAGAGCAGCAGAGCAGCAGAGCACACGGCCCATTCAGTTTGGATGTTTTGACTGGATTTGGAATCAGAAGGTCGACTGATAGGAGTTTCGTCGAAGGCTGTTTTAACTGGATGGAGAGCGGAGTTGGAAAAGTTTGGTAACGTCTCATCTTTGTTTCCGTCTCTACTCACCCGGAGTCAAGGATGATGCTCAAGAAAGTACGATTCAAGGTAGGAAAATACACCTTTTTGTGTGTGACTGTCATCATGTTGTGACTAGATGCATTCAGTTGGATGACAGGCCACACCATCACCAGTGTAGTTTCTATAGGAACCCTATTTACAGAAATAGTACCACTCAGCTTTAAACTGAGAAAGTTCTAACCTGATACACACACACACACACACCGTTCAGGTCTGAACTTATTATTCTACCAACACGTAAAGTTTTGTCTCCATGCTCTATTTACACAACTAATATGTGACATTTTCAAAACTCAACCTTGAGATAACACAGTAGTGTCTGGCTTCTCCTTCCTGGTAAAAAAAACCAAAAAAAACTCTGGCTCACAGGAAGTGATGTGTCTTACTTTATGTGGGAGAAACACATGGGCAGTAATATAACCACGCTAACTAAACCGAGAAAGGAAAAGATCATCCATCAGAGAACTACAACACACTCTGTGAGTGATATGTGATCCCTGTGAAGCATTGAGGAAAGATACAACAACCAAACATCAAATATTTAAAAAAATAATAATAAAGAAATACATGATCGATTACCAATCTGACCATCTCTGTACCCAGTTCAACCATGTTGAATATCTGCAAAACCACCTGTAATTCACATCGCCTTTAAGGAAACCAGCCACATGTGACTGAACAAAGCCGTGTTGGCTCTTCAGTAGCGGCCCTGTCTGCAGTTCAAAGGGAGAAGCTGCTGCTCAGTCTGTGTGGCGACACTGAGGTGATAATTAGAGCACAGAAGTGTCAATAATATAATAAAGTTGTATTCAGTGTTGTCCATCAATTCATCTTTTTACCAGACTTACATGTCCTTAATGATAAAGTGGTGGAATCTGACTGTGTATTAGACTAGCCTACATTACATCTACAATACATTTGTTCAGCTCTGATGGAGACTAAACACAGGAGCAGACACTGAAGATGAAAAATATAGTTGAAGATTTACAAATATATTCAAATATAGAGACATGATTGTAAACTCACAGTCTGATCCAGTAATACTATGTTTGATGATTTAAAGGTTAAATACAGTAGATGATAATAGACACCTACGCTATTTGGATCTTGGCTCAACAGCATTCAGTGACTTTATTTCAGCTACTTCAACAAATGTAGTCAATTTAAACACGTCAGTGAAATGCTGTTAAAACACGTAAAAAAACCCAACTCACTTTATAACTCCATTCTGCAGCTGCACCACCATCCTGCTCACTCACAAATATTAACATATGATCTACAATATTATTATGTTCCATCAGTGCGACCAATCACACAGTACCGCTTCTCAGCCAATCCCAGCGTGATAAATTACTTGTCGCGAAGGAGGCTAAATAACGCTCCAAACTAAATTTTGGCGAGGAAAAACTGGCATGTCCATTATCTCTTAGGGGTCTCTTGACCTCTGACCTCAAGATATGTGAATGAAAATGGGTTCTATGGGTACCCACGAGTCTCCCCTTTACAGACATGCTCACTTTATAATAATCACATGCAGTTTGTGGCGAGTCATAGTCAAGTCAGCACACTGACACACTGACAGCTGTTGTTGCCTGTTGGGCTGCAGTTTGCCATTTACAGACGTTAAGAACAAAAGAACCTTCACACATATTCATAAAACTGTGAACACCACAAAAATACTCAACATTAGCTGTCAGTTGCTTTACGTGTGTGAAATATTACCCATTGACAACAACATTGTTTCTCTCATGTACGTTTTATCTTATTCGGTGCATTTAGTCTGGAGACTTTACAAAGCAGAGCCCTGCAGCCTCAAGAGATGATGGTGCACCACTGTGATCTCTGCAGGAGGTAGACAGCCTGCAGGGGTCACAGCAGGGGGGTGTGAGAGTAACTGTGGGCCATTTATTACTGTTAACGTAGCAGCCAACCATGATCACGTCATTACTGTCACAACTGGCAGTGATGGTGTACTGTAAGTTCAGATGCTACAGGACATAGTGAATGAGACCGAATGGAGGGTCATCCACAGTTGTTTCATGTCATTTACACTCTCACCTGTTAGTGGCAGCTGTTGTTGTCGTCCACCGAGAGGTGGCGCTTTTCCCGTGCAGCGTGTCAGAGAGAGAGTGAGGAAGAGGGGCAGGTATCCTAGAAGAGAGAGTGACAGCAAGCAAGTAAACAAAAGCAAATCAAGAAAGAAGTGGAGGGTTGTTCATTAGCTTTTTACCTCCGCCAATGAGGTTATGTTTTTGGTTCGGTTTGTTTGTCTGTTTGTTAGCAGGATTACAGAAAAACTACTGGCCCGGTTTTCATGAAGCTTGGTGGAAGGATGTATCATGGGCCAAGGAAGAACTCATTACATTAAAGAGCAGATCCGAATCATGGGGCTGATACATGCATCGCAGTATGTTTCACTTGTGGAAACGGCCTCTCTGAGTGCCCTTCTTTAGTGATTTGATATAATATATAATTTACCTAATAAGCCCCCATGGTTTATTGAATATACAAAGTGAGATGGTGCAGATGAGATTCCTCATTGTAGGTGCACTTCTGTCCTCAGTAAAAGTGACAAATAGTAAATTCAAATTCAGCAGTGCATCATGCACAGCAGTGAGAGCGTTCTCTGTCTAAGGTGAACTCACCAACAGTCTCTGACCTTGACCTCGGGAAGTCATGCAGTAGCTTACACTGTGCAAAAGTGAACTATTAGAGCATGATACACGTATTCTTAGCATCACATAGATCCTTTGAAAATGGTTCTACATAAAGGCCTACATAGAACATGAAGGCATGGTTTATACTTTTCTATATACTCTATAAAGGACCAAAAATGTTTAAAATTAGCCCTGTTTCAACCGCAGGAACTTTCCCCTGGAACTAGGAACCTTTTGAGGAACTCATTGCGTTTCGACTGTAGGGACCAGGGTCTAAATTAAGTTCTGAGGAGATTTTATGGGGCTTTTTATCTCCACCCAAAAGGCCCTGGCTGGGGGCTAGTACTTTCTGAAAGTACCGGAACTTCCCTGCTGTGACCATCAGCAGTCCTTGTCCCATGTCATGTTGCTTTTTCATATGTCAGTGGACTAGTTTGAGTTTGCCTAATCTTATCAGGTCTTTGGACCGCGGTGGAAACACAGACAACAGTGGGCTGAAGGAACTTTTTAGTTCTTTGAAAAGTACTTCCAGGGACTAAAAGTCTTGAGAACTTTTGGTGGAAACCCGGCTATTTACTGCTACTACAGTACTCCCTGACCCGTCTGTATTAAGAGCACAGACAGACGGACGGAAAGAAGGAAGGAAGGAAGGAAGGAAGGAAGGAAGGAAGGAAGGATATTGGATGAATTCTGTATCTGTATGTGGAATTTCCTCTGTATGACCGTTCAAACAGCAGCAGGTCAGTTGACCACTGAACTGTCCTCAGCAGCTCTCCTCACACTGTCCCGCTACATTCTGTCTGCCATCCTCTCCTCAACATCCAGCTTCACTTCACTTTATCAATCAAATTTAAAAGAAAGATATTTTTGCAGTAAAAATGTTCAGTCATTAAAGTATTCAGTTCTTCTAAGGATCACTAAAACGTATTACCTTACTTCAGTTCACTTCAAACTTTTTAAGTTTTTAAGTTTGTTCTTAAAGTGTTATTTCAAGGGAACTTCACCTTGCTGAAAGCATTGGAATTGTATATATATATATATTAGGTGAAATTGTCTCTAAATGACCTCAAACATACATTTGGCATTTCTGTACTGCAATTTCTTGTTACTCATTGGTAATACAGATATCAGTGGATATATCAGTCTTTAATTTTGACTGATCAAACTCCACCTTTGTAGTTCTGAAACAAGAGAATCTCTGATTCAGGGAAAGACAATGTCATCATTTTCTTATCCATATCAGAAATATTCAATCTTTGCAGGAAATAAAGTCTCTGTTGGCCTTTTTACTGTGAAGTGTTGACATCAAAACATAGTTTATCTATTGTTTATTGAAACCCAGTAAAAGAAGAAGAAGAAGCAGAGGAAGGATGGTACATCTGTATCAATGTCCCCCATCATGGTTAATATGTGTACTGCTGCTGCCACTGGTTGTTGAAGCAGGTTGACTGAGCAGCACTAGATGGCAGTAGTGTTCTGCTGTTTCCCTGCTCTGCGTCTCAGACACCACCATAAAGAAATGATGCCTGAAGCGAAACTCTCAGTAATCCCTCAGAACAGCAGCACTCCCATACTTTTTGTCTACATAAACCACTGCTGGCCATTGTCAAAAAACGGGAACAACATTTCAGCGTTGAAAGATGGAGCATGACATGAAGATTGACATGGAAGTTATTGTAGGAATACTCAGTCACTCGGCGATAGTGTTGTTCAATAAAACATTTCTCTGGTGGCACATTGTGGAGCCCACAACAGAGCTGCAGCTTCCTACAGTATATGGCCCCCGGGCTTCAGGGGCAACATGTGGGAGTCTGATCCACCACCCATCAACTGCAAACACATCCTGGCAAAAAATGATGACCCATTTCCTTCAAATCTTTACATTCCTCCCCCTCTGCCGGCCCTGAATCGCTTGGTAATTGAATTTCCATCCCGTGCGGAGACGTCCAAGCTTTTTGTTCCCTGAGTGAGATACTCCAATCATCTCAAAGGATCAAGTCAGCGCCCATCGAGGCCTTTGATGTTCATAATGAGCGCTTCCCTCGGCTCAGCCCTGCAGCGCTGCACTGTATGTTTCTATAAAGGCGTTAGGATTTGAATGGGTGCGTGGGTGCTGGTGTGGTGCAGGGGAGGAGGAGAGCAGAACCAAATATGCTTTTCATTAAAGATGAAAGGAGAGGGAGCTTTTACTGTGTCTGACGTCTGTTTATGCTAAGTGTGAGGGTGTGTGTGTGTGTGTGTGTGTGTGTGTGTGTTCACATAAAAGAGAGATTTACCTTTGACCCCCAGTGATGTGTGGTTACCTGGAGGCTCGTCCACGTAGTGTGACTGCATGTCTGGTGCCTTTTTACTGGTGCCTTTCGACAACACGGATTATGAGGCTCAGTGTCGTGTTGGTTAGCATCTTTCCATCCAGACAGATGCTAAAGGGGAAACGTAAAAGGCAATCTTATATGCACTTTGTATATATCATTGCATGCATATTAAAGCTGCTCGAGGAAATCTTGCACATATTCAGCTCAGAAGTTTTAACTCCGAGCTCAGTACAAATCCTGTGATGGTGTACACTGTTCACCAGCCACGCCAGTCTGCAATGATTTATAGATTTAAATTATATTACCAACGGATCAAATGTGTAATGTGAAAGGTGTCGCTCATGGTGAGAAAGCACCCATCTCTGTAGTACCCCTAAGCTCTACTGAGCCTCAATTTGGTCAAAGGTACCCAGTGAAGTTTTTGGCCAGTGGTAATGTTAAGGAGCAATGTTTTTATGAGTGGGCCCCCGTTTTGTTTGTATTGTATGAGTGGTGGAAGTAACAAAAATGAATTGATGAAAATGGAGGTGATGAAAATGCATTTGAATTGAAAAATGGAGTGATAAATGATGAAGTGGTTTCATTCATTTTAAAGCCGATTTGACTAAAACAGTCGTGATATGATGAAAACGGAGCCATGTTTCATCATTTTCCCCATCTTTACATAACGTTCATCATTCATCTTTCACAACACAAAATTGTCATTTATCATTTAAGGAAAGAGAGGTGACAAAGGAAGTAACAAAAGTAACAAAAAACAATTGAAGAAAGGGGAGGTGATGAAAATGCTCACGAATTAATAATGGAAGTGATGAAAAGGGAGATTTGTCAAGTATTTACAGTAATACTCTTATCAACATGGGAGTTGGCAAATATGCTTTCTTTATGCAGATGTATGTATCATGAAATCAATTAACAACACAAAACAATGACAATATTGTCCACAAACCCTCACAGGTACTGCACATAGCATACGAAATATGCTCAAATCATAACATGGCAAACTGCAGCCCAACAGGCAACAACGGCTGTCAGTGTGTCAGTGTGCTGACTTGACTATGACTTGCCCTAAACTACATGTGATTATCATAAAGTGGGCATGTCTGTAAAGGGGAGACTTGTGGGTACCCATAGAACACATTTTCATTCACATATCTTGAGGTCA
Source organism: Sebastes umbrosus (assembly GCF_015220745.1). Lineage (NCBI taxonomy): Eukaryota > Metazoa > Chordata > Actinopteri > Perciformes > Sebastidae > Sebastes > Sebastes umbrosus. The sequence continues at coordinate 7,990,991 of NC_051275.1, forward strand.
GAGGTCAAGGGACCCATTTGAAAACGGCCGTGCCAGTTTTTCCTCGCCAAAATTTAGCGTAAGTTTGTAGCGTTATTTAACCTCCTTCACGTCAAGCTAGTATGACATGGTTGGTACCAATGGATTCCTTAGGTTTCCTAGCTTTCTATTTTCACTCTAGCTTTAAAACTGTGCCAGTTAAAACAAATGTGCGTTAACAAACTGATACCACAATAGCAATTTTAGCTTGAGAACAGACCGTCGTGCATTGTTGTAACATTGCTGAGCAGTTGGAAATGTGGGTCGGTGGTCATGGTGGGAGGTAAATTGAGAATGAGCAAGAAAGGGAGTTTTGAAAGCCAGACATTTCAGTGGTGATTATCACTCCCATCAGCCCACATTGATATATTACAGCAGTTACAATCCGTACAGCTTCAAGTGTCTGCGGAGAAGATTTCCCACCATGCAGCTGCCATAACCAACAGCAGAGTTTCATTTGGATAAACAGGTTGAATACGTCTCAGCCATGCGGGTGTTTTCCTCTATCACAGCCCAGCTGTGTGATTCAGGCTGACAGATGATGAGTGTACTTCATATAAATCATGATAAATCCCATCCAGCCTTACAGGAATGTTAGGCATGTGCCATATATAATAAAAAAAACACAAGCCTCTCCATATCAGGACATGCAGGCGTGTGCTGAACAATAGATGCATGCAGTGGGTTCAGCTGGAATTTGGGCTTAGTGATATCATAGTGGAGAGGCTAGTTGGATCCAGTTCTACACGGCTGCACACAGCACTGTAGACTTAGACAGACAGAAACACAGCATTACTTTTATGCTTTTACTTTGAAGCTATGTGAGTTACTATTACAGAATTATTTCACTTCTGTGCATAACTCTGCACCGCAACAAACATCGCTCAGACACCAGAGAATGCTCTGGTACATTGTGTCCATATTTGTGTGACCTCAGTCTTGTTTGTGACTCTGTCTGGACACTCGTATGCTATTTATGTTGATTCTCTGCAGCATAGAGCCGACAGAGTGGTCACTGCCATGGCAGCCTGGACCAGTTAGGACAGTTTACATCTGTCTCTTCTGAGAAATGTTCTCTGACAACATGTGGGACCAGGATTGATTTTCTGTGTATGACACACTGTCAGGACTTCAACAGTGGTTTTACAGAGATATGAGACATCCTCCAGTGCCTCTTGTCAGCACTCCCCGATCTACACACAGACAGGTGACAAAAGAAAGAACGCAATAAACTGGACAAACATTGCAGAGGCAGATGCTTTCATACAGGGGTAAATACAAGGGGTCATTTATTTAATTTGATGAGTGTGTAAATTATATGAGTCAACAAATCTCAACCCTATGGGACATTTTAGAGTGATGTGTTAGGCAGCGCTCGCCAATGCCATCATCAAAACACCAAATGGGGGAATATCTTTTGGATGAATGTTGTTCATCCCTCCAGTAGCACAGGCCCTTTGCACAGCAGCCAACTTGACATGTCATAGCTAGAGTAAACACTAGAGGTGTAATTGATCAAATTAATTATGGTCTCATACTTCTTAGTGTTACGGCCATTCCAGCCAGCCAACAATACCACACAATACCAACGCCGCGACCCACCTAAATGGAACAGGGCCTTAATTAAAGCTGAAGTAAGCAGGTTGGAGCAAATATTATTAAAAAAAGTTATTTTTATGAAATGGTCACTATATCGTGACAGTAGTGCATGACACAGGTAATCTGAAAAAAATCATGTGCCTCTGTGTCCTCCGGTGCTCCTAACGGCATCTGCAGTTGTCAATCACTTCAGAAAGTGTGTGACCCGGCTGCCATGTTGAGACCAGTTGAGGAAATACCAAGCATCGCCCACCAGCCGGCGCAAACTTCATCATTTTCCAGCTAAACAGTACACTACAAGATGTTTCTGAAAACATTTGAGGCGAGAAATAAGCATTACAGTAACATAATATTGATTCATATTTGATCAGTGCTTCCTAGTTTGATCATTTGATCTGAGTTCACGAGTGATTGACAGCTGCCTCCGTTGAATGAACAGCCAATAGGAACGCTCTCTCTCTCTCTCTCTGAAATGACCTGTGATTGGTAAAAGTCTCCCGTCTTCTAAAGCCTGAAAACAGAGCCATGAAGAGGTGCAGAAGTCTAGTTTTCTCTCAGAACACTTGAATTACAATATGCTGAAAGGCTATTATGGAATTTTTTCGCCCAATGATGCCAAAAATATTCTGCCTACTGCTGCTTAAATAATACTGAAGCATGTTTATTAGAATAGAACAGAGTAGAATAGACTCAGTGCGGAGGGAAGTGTGGCTCAGAGTAACAGTAACTCACTGTATTCCACTGTTTTTCACCACCTTGTTTAACTACCAGTCCCGTTTAAGGTGAACATTTCTGCAGGTTTTCATGAACAACACAGCATTTCTTCATCCGAAAGAATGAACGCCTTGTGTCCCCGCGCGTTGGGGTGAGGCTGACCGGACGCGTGTTCAAGGTGTGTGTGTGTGTGTACGTGTGTGTGTGAGAGTAATGCCAAGAGAGAGAGAGAGAGTGTGAAAGAGTGGGCATGTGAGTCAAGAGAGAGTGAGAGGGAGGGGACCAGCAGCAGCCAGACAGTGTGTGTCAGCAGCCACATGGCTTTAGCCCAGTGTGTGTGTTATGACAGCGAGAGACAGTGTGTGTGTATGTGTGTGTGTGTGTGTGTGGAGGAGAGGTAGTGAGTGAGAGACCCTGATGAGAGAGAGAGAGAGAGAGAGAGAGGACACAACAAAGAAAGGAAGCTTCCTCTGTGGATCCCAGTCAGAGTTTTGTCTCTTTCTTTGTGTTTTGGAGTTTTGTAACACCGGCAGCAGTTTATGCTCCCGTCCCCGTCTTTATGAGCAGCAGCAGTGTGTTGGTTTAGTCCTGTGGTGTTACTGGACCACCCCACCCAACACACACACACACACCCACCACTCCGTCAGGTAAAGTAGAAGCTTCACACATTTAAGATGGAAGACGCTGAGGTTGTGTGTTTGTGTAGAATGACTGATTTAAAAGCAGTGAAAGCCGTTTATGTCCTGATTTCCTAAATATACTTCTTGTATCATGCTGTAATTGATATTAATTTCCATGCATTCATAGTATAGACGCTAATGTCAGAAAGAACCAAATGTCACAAAATCTCCACATGATTTGGTTAAAAGCCAACAAAATCTGTTTCTTTTCTGCATTTATGAATAATAATACATTACATTAAGTGATGATTCATACGATTTTAAACTTAATTTTGAAGTTATGATGTAGTTAAAGTAATGTCTAATAATCAACTAGAATGGCTTGTATGATAGAAATGCTTTATATAACTGGTTGAGTGACATTTTCCAGTGGTTTGATACAGTATGATAACATGAGCACGACTATCAGTGACTAAATAAATGATGTTAACTCATGACGTAAGGGTTCCCATGAGCATGGGGTTGGTACAGTAGTTCTGATTGGAGGATGTATATGGCAGTTGGATACCCATATGTGTTTTGTGTTTTTACTATGATAATACAAGAATGCACTCTGCAAAAAAAACTTTGTGTCAAACCTAATTAATGACGTGCTGCTGCCACGGCCTTCATTCAATAGGAGAGTAACGTTGTCTTTGTCCTGTGTGGGATCTTGTGGTTGTTTCCTTCTCTGGAAGTTGAGTGTGTCCTTTTGCTTATCAGCAGCAGACACAACTAGTCTAAGCTGAGCTTGTCAGGTGGAGTCTGCTCACTGTAAAGCCTGAGACAGTTGCCTGGCAAGCATGATGGATCACATACAGAGCTAAATAAGTCAGTTTTAAAGCTGCACTAATCAATATTTAACAAGTTCACCAACATTGTGGCTTAAAGTGTAGGAGGCAGACTCAGGGAAACATTGTCCGGTTGTGAAAAAAAATGGTGTTTTATTTACAGTGCCACCATGCTACACGTGTAACAGAATATATACCAACAAAAAACAAACAAACAGTTAATTAACTCGGTTTTAACTGAATACAACTCAACTCATGACAAATAACTTAGAGTAACCAAACTTCACATGCACACATCTACACGCAGAGATCCTACCCCCGTACCAACCCAAAACAACTGCTTATATAGTCTCCTCAATTTACAAGAGTCACTCTTCAGCGGGCTGTACCATTTTCCCAGGAAACCCAGACCCTTCTCTGAAAAGAGATTACTAATTTTAGTTGGTACTTCCCACTAAAATTAGTAGTACAACACTTCCACAAATCCCTACATCACATACCTTTGTAGTTAATCTGATCACAATACATCACAAAATTACTTTTTTCCAAATTAACCTTACTTGGTCTGCTCCGGTGACATCACGGATGATGTCACTCAGTGTATAAGAGCAGGAAGTGGCTGGGTGCTTCCTCCTTAAGTCTATGGAACACATGGTGAGTATGAGAGGAAAAAAATTAATAATTTAACTAAACTAAACAATGCTGGTCAGTGTTTTAATGTAACCAAAAACTGGTATACTGTATGATCTGTAAACAAACTTACTGCCAAACACCAACAAACCCGGGATAGAACGTGTCTGCAAGTTACAAGTGATGGCATTGTGGCTAAATAATAACTACACAAGCTCGGTTAGATTAATATGAAATGTTGAAATTGGGGACAAATGGTGTTTTCTCACCCAACTTTGTCACAGTCACACACAGAGAATCATCACCCGACTCTGCAGTTCCCCTCAACTCTACAGAGCGTTTTAGCATCTTTCAGCTCATTGTTTTGGTTTTCAGTCCACAACTTTAATGTTTGGTTCACTGTCACCGCTCTCATCAACCTTGTTTCCAGCAGCAGGCAGCTGTTTTCAATGAAAAAAACAATGATAAACCCACTGTACACTATCTGACCAGCTCCAAACAGTAAACACGGTTGTTGAACAAAGAGTTTAACTGCTAAAGAACCAAATATTCCCCTCAGGAGTTGTTGGAGATCAAAACATAATAAGAAGGAAAATGAATATTGGACTTGCATTCATCCGCTGGACAGAAACACAACCGGTAACCTGAAAAAAATAATGTTCCTCTGTGTCCTCCGGTGCTCCTAATGGCATCTGCAAGATTTCACAGACCGGAGGAAAACAAGCAGTCAGAGCTGAGCTGGGATCTGCTGTCCAGCAACCGTCTATGAGAGCCGGCTGTCAATCACTCGCAAACTCCGATCAAACGGTCAAACTACGCAGCGCTGATCAAATATGAATCAATATTCTGTTACTGTAATGCCTATTTCTCACATTTAAAGGTTTTCAGAAACATCTTGTAGAGTACGGTTTAGCTGTAAAATGAGAAATCTCTTGGGGAATACCAAGCACCGGTCACATGACCGGAGCACAGCCAATAGGAACGCTCTCTCTCTGAAGTGGCCTGTGATTGGTCAACGTCTTCTGTCACAGGCTAGATTTCTTAAAGTCTGAAATCAGAGCCATGAGGAGGTGCAGAAGTCTAGTTTTGTCTCAGAACACTTGAATTACAATATGCTGAAAGGTTATTATGGATTTTTTGCCCAATGATGCCAAAAATATACTGCCTACAGAAGCTTTAATGTTATTACTTTAGAATTAGCCTACTTTGCCTTTAATATGTTTTTGCAACACTGTTATCTGCTATTCTCAGTGATGTGAAACATGTATTAGCAAAATTATAAACTGTGTAGCCTATTAATATCTAACGTTTAGCAACCTTAGCCACAAGCTAGTGGTCATATCAGACCAAGTAAGGCTGGAGCAGCTAAGCCCCTCAGTGTATTGAAATGAGTAAGGGTTTGGTTATTGCTTATGAATGAAACTTTTCATATGATTATGTTATTTCTTCTTTAAAACGTTAAATAATCCAAATAGTGATATCATTTTTTTGTCAAAAGCACCCCACAATCAGTTATCCATCATTAGTGTAATCCCATTAAATATAATCATCTACTTTAACCTGGAGTAAACCTGTGAGCACAGATAGACAGTGTTGCTGTACCTGGAGAAAAGACGTTAAAGATGGAGAGAGGAGAACAGCAACGCTCTCTCACTTCCACATTGGTCTCTCGGTCTTCCCACCCTCTCCGAAACACTGGCTGCTTTATGGGCCGAGCGAGAGAGAGACCCATACAGGGTTCGTTGTTGTTTGAACCTCCCGACCAAAGCAGAGCTGGGCCACATTTTTCGGGCGCCTGGCAGAGAAAACGGCTGTGCGGAGTTCCCAGACTGCAGCAACTCTCCAGCTAGTGATAATAAATCCTTTGTTGTGTGAGCTCTTTCTGTTGAGAGCATAATCAGGCCAGCACAGAGGCACTTTATCTACCCCCTTACCCCCCCACATAACGCTCAACCCCACACCCAACATCCATCCAGTCCCCTTCTCTCACTGGCTCCCCTTGTGTTGGCTCTTAATGCCTCCTCTGGGCGCTCTACTTCTGCTGGTATAGCGATACTGGTGACCTTCAATGTGATCGGGCAGTCACATCTTTTTTTCCTGGAGAGAGCCATGCAGCCTTGTAGGATGTTCACCACCAGAGGACTGTAATAAGCCTGTAATTCCAGTGCATCATGGCTGCTTAGTGTAAGATCCATGGGAAATGAGTGCATTTATAGAGGAAAAATTAGCAAATGCTGGCAGTTGTTGGTCCTAAATTTGGAGTAGGCGTCAGAGCATCATTACATGCAGGCAATTTGCATCAGAGCCACTCAGTGACGACATCGGGGTCTGGATGGCGGTTATTTATCAGCGTGGAGCAGCTTAAGTGGTAATTGACCTCCGCGTGTAAACTGGAGTGGGTGCGTACTACTGATCGGTTTGTGTCCATTCATTTAACGTGACACTACTTGACTGTATTCAGCAAAAACTGAAGGCATGATGAAGGACACATCTTAGTACAGTCATACATTAATGTTATGGCAGCATCAGACTGTCGTCTCCAACTAAATCTCAGCCTATAGATCAAACAGTTGGCTATTAACATGTTGGTTATTTACAGACAACACTTAGCCTAACGTGATTCAATCAAATACGTATAGATGTCTGGATAAGCAATATCCAGCCATGGTGTTGGACGGGAAGACTGAAGGGACATGGTGGAGATCAACCTTAATTGGTAACGCTCGGCAAGATCGCACAATAATTATTAAACATGCGTATAAAAGAACCATTTGTATAAATTAATGCATACAGATTTGTCAAAATTACAATCCAAACATACGTCAAATTGCATTGAAGTCTATGGGATCTTCGGTTTTCTATCCCCCAAAAGGGGGCGTGGCCTTGACTTTTTGTGAAGTAATAATAATAATAATAATAATATATTAGATTTATATAGCGCTTTTTAGTGATCTCAAAGACGTTTAACATATTCGGGGAAAACGGTGTGAGACAGACAGGAGACGAACGACAAAAACAGGCGACATACACAGGCACAATAACATACATACACATGGACTGATGGGTACGTATGTGCCGGTCTGATATATAACCCAAACTATAAAAATAACACCCTGTTGTAATAAACTGAAGTGATCCTTTAAAGTTAAAAATGTCCAAAGTAAGTGTTGCTCCATCACTGGTCAGATTTGGATTACATTGAGAGGGATGATGGACATTATCAGTGAGGAGGATGAGCAGAGGTTACTGTAGGTCCTGACATACTGCTCACACCACTTTGTTATTCATACAAACTGCTGTACAATCTACTGTCTGCTGCCTCTCCCAGCAGCTGCAGCATGAACAGCTCTCACACAGAGAACAGGCAGCCAATCAGAACGCATGTCATCTGCAGACTGGGATATGACCTCTGCAGATTTCTCTCCCTTTCTTTTTCCTCCCCCATCATTTCCTCCCTTCATTGTCTTTGTCTTTCATGTGCAGCATGCCTTCAGGCCAGCGATTCATCCCAAAACAAAGACATAATCATCGTCAGACTGCTCACCTCACTTCGCTTCACTTCGCTCTCTGAAAAGCTTTTCCCCTCTCGCGCTCTGATATAAGGACTGTCTGAGACATTGTTGGCTTTATAATATGACATTTTACAAGTCAAACCAACTGTAAGGCATATGCTGCAGTTGCTCACACACACACACACATGTACACAAAAACAAATACACACAGTGTTTTCACTGAGGAGTTGCTATGGTAACAAAGGATTTGGCAGGGAGGCAGCAGTCTGGTAAAGGATGATCTCATGGTGTTTTGGCTGCTGCTCCTCGGCTTCACCTGGCCTATTTTGGACCCCCCCCTCACACACACACACACACACACACACACACACACACACACACACACACACACACAAACACACATACACACACACACACGCACACACGCACACACACAACACTAGCTCTCTCTGTCTGGCTGTTTGGATGGAAATTCTGTGAGCACACTGATGCACTATGATGTTAATGGGTGTGTCAGGGATATTGCAAAATATAGCAAGATACTCCAAGGAAACATTGGATATAAATAGCAAATATGGGGTTCAACAACAGACCATTGTAGTTCTGAAAAAATATATTTTAAAATGAAATACAATATTATTCATGCAAATAAAGTGAAAGCAGCAGGACATATTGAGACAAATAAATATAAAAATATGCCGTAAAATCAAATCTATAAAAGTAAGAAGTAAAGGGACTCGATGTAAGATTAAGAAATTGCTTGTTAACAGTGACACCTGTGGCCGTTAAGTCAACGACAGTCGCACTACATAGACGCGAATGAGCATCGGTCAAAACGGTGAGGCGACACACGCGAGACTGATTGACAGGCATCATGTTGATTAACGTTAGCAACATTAGCCAGCTAAAACCACAAAATCACTATATATTTCACATGCTTGTGATGTTAGCTTACCAAACGAAGGTCCCCATGAATGGAAGGCCCGGCCGATGTTGATCCTAGTGTTAACTTTTCCTGCTTCAGCCTCCCGACCGTGGTCAGAAGGAACAGGGGAGACACCGTAGTTTTGGTCTCCTGGGCCGGAGTCGATAACGTTACTCGCACCGGAGTTAACCCCCGTCACTTCACTCAGCAGCAGACACATTTCTGCAACTTCCACTGTACATTCCCTTGATATTCTCAAAGCTAAACCAACCCTCTCTGCTCCGCTGCCCCCTCGATTTCTCACACACTCGCCACCTCCGCTCTCTCTCTATTACTTCACCACTCACTTCCCACGTGCACACACACTCCCGCAACACTAGTTTCCGCCCGACGTCGGTCACATTCCTGTTTTGCATGACGGGCTTCACCAGATATAACTTTGTTGTTTTTTGCTTCCGTGGCTGTGTTTGTGTTGGAGTCTGAGTTGTGGTCGGGCTGGTCGTTCGTTGGTGTTAGCGGACTCCATTTCTAACCGAACGTTGGCTATGGTTGCACGCGGGAGCTGAAAATAAAGCATGGAGTATAAAGAGAACTGATACAGCGTTGGAGGTAGGCTCCCGTTCCTTCTTATGAGAGTTGCTCAGTGGCGCATGAAGCCAAAATGGCTCAACTGCCGAGTGATAAAGTACCCGTATCTTTCAGCGATCTTCTGCATCCATTGGGCCCATAGAGCAGGCACAGTAGCGTTTCCTTTAACTCCGCCTCCCAGCACTCGCTCCAGCCTCAGTCTGTCTCATTCACATGAACGGAGGAAGGGAAATAACTCTGGATCCGGCTATTAGTGCATTTGACCTAATGATTTAGGTCCTAAAGAGGTTAGATGACTCCGCTGAGTTACAGACGTCTCTTTCCCAATGTAGGTCTATGGGAAAAAGTATTTTTGGGCCCAATGGCATCACGTGACGGACATAAGTTGTACGAAAATATGCTTCAAAGCCCGGCGCTCTTTCCTGGGGCTTGAAATTAAAGGCACTCAAATGCGCATAACGTCACATCCGTTGGATTTTCCCAAAAAGAACGGGCCGCATTCTTCACATTAAAAGCAACCTACAGGCTGATAGAGGAAATCCAGAAAGTCACGGAAGGTCTAATTTTTTAAGTTAGGTTACAACCTGTTCACATATTGGCAATTAAAAAAGGATTTAAACACATTTATACATGTACAAAGTTTCAAACAGTCCCTTTAAGAAGAAACCGCCAAACAGAGGAAAATGAAGGGAACTTCTACATCATATTAACGTGACAGAGAGCGGTCAACACAGAGAATGTGTGTATTCAGTAGAGATATTGTGCATGTTTTCCATCAGGAAATACAGTCAGTGTTTCCAGAGGCTGCTGAATGTCCTCACAGTGTAATGAGGCTGAATGACAGGACAATACAAAGAGACACAGAGGGCTGTTTGGCCGTCTGAGAGTGTCTGCTCTCTGGATCAGTTTCCATGACTCAAAGGGATATCCCACGCTGCCTCCAGCGTCCCCTCCTCTCCCCTTCATTTCCCTTCCCTCTCCCTCGTCTCCACCTCCTCGCCGTCACTCCCTTCTCTCATAGTTTACCACCAACAATGTTCACTCCTACACACGACTAAGCTGGGTGGATTTGGGAAGTATTGAAATATGGACCACGGATGGATTTTTGAAGCTCACTTTTGAATGAGTTGACAGTTGCAAAGGAGAGCATCACGCTGAATAGAAGAGAGAGAGGAGGGTGAGTGACACTGTGAGTGTGTATGTTAAGTTAAAGCACCTCCTTCAGGCTGGAAGTATAGGAGAGGAACCTGCTGTTGGGTTTGTTTTGATGACAAATAGGAGGATGTTGGCTCATTAGTGAACCTGTTCTACCAAGATTTACAGGTAGAGTCTGTGTGCTAAACTTGTATATTGGTTAGATAATATATGAGGCTATATTGACCTTTTATTATTGTTGGTCAGGTCAGGTCTGATATGATATAGTTTGATTTATTTCATATTTATTGCTGAACTTATCAATTACTGTATTAGTTAACGGGAAACTTTTTACACATTCTAACGCACAAACACAAGCATGGGTATGTTGTTAATACAGAAAGCTTCAGTGGAGGAATTTAGTGTTTCTGGGATGCTAAATGATACCGTTTCTGATCATAATTAGGACTGTCCAACTCAAAGATACTTAACATTTTTATGTTAAATTACCATGAGTGGTACCATGAGCCCTGACGAAGACCTACAGTGGTCGAAACATTTTGGCTTTTTAAATGATTTAGCTACTACTATAAAGGCTTTTTAATGTATTCTCTTCCTTGTTGCTACTTTTTTGATATTTTGGAGTGCCTGGATTGCCTTCCTGTTTATCCAGATTACCATGAGTGTTGAAATGCTGATTAAATTTACCATGGCAGTGGTTCCCAGCAGCAATACTTGAACTTTGGCTAGTGACCCCTTAAAATGAAACAATGTCCAGTTGTGACCCATCTTATGGCTTAAGTAGCCATAACATGAGCATTATCGTTGCATGACCCCACACACACACATGGTCCTGTCCCCTCTGGTGTGTTGTGGTCCTGCAGTGTATGTGTGAACCTTAGTGTGGGTCCTGTAGTCCTGTAGTCCAGTATGCAGCAGCAGCAGCAGCAGGCCAGCAGCGTTCCCACTCCTCCTCCAGAGGATTACTGCTGTTGAAAGAGTCTCTTTGTCCCCGCAAGGCTGGAATGCCTGTCCAGCTCCACGTCTTTAGGAAACACTGAGCCAAAAGTCAACGGAAGCACTGAGCGATGGAATACCCCATTCTCAGTGGTTTCCCTGTTCATTCCTCTTGCTCAAGGTGCAAGTAAAACATGACATTTACTCTCACTACTATATTCCAGGTGTTTTTAATCTTCATTACTTTGTGAAGGTTGTAAATCCGCCAAAGCACCGTAGAGGTTCTGGTGGTTTGTCCACTGGTGACTGGACAGATCTTGTTTCTATATTTTGTCATGTCGAGAAATACAGATGTATCTTTTGTAATATCAAACTGAAGGGATGCTGTAAAGGCATTGTTTTGGTTTACTGCTTGCTGACAAAGAACTGCTGAAATATTAAAGCTGCATTAATCTGTTTTTTGGACATTCGGGGGGGGGGACTCCACAACAAGTTGTAATTTTGACATGTTAATTAGCTAACATATTATCAAACAGTCGCCTGTTTGCAGTTCCAGCAGACACTGGGCAACATTAGCATTCATTCTGGAGTCGTGTCTCGACAAACGTAAGTCCAATATTCACACCCCTTTTAGCTGTTTTGGTCTCCACCTACTCCACCGACTTTTTATCTTGCTTTTTGCACCTTTTTATGTTCACCAGCTAACTTTGTTTTTCAGCTGTTTGGTGCTGGGCAGGTAGTGCACATGTGGGTTTATCAGAATTGAAAACAGCTACCTGCTACTGCTGAAAGTAATGCTAACGAGGGTGAAACAAAGCAGGAAAGTTGTGGCCCGTAAAACCAAAACAATGAGCTGAAAGACGCTAAAACTCTCCGTAGAGCTGAGGGGGGAACTGCAGAGTCTGGTGATCATTTTTTCTGTAGGTTCATCACTATGAGCTTCCCTCTTCACATTACACACAGTCATTTCATTGATTGTTCGTATGAACATATTGATTAGTGCAGCTTTAATGTGTTGTGGAAACAAACTACTGACTTAAAGTAATTGAAGAGTTCTTGCAAAACCCTGAATCCCAGTCTGCGTATGGATTACCAGCAATGTGTTCATATGTCAACTGAGCTCTCCTGATAATATATACATACTGTGACCAGCCATATTTTAAGCTGGTCATGTTTCTCATCACCTTCACTGTTATCACTATATTATCAGTCCTCGGCTCTGAGCATTTGTTGGCACGACGGCACACTCGCCATCATTATTAGTCTTGGATCATCTTTCAGTATGAAATACTTTCCCTCTTAGGTATTGAAAAATGGCTGTAAAAGTTTGTAGCTTGCTCCTACAGAAAGGACACAGGGAGTTAACATTTGATACTCTGAAAAGATGGATTTTCAGCGGAGTAAACCTTTCACAGCTTACTTGCAGCAACACAGCAAGAGGAAATATTGAGTTAATGCAATAAATCAGCACCTGGACTGAGTAGGGAGGTGGCAATGAATCACATTTTTGATAATTTACTGTTACAAACAGAGGTGTACTATTCAAAAAGTTAAAAAAAAGAGAGATATTTTACAACTGTTTCCATTCCTACTGTTTGAGTAAAGAGGCGGTCAGAGAAACGCTGAGTCATCTCTGCCTTCGGCTGCAGCTCAGTGTTTTAGTCAAAGTTACCACTTTGCTGTGTTGGATAACAGTGGTTTGGATAGTGGCGACAAGTATTCTTTCCTGGAGGCTTTGAGGTATAATTTCTACTGTCACTGGAGACAATAATCTGATAATGACAGGCTCTCTGATCCTCTGAACTGCTACGCTGCAGCTTCACACATCTCTGTTGGTGATGATCTCACAGCTTTGATGACAAAGACACACTAAAAGAACATATAGCCAGACGGGTTTTCATGTTGTTTTTTTCTGTATTTATGTGTATCTGTGGAAAGTCACCTGAGGATCTATGGAGAACGGAACCTGCCAAAATAAAAAAATAAATGAATGAATAAATAAATGACTCAATAAATAAATACATATGCCATTAAATGTAGCAAAAATAACATTAAAAATTAATGTAGCCATTAATTAATTGATAAAAATGTGACATAAATTGATATTTCTATTTTAATTTACTTCTTTATTTATCTTTGTATTAATTTCCTTATTTATTTACTACTCTGTTTAATTTTCCCTTTTATTTATTTATGTATACATTTCTATACATTGTTAAATGTATTTATTTATTTATGCAATTATTTTTTATTTATTTTTAAATGTATTTATTTATATATTTATTTATTTATGCACGATTACATTACACATTACATTTCACCCCTTATTTCCCCAAACTTGCAAAATAAAATAAATACATTTTCAAAATTAATAAAATATATACATAAATTATGTATTCATTAATTATTTTTAATATTATTTTGGTACATTTAATGACATGTTTTTTTATTTTTTTATTTACTGAGTCATTTATTTATTCATTTATTTATTTTTGATTGTGACAGGTTCCATCCTCCATAAGGATCATGCTATTTTTCAGCCCTGTATACACACAGATTTCTACTGTTAGACAGTGAAACAGTTGTCTTGCTCAAGGGTATCTCAATAGTAGTCATTGAGGAAGATGAGAGGTATATTCATTCACTCTCTTCACCTATTTTTTCCCATTCATTCCTGGGATTCATTTCTGTAACCTCTCATCTCCTGCCACTCTACTGTGTACAGTATGTTTGTGTGCATGTGCAGAGTTGTGCATGTGTGTGTTCATACCACTTTGTGTCTGTACGAGACACAGAGACGGGGCAGCTGGTGTGTTTAGCTGCCGGCTGATAATGGCGTCTCTCCAATGCTCAGCGTTTCATGCCAGAATAATTAATGTGTGTTTACTCATGCTATCAGGCTATGAGGGATACACTGGTATCTCGCTGTGCATAGATTTGCATTTTAATGTGTGGCGGTTGGGCTTGTTCTTATCTGTGGAAAAATACTATACTGTGTAGAGGTAATCATTCAAACTGATGGATTCGAATGACCTTTCTTTTGTTGAAAGGCTCTGAACCTGGCATCATAATGTGTCCGTTTCAACCATCTATTTTTAATTCTGGAGCATTTTACTGTTTTGCACAGTTTTGTTGTCGGAACATAATTTATTGATTGGCACAAGACCATGCTGACAGGCTGGTTAGTCGGTGCGCTTCCAAACCAAATCTCATTATCTGCACCAAATATTTCACCGATGAATTGACGGCCACCGAGGAGCTTTTCTAGCCAGAATAAGCTTTGCTTGAGACAACTCACTGAGTCCATTCATAAAAGCACTGAAACAAGAAACTGGTACCCTGGTTCTAACCCAAACAAACGCTGTAACTTTAAAGGTCCAGTATGTAGGATCTGGCGTTATCTAGCGGTGAGGTGAGGAGATTGCAACCAACTGAAGCCTCTCCCATATGCCAAGCGTGTCAGAGAGCTACGTTGGCCCACACGAAAACGTGAATGGCCCTCTCGAGAGCCATCTGGAGCAGAGCCAGTGTGTAGAGTGTGTGTGTACGTGGGAAGTGAGTGGTGAAGCGCGGGAGAGAGAGCGGCGGCGACGGGAGCGAGTAACGTTATCGACTCCGGCCCAAGCAGGAAACTAATAACTACTTCACAACAAGCAATTTTTATGTTGTAGCAACCTTTTACAGCTAAAGTGAAAATACTGACATATGAAACTAGAAAACCTAAGGGATCCATTGGTACCATGTCATACTAGCTTGTTGCGAAGGAGGATAAATAACGCTCCAAGCTTGCACTAAATTTCTGTTGAGCTTGAATTGCCATGTTATGATTTGAGCATATTTTTTATGTTAATATGCAGTACCTGTGAGGGTTTCTGGACAATATTTGTCATTGTTTTGTGTTGTTAATTGATTTCCAATACTAAATATATACATATTTGCATAAAGCAGCATATTTGCCCACTCCCATCATATTGATAAAAGTATTAAATACTTGACAAATCTCCCTTTAAGGTACATTTTGAACAGATACAAAATTTGTGATTAATTTGCGATTAGTCACGATTAACTATTTTAATCGATGGACAGCCATCATACAAGTATCAAACTCATACAAATAACTGTTTTGTGAAGATGTGAGAAAAAGTATAATGATATAATATATAATGTATGATATTGTGTATAATGATCATCAGCTGGAGGTATTTTTTTAATCCTTCTTTTTACCTACAGTCAAAGTTCCATCACTAACCAGAACTCAAATAAGACAAAGAAGTCTTAGCAGATATGATAATAACAGACATCATCATAGTTGTGGTCAGTCCGATCCCACAGCAGAGGCTCACCCCGACCTTGGCCCGTGTCACTAACAGGAAATGGTCTCTGGCTCGGCTCGCTGTACAGGAAGTCTACATATAGTGACACTCAGACAGCTGGATGAAGCCTCTCTGTATGTCATCTTCTTCCTCTATCTGTCACACACTTCCTCCTGTTGCTCCCAAACTCTTACTCTGTCTTGATTTCGGGCATTGGCCTGAGTAAAAAATGTATTGCTTAAAGACAAAGGTTTTGAAGGAGATATTCCCATATCGCATTGTAATCTATGTAATTGCAAATATGCAAATGTAGACTATTCTAATAAGCTAGTTTCTTCTTTAGAAAAACTGGTCAATAATTTTAACTGTCATAGCTCACAAAAGATAAAGTTGTCACTGTTGTTTTTGTCGCATTTGTCTCTTCAAGCCTAGACACCACAACTAAGGACGCCACCAACCAGAGAGGATCGGCCCATAAAGCTTGTAAATGCTATGTTTAGGTTTGGATGCCACCACTGGAATGAGGAGCACTGATGCCTATGTAGTCTGCTATACAGTATGTATGTAGTAAAACATTGTGGAGAAAAGTTGAAGGACGTGATTTGTCACGCCTAGCCTTCCATAGATGGACTTCCTGTGTCTCCCACCAAAAAGTAACTGCTCCAGGGCTCCCAATGACTTCCACGACTTTTAAAGTCAGAATTCTTCTTCTTAATGTAAAGGTCATTTTATGATTTATTAAGTAAGTAAGTAAATCTTTGCAATTTAATATACGTTTAAATAGTACACTGAAATACAGTGAAAAGTGCAATAAATAAAGTGCATTTTTTGTAAGTATACTTAAATACGCTTCTAAAGAAGTGAAATTAAAATGCACTTTAAAAAAGCATACTAACTGTATATTATAAGGGACTTGAAAATAATTATACTTTTTTATAATTGCACTAAATTAGCAATATTTTTCAAAGTACACTTATGTACAATTTACAATACACCTACTATAAAGTACACTTTTTATACACCGGAATATCACTTTAAGTATTACAGAATTACATTGAAGTTGAACTTACTGACATCTATTTTGAAATACACTTTTCAAACGTACATGTTAAATATACCTTAAATCAAAGCTATAGGTAACACGTTTTTTGGCATCATTGGGAAAAAACTCCTTAATGACCTTTCAGCATATTGTAATTCAAGTGTTCTGAGAGGAAACTAGACTTCTGCTCCTCCTCATGGATCTGTTTTCAGGCTTTAAAAAATCTAGCCTGTGACGGGAGACTTTGACCAATCACAGGTCATTTCAGAGAGAGCATTTCTATTGGCTGTGCTCCAGCTGGTGGCTGGTGCTTGGTATTTCCTCAACTGATCTCAACATGGCTGCTGGGTCACAAACTTTCTCATTTTACAGCTAAACATTACACAACAAGGTATTTGAGGAGAGAAATAGGCATTACAGAAACATAATATTGATTCATATTTGATTAGCGCTGCCTAGTTTGACCGTTTGATCGGAGTTCGTGAGTGATTGACAGCCAGCTCTCATAGACTGATGCTGGACGGCAGACTCCAGATCAGCTCTGACTGCTTGTTTTCCGTCTGTGAAATCTTGTAGATGCCATTAGGAGCACCGGAGGACACTGGAGGACAAAGAGGAACATGATTTTTTTCAGATTACCTGTCTCATGCACTACTATCAGGATCTTAAATTACATTTCGAATACACTGAAGTATACTACTTTTTGACAAAGATCTAAAAGTTCCTGCTTACTTGTTTTCCTTCGAACAAGTTGTAAATTGTATTCCCTGTTTCACGCCATATACCTGAGTGCATGCACAGATTTACATATCTGACCTTCATGTTTTCCAGTGACAACTGATCTCAGTTCCATATCTGTCCTGTCCTGTTCCGCTCTGAGTGAAAGAGGTCTCTCAGTATGACCAAACTGTGAGTGTCTGAGGGTTTTGTAGTTGAGAGCAGTTAAAGTCTGTCTGCTGGGTGTTGTCGGACTGCGGTTTCATAATATACATACTCTATATGTTGTGTGTTAGCTTTGTTGCCTCCTCCTCACTGCCATAAATTCAGCTTTGAGCTGCCTGACTGTGTTTATAGAATCCATGTTGTGCTTTCCAGATGTTTAACTATCTTGTCTTTGTTGTTATGATGTCCAAATCCGTTACCCCATTAGTCATCCCACTAGTTCGCAACACTCAGCTGAGCCATGTAAATTCAGCTGAAAGACCCACTTATCTCAGAGAACTTTACAGCTGGAATGGAGTGATTTCAAAATTCTTTGCTTTGTATGTTGCCGCCAACCACAAGCAACATTTTTAGGCACTTCACCTCTTATGATTTGCAGAGTTATACACAGCATACGGTCAAGGGGCCTATAGTGAATCCACCCTTCTTCCCACGGCACAATTTACTGCATTTCTGTGGTTTCTTTCTAAAAACAAAATGTGTCATTTGTCTTTGGCTGCACCCTTCAGAGAAAAACAAAGTAGCAGCAAACAAACCTTGACACTTGTCCCTGACTCTATGTCGCTGCTGTTTGTGCTGTTTTCACATGATTACACGAATTGTAGCTTTAGATCCACCACTCTCAACCACGTATCCATCAACCCTGTCCTTCATGTTGTTTCTGTTTTCTATCTCTGTTGCGAGTAAAAAGAACCACCGAGGTCAGAGAGAAGGCAGCGAGAGAGAAAAAAGAGAGAGGCCATGAAAATGATAAGGGAATGGGAGAATTATAACGAGAGAGACAAGTGAAGTAAAAAAGACAGGCAGACAGAGAGAAATGTGAAGAGATGGAAAGACAGATGTGCCTGCAGAGGGAGGATTATCCAACGGGCTTCATTATCAGAAGTCGGAGACCAGAGCGTAGCTGTGTGTTGGCGGCTGGCTGGACAAGATAGAACCAAGACAGAGTATCAGCTCTTCTGCTGCCTGTCCATCCTAATATACCTCCTCTATCATCCTGCTATCTCCTCTCTGTCCCCTCCTTCCTTCATCCGCTCTCTAATGTAGAGTCAGTAACTCTTCATGGCAGTTTGTCTTCTGTCTCAGTTGGATCTGTCCACTTCCTTGACGCTTAAAGACCACCTGCTTTGGATGTTATCATCTGATTGAATGGGCGTTATCAGCGGTTATCAGCATCATAGTTATGGGTTAGATGGGGCCTGCTACACCTACTAGTAAGTTCAGAATTGGCCTGCATGATATGAGGAAAATCTGCGATGTGACATATCTTTGCTCAATATTGCGAGACTGAGGACAGAGCAGATGGAAATATCGTTTCTCTACATCATGTTTATGCTTGTTGCACAGGCGTATATTACCGGCTTTATACTTGCGAAGGTTTTATTGCGCTTACTTACAGTAACGAGCGTAGTTGTCGTCAACTCGGTGGTTCACTTCACTGTCACCACTGCAGCCTCTCTGATCAGCTGTTCACTGACTTCGCTAGTTCAGAAGGCCGCTATTCTCTATTTGCATGGGTGATCACCGATATGAATAAAAGAAGACGTCAACCTCTAGTAAGCAAGCAAAGGAATTAAGTCGACGTAGTAAGGGACAAACAAATGCAGGACTTTCACACAGGAGACCGCTGTTTGTGTCCCGTGTGAAACCAAAAGTCAAAGTTGACTTACTTTACCGTGCTTTTGTTACATAGATGTATTTTTGGAACAGAGCTTCTTAAGGGATGAAGACTAGACAGTTATTTGATGTTTCAGGTCTAATCTTTACAAGTGGTGTTGTAGACTTTGCCATTATTTGCACACAGACTCTTGTCCGGTGGACCTCTATAAAGCAGCCAGGTGTGTTTGCAAGGAAGTCTGTGACACACCTGCAAACCCTCAATGCCTCCTTCCCCTCCATTCATCTAAATCCTCATTGCTGTTTCCAGCACTTCAGCGTGTTTCTGCTGTGATCACATAGCGTCTCATAAATAAAGCGTCTGGCCTGTGGCTACAGACTGCATCCATACTCATTCCAAAGCTTTTAAACACATGCTCAAACCTGCAAACATGTAACTGGAAGGAGTGTTAGTTATATCATATAGAACACAGATCTTTGCAGCTTTAGGGCATACATTTGCTTCTTAAAGGATAACTTCAGTATTTTCAACCTGGACCCTATTTTTTGAAAAAATTGAAAAAAATACCGAAGTTATCCTTCAACATCGAACAGTGACCTCTGACATTAAAAGGAAATTGGTCTTAGGTGCATTTTGAACCTTAAAGGGATAGTTTGTATGTTTTGAAGTGGTTTTGTAGGAGGTACTTATCCATAGTCGGTGTATTACCTACATTAGATGACCGTCTCAACGCCTCCAACTTGGAGAAGCAAAGAGAAGTACGGGCAAAGCAATGTACTGCTGTGGACTGGGGGCAGCGGCAAAACTTATTTTAGAAACCCAAAAGAAAGGCATTACTAAAAATATCTATATCGGTTTCGGTGTACGCTATATATAGAGTATTTTCACTGCTTTCCCTTGCTCTCGCCAAAGCCAGCAGATTCCATTGAAAGAAATTAATGAATTAATTAATTAAGTAATCTATCTCGCAGAACACGTGAGTCGCTGGTCTACCGCTGCCTTGATTGGTTAGTTTGTTTGAGTTATTGTGTGACTTTGTTGAATATGAACTAACCAAAGTCACACAATAACACAAACAAACTTACCGATCGAGGTAGCGGTAGACCAGTAACTCCCTTTCTCTGCGAGGGAAAAATACAGTTTTTTTTTATCAAGTCTGGTGGCTTGACGAGAGCATAGATAACGGCTTCAGTTCCCCCGTCAGAAATGGCTGTCTGATGGCAAGGTAAAGTGGTGAAAATATTCTAAATAAATATAGTGTGCACATTTTTTTAGGTGGCTAAAACACATTTTGCTGCTGCCCCCGTCCACAGCAGTACATTGCTTTGCTCCCGTGTCTGTACTCCTGTCTGCTTCTCCAAACAAACTGGAGTTGGGGCATCTGTCCTCCACTTAGTCCAGTTAGTGGATAAGATGAAACTTTTAAGATCTTCAATAAAAATAAGGAAGAACAAAAAAACACACTAATTAAAAATATATCAAATAAAGGTATATAAATTGTACAGAAATTGTGAGAAAATTCGAAAGATTACACTATATAGAGATTTTACAAAACGTGAATTGTATTTTTGTTCAAAACGTGTGAACTCGGCAAAGACATATTTTATCCAATCACTGGAGAAATGGCACCGAGTAAGAAATAGAACAATGGTGCTTTTGTATTGCTAGTGGAGGGGCACTGTAGCTGTGCGGTGAATAACAGCATATTACATGTGCATATGCACGCTCTCCTCAGATGAGTATGACATGAGCCATCCGTTGCTCTGTTTTCACATTCCTGATTATCTCCACATTCTCTGAGACGGCCCCTTGCCTGTTTAAATGACCAGTTCATTTCTCCCAGTTTGTGTTGGTTCAGGGGGCTCATTGAACCCCCTACTGACCACAGCCAAAAATGCATGTTGGGATTTAAATATTATCTTTAGTTTTTTTTTATAATAACACAGAACTAATTTATTGCAATGATGAATAATATCGACATTGTTGTGTCTTCTTATTGACAGAATAACACATCAACAAGACAACTTTTTGTGGTCTTTTTATTTACTTTATAATAACATTGGAGCTCTCTGTCCACACTGAATCCGTTAAATATGAATTTCTGTTATGTCATGTAAACAAACCGCGTACCTATCAGCTATGCGCTCAAGATCAGACTGGAGTTGGAGATGTAACCATTTAAAAGATGGGTGATACTTGCTATCTTTCTACGTATGTAGCCAACTTTTTAAACTGAAAACACATATTCTATATTGTGATATTCACTGTAAATGACTGGCTACAATATAGCCAAACAGACCCTATTCTAAAATGTTGTGTTTGAATATTTCTGCATACTGGGGTCCCTAAACAGTCTTAGAATTGCATACATTGGGTATCACTGTAAAGCTGAGACTCTTGTGGATCCAGTGAGCCCAACTGTATTCCTGTGTGATGATGTTAGTCGCCATAGTAGCCATTTCATTGTATTGAGACCATTTATTTTAACCTAACTGTATAAAATGACCTGTGGTGACATCTAGGATAATCACAGCCTCATGAAACTTTACAGCCACAAACTAAAGACCGAGGACAGAAATCTCCAAATGTCAAAAGTTTTTTTATACCAAATCACAGCATGGCTTTTTCTATGGTGTTCCTAAAGGGCTTGGTGTCTTAATGTGGTATTTTGGAGGGATTATTGGTCATTTTTTATCAATTCTTGAGTGGTAAAATGTGGTTAACTTTAGCACCAAATCTGTGTAACAAATGGTGTCAACCACAAAATTGCTGCAGCAACTTATGAGACATAATAGAGCATAGAGGGCTATCATGTAGCCAACTTGAAACACAGTGCTGAGCTGCATCTCAAATTAATATTTATGTTCCCAGCTTTCAGATGAAGTACACCACTTCTATGTGACATCTACTGTTGACCTGCTATCTCCCCCTAAAGACCCCCTGTATGTACCACCCTAAAAAAAGACTAAAATGGGTCTATTGTGGGCTCAGAGGGTTAATTCTAATCACTTCGCAGCCTTTCCTGACAGGACAAAGTTTTGAAGTATCAAGTAAAATATTGAGTGTATTGTTTTTTGTTTTTTTTATTCAACTAAAGATCTTAAAGTGTGTTTTCAGCAGATATTAAAAAGAGGGTTGTGCAGGTAAGATTGAAATGTTTATGAGCATTTGACCAAAATTGAGGTTTTCAATTCTATTGATTGGTTTCCTGAAAAAGTTAACCGTTTGAAAAACAACCTGTCTGCAGCTGCATTTCATTTCACTTTTTTTTTTTTCTCTTTCCATCATCGCTATTATTCATCCCATCTACATTTTTATTCACCATCTAGTTGGCAGGCTGTCTGGCTTCCCTCCCTGCTTCTACATTTTTGCATTCCAGCTAAATGGTGAGCCTCCCTCCCTCCCTCGCTTTCATAACCCCTTGAAAAAAAAGAAAAAAAAAGAAGGATTCTCTCATGCGTGAGGAGAGATCCATGCCTGCTCAACAAGAAACAATGCCAGCCATTCTGCCCTGGCATGAGGGGGAGAGAGAGGGAAAGAAAGAAATAGACTTCTTTGTGTCCAGTGAGTTTCTGGATCTGAAAGAAAAGGCTGCTGATGTTCTCCCACAGTCTGACAGAAATGGGCTTTGATGTGGTGGGAACAAACATGCAGTATGGTCGTTTAGAAAATTTAATTTGACAGAAAACAAGGAACTATAAAGAGAAATATGAATGGCAATAACTTCTATTTATCCTTTCCTCGCTGTGGTATTTTGAAAACTCTGAGAATCGGCACGCCAGCTAGCTAGCTACCAGTTTCATGACTCTGTCTTGTTTCTGATTGGTGCAATTTGAGATGTTACTTTAAAATGTGTGAAAATGAAATGGCTCCAAGCAGGTTTTGATTCTGAGTATCAATTAGAGCTGTCAACCGATTCAAATATTTAATCACATAATTATCCATAGCTAAACATGATTAATCTCAAATGAATCGCACATTTTTTGTGCGTCAAAATGTACCTTAAAGGGAGATTTGTCAAGTATTTAATACTCTTATCAACATGGGAGTGGACAAATATGCTGCTTTATGCAAATGTATGTATCTACTTATTATTGGAAATCAATTAACAACACAAATAAATGACAAATATTGTCCAGAAACCCTCACAGGTACTGCATCTAGCATTAAAAATGATGCTCAAATCATAACATGGCAAACTGCAGCCCAACAGGCAACAACAGCTGTCAGTGTGTCAGTGTGCTGACTTGACTATGACTTGCCCCAAACTGCATGTGATTATCATAAAGAGGGCATGTCTGTAAAGGGGAGACTCGTGGGTACCCATAGAACCCATTTTCATTCACATATCTTGAGGTCAGAGGTCAAAAGAGGATTGACGGATGCTCAGTGACGAGGACTACAGTCACAAGAGAAATGTGGGAGAAAACCAGACAATTGATTTTGTATTTCAGTCTGAGCTTCTTCATCGGGAAACACAAAAAGATGAAGACGTTTGAAACATGGAGGCCAATAAATTTGAACGAAAGCCTCGAGTTGCCGTCCCGAACCTTTTATTTTTTCAAAATCCCGATCAATATCGAGCCATTGACAGAATTACCGCAAGAACCCTCCATCTATCACGCGGCACGGATTCTGAATAATCGAGTTTCTCAAGTTGTTTCTTACCCGCGATTCAATGAGTCTTGCTTTCTCCAGCTGCGCCTCCTTCAGCATCTTCTCCATCTCCTCGATCTTCAGCGCGTCCACTCCTCCGACACTGAGGTAGAACACAACAATACGGTTTATAATAGAGTGATTCAGAAACAGTACACGCTGAGCAACAACTCCTACATCTAACAGCTACATGATTGCATATCAACTCAGTTAACCTTTCACTTCAAAGTAGGGTTCAAACAATATCTGTAGGGCAATTTTGTAGACAGTCTTTGTGAATTAATTTCCCTACAGATCCAAGGGAAGCAGAGTTCTTCAGTGTTTACTCCAGACGTGTGTAAAAGCCTCTGAAAAAAAGCATCAAGGCATTCACATATCTTGAGGTCAGAGGTCAAGGCACCCCTTTGATCGCCAAAATTTAAATGTGTGGCCAGTTATAATAGCAATACAGTTCCAGCCTGTCACAGTGTCAGCTGACTACAGCTGTGAACTGTTTACACACCAAACGGAAACTGTCCAAAACAAATTCTGTCATCCTGAGTTTTAGAAAGTCATGAGTTTCAGCTGAAGGTTCAGCATAATCATAGATGTCTACATGGGATAATGTTTGTTTCTTCTGGGAAAATAAATCACCCGAGGTATGGAAACATAATTTGTTACCTTCATGATATGCAACATCTCCACTCTTGCTACTGGCAAGGCCCATTTGACAATTGAATCACATGAATTTGGTTTAGGCTGAACAAACTAATGTGATTCTGCACACCTGACATTTGGCGAGTGAGTTTGAGTCGACAATTTACTAGATTTGAAGTTTTAGGCCCGACTTACACCTTGTTTTTAATATCAATCCATCTATGTTTTATACCATCTTATACATTTAGCACAATTATTAATAATTAGTAAGGTAGTAAATCATCATACAGTTCAAATGTTAACCCTCTGAGACCCACAATAGACCCATTTTTGTCTTTTTTTAGGGGGGTTAACGGGGTCTTTAGGGGGAGATGGCAGGTCAACAGTAGATGTCACATAGAAGTGGTGAACATCATCTGAAAGCTGGGAACCTGAACAATAATTTGAGATGCAGATCAGCACTGTGTGTCAAGTTGTTCTATTGTTGTAAATCAGAAATAGTTAATCATCATTAATTTACTCATAGAAATAAATTGTGAAAGAAGGGTTTAGAACATTATGATAAAAGTAAATGATGGTCATTCCCATGCTCTGTTATGTCTCACAAGTTGTTGCAGCAGTTTTGGGGTTGATACCATTTGTTACACAGATTTGGTGCTAAATTTTAACAATTTTTTACCATTCAAGAATTGATCAAAAATGATCAATAATCCATCCCAAAATACCACATTAAGACACAAAAACCTTGAGGAACACCATAGAAAAAGCCATGCTGTGATTTGGTATCAAAAACTTTTGACATTTGGAGATTTTCTGCAAGAATTGCATTTTTCGGTGATTAGATGGCGAGCACTTCTGTACTGAAACTGCTCAGAAACCCCCTTATTGTCAGTATACCTAGAAAAGCCATCCATCTTCTGAATGCCCTAGGTCTCTAGTTTGTGGCTGTAAAGTTTCATGAGGCTGTGATTATCCTCGAGGTCACCACAGGTCATTTTATACAGTGAGGTCAAATTTTAAAAAAGGTCTCACTACAATAAAATTGTTACTATGGGGACTAACATCATCACACATGTATGGGTGAAAATAACACACAAAACTGCATGTGATTATCATAAAGTGGGCATGTCTGTAAAGTGGAGACTCGTGGGTCCCCATAGAACCCATTTTCATTCACATATCTTGAGGTCAGAGGTCAAGGGACTTTTGAAATTTGCTGTTGCAGTTTTTCCTTCCTGAAACTCAGCCCACAGCAACTCAATTGAAATGTTTAAGCTGCAGTAAGACTATGATGATCAATGGTGTAATGCATCAGTAAGCTTTTAATCTGTTCAGTTTTTTCGTCTCTCTGCTGGAATTAAACAAATCAGCATAGAAAACATATTGTATTCTACTATTCATGGTTTATTCATAGTGGTTTGCTCAGTCAGGCATTGGGGATACATGTGTGTATTTACAGAACTCCTCCTTCCTCCTTGTTCACCACTTTATTCTGAGCTTTATTTCTTATCAAATCACTTCAGTCATCACTCTCTCTTCCTTCCTCGCTTCCTCTTTTCTTCTTCTTCCTCACTCTTTTGATCACTGCTTACAAACACTAACACACACACATGTCTCTGTTATCTGGGACTTTGCTGCCAGTCAGGAATGTAGGTCTTAGTTTAGTGGAGCAAGCAGCAACAGGTCCACCTCCTGAATGGGAGTTTTTGTGGAGGACACTGCGCTGGTACCTTTTAGACAAAGAGCTGAGATCAAGACAAAGAGATAATCTGTGTTTCATGGAGAGAAGCGGCATTGAAGGAAAACTGTGTTGAGTTCACTCTGCAGTCTTAAAGGTGTCCTGGTCAATCAAGTTCACACTGATAGGATTGAGTCAGTAGCCAGGAGCAGCTCTTTGCCATGGAGGCTATGCATGTGCTGGACAACTGGAGGAAGGTAATTATGACATTTAGAGACAACAAAGGACAGGTTAACACTAAAAAAAAGTTGGTAGAAATTTCACATGAGCATAAAACCTGAGGGGGGGAAGCACTTTGTAGTTTGCAGAATTTTGAAGTTTTCTCCTTCCGGCTCAGAGTTTCTTATTGCACAAAAGCGTTTCCAACATTTGTTTTTATTTTCTGGGCTGTTTTGTGATTAACTGTTTGAGGCTTCCCTGAGGCCGACTCCTCTGAATATCATTTCATGGGTCTGTCAGAAGAGCAAATATGATGATATCGCAGCAGTGTTTTGCTATCCGGAGGGCAGAGCACATCAGAAACATATTTTCCATCCCTGCTGCACAACATTTTAGGCATGCAAATGACTCCGGGTACACTCTGATTTCTCTGTGATTGCTATAATTATGTGTTTTCTAACCTTACCGTGTGGTTTTTCTGTGCTTCCTTGCAACCGCAAGCTTCTCACATCTCATATAATGACTTCTCACATGTACATATTCACCCTTATGCAGAATCTGGCCATTTAACACACAAACCAATATAGACAGGGGATTTATTTATAGCCGTTTGTTCAGTGCTGACATGATGGAAATACCCCAAAATGACTGAGTAAGAAGGGAGGAATTTGTGGGATTTGGACACAGTGTGTGTGTGTGTGTTTTCATAGAGACTGAGAGACAAGAGAGCAGCCAAGGTGGCTGATTTCCAGTGAATGTGTCAACTACCAAGGGATTTCAGTGCGTGTGCGTGTTTTAAGTGTGTTACTTCCTCAGAGCGTGTTGCTAAACACTGTCTACCATCTGTTGTGTGTGTGTGCGCTGACAGCATGAATCACACTTTGACACGTTAGTGTGGCGGCAGAGTGGGGAGGGGGGGGAATCCCACTAAATATGGTTATGTTTTTGACCACGACGATGAAACACACAAGATTTCGATACTGTAACTAACCGTTGTTGTCCTGCAGAGATGAAGTCACCCATGACGACTTTTGTTACTCAATGTCTGGCTAACACCATGCTCTCATTTCCTCCTTCAGGATCTTCATGTGTCGCAGGGAGCCGGGGACAGCTCAGTGGACATGGACCGCCTGAACAGGAACATGCCTGAGTTTGGACGGCAAACCCACCAGGTGTTACAGGTGAGTGTGTGTGTGTGTGTGTGTGTTTTTGGGATGTGGGGGATGTTAGCATAGGCTTTATGTAAGAAGTGGATTATGTGGACTATCATTTTCAAGCCTTGAGTTTGGCATTTTGGCCGTAGCCAGCTTTTTTTTTTTTTTTTTAAGCCAGAAGTGAAGTGATGCTCGGACTATAGAGGGTGGAGCTGGGGAACAGCAAGGCCCGGCGGGGCCAAGCCCCTAGGAAGAGCGCCGGTCGTTGATCCTAACTTTCATAGTGGCCAAACGGTGGTACTCGTCACGTGATGCCATTGGGCCCAAAAATACTTTTTCCCATAGACATACATTGGGAAAGAGACGTCTGGGAATCAACTCCCCAGTACGAACACATAGCCCTTATTTAAATCATTAGGCTTTAAAAGTTGTAAAACACACTATTAGCTGAATCCAGAGTTATTTCCTTTCCTACGTTCATGTGAATGAGACCCAGACCGAGGCTGGAGCGCCAGCCGTGACGACAGCATGACGTTTGGGACCCCCTGTGCATGTTCCGTGTGCCCAAGATCCGGGTAATTTTCCAGCCGAAAGTCGAGCCATTTTGTCTTCCTGCGCCACTGAGCAACTTTCATAGGTATGAACGGGGCCCCGCCTCCTGGTAGCTCTGTACGCTACCCTCCAAAAATGAATTACCCATAGAGACCAAAACCGTTTTTTTGTACCAGGCTGTAAACATGTTTATTTCTGCTGTAAAGTTGGGCATTTTAACATGGGGTTCTATGGGGATTGACTCCTTTTTGGAACCAGCCTCAAGTGGCCACTTGATGAACTGCAGTTTTTGGCACATTGGCTTCATTTTTCAGCCTTGGGGGTTGCTGCATGGATGGGACCTCTGTGCTGATCCAACTTCTTCAGTCCCGATACCGATAGCAATACCTGGGCTTTGGGTATTGGCTGATACCGTGTGCCGATACGATACCAGTGATTAATTAATAAGCTGTATGCCTCACTATGTCAAAGTGACTGGGATCATGTGTAAGGCAATGTCAGGCTTGACTTAAATATTGCTTTCCTAACAAATAAATGCAAAGATATACATTTATTGAATTGTTATTTATTATTAAAATAATAAATCGTATACCAGCAACTTGGTAAAAAATCTTCAAAATTAACTAATTAATTAATTCCAGTATATAATGTATATAGTGTATAAACATAGAATTGAAATGAATAGTTGGGCTCCATTGTCACCGATACCGGATCCAGCTATTTGAGGCCCAATATCCGATCTGGTATCGGTGCATCCCTAGATGGGAGAGGAGATGGAGAGGGAGAAAACAGAGAGAAAAGAATCAGAAAGAGAGAGCCTGAGATGGCGACCATCACAGGGAAAAACATAGTCATATGTTATCAGTGTGTCAGTTTTGTTCTATATTTCTAGTGTGGAAGCATTCACACACACAGTAAGCTCTCTTCTTCTGATAACAGCGTCCATTGATGTTAAATGTCACCACATTGGCTGCTCTGACAGATTTTTGGCACCGTAGCCCTCCATGGGTGATGAATACAGCTGAAGGCCCAACTGAAGAGGCGGCAGGTCAGGTCGGGCACAGCTGGGACGCGTCCTGACAGCATATGTCAGTATGCTGTAAAGCAGGAATTTTCAGCCAGAGTCAGTAATTAGACAGACCCCGGAGATTGGATGTCTGAGTTTCCCACCTGCTGGGTCTGACAATCCCATCAGGCATTAAGGGGAGGGCTGAGCGTGTGTTTGTGTGTTTTCTACTGCACGTATGGGAGTTAGAGGGAGCAAGAAATGGAAGATAAAACCAGACGAGATTAAACTTTAATGATTCCTTTAGGGAAACTGGGATGTTGCAGATTTTTTTTTTCCATGTCTACTATCTATTTAAGCGTTGTTGTCAATTATTTTGCTCTAAGTATTCTGATACAAAGTGCACAAAAATTGTCAGTTCAAAGTTGTACCATAAAAATCAAATACAATATATTTGAAGACGAATAGTATTTGAATTCGGAGCAGTGCATTACATTAAATGGTCTGTTCTGTATCAGACTGCATGCACAGACAGACGGAGGAGCAGGCTGTTGCTGTGTGCACCACATGGGAGCAGCAGCACACAGCAGATGAGGCAGTATGAGTCCTGCAGTGTTGCCCCACTGGCACCTCCCCTCTCCACCCATCACTCCCAGTAAGCCTCCCAGTGCCTCCCAGCCAGTCTCTATCTCAGAAATCCTCTTAGGCTTGACCCCACTCCACCGACGGCGACGACCACAATCACATAATCCTATTAGGACGCACACGGCCAGCTAACAAGCCGAGAGGCTGAGTCAATGATCGCGTACAGGTAGTAAATAAAGGAATGTAAAGGCTCAAAAGTGGGACAAAAAAGATGCAGTCGCAGCAGGTTTTAAAATGCAAATGCCAGCGAGTGACTCCTCAGACATCATTTAACACTTCACCAGGCACAGAGCTAGTTAGCTAAATGATCAACTGTCACTGGCACAGTATGCTGATGGATGTTAAATCATTAAAATGTCATTGAAATCATTAAACTATGAAGCAATTATAAATGGTTCCTGTGAGACTAAAATAATTATTCATTTTGATGTATTTTTAATCAACCAAGCAGGGTTTAAATATTCTGTATATTCTATATGATCCAAATAAGATACAAAATGAAGCAATACTTTACAACTCCCAACTTCATCTTTCAAATTCTGGGACCTAAAAACATGTCAACATGGCAAAATCACTCAATTTAAATATTTCCCAGCTGGAGGGGAACATCAGTCCTGAGGGCTGTCCTGGTGTATATTCCTCTTTGATATGCAAAAATATATTTCTTTCTTTTCTCTCTTTGGAATAATGGATGCTACTCAACAGGAGAAGTAATTTGTTTCCTTATGTCAAACCCTGGGAGGTAAAGCTGCAGAGACAAAGAGAAAAACAGTTTTGCTGCATCGCAGCCAGAACTCTCCTCTACACCGGCAGTATAATTTCACATTAAGGAGATGACTAAAAAGCAGAATTGTCTTTATGTTCAGGCATCGCCGTGCTGCAAAGTGTTCATCACAAGTTAGCTCGTTGAACGCCCTCCAGGAGCTTCATGTTTCTTAATTGCGGAGTGCTGTTGCTATGGCGACATCCCTTCCCCCTTGCTGTGCTGAGAGCACACGGTGGTGCTTTAGGCAGAGCTACGAGGGGAAGAGGGGGGGTCCACACACGCACACACACACACACACACACACACACACACACACACACACACACACACACTTGCCTCAGTGTGTAGAGGGATATGTAAACAGCCAGAGCAGCCAGCTATGGAAATGACCTCCCATAGTGAAGACATTCAGACTCCTCTTCTCATCCCCAGAGTGGAGGATCAACCTCTCTCTGCAGGTCTGATGCATTAGTGAAGCAGTAAAACTGCAGTCTGTGCTGGACAGAAATATGAGTGTTATCTCTCCTCTGTGCCTCCCCTGTAATACATATTCACATTGTTTGTGTCAGGCACAACCAATTAGAGCCGCTAATGGACAGGAAATGATTGCTGATTAGGTCCCATTCACTGCGTGCCATCGATTCAGACAGAGTTGTGCAAATAGAGACGGAGGATGTGACCTTTTTACGTTTAGGGGTGTAGACTACACATACAGTATGTTGCAATGTCTGCAAAGCTGTGATTGACGTGTTCTTTGTGGAGTCTTTGTGGCATTTTCTTTTTAATTTATAAGGGACTTGTAATGTTTAATACTTCTGGTGAATATAATCCAATCAATCTTATTTCCATATATATATTTTGTATATACAGTTCCCTTTGTTAACACCTTATTTTGAAAATCGGATGTTGTCACACGTGTATACTTCCTCTAACTTCTCCAAGTCCGTCTCTAGCTCTCCCCGTCAGCTCCGTTCTCTTTATACATCCATGGTCAGCTCCATCGGGGCCGTTTGAATGCATTTAACATAAACGTCAGTATATGAGTGCACTATAGCTGTCGGACGATTTGACCAGCCATGATGTCTAGCGCTGCTTTTCCTGCAATGTGTGAAACCCAAAGTGTTTCCATACTTTACCGTATGTGTAGTGTTTACCACTTTGGATTTAAAATGTGAGGGTGCAGGTCGTATCCACGTAGACCCTCTGCCGTTTTCTACTTCCTCGTTTCGGCTGGCTGCGGTTTGTTTTGGTGACGGATACGGAACGGATATGACGTTACGTTACCAATACTACAACAATAAAAGCGATAACTTCCTTCTCCCTAGACATAGACTAAAATTAAGCAAATATATCAATTCTGGCATTAAATAATCAATTTTTAAAATCGTAAAAACAAATTGCGATACTTATGCAATTTACTTTATGTTTTATAGAAGAACTGCTTTAAAAGGGGAAAAAAAATCCCCTTCTGTGATAATGAGTATACCACATATTCCTCAACTGTTTTTATTTTCCTGGCAAAAGAAAAGAAAAGGCCTATTATCACTAGTCAATCTGAACGATACATAAAAGTGGAACACCACCTAAATGAAGAATTCCAGTATGTTATTACCATGGCCTCGGAAAGTTCAATCAATATTTGTGAAAATGAGTTACTCTCTCTCTCAAAGCCAGAAACCAGAGAAGTAAGTCTCAAACTTGCCATTGTCTGTGGAGCAGTTCCACTCTTTGTACTTGATGAAATCACAAATTTGAGTTTTAACACTCTTTAACCACTTTTTGGATTTGGGAGAGAGTTGTTCATGTTTCCTAATATTTTTGGACAATCTTAGACCATGAGAATAACATGACAAGTATGAATTTTGAAAATGAGCGTAGTATCCCGATCAAACTGTTGTTAAAAAAAGGCTCATTTATTCAAACAAAAAACTCAGGATAAATGTAAATTTACAGTTTATTTTTGACCTTTGACCTCCTTTTTAGAGCACTCCGTTGGACCTGATTGAGACCGGAAAGGGCCTGAAGTTCCAGGCAGAGCGCCCCCACCTGGTCAGCCTGGGTAGTGGACGACTGAGTACAGCCATCACCCTGCTGCCCCTGCCTGAGGGTGAGACATCCTCTGTAGCACCGACACACCAGTTAGCTTCAGAGAAGGATCTATAGATGCAACAACTGATGTCAGTGTTGCAGAATACAAAGGGTTTTGTGTTGTTAATTGATTCCCAATAATAAATATATACATACATTTGAATAAAGCAAGCATATTTGTCCACTCCCGTGTTGATAAGAGTATTAAATACTATAAATAAAAAAAATAAAAAACTATGCACACTCATGCAATTAATCGCAATTAAACATTTTAATCGATTGACAGCCCTAGTTTCCAGTAATAGAAATCTGACTTGAGACACTCGATATGACGGACAGATTGCCTTCTTGGAAAACAAACAGGTATTTATAAGTTAAGACTCAATCAATCACCTTATTTTAAAATGATTTATCACATTTATAGGCTTTTACAAAGGAACACAACAACACACACACACACACACTTAGAGTAAATCTCTGGTGACCTGACCCTGTTATCACCTCTATATCTATCTTTCGTCCTTGTCCGTCTCTTTGTCGTCATGCATGATGCCCTTTCTGTCTGTCTGTCAGTCTGTCAGTACCTGTGTGTCTGCTGGTCTTCCTGTCTCTGTCTGTGCCTCTGCAGGCTGGTATGCAGGGAGATTCCAGAGGTTATGTCCAGGCAAGGATAGTGTGTGTGTGTGAGTCATTGTGTGTGTGTGTGAAAGTTTCTTACACTTGCCTATGACATTTTTCTGGGCCCTGGAGGGCATTACCACTACTATTGTTACTGCTGCTCAGGGGCGGGGGCAGTGGGGCGTTAAAGTCTGTCTGAACATCGTCCTCTGACCCAAGATTAAAATGCTGATAACTCACATGAGTCGCCTTTGGTTAAAACAGTGCGCTCAAGTAAAGTTTGTAGTAAAGATTATCCATCAAAAATTGTCAGGTATCTATAAAGGAAATTATTTAAGTAGGATTACAATACAGAGGTGTACATAGCATTTTACCTTTTATTATGGAAAGAAAGCACAATAATCAATTTTATCTTAACTCCTTATTGGCTTTTTTGTGTTATCTACAGCAGGGGTTCTCAAACTGTTTGTGGCCAGGGACCCCCTTACAGGGGAGAACATTTTCCAAGGACCCCCTCTTAATCGTAACACCGATTAAATGTATTCTACTACCATTTGTGCTCTTACATTACATCAAGACTATTTGTATTCTAAAACTCTTCAACCTAAATACTTAAGACCTGTTTTATAGTGATAAACAGAATCACATTTCAATTTGAATCATGTTAAGATAAAATAAGATGAGATGATCCTTTATTAGTCCCACAGCGGAGACATTTGCAATGTTATTGAATTTTAATACTATATATCTTTTAAACAGAGGGGGATTTTATTCAAATTCTATTTGGACTTGACAGCATTTGTAGCCCACACTTCAAGTAATTGATCCTAAAAGCTTTCAGTATAGCAAGACTGGCATAGTCCTAATAAATCCAGATATTTAAATTTACCAGTCAGTAGCTGACTGTCAGTAAGTGCTTCAACTTAAAAAGAATGGACTTCTTGCTGTGTGTCACAATCATATCAGAGTTTCTGTTGGCCCAAAGCTACCGTTGGTGGGAGTAAAGGACACAATATGCTTGTTTTATTGCTGCAAATAGTCCCTATCTGTAGATTTGGACTTTTAAATGATACAGCATCATCTTATAACTTGTAGAAAATAATTTTGCAGACCCCCTGACAGAGTGACACCGAACCCTGGAGGTCCCCGGACCCCACTTTGAGAATCACCGATCTACATTATCAGAGGTGGATCACACTTACTGCACCACTTCAGATGTTATTCTAACTCTTCTTTTCCGTCCCCCCAGGCCGGACCACACTGGGCCATGGTAACATGGACATCAACATCCAGGGCCCCGGAGTGGCTGCCCAGCACTGCTACATAGAGAACAGGTCGGGGGTCATCACGCTGCACCCCTGTGGGAACCTCTGCGCCATTGACGGGCTCCAGGTCACACAGCCCGTCCGCCTGTCACAAGGTAGGAATCGGCTCAAACATCTGGCCCATAATGCACTCTGCTGTGGATGGTTTCTGTCTCTGCATCTTTGGTAGCACTTTACCTGAAGTGCGGTGGTAGTCCAGAGACTTCAGTCAACTTCAGGTAACTTCTGTCCAGGAGACCAGATTGTCAGCGACATTAAAACCAGCAGTTCAGTTTATTTTGATAACTTTATTGCTTCTACTTTGTATGGATTTCCATTTTCTCCAGTGTAGAACAAACATTACAAGAAACCAATGAGCAGACGTTAAAGGATCATTATACCCCCGAGACAACATGGACCGTTTGTCCGTCCTTCCGTCCGTTCGCGTGTCACACATTCGTTTCCAGAGCAGAACTCGGAAACTATTTAATTTAGGAACTTCAGATTTGGCATGGTGGTTGACAGTGTGGTCTATAGTTGTGCCTTTTGGGGATTAGAAGTCCAGGGTGTCCATTAGTTAATTAGTTAATGCCCATTAATCCCATTAGTTCCAAAAGGGCAAAACCTTTGGCCCTACTTTGGTAGAGGTCAAGCGGTGAGCGGAGGTATGTGAGCCATGCTCACTTTTATTTCACCTGCGGACTGATCTGTATGATTGATATGATGGTTTCTGTGAGAGCTCTCTGCCTGGTCAGTGAAAATGCAGCCTATGAGCCAGCAGGTCTGTTCAATGAAATGCACAGTCTGTGCTTTTAAATAGCCATTGATTTAGGAACAGCCCGAGGTTCCTGTGTTAATTAGTTAACAGAGTGAGCTTTGCTGTGCTCAGGCGTGCAGATATTAAAGAAACCGGAGGGAGAGATGAATCGATTTTCAATCTGCCACAGCCTGGGTGGGTCTTAGATCGAACGCTGTGGAGAATTTTACTAAAATGATCCCCTGGGATCGGCAGTTTAAAGGTAAAGGGTTGCTTTAAAGGTAAAGTAAGGAGGTTGACTGGGAGCCTCGACACAGAAACACAAACCCACAAAGTAGAAAGTCACAAGACAATGTGGCTGCAAGGATCTCTCTGATTTATGGATTTTTAAAAAAAAACAATATATTGATTGAGATTTTTGATTTTTCTGATTATGGAATTTTGAAAGAGAGGTGTGCTGCATGTGTCACTTTACAAAAATGCAGCAGAATGTAAGATCTACATTGGCTGTCACACTCATTGCATTAAGTGCTGGTTTTCAGATGAGTGGGGGTAGAACATGGACGGTTTTAAAGCTTTATGACACGTCTGAGCTGAAGCACAAAAGTGATGTGATGCCTTCACACTTTCAGAAACTACAGGAAATAATAGTTTTGGCTGTCATTCTTAACATTTTACTCACCGATCTGGCGTCTCTCCGACATGGCATCATCTTAACAATGGAGTCCATTAGGGGAAGCAATACAAGTAATCAAATATTCAGACAGGTTTAAACAAATCCCGAGTTTAACCCCGTATTCTGGACCAAGTTATTTAGAGGCACACGTCGGACATTAAAATCATCAACGGTAATTATTTTTACAGTGCAGTTGGTGATTATAATGTATGATTTAGG
Source organism: Sebastes umbrosus (assembly GCF_015220745.1). Taxonomy (NCBI): domain Eukaryota; kingdom Metazoa; phylum Chordata; class Actinopteri; order Perciformes; family Sebastidae; genus Sebastes; species Sebastes umbrosus. Next base: position 8,027,407 of record NC_051275.1, read on the forward strand.
GCTGAATAATTGCATGATCGTCCATAGTCAATCGCGAAATTAATCACACATTTTTTTTATCTGTTCAAAATGTACCTTAAAGGGAGATTTGCCAAGTATTTAATACTCTTATCAACATGGCAGTGGGAAAATATGCTTGCGGTATGCAAATATATTATTGGAAATCAATTAACAACACGAAACAATGACAAATATTGTCCAGAAACCCCGACAGGTACTGCATTTATCATAAATATGCTCAAATCATAACATGGCAAACTGCAGCCCAACAGGCAACAACAGCTGTCAGTGTGTCAGTGTGCTGACTTGACTATGATTTTCCCCAAACTGCATGTGATTATCATAAAGTGGGCATGTCTGTAAAGGGGAGACTCGTGGGTACCCATAGAACCCATTTTCATTCACATATCTTGAGGTCAGAGGTCGAGGGACCCCTTTGAAAATGGACATGCCGGTTTTTCCTCGCCAAAATGTATCATAAGTTTGGAGCGTAATTTAGCCTCCTTCTCGACAAGCTGTATGACATGGTATAACCTAAAACAACCTAAAAATAGCAAGTTGCGTTAATGCGTTAAAGAAATTAGTGGTGTTAAAACACATTTGCATTAACGTGTTATTATCACGTTAACTTTGACAGCCCTAATATGATTATATATATATTTTTAGTGTATAGACACCCGATATTTGTTTTAAGACCGACTTTAATTTTTTTTTAAACTTATCCTTTAAAATGTAACTCAGTTTGGGTCATAACTTTAATGGACACCATTGTTTTCTCCACTGTATCATGCTTTACTCCCCACAGAGTTTGGGACAGAGCAGAGTTTTCCTCATACACCAACACCAGAACAAAACCCTTCATATGAGACAAATACTGTAAATGTTGTATCAGTTAGGAAGGTGGGATCAATCCTGTCCAGTGCTGCTTAAACAAATCAGAGAGGAAGTAAAACTATAGACCATATAACGGTTTCGATTTAGTCATGGAAATTCATAGAAGTATACCTCAGAGGGAGCACATTGTGTTATGAGAATGAGGTAAAGGCACACTACTCAGCATTACTCACACTGCACACAGGATGTGAACCCCCCCCGACTCTGCTGCTGAGCAGTGGTGGAAGAAGTACTCAGATCTTTTACTCAAGCAAAAGTAGCAATATCACAGCATAGAAATACTCTGTTACAAGTAAAAGTCCTGCATTCAAAATCTCTTTGCTTATCTTAAGTAAAAGTACAAAAGTCAGAATATACTTAACGTACCAAAAGTGAAAGTACTCATTTCAGAATGAATTTCCCTTTTTTTTTTCATGATGCTCAGCACGACTTTCAAAAACTTATTTTTTGTGCGTTTTCCTACGAAGGTCCAGCATCACGTGATCAGTCTTTTCAAAATAAAACTACTTAGTTAGGTTTAGGTAGAGATCGACTTGGTTAGGCTTAGGCAACGAGCTACTAAGTTAGGTTTAAGAAAAGGTTGCGGTTTGGGTATCAATAACTCCAGAAGTGGCGTAACGTAAGTACGTAAGTTACTTGACAAAAACTACTTAGTTAGGTTGAGGAAAAGTTCGTAGTTTGGATTAAAATAACTCTGGAAGTGACGGAACTTAAGTACGGAGGTTACGTGACAAATAAATCAACTCTGACTTGTGGTTTCACACGGGACATGAACACCGGTCACCTGGGTGAAAGTCCTGTGTTTTTGACCCACCCATCCACCCTGACCTCGTCCCTATATGGCGTTCGCTGCTCTCTATACTTCCCGGTTTCGTGCTGACCACAAAAAATTGTGAAATTCGTGTCTATGTAGACAAATCAATATACTAATAGCACCAACAGTACATACTGCATGGAATAAAATCTGCATTTCTTTGTGATGTACGTGTAGAAGAACATGTGTGTTGTCTGTCAGTGTGTCCCTCTGTCTTTTGGTATTTCAACCTGGACTGTGGCTGGGTAACCTGAGCGGGGACCAAGGGCTATTTATACAGCCCCTCCCACCCTACCCCAGACAGATCCCACTTTAGCCCCAGAGGGGGTTTCAGGTTGAAGAATGATTGTGAGGGTAAACCTGAGTTCACTGTCCGGGTCCCAGAACAGTTGGAGTGACAGTTGGAAGAGCTGAAGCAGTAATGGAAGTTGGTTGTTGACAAGGCGGTATCGCTTCCCAGGCTGATGCCGATCTAATTTTACAGCAGGAAGTGGATCAGACATTATGGGTTACACAACACTTCATTTACCACTCCCATGAGCTATGTACTATTATATGAGTAATACATTGCAGTATACTTAAATGTTCACATGAATTAGGGCCTAGAGGATGCATCATAGTAAGATATCAGACATTAGATCATCACAGATAATGCTATCTGTACTCTGTTGTTTTACTGTGAAAATAAATAGCAATGTGATGGCTTCGACTTGTCAGCGTTACAATTTATAGATAGTCAAGCAGCAACAAGTCAGTATTGTTGCAAAATGAAAACAACACGCATTTAGCTGTAATCTGCTTGGATTTACAACATAAATCAGAAGAGCCGGTGGAGGGAAATCCCAACAATGAAAGGGCATGTCAAAACTAAGCCAGTTTGTTCAAAGCAGGATGATCTGATGTGTTAAAGGGATAAAGGTTGGTCGGCGTGATTCAGCCTATCAGAGGGTCCACGAGAGGAAGAGGAGGCTCGGACGAAAATCTCTACATTAATTGAGGAGGACATTAAGACAAGCTAGTTTCTGGCTAAACTTCTAAACCCGTTTACACCGTGAACAGAGTAATAACCGATGACATGATGGATACCAAGTATTTAACATTGGTAACTAAAATATCTTGCATGCATACAGTGTGTGTAGGAGGTGCTCTAAATGGGAAAACATGTATAACTCATTGATTATTTTTGAATAATTCAAAAAGTTTAAAGGTGCACTCCACCAATTGTTCACATCAGATTCGGTTACTAGTCACTAGGGGGACTACTCATCCTTTGAAAAACGATTTCTGTTGCCGCGGAGGAGCTTTATCAAGCCCATGTGAAAATGACCCTGATGAAGATCATAGTGATGTCATGAGGGTTATATCAGCGTGGGATTGGTGTCGAGAACTCTTGACAGAAAGTGATATAAACTCGATACGTTGAGTATTTACCGGGCAAGATGGGTCTAAGAAAAATATGATATTGAGTTGCATTATGGGAAATGTGGGATTCAGGGTTTTTGGAGCTTGATGCATACAAAAGATTAAAAATCAGGATATCTCAACCTCTGCTGCTTTGATTTAAACCTCCATCTGTCTCTTGTGATTCCCTATTTTATGGATTTGTAATAAATCACCTGAGTGCTTCTTTAACAGGGTCAATCTTAGGTTTGACTTTCTGCTGTACGATATAGTAACATTATTCTATACCAACTTGTATCTTACAATAGTAACCTTCTCATACTGGTCCCCCAGCCCGCTCGCACAAAAACTTATGAATGCCACAATTTGCCGCATGTGTTTTAGTGATGTTTGTGACGTGTTTTCCTTAGTTACGTCATGTTGTTTCCATATGTATTTTACTTAGTTTACTTACTTATTTTAAGCCCAACCATGACGTTTTCCCTTATCCTAACTAAGTGGTTTTGTTGCCTAAACCTAACTGTAACAAATGACACGTGAATATTATTCATACTTATACTCCATTATATTTATTATTAATATTATATTGTACTCTTTACATCACTATTTTTATTTTAAAGGTGTACTTTTGACACTTTTTTGCCAATAATACTTTTCTTCTTTTAAAGTGGCAGTAGGCAACAATATTTTGGCATAATTTGGCAAAAATTCCATAATAACCTTTCAGCATATTGTAATTCAAGTGATCTGAGAGAAAACTACACCTCTGCACCTCCTCATGGCTCTGTTTACAGGCTTTAGAAAATCTAGCTCGTGACGGCAGACTTTGACCAATCACAGGGCATTTCAGAGAGAGCGTTCCTATTGGCTGTTCCACAAAAGGAGATGCGCGTTCACGTCTGGTCTCTGCAGATAGTGAAAGCCTCGGTCAATGGCGGAACAACCTACTGGAAAGCTTGCTATTCCAGCATTGGCAGCAACTGCCTACACCTCAAAACAACCCAAAAAAAGAAAGACAGACTTTCAAAAAGACAGTCCAAACTGTTGATGTCGTTAGAAGGTAATGTGTAGCTCGCTGCGGTAGCCTCCTCAGATGTAGCGAGCACGTATGAAGCGCGTGCATATGCCCGTTCTCGTGTGGGGGGAGGGGCTTCGGACAGAGAGGGGAGAGCGGAGAGAGGAGAGAGAGGAGAGAGCAGCTCGAGGGGATGCAGGATTTTGCGTTTTCCGGATTTCTACGCACTGCAGCTTTAAGTTACATTTAGAATGCCTGACTTTTACTTTGAACAGAGTATTTGTACAATGTTGTACTGCTACTTTTGCTTAATGGAACATTGTGTATAGCATTTAGGGAGATTTATTGGCAGAAATGGAATATAATATTCATATTTTCTTGAGTGTATAATCACCTGAAACTAAGAATCGTTGTGTTTCGGGTCCATCTTTCTACAGTAGCCCAGAACGGGAAAAAAAACAAACACTGGGATTTGAGAGAGCCGTTTGCATTTTCACGTTTTCGCGTTGGCCACCGTATAGTTCTCCTACACACTCGGCCACACGGGAGAAGTTTCAGTTGGTTGCAATCTGCAACCTCACCGCTGGATAGCGCCAAATCCTACACACTGCACCTTTAAGTAAAGCACCACAGACCTCATGCAGCCCATACCTGACTTTTTGTTTATTACACTATATGTTTGTTGTTTCAGTAGGAAAAACACTGACTCTATTTCAAGTCAGTGGGAAAGATAAATATTATCATAACCAAATGATCACACTATCATAATATTTACCGCGGAGGCTATAATGTGCCTCGAGGGAACACTTATCCTGAATACTCCCTTTAATGTGTGTGTTTTATGGCTTTCAAATATGTCTGGCAATACTTCACCTTTGTTCTTTTATAGAGTGATAAAAGAGGGATGTGAGAGAGAGAGAGAGAGAGAGAGACACACACCTTGGCATGCCCCCTCACTGTGGCTCTGTTAGAATCAGCTTTATTGACATGGCAGATTAAAGCATATAGTGGATGTTACCAAAACAATGTAGACTATAGGTCACAATCTGACATTAACATAATCCATAAATCAACATTTTTTTGTATTGATCAGTTAAATTGTGGATTAAGATGTGTCCCAGTGGTTCACTTCCGTGGTCCAGAGACCCCCCTCCTCCAGTCTCTCTCTCTCATTGCACAGCTCTGACTCAGGATCTCCACCTTCTTTTCTTCCTCCTCCTCCTCCTCCTCTCCGGTTTCTTGCTCTCTGACAGCCCGGCTGACTCTCTCTCTCTGCGGGCTGAGAGATGACTGTGAGCCAGCTGTTTGACATCCAGGAGCAGTAGTACTGAGAGATAGCGTCTTTACTGCGGGACTATAGCAGGAGGAGGGAGACAATGGAGACAACAATGACTGTAAACTCCCGCACTGACTGGCTCGTTTGAATGAACTGGGATATATAAACCAACGCATCAGTGGATGAACCGGTGTTTTTAACAAGTGGGCAAACAGACAGCTCCCCTTTGTGAACACTCAGATATCTGCAGAATATATTAGTCTATGGGGCTTTTAGGATTATCATAACAAAAGCGCGTCAGGACAAAACCCCATAAACGCTCAGACTGTTGTTCAGACTGTTGTTCAGACTGTTGTTCAGACTGTTGTTCAGCAATAACGAGCAAGAAACGGAGGAAAAGAAACACGTGGCTTTTATTTAAAGGAGCAGAGGCGATGAAAACACCGGAGGGAGAGAGGAGTTTCATTCACTGGAGTTAAAGTAAGTTGTTTTTACTGTGTGTTAGTGAAATAAGGTATTCAGTGGTTGCATGTCGGTGCTTGTGGTGTTTGCTTTCAGCACTTGTGATTAGTTGGAGCCGGTGGATGGAGTTACTCACTGTGTGGTTGGGAAAGTAGGCTAACAGAGTAACATTGTGCTTCTTGAGGCTCAGTTTTTGTGACTAGCTAGTCTCATATTGTGGCCACTAACTGATAATGTTGGAAAACACATATTCTTGCATTGCTTTTGTTCCATTTTGAGTTGTTTTCAGTCAAAACGCACACTTTCGCCAAACTCCGTTTAGAAAGCTTACAATTGTAACATTGTGCTCTCATATCGTTAAACTACATGTAGTATAACATTATGTACGGCTTTACGCGAGTTAATAAGTGGTTCTACGTAATTCGGCATACATATACCAAACATTACTTACTCCAGCTTTTAAAAATTCTACTTTTATTGTAGTCTTACTCGTCACTCGTCCAGTGAAGTTTACCCTAGTGGGTTGGTAGCTAGCGGTGTTAGCAAATTACAGAAACATCACATTTTATTTACATTAAGGATTAAATTTCGTTTTTTTTAATGCCGATTATTTAGAAATATCCTTCAGACGCTATTTAGTTGTTTAAAACACACCTTAATGCGAGGACATTTTGCCTACATGCAAGAACACCTTAAACTGCAGGATTTTTCAACGGAGTCTGGTGTGTCACCACATGCAACATGAACACCTGCTCTAACGTTGCTGTCTCCAGCCACTCAGTTCTAACTTCAACCCACTGCCTCCATGTGAGTTCTGTTTATAGACTACAAACATATACAAGTCTGCCAGATTTGCAGATACCCCCCATGCAGCCTGGCATGACCAGACCTCACTGTGTCTGTCTACTGTTACACTGCTATTCCTGGTTGCCAACGTGACCTAACCGGGGCCGGTAACTGGAATAGAATTGAGCTTTCCTTTCATGCATTCTGCTTATTCCGAGGCCTCCTGGGTCCATGAGTTCTCATCCTCTTTGACGGATAGGTGGAGTATTGCTATAGATTTCCAGATTGTACTGCGGGTCCCAGTCAGCCATATGGGCAGTACGAAACCAGGACCTTCTCCCTGAGCCATTGTTCCATACCACATTACTCTACAAGTGTGGTCATTCTCTCCTCCTCTACCACACCTCGTCAACATCTGTCATCTCTGACACATTGCGTTGACCCCATTGTCCAAAAAGGATGTGAGGAGTCCGAGAGAAGGTCCCTCTGCAAACAGTCATCAGGCTGCTGTGAATGTGATGTGGTTCTCCCAGCGGGCCTAGAGCACAGGTCAGTTAGCGAGGGACAACGGGGGCATCTCGGTGCAGAGAGAGAGGAAAGGAGCCGGTAGCAGCTGGCGTGCATACGCCGGGTCCGTGTGTGTGTGTGTTCCTGCATGTTGATGTTGACACAGTCTTTGACCGTACATCCTCCGACTACACCGAGGTCACGGCAATGTGTCCAGATGAGGCCGTGGTTAAACACTACAAATATACAGCCCAGCGTTGTGTTTACACTGAGGATCTTTGTACTGAATTCCACACTGCTTACAATACCTGATTTGTTTTATTAATGGTTAATATGTATTCATGAATGGAGCCCATGTATGACAGGACAAGCTTGTATGTAACAAAAGACCAAGGAAGAAGGGAAAGCTAACCAGATAACTGCTTATAACCGAAACAATTGATCGGAGAGTATAGAGAGGCGAAGCCCCGCCCCTTCCGGTGGACCCCATGGGACCTTATTTCGGAAAAAAATATGTACGGTAGCCAACGGCGAGAGACAAATCATTTTTTGATCCCGTTCGTGTTTGTCAATTTAAAAGATAATTTTGCAAGTCAAGAAAGTCTCAGTTTGTCGTAGTAGCATTTAGTTTTATGTGAAACCGCTCAGTGAACTACATCTCTCGTCTTGCACAATACACGTCTTTTTATCAGCCGGGAAGCGAAAGAACCAGCGAAACATGTTGATCGTGTGAGTACATCCTAGTACAAAACACACAGGCATCGTAGCTTTAGCGAGAGAGACGTCACTTATGTGACTTTTGGGTGTGTAGTCTTAATTATGTATTTTCACAGACTGATACTTCAACAGTTTTACAACAAACTGAGACTTCCTTGACTTGCAAAATGATCTTTTACATTGACAAACATCATGTGTGTGATTCACGGCGCAATTCAAATGGGATCAAAAGAATATTTGTCTTTTTCTAAAATGAGGTCCCATGGTGGTCCACCGGAAGGGGGCGGGACATCGCCTGTCTATACTTGCCTGTCTATATATATACTGTCTATACGCGAGACTATACCTGTGAAAAAGGAGCACCTTGATGTGAAGCACCAGAGCAGCCAATCTAAATGGGAAACAATAATATCACACCTGATCAAGTTTAATGAATTGCGGAAGCTATGATTATTATTTGGGTATTATATGTGCAGCTATAGGTAACACATGTTAATGAAGGGATTTAAAAAAAAAACCTGCTTAAAGTCAGTAAGTGACAGGCTTGGGTTTGTGATTTTGTTCAATCTTGAGATGGGAATTTTTCCCATGCAGGACAGGACACAATCCATACACCGTATGCATACAGAATATGAATTAGGCTGCTTTGAGCAACAGTGCACCTCTAAACCACGTGTAGATCACATAGTTTGGTTTAATATTTATTGATGCTCGGCCTTCAGCCATCTGCCTCTGGGAGCATGTTTAACAGCAGGAGATTGGCTTTAGTTGTTCTGACAAAGGGAGGAGAGGGGGGGTGGGGGTGTGGGGGGCAGGGAACATCTGTTCGGACAAGCGGTAACCAGCCTCCGACACGTTACTGTGATGAGCGTCCACTAGAGACAGCAGCTGACAGCTTGCCGGATACTGCATCTGGTCTGTGATGTGGATGCTGTGAGCATGCGGGATCTGATTAAGTGTTTTAAAGGGGCACTCCGCAGATTTTACACATGACGTTCAGTGTACTCGTCAGGAGGGGGTACTTCTCAGACTGTGAAAATAGCTTCATGATGTCTCCTGTGGCTCTGAAGGAAGCTCATTGACATAAAGTAACCGGTTGCATCATGGGAAATGTAGGATTCAGGGGGAATTGAAAGCTTGACTCATACTAGAGGCTAAAAGTCAGAATATATCAGCTTCTGCTGCTTTGATTTTGACCATTCTTTTTAAAATCTGGGTTTAACCATCATTTATAAATGGGAAATTGATAGCTATTCAAATTTAGTTGATAGTTATTCAAACCATGAAACTATAATTAATAATTTAAACTAATTATTAGTAATGCTATGATTTATATTATTTTACAGTTTATTGTTGCACGCATAAGATTTTATATACTGTATTTTGTAAGTATTTGTTAATGATTACAAAATGCTTTGTAAACCTTTAAGAAATTGTTTGTAAAACATCTATAAATATTAGATACATAGATATTTGAAACACTTTGTTAATGGTTAATAAATAATGTGTAAAGCATCTACAATTGTTATTTAGATAGTTAATACTTTGTCAATGGTTAATAATTGGTTCCTGGTCTATTTAATGTTTATAGATGTTTTAAAATCGATTTTGTAAAAGTTTACAAATCATTTGGTAACCATTAACGAATACTAAATAAAGTATATCAAATGTTATAATGTGTACAACAATAAACTGTTAATAAATAGTTTACTAATGTAATCAGAATGTAATTATCGCCTCTTATTAGCTATGATACAATAAATAATATATAAATTAATTATGTCATATTACACAAAATAATGATAAAACAGAAATTATAGCATTGCTAATATTTATGATTAAGTGTACATTATTAATTATCATTTGATTGTTTAACAGTAAAATATCTATTAACTAAGTTTAATTAACTATCAGTAGGACATTTATTAATGATGGTTATTATAAAGTGTCACTTTAACTGTCTGGAAATCAGATTTTTAAAGAGTTGATTTGGATTAATAAAATCTTTCCCTGTTAAGGTTGGTTCGAGTTGCCGAACACTTGGAATACTTTAATCACAAATAATTTGCCACATGCTTTTAAAACGCATGTGTCACGTTGCTTTCATATTAACTACATGCATGTTTAGCTCTTTGTAGTACTATTAACAGCTCTTACATATGAAACTGCACTTTCTGGGATCGTAAATGTGAGCTTCGTTGTAAATACCTCTGAACCCTCTCAGCATTGATGTGGTGAATGTTACTTGGGACCTCAGGGTTTGCTGGTGATTTGGTAAATTTACAAAAAATGCAACTGACAAAAAATATATATTCCCAGTATCAGGAATGAAAGGTTATTTTCAAACCACCCCAAACACAAAGCATATATTTATTCCATATAAAATGTTATGATTACAGTTTGTAAAACTTTGACAGGACAGTATAAGGACACAACCTATTTATTGGATTTTTTTTATATGTGACCCACATTCTAACTGAATTTGCTGCACAACATAAACTCAAAAAGCATGTGTGTGTGAAGCAGCTGCCCAGAAGCAACCGCTGTCTCCAGATATCTTCCATCGTGGCATCTCGCTGGCGTCAGACTGGTTTGAACATGTGATCACTTCTTCCAAGTCATTTCTTCCAACCTTTTTATTTGTTCAGACGGTTATTCCCACATGATGGGAATGCAGGGTTTGACCTCTCCTCCTCTTCCTCCTCCCCTGTGTGCTCCTTTCAAACCAGTCCCATATCTTCCTCTGGTATGTGCGTGTTGTGTTTGATGGCCCCTGGCTCGGCGAAAGGCAGTCATTGATTAACTGGTGGGTTTGACTCTCTGGCCTTAGCCGAGGCTGTAAACCATCAGCTTTCCATAGCAACCGTCAGCCATAGTTTTGGGCATCTCTTTTGTCTGCGGCTCCTCTGCGCTTTAGTGACGTCCAAGGCTGGTGGTTTAGTGGCGACGCCTTTTGTTTGTTGCGCACAACGGTAAAGTCTCAAGATGACCCAAAGCTTCTCCTCACAGTTAGCTGATAGTAAATAACACGTAGCAGTAGCTACAGAGACTTGGTGAGGAGAATGCAGTCTGGCTGACAGGATGAGTGGATTGAAGTGTAGCGAAGCTTCATAAATACATAGCTTCAGGGTATAATACGGTGATTTTCTGCTGTGAATCACAGTCGGGACGTAGGAAGGAGGATTTCCTCCGCTGCTGCTGCTGGTATGCGTAGCGCTCTCATCATAGCATCAAATGGAAAGCTTTAACTGCACCTTTTAGATTTTCTCTAAGCTCTTTTAGAAGAGCAGACTGTACTGTGTGCTGTAAATAACTTTGGACATACATTATAAGCTCTTTTTTTAGTCAAGGCTCTACTCGGTGTGGGATTTAAAGACACTTTAGAGCCAGTCTGTGTAACTTTTGAAAGAAGGAATTGCACCTTCTTCCTCCACCAAATGAAAAGTTGAATCATAAGAAATAAAATGGTCCCTTGCTCAATTCAATACACTCGGAGGTTGTGCTGCTACAGCCTGACTTGGACTGGTATGACCAGTATAGCTTATTGTGTCTTGATAATTGGGTGCCGATTCGATATGTATTACCATTTTTAAGTATTGCGATTCGATATTACGATTTATTGCAATTTTTGTTCCGTTTTTTAACACTAAACCATAGGAACAAGTTGAATCATACACTTCTAGGGACTTTTACTTTGGAAAATATCTAAATGAATACGGTAATTTCAGCAAGTATGTAGTCAGAGAAGTAAAAAAAAATCTGTCATTGTGAGTAATTGTTTATTTAATTTTTTTACAGCAACCAAAAAACAAAATCAAAGAATAAAGACATTTCCCTTTCAATTTAGTTGTATTTGCCTTCTAATTTATAAGGGACATGTTACATTTTTTATACTTCTGGTGAATATAATCCAATCAATCTTATTTCCATATATGTATTTTGTATATACAGTTCCCTTTGTTAACACCTTATTTTGAAAACCTGATGAAGTCACACGTGTATACTTCCTCCAACTTCTCCAAGTCCGTCGCTAGCTGATGTGGTCTAGAACCAGGCTACCTAAGAGGATCTCTGCTGGCAGCTTTCCACTCTTTAAGACATGGAAATAACAAACAGCAAGTTAGTGCACTAGTTGCTCCAACAAAACAGATTCAAACCATTATCCCTTTGCCGGCCACAACCCTCAGAATCTGGTAGATTTTCTCCGGAAAAACAAGAAATGGTACACAGAAATGTTGGAGCGGTTCACGATTGTGGTTAGCTTGGAATAAACAGAAGGACTAGATAGTTGGCATGATGATAATGATAACTGTTATACTTGAACAGAAAGAGAAAAGAGTGCTAAACCATATCAAAGAACAATCCCAGTACTGCATACAGCACTTTAATACCAATATTCTTCCCATTTCATTCCTTTCTGCATGGTCTTTTTGCTCTGGTGTCTGGATCACACGAGTCCTGTCAACATGCGTTGCATGAGAGGAAATGTGTTTTCACAGCGTCTGACAGGCCGCATGGTGCAGAGGGAATAACATGTGACAGCAGTCATGGGCCGGATTGGAAGACGCGGCCACGATGCGCTGCTCCGCAGGGCTGAGCCACCGTTTACCAGCGTGTATTTATATAACAGCATTTCTTTGTCATATCATCACAAGTGTAAGCAACATTTTAACAAACTGTCCCGACTCTGCATGAACTCACTCTGGTAGCATGTGAAGCGTTCTCGCTCTGACCACCTCTGGTTCCTCTGATCTAATCTTCTGGGAAATGTACTTGAGGCTAAGCCGACACACTGGAAAGATTTCATGTGGTCATACCAGAATGAAGTAAAAAAAAAAAAAAGCGCAGAGATGTTATTAGAGAAATGATGGAATATTTGGTCCGCAGACACATGTCAGATAGGTTGAGGCTGCTAACCACTACTCGTCTTAATGCCACGGTGCCCTTGAGGCATGATTTGGCATTAACACTGTTTGAGTGGTCCCATAAGAATACTCCCAAGGGTTGGCTCAGGTATTAAGTAAATAGATTTAATAGATGCTTTCTCATTAAGGTCCCGTCTTTTTCACTTCTCATTATTTTATTATTTGTGTAATCTAGACCTCTAGGCTTAGAAAAATCTCACCTTTTAAGTATTTTAAAGAAACAATTCTTATTTATTGAATTAATTTGAAGACTTAAATCTCACATACAGAAGAGTTACTAGAACCTATTTAGCTGACAAAGGCACTTTTTAATTAGTTAATTATTGAATAGGTAAACCTGCTGAGTGGAGGCTTTCCAGTTTAAATGCTCTAAAGTGAATTGACTGGATGGATTTCAGTGATCATTTAATGAGAGCCAAGATCAAGAGGTTTGAAATTGTTCTGCACTGGTGTAAATACCGTACCCACATTTCAGTACTGATACCACAGAGATACTTTAATTTAAAGGTACAGTCTGTAGGATTTAGTGGCATCTAGCGGTGAGGTTGCAGATGCAACCAACTGAATGTACCTCCGCTCACTCCTCCCTTTCCAATGTCAGAGAACTACGGTGGCCTTCAGGTAACGTAAAAACGTGAAAGGCTCTCTCTAGAGCTAGTGTTTGGTTTGTCCGTTCTGGGCTACTGTAGAAACATGGCGCACTCTATGAAGAAGATCCGCTCCCTATGTAGATGTAAATGGCTCATTCTAAGCTAACGAAAACACAACGATTCTTAGTTTCAGGTGATTAAACACTAATGAAAACATAGTTATGAGTATTATATTCCATTTCTGCTAATAGAACTCCCGAAATCCTACACACTGGTCCTTTACATGACAGTGCTTTGAGTAAGAGTACATAATTCCAAACTTCTCCAGTGAATCCGTGAATAATAACACAGTTAAAACTTTGCCTAAATAAAATACAATTATCAGTTTTAAAATAATAAAATATTAATATAAAATTACCAAAATTATAGTTTAAAATTTCAGATTTCTGATATCTGAAAAAATGCAATGCGTTTCTTTGTGTTGATGTTCAGTGCTGAATCAATTAATTGATTGGTTAAGTGGCAGTTAATTAACCCCCAGCAGATTGATAATCAATGTATTGTTGAAGTAATCTATCAAGTAAAAATGCCAATAAATCATGCCTGGTTCCAGCTTCTCAAATATATACATCATATAAATTAGGGCTGTCACTGCAAATCATAACATGGCAAACTGCAGCCCAACAGGCAACAACAGCTGTCAGTGTGTCAGTGTGCTGACTTGACTATGACTTGCCCCAAACTGCATGTGATTATCATAAAGTGGGCATGTATGTAAAGGGGAGACTCGTGGGTACCCATAGAACCCATTTTAATTCACATATCATGAGGTCAGAGGTCAAGGGACCTGCTTCTGGACAAGCTAATTTGACATGGTTGGTACCAATGGATTCCTTAGGTTTATTTAGTTTCATATGATGCCGGTATCTTCATTTTGAGCCCGTTACAACCTAAAAATCGCAAGTTGCTTTAATGCGTTAGAAGAAATTTGCGTTAACACGTTGTTATTGCGTTAACTTACAACCCTAGTATCAAGGTCTGAAATTACCCGCCAAATGCAGGTAAATTCTTGGCAGTGGCTTCCATGACTATCGATTCCTCTTGTTGATGCTCCGACAGTTACGCTGCACAATGATGCATATTGTGTATTTTTTATTTTGCTGACTGACAAGTACTATAAATAGTTTTTCACCTTGACTCAATCTGTATCAATCCTTCTTGTTTGCATTACAGTATGGGCTCTCTAATCCACTTAGGTGTTCCTGCAGTTTCATTAGAGAATGAGGTTACAGCGTCCTTGTGGGAAGGCAGTGATGCTCTTTACAGTGTGTGTCCTCAGTCCTGAAGATGCGTCATATGGAAAGCTCTTAATAGATAGAAGGGTCGATAACGTGACATAATAAATGATTTACTGTAGCACCTTTTAAAGCATACTGGTATTCCTGGTTTTCCTGGTTTTGGCTGTTTCTTGTTCACTCTGGAGCCCAGTGTGGGTCTGAGAGATGCTGTTCTTGCAGTAATACTCAGAGTGCACTCACTGTGATGAAGGCTGTGATTAGACGAATCATTCCTGGAGTGTTGAGGAGAAATTGTTCTCTCTCTCTCTCTCTCTCCGGTCAGGGAATCAATCTAACTGATTACCTTGGGGGGATTTCACAGCACACACACACACACACACACACACACACTCCCAGTCCTCCTCCTCTCTGCGAAGCCAATCCCTCTCACCAGCACTTCCTGTCCTTTCCTATATGACATCGTTATAATTATGAAAATGGCAATGTGTCATATTTTCCCGTCAGAAGCACAGCCGTTGATTAAACAGATCTCAGTTTCTACCGCGGCTGGTTTTGCTGAGCTCGGCCTCAGAGGAAGCTAATCCCGAACCGCTAGTTTGTGGAAGAATCCTGACGTGCTTATTCCAGGTCAGAGGGTTCTTATGAAGGAGTGAAGGAAGAGATGAAGAAGAAGATACTGGTGTGTGTGTGTGTGTGTGTGTGTGTGTGTTTTAAGTAGCTAAAGCCAACCAAGTTAGGCCAGATGCTGAGCTGATGTTTTACCGCTGCACATGCAAATAATAAAAAAAGTGCAACTGCAGGACCCGCTGCTTCAGTTCTCAAAATACAAGGCAGTGCAATATTTAACACAAAATAGAATAAACCAACTTCCATTCAAGTTAAATGAACAGTGGTTTAACCCGCTGCTTCTGTCCTCATTTTCAATATAAACGGTAGATCAATAATACAGAGATCAACCGCTGATAGTGATCAAACAGTTTGGGACAATATAATCATTCCTATACAACTTGCCGAGTACCTATCGATGTAGTTTGATCATAGGAATATAAATCGATACATCGATGTAGTAGATGAATCGTTACACCCCCTATTACAGTAACAACCTTCACGTCACAATACAAGAATTCAAAGTCGTTTGCACGCCTTTTCCGGTCAAGTCCAAGAAGATACCTCTGATGATGTCATCGGTGGTTGAGGGGTTTGAAAAGCATGGGCAATTGGCAGGTGAGGGGGGCTAATTAACAACGCTATTGAGCTGCATCATGGGAAATGTAGGATCCTGTTTTTGGAGATTGACCCATCCTAACGACTAGAGGTCAGGATATTTTGACCTCTGCTGCTTCGATATTTACAATTCTTAATCTGTCTCTTTTGACTCCCCAAACTTTATGAACGTGCATTACTAAATCCCTGGAGTACCCCTTTTAGTTCTCTGTATAATGGTAATAGTAAATCAGATGTAATATAGGGAGAGTATACAGTTTGAATTATTTGGACGGGCAGGTTCTCTCAAAAATCCTGGTTTTATTGGTTGGAATTTGTATATATGCCTCCAACTGCACCATGTGGTACCCATCAGATTAAGGACAGATTGTCAGTAAAAGTAATTGGACTTTGATGTAAAATAAATTTTGTAGCTACTTTTACATTACTTGAGAAATAGTTGTACACATATAATACCACAGCAAAGTAGCTCATAAAGTGACAAAGTGTTTCACTTCATTGGGACTTTAAAAAGCCTGATGGATGTCTAGAATAATGTAGTCAATATGTGCGCTGTTGTGTAATTAATTAATGCTGCTTTATCTGGATACGCAAAAAAAACAAGATCTTCATTTTTCATCGTGCTGATGGGGAGGAGAAATAAGCCTGTGCTTTTAGTAAATCTGTGTACCCGCAGAGACCAGAATTGTGAGTTCCAGCATTAAAAAATTTAATAGAAACAGCTGAAACATGCAGATCTGGATCTGCCCATTCAGTGGTATTCTATCTAAATCAAACCCAGAGTGCACGCTTCAACATTTGTCCTTCATTTTACCCCAAAGTAGCTTTGCATTGAAACCATGGTTTACAGCGAGTTGTGAAACTTAATTTCCAAATGTCAAAGAGGACCACCCTCTCTGCTGTGGGGAAAGTTGATCCCCAGAGAGCTCAACCTCCATCACCCCTGGGTTCACTTTCCCCGTCACCTTAGCTGATTAGCTCCCATGATGACTGATCACCGTAGAGACAACGTGACCTTTTGAAGACGAGGCCTCACAAGTTAAAACCAGAGATTCTCCCATGGCCACCTAGGGAGACGTGTGCTTGATACGGTATCGGGAAAGAATGTATGTTGGTGTTATGCTTGTACAGTATTGTACGTCATCACCATGAGTCACTGCTAACTAGGTGATGTCTGGACAGCTAAGGGGGTAGATAACTGACAAATAAAGAGAGGCAGAGTCACTCACCTTCCGGTGGACTACCATGGGACCATGGGATAAGGGCCCATGGGGGACACTGGAAGAGGCGGGTCTTCGCCTCTCTGTTGAGTCCTGGAAAATAAAGTTCTAAATGTGTTGAGCAACATTCAGACGTGCCAGTTAAATAGACTCATCCCAAATATCTTTCACTTTGAGCCCTTCCAGTCTAAATAAAGGACTTAGTGGTTTGAGGTGTGGTTAATTTCTCTGCGTGGTTTATGGTTCGGCATCTCTCTGGTCTCATTAACCGCCCCCGCCCGGCAGTCTGTTTAATATGAGAGTGGCACGTCTGCAGCAGATCTGTTCAGTGCCGGAGATAAGGTGGGAAAACCCCCCCCGTTGTTTGGTTGGAGACCAGAAAACAGACGTTGCTTCCATAAACGGTCGAGATAAGCTATCGACATGCTCCTGTCCTGTCGGCTCCTTCTAATCTAGAACATTTTTATTTGGTGATCTTGTTCAAGATGGAAGTGTCCCAGCAGACCTCTCTCTCTCTCTTCATTCATCGGTCATATCCCGTTTATTGACTTTACACCACGTGCGTCCATTTAATTACGTTTCATTCCTGTAATTGCGAAAGGAAGCAGTGCAGTTTCTCTGTGTCAACACTGTGTGGGTGCTCTATAATGAATAACTACATGATTTATGATCCCAACCCTCCTCACTGAGTGTGATACATGGCCCGTTTAGAGCGTCTCCATAATCCTGAACCCCTTCCAGGGACCTGGATAAATACTCCGTGTCTCATAGGACCATAAATTCACACTTTTTTTTGTCGAGATCTATTGTCTGACACTCCCTGAAGTGTGTCTCCTTGCTGCAGGAGGATCCATCATGATAAGTAGCCGTGTGCTGTTGTAATGGCTGAATTGATGAGTGCTAATTGGCATCAAGAGACTGCCAGTAATGGACTTCAGCGACATCGTTTCACTGAAAGCTTAAACCAGATGGATTGATTAGGAAAATGCAGCCCATGAATTGATGCTAATGACATCGGCTTTGCTTTGCGATTCAACCATAAATTAGTTTTTTTTATTGAAAACCTCTTTTAAAGGTCAGTTTTTTTATATTTACTGCCTGTTTTCCTTGAAAATGTCACCGTGATGTGTGAGTTATTGTTCTCAGTAAATGGGCAAATAATCAAGAATGTTAGATGCTGAGATGTATTTTAGGATCGGAGCTCATAAAGAAAAGAAAAATTGGAGCAATATAAATGGCATCCCCCTGAGTAAACGCAAACATATTGACTTTATAGTTGCAATCCTTAAGAATTCAGTCCTGGTTGATTTGTTGAGTGCTTTAAATGTGGAGCAGCCGTAGTAAGAAATGCTCAGTTTGGTCAGCAGTAATTTAAAGCAGTTCCAATGAGGTGTTAGGAGAGTGAACATTAAACAGTGAGGCTTTTGGAATTTACCTCTTATTTACCATACTGTGATACCGTATATTGTATGCCAATATCACAAAAAATTTCTCATTAATATTGGGAAATATATTGATTTCAGCAATTTTGCTCAGCCGAACCTCATGTTGCTGATCCTCTCGAGGCTAACAACCGTCAACATTAGAGCTGAAACAATTACTTAGCCAACTAGAACTAGTATTAATCTTTCAAGCAAAAACTCCAAATCTTTCACTGATTCCAGCTTCACAAATGCGAGCTGCTTTCCTCTGTTTTATACCTTTGCAACTTTAACTGACTTTTTTCTTTGTGTTTTGGACTTTTGGTCAGACAAAACAAGACGTAATTTGGGATTTGGGAAATATTGATTGGTATTTTTCAAGTACTCGTTGAGATTTTATAGACTAAATGTTTAATTTATAGTGATGACTTTTGTCTGATATAATGCATAACAGTGAGGCATACAATAGTTGATTGAATTGAATATAATTTTTTGCATAGCTTTACCATATTTGCAATATATATGAATAACAGAAATATGTTCATATCAATGTTCAATATGATATTGAGTTCAACCATACTGCCCAGCACTGCAAAGACCGTCAGAATAAACCAAACTCGGCTACATTTGCATCAAAACTGCAGTCTTGTAGTTTTGTACCTCCAAAACTAAAAAATAAGTAATTTCTTTTTTTAATTTTTTCAAGTTAATTTTGCTTAAGAAGTAGAATTCTCTCAAACTATTAAGGAACATTCAATCCCTTAGTTTTTCTGTTAAAACAAAATCACCATATTTAGAGATGCATGGTTTTCACTGGGCAGCAATATTACATTATTTATAAAAAAAAATAAGTTTTTTACCACCTAAAAATTTTGTAAAATCTATTTTGCATGTAAAAAAAGTAGGTGAACGTTTTTGAGTGGGCCATTATTTTGTGTCAGAGGACTAAACGGTACTACGGTGTATAATGGTACACACTTGCCACTGTTTCAGAGTCAGCATGTGTTTGTGTGTATATACAGTATGTGCTCTCTGTTTTGCTGACTCATCATGTGCTGATCCCATGGTGGGCTCTCTGCTGTCAGTGACCACACACACACCCGGGGCCCCGCAGGCTGCTGAGGTGTAGGGTCAGGCTCCCTCGGGGCCAGCGGAGGACTCAGTCAGTGAGTGAGTGTCAGCTGCCAGCAGCAGTTTGTGCTGAGAGAACAGTGTAGAGGAGGAGAAATGTCTCCCCTAATCCATCAGTTTGCAGTCTGCCTCTGCACCACTGTGGCCTGCATGTCCACACACACACACACACACACACACACACGTACACAGTAACACCACGCTGAACAATGCTGTCGGTGCTGGGTGGGAGTAACTCTCAGATACTCAGTGCATGGAAGTTGTTAGTCAAGTCTTTATGTAGCAGATGAATGCACCTCCCTGGAGCATCAGTCACTACAAAAAGGAAACACCACCACAATACATTATAGGGGTGTCACGATTTAGATTCTAAATCGAAAATCGATCGAAATTAGCTTCCGATTTTGACCATCGAAATGCAGGACCGGTGTTTATTTTATTTTCTCTCCATCCTTGCCTACTTCCTTGCATCCAAAGAAATTAAAAAATGACAACACTTCAAAGACGACACAACATATCTCACCGGTGTTCTGCAGCTCAATTACAACACTTCAACGTATCTTGGTAGCCTGCAGCTGCACATTTTAGAGAGCGAAACAACAGAACTAGAAAATCCTCCTGCTTCCCTGAAGTCGCCGGTGTGGTGACATTTTGCCTTCCCCGTGAGTTATGTTAACATCGAACGCGTCGTTGACAGAAAAACTACATAGGTGTATAGGCTGGAAAAGACTTGGAGACTGCAGCAACCAAAGAAAACAGCGCTCATTGAACTTTTCGTCTATTTCAGCCACAGCCGCGCTGTCCACACTTAAAATCAAATCGATCCGCTTTATGCTCGCCGTAGCGTAAAGCATGTAGATGCCGACCAAGCCCCCAGGAAGAGCCCCGGGCACTGAAGCAAAAATTTTTAGTGGCCAAACGGTGGCACTGCAACTTCCGTGTCGGTCACGTGATGCCATTGGGCCCAAAAAGACTTTTCCCCATATACCTACATTGGAAAAGAGGCGTCTTATTTAAATCATTAGGTCCTAAAAGTTGTAAAATGCACTAATAGCTGAATCCAAAGTTATTTCCCTTCCTCCGTTTATGTGAATGAGACCCAGGCCTGATCCTGGAGCCATTCATCTTCAACTGGGTGTAGCAATTGATGTCCACAGAATTCATCAAGTGATGATGGAAGCATACAGTATATTGTGTACAGTAGGCTTCTATACTAAAACTTGACAAATGATCTTTATTTGATCCTAATAACAGGCTCATATTGGCACAGGTCATATTACAGGTGCAGTTATGAACCTTTCATCACTGTTCCCCCCAAATCCCCTAACAGACACGTTCACTGTTTGACAGAACTGCTGAGTAAAAGTGACGCAGTGTGCCACGAGCTGTCACCAAACCCCTCCAGATCTCAGAGCGTGAGACGAGTTTGTCACGACTGTGTCAGATTCACACACCGCTTCAAGCTACGTTCTGTTAACCAGAATTTTCCTTGGAAGTGGCTGAATTGATCTTCAGTGGGGGAGATCGTGTTAGTGCAAGTCAGACGTAGGAGTGTGAGTCAGGCAGGCGGAGGGAAGCAGAGCGCTGCTGCCAGAATCCAGAGGAAACAGGAGCTAGGTGAGGGGAGTCGGATGACTGCTGAAGTGGAGAGCATGAAGACACATTGGCTGAGCTGACGTGGTTCTGCAGACCGCGGTATTAACATCCTGATGACTGCTTTCAAATATCCTATTCAGCATCTTTTTTGTTTTTTCCTTTCATGACCAGACTGATGGTTCACTCATTTTCCGTCTGATGAGACTTCCAAATATCGACAGAAACAATTTCAACTGCGGAAAATACCAACCAAAATTATGTTGTGGATGGTGTCGTAACCACCGAAGGGAACGCTGATGGAAATTTAAAAAACTGGCCTCTTCATTCCACATACAGATACTGATGGTGAAAAAGAAATACTAATGCAAATAAGCAAAGTACTGTGGGGCATGTGGCATTTATTGTACCAGTAAAAAGTATCAATTTAACTGCTATTTAGCCCCACCACTGTACTAGTCAGCAAATCTTCGCAAGCGGATGAAGTCTTAATTTATGTGCCGAATACACAACTGTGTGCACAGGGTACAGGGTAATATTATAGTACAACAGCAGAAATGGAAAGGAATATATTTACTTGACAAACTAGTCTATGGGCCGCATATAAACACCGCTTGTCCAAACTGAACAAACACCTATTTTCCATCGTTGTCGTTCAGTTGTGTTCTTGCCCAAAGCTCATGATGTAATCAGGCGGTTTCTTCCCAAGCTGTCAGTGTGTGTCTGTCCAAAATAAAAGGGCATCTGGCTTTGTTGTACATCACCGCAGCCTCTTGTGTAATGGAGAAGTTTCCGTCTTTACCTTATGCCTCGTGTTCTCCACTGACGACAGGAGGGATCTTATCTCTGCCCGGGGCCGGAAGACCTTTCCCTCGTAATCACAGCAGGACAATGGGGCTATATTGAGAAAGCAATAAACGTGAGATTGCTTATCTGTTATCGAGCTCGTGGCCACATGAAGGGGGATGAATTAGTTATGTGCGTTATGTGTTTTGACATTTCAAACCAGGATGGTAAGTGGATGCGAATGGTGGTGCCATAGAGACCGAGTGTGTTTGTTGGGTTGGGTTGTGTCATGTGAATACAGGCCTGAACAGTGTGAGGATCAACACTGCCAGTTCATGACTAATGGCTATAGTAATATGCTGCGCCTGCTGCTTCACAGACAACATTAGCAGTTTATTTTTATTCTTGACAGGGCGGACATCCCCACACAAGCGCAATGTGTGTTTTACTTTGAATAATAGTGAATCATTGGAAGAGTTGTGAGCGTTTTATCAGTAGAGCACCTTGCTCTGTATGTAACATTTCAAAGCAGCATTGAGCAACTTAAATTTGGCACCAATAATGGATTTTTTCAGCCCCTTTGGGGCAGCGGAAATACGCTATTAACACAAAACTCACATATTATCACTAAATAAAGTAGATATGCCAAACAGTTGCTTATTTAAACATCCAGCAGAGAGGAGGCAACATTCATATGGAGTCGTGTTTGTGTCCACCTGATGAATTAAGTCCAATAATCACTCTCCTTTTAGCTCTGTTTTTGGTCGCCACCGACTCCAGAGGGAAATATGTGTCCCTTTTAGCCGCTAAACGGTTCACTATTGCCTCATTTCCACTGCATGGTTCGGCTCGACTCCACTCACTTTAGGTACGAGGTCCTTTTCTGTATTATGTTTTCCACTGCTGATAGTACCCCCTCAGTGTAGGTGGCGTGAAACTGCTGTGGCATCATCTTCAACGTGACAATCGCAGAATCCTTTCATTAGCAACCAAACAGAGGAACTTCTGCATTTGGTCAATTGTGCAGCGGAGTGTACGTAGTATATGGCGTAGATGATAGCTGTGAGATCACTGTGCAGCTGAGAACCTAAAATGGGTTATGACTGAATGGACTGGCCTTATAGCTAACGAAACATCCAACAAACTGAATATCCTTTACATAGATGATTTGCTCTGTCATCACTTTGTTTACTGTGGGCTTAAATGCGTCCCGAAACAGCATTTTTAGAGCATCTTATCTCCTTAATTGGATGAATTTCCTGTAGACGCAGGATGTCTGGGCGAGGCACATCAGATAGTTCATCCGTGTAAACCGATGGCATTTCATTTAGCCAGAGAAGACAGACTCATTTGATGTTGGGGGGTATTTTACTAATTTAAAAAGTGATTTGCACTTCTGATGCAGCTTCCTGCTTCCCAGAAAGGAAAAAAAATCTTTAGTTTTTGAAATGCAAATACAAATGTGTGTTTTTGTGGAAATTATGAATATCTAATTTTGGTGCAAAGCCCAAACTTTTATGATACTTAAAAGATCTTTTCTCCTCTCTTGTCTTCTACATTGGCTGCAATTTTCCTCATCTCGGTTTATCATCTCAAAGTGTCAAACATCCTCACATTTATACATTGACCTGTGCCCTCATGCTTTGTTTTTTTGTGTGTACAACCGTGTTGATGACGGTGAACCCAGTGTCGTCTGAGTCAGCACAGCCTCGATGTCTTGTTGGTTCCTGTTTGAGTGCTTTGCACTGCTATCACCCCTGATGCTGTCAGAACAACTCTGATGCCTGTTCTTCACCCTACTTACCTTTCTGTTGACTACTACGACAGTCTTCTGTGTCTCTGTCCTCTGTTTTTGGATGATTGCTCCATTTGTCAACTTAAAGGAATAATTTGACATTCTGTAAAATGCGATTCTTTTGCTTCATATTTAGCATACAGACATTAAAGTAGTGTCAAATCTTATCATCTAACCCTCGGCAAGAAAGCAATATTTCCCAAAATGTCAAACTGTCAAACTACAAATTATCAGCATGTGCTCAGAAGTTCACCGGGGCGATAGTGGTCCAAATTTCTTTGAGTTTTAAAAAGGACCTATTATGCTTTTCCCCCTTTCCTGTAGTGTGTTATATAGTTTTTTGTGCATGTAAATAGTCTGCAAAGTTACAAAGCCCAAAGTCCACGCCAAAAGGACTTATTCTCCCCCACAGAAACACTGCTCCTGAACTGCCTGAAACACTTTGCTTGAAATCCTGCCTTTTCTTCTGTAACACGGTGATGTCACCAAGTAATACATTTGCATAATACCTGCCTAGTGGCTAGTTTGACACGCCCTAAAGCAAAGCTAGTTAGAGCGGAGCTGAAGCGGAGTCCGAAAAGTCTTACTTGTTTGACAAGTCACAACAGAATGGGCCACCTGACCAATCAGAGCAGGCTTTTCGAGAGGGCGGGGCATAAGCTCAAACAGAGCGTTTCAGACAGAAAGTGAAAAAAGAAGCTGCAGCACAACCGGTATGAGAGAAATTAAGTGTTTTTTTTAACATTAAACCACACAAACATGTTCTACTAGAAACCCTGAATACAAGTATGCACCTGAAAATGAGCATAATAGGTCCTCTTTAAGATAAACTGACTCATACACTTTCAATGAATCTCACAAAACTTGGTTACTTCCTTGAAGCTGTCCTTTTTGTAAGTTCCTGTGCTAACACAAATTATGTTTTTGCTGTTTTTCCAGGCTGTATGCTGTGTTTTGGCCAATCAGCCTTCTTCCGCTTCAACCACCCTGAAGAAGCCTTCAGGATGAAGAGCATGGTGCCCCAGGGAGGAAGCATCTCCTCCGGGGACTACAGACTATGTCCAGGTACTGTATGATCATGCATACTCATATTACACACCCATTCAGTATTGTACTGTATTTGCAGCCTGTTTTCACTCAGCAGTGCTATCTTTAACATCATGTCAGGGTTTCCTTCTTCCACAAACATGGGCCCAGTATGAATAAAAACACACTGAGCTTTTTGTCACATGAATAATAAAGCCTAAAAAGGCAATTTCCCTCCTGGAGTTTCAGTTTCAGCTTGGCCTGTGTGAATGAATGGGCCGGATTGTTGCAGAGCCCAACAGACGGGCGGTGAAGTGGAGCAGCAGGGCAGTCTATTTTACAGGTGGATGTTTGCACAGCAGTAAACCCCCTGGTATTTTTCCTCTTTTATAGCCTGTCAAGGGTGGAGGAAGTGTAGAAGCACAAGGCAGCCTGCTGGGAATAGAACAGTATATTAATTTGGTGGTATATAATACTGGGCCAAAACATGGCTCTAACAATAGTCTGTTTACCTGCAATGCAATTACATTTCCTTTGCAAACTTTGTTTTTTCTTTTGGTTATTTGTTGTTTTTTCAGAAATTAGTTCTTGCTTTAAAGACAATAAGTTTCCACTACTACTGCTGTAAGAGCTGTAAAACCACCTACATGTAAAGAATGTACCAAGTTGGTTTCAATGACTTTTACACTCTGACAAAAGAAATATTACTTGTGAAATAGAAACAATGAAAAGTGACCCTCACATTGCAAGTTCATTTAATTACTTACTTTTATAAGAGGTCTTCCAACTTCTGTGATTACCTAGTAAAGTCAGATTTGCCTAAGAAACCCGATAATTTTCTGTCTCAGATCACTAGTGGGAATTTTCCATGTCATAATTGTATACACTGCTATTCTATGATTACAGGTAATTGATTCTTACCAGCTGGATTCTCGTAATGTCACAAGATCACACGAGAATCCCGGGATCACGTATCACACGAAAATCCATATTGTCAGGCTTCAAGTAATGTGTTTGTGTCTAGCAAACTAGAGCATGGGCCAATCACTGGCAGCTCTGGGCGTGGCTTAGGTATATGTGTGACCACACGGAGAGACGACTGACAACTGTTCTAAACAACAATGGCGGCTTCTGAAGAGGTCAGCATAGATAGCATCAGTCCTATCAGAACTGGAGAGTATTTCTGTATTGAAAGAAGAGCAAAGAACAACACTTTTTGGATGCTTTTCTCAATGGAAAAGATGTTTTCGCTCTTCTCCCGACTGGCTTCAGCAAGAGTTTGATTGACAGATGGTTCATCCGATCACCTGCCAAGTATTTTTTGAAAATGCCTGCCCTTTTCCAAACCGCTTTCAATGACGGATTCTTAGATGGTTCTGTGTAACAAACCATCTGATGTGTCGGGTTAAATCAATTCACACATCCGAAATCTGGTGTTGACATAAAGGTCGGGGCAGAATCACAGTAACCCTAAATTTGTGGTCTACCTGTTCAAATACCCATTTGATTTGTATTATGTTGGGAAAACAAAATGAGAGTTAAAAACCAGGATCTGTGAAAGTGTGTTGCTATTCGTAACCATGATGATCAATCATCGGTGGCTCAGCACTTTAATAGTCAGAACCACTGCTTGAATGAACACTACATGGGTATAGAGACAGGGAAGATGCCACAAAATCCTTCTTCAGAAGGAGGTGTTTGATACACTTCCTTGATACCCTCATTCCCAATGGGAAGAGGAGCATTTCATTTTCTTGTTTCTTTTGAAGTGAATATAATTTGTGCGGTTTTCTTATTTTTTCACATTTGAGTATTCTACATCAGTGGTTCCCAACCTATTTTCCTTGAAGCCCCCCCTACTCGTAACTAAGAAAAGCTGAATACCCCCCTCATAACTTCTGGCGTCATCACCCTAAAAAAATTACAAATCCTCGAACAAAATCCTCCAGTTGAATAAAGTGCTTCAGTGTATTAAATGAGTTAGACTTTTTAATAAATCAACTTTCTTTAATGAACATAACTCGTCAGTGTGTGAGCAGTTTTTCAACCGTAGTGAAAATGATGTTTTTGAAAGGCTAAACGCCAACAATTATAGATTAAAGCAGAATATTTGACTACATCTATTTTTTTTCTCTTTTGGACTTTACAACTCTGAAGTTATTGGAAATGATTGGCTCACAGGAGTTGGAAACAATCTTACGCAACCACCACTAGAATCTAATTCTACAAATAGTATAATTCTAATAATATTAGTGTAGCCTGATCTTTATCTGGCACTGTGCAGAAATACAGAGTTTAAACAGAATGTGACCTACTTAGTAGCAAAAAAATATCTTTTTAAATAATTTTATATACAGACTTTTGTATAAATTATTATTATAAGTGTGTTATTATAATTTTAGTTATACATTAGCAGACAAATCCTCGCACACTCCCTGTGATCTCTGGCTGGACCCCAGGTTGGGAACCACTGTTCTACATCATGTAACTCTGTCTGGAAAGGTGGTGGCCCCCCCTATTGGGATGTATTGGCTGTGCTGGTTGCGGTCACCTATAATTAACCCCACCTGTGTAGGCCTATATTGATTTTGAAATTGCCAGAATACACGCTGAAGAAGAGCGACTTGCCCAAAACGTCTGTGGCAATATTAAAAGTCTTAGAATGCTGTCCTATAGTCTCTCCGTTTGGATCCAGCACCCAGTCTTCAAGGTCTAATTGTGAGTTGAGCATGTTGTGTCTTTATTATCTTGTGAAATAGAAACTTCTCATCACTTTAGGTCATATTTGAACATGACTAGATTACATGAAGGCATGAACTGCGTGTTATGCCTGTTTGCAGCTCTGTTACAACAGCATTGTTGTCATGTATCAGCCTTTAAAATGCAGTACCCGTTGAACCCTGCAGCCTGAGTGGTGCCCAGCTGGGACCTGGTGCCGGAGTTCACGCCATGCATGTTTTATGAGCAGCTCATTCCTTGGCGTCTCCAGGCAGAGTTTTCAGCTGCTGGGGTGTGTGTGTATATGTGTGTGTTCTGAGCGCTCCTCTTGGCAGCCACACAACTGTAAGCGTACCTTTCCTTGGCCAGCTCTACTACCAGGGATCTGTCATAGCGTCTTGTTATTTCCTCCGTTTGCTGTTGACGCTGCCTGCCACCAGGGGATAAGTATAGCACACAGGCACGCTGTTCTGCTGTGGACCTCCCGAGCCAGTAATGAAAAGCTTTCCGTTGTTTAGAAACGTATCATTTCCCTCAATTATGCATTCCCGAGTTGCCTTTCAGATGGAATCTGTTTATACCACTCCCATGATAATCTGGGGATATCTGTCACATCTACTTGGAAGCACTTTGAAATTACACTTCTTATCTGTGTATGAATTACAGTGCCGGGGCTATTATGGAGGGCAAACCCAGCTAAATCCAATTGACCTACTTTTTTTTATAAGGATATACATTTTCCAGCTTTTCTGCCTGAAATAAAACAATGACATCAATTTATAGCACATTTACATCGAGGCTGAACCCTGCTGAGTCGTGGGGTGTCGCCTTGGTTCGGGAACGACAAATGAGTGTCGTGTGCGAAAATCTAGCGTTTTATCTTGTGTAGTGTGTCATAGTACACGACAACTGACGCCACGTCTGGGACGCCTCACGACGTCCCGACAGAAAGCCTAGCATGTTTGATATTTTTTTTTTTGCTATCCACGACGTGTTCCGTCCGGCACAGACACACACAGCTGTAAACAGAAGCACATGGCTGCTTATTATGCAGAATGATGTCATCAGACCTTCCCAGTGCAACTGCTGCCGGACCTCGCAGTAGGATATTCAATCTAGGCTGCTCAGTTTAAACAAATTAGTGCATGAGAAGAGAAAGGGAGTGAGGAAAGACAGAGGGGTCATTTTTCATCTTCATCTCATCTGATCGTTCCAATACACGGATATTTTCACAACATTGCCGTCTGGGATGAAGCTTAGGGGTTGAGTGAGAGTGGTGTGAAAATGGTCGTCAAACGCTGTTTGTTTCATGTACGTATCATAACAAAGGCTTGTATATCC
Source organism: Sebastes umbrosus (assembly GCF_015220745.1). Classification (NCBI taxonomy): domain Eukaryota; kingdom Metazoa; phylum Chordata; class Actinopteri; order Perciformes; family Sebastidae; genus Sebastes; species Sebastes umbrosus. The sequence continues at coordinate 8,056,347 of NC_051275.1, forward strand.
GCCGTCCTCTGTCTTCTGGTTTCTCTTTTTGAATGATGAATACAGGCTACCCCCGCCTGCTGGTGTGGAGAGTTATTTCCTCTCACGCAGGCACAGAACGTACGTGCTAACTGGCCCTTGGCTGTAGTCTTTGCAGTGTGTTCGAATCCAACTTCTTGGCCGAGACAAAGGCGGCAGGAGGCGACGCAACAGTCGGCCTGCATCGCCGCTAGTTCTTTGATGTTGACTCCTTGACCCCTTAAAATAGCTGGGAGTACAAAAGCATGTCACTGCAATAGTACCATGGATGGATGAAGCGAGCTGGACACCATATTAGTCCATGAACATGTTCCAATGAAAGTTGCTCACTGGGCAAAAAAGAGAAAAGAGTTTTTCAGCTTCTGGATTTGGCGCATAGAGCATGCACACAAGAGTCCTTCTCTGGCAAAGCCGGCTGGCTCCCCACACATAATGGAACAAAGATAATTCACTCATGTGGGTCTTCTAGTCTTTTTAATTTTATTGGACATACAGTTCAAAATGTTGGCCCAGCTCTGTGTTTTGGGGCTTGAGCAATACACTATAAAAGTACAACTCAGTACCCTATGTTCCAATGCAGATTTTTGGGGATGGGAATGAGAAACTGGACCTATGTACCTGTATTTATTGGTGGATTTTCCCCGTTCTCACAATTTGAAATGACCAATGCCCAGTCTCGGCCTGGGGAGGAGATGGAACGGACAGTGGAGACGGACCAGCCAGTAGGTCCCTAGTACCTTAACAAAGACCTGATCCCTCCCTGGCTTCCCATTGGATTGACACCTCAGTCAGTGAGCTGCCTTCACTGACTTTAGTCATTTTTATTCATTCAGGTTGAATTTGTCAGGATCAGATTTTCTATCTTCACGGCATATATAAAGGTCCCAGGGATGTCAAAGTTAAGTCGATAACGCGTTAACACAAATTTGCCACTAATTTCTTGAACACATTAACGCAACTTGCAATTTTCAAGTTGTAGCGGGCTCAGTGAAGATACTGGTATCATATAAAACTAGAAAACCTAAAGAATCCATTGGTACCAACCATGTCATGCTAGCTTGTTGCGCAGGAGGCTGAATAATGCTCCAAACTTGCGCTAAATATTGGCGAGGAAAAACTGGCGTGGCCATTTTCAAAGGGGTCCCTTGACCTCTGACCTCAAGATGTGTGAATGAAAATGGGTTCTATGGGTACCCACGAGTCTCCCCTTTACAGACATGCCCCCTTTATGATAATCACATGCAGTTTTGGGCAAGTAATAATAAAGGTGGGCTTGAGTTTGTCATGTTATGATTTGAGCATATTTTTTTTACGTTAAATGCAGTACCTGTGAGGGTTTCTGGACAATATTTATCATTGTTTTGTCTTGTTAATTGATTTCCAGTAATAAATATAAACAAACATTTGCATAAAGCAAGCATATTTGTCCACTCCCATGTTGATAAGAGTATTAAATACTTAAAATCTCCCTTAAAGGTACATTTTGAACAGATACAAAAGGTGATTAATTTGCGACCAATCGCGTTTAACTATTGACAATCATGCGATTAATTGTGATTAAATATTTAATCGATTGACATCCCTAAAAGTTATTCATCTGAAGACACACTATGGGCCTGTTATGGTACATTTGTGCAAAATGTTTTCAGTATTAAATGTCCTCGTCCTGTGTTTCTGTTTTTGAGCATGTGAAACACCGCAGTGCTACTGTATCTTTATGATGCTGGTTACACTCACCTGTCTGTTATTTCATTTTGGCGAGCTTTGCCAGGTCAGTGACGGTCCACTGACCAGCTGTCTTTAGCCAGCCATCTTTCAGCTACCACCTCCTCACTGATTGGACATTTCCTGCGCCTCTCAGCCTGGCCAGCAGACGGCTTTGTGGCTCTGAGCTGCTTACTTAAAGTGGCCGACGGCTGGAGTTACAGTATCTTTTTCAGAGACTATTTATAAACCTCCAGTTCCATTCTACTGTCTGCCATCTCTGCACCCTCCCTCCCTGGGTTTCCTACCTCCAGTCCCTTCCTGCACCCACCCACCGTCCCTCTGTGTGTTAGCCTGGCTTTTGAATAAAAGGCCTTTATCTGCCTGCGATTTGGCTGTTGTATCTGTCACTGGGCTGCTCGACAGTCTGCAAAAAGCAGTGCTAAAGGCATGGCTGAATGCGTGTGATGCAATTATTATGGTTGCAGTATGGAATCTCTGATGTTTTTAATATTATGCAATGAAAAAAGTGTCCATCAATAAAATAGGACTGGACAATTTTGGACAACAAACAGAATGTTTCTGCCAGTGAAAGCAGTCGGCACCTCTTTCCTGCCCCTTCATTTCCATTTCCAAACCAGTTAAAACCCACATTTCCATCCCTGAGGAAAATCTGTTTTCGCTGAAGATTTCACCACATTGGATCAATGAGGCCTCTACTCAGTATTTCGTATGGAAAAGTTACACACATAAATTCCTTGTATGCATTTCGATTTCATGCTAAGTTACTTCTACTCCACACTACAATTAAGAAGGAATTATTTTACTTTTTACTGCACTAGGCTACATTTACATGACCAATATACAGTAGTTACTTTGCAGATTAAAGTGACAGTAGGCAGTACATTTTTTTCATCATTGGGCAAAAATTCCATAATAACCTTTCAGCATATTGTACTTCAAGTGTTCTGAGAGAAAACTAGACTTCTGCACCTCCTCATGGCTCTGTTTTCAGGCTTTAAAAAAATCTAGCCCGTGACGGGAAACTTTGGCCAATCACAGGTCATTTCAGAGAGAGAGTTCCTATTGGCTGTTCGTTCAACAGAGGCAGCTGTCAATCATTCGCGAACTGATCAGCGCTGACTAGTTTGACCGTTTGATCGGAGTTCGCAAATGATTGACAGCTGCTCAGAGATGCTAAGGCTCCAGCTTGGCTCTGATTGGTTGTTTTCCTCTGGTCTGTGAAATCTTGTAGATGCCATTAACAGCACCGGAGGACACAGAGGCACATGATTTTTTTCAGATTATCTGTCTCATGCACTACAGGATATAGTGACCGTTTTATAAAAATAACTTTTTTTAATCATATTGTCTCCAATCTGCCTACTGCTGCTTTAAGTATATAAAATAATTAAAGAATAGCTTCTCCTTGACCAACTAGGCCTACCACAGTACAATGCTGCTCACACACACACACACACACCCATAATAATCCAATAATATAATATATCTAACATGCAGAGGGCCCATTTTTCTGCTTTGTGAATACTTTTACTTCACCTTTCTTTACTTTTGATACTTTAAGTACATTTTACTAAAAATACTTTTTACTTAAGTGACACTTTCATTGGAGGGCTACTTGCATGGGGTATTACTATATTGCAGTATTGTTACCAAAGATCTGAATACTTCCTCCACCACTGGTTTTGAAATGTGTCGTAATGGGTTTTGAATGCTGCAAAAGCTTGAGCTCTTGCAGTTCAAAAGATGTTTATGGTGAAATAAAATATGTTTCCAGCTTCAGTTGCTATTGTAGCCTATGTATGCAAAGGCCTATTATTTAGGCCAGGGGTCAGCAAAAAACAAAATCTGTCTGGAGCCGCAAAACATTATACAGCTTATACAGCTTATAGTCTAAGTATATAGTATATACTGTAAGTCTTACAGTATCTAGTATTAGGACCACATTGAGGGAAAAAAAATTGGAGATTTCCAGAATAAATTCATCATATTAAGAAAACAAAGTCATAACATTACGAGAATAAAGTCTGTAATATTAAGAGAATAAAGTCATAACTTAACGAGAAAAAAAAGTTGTAATATTACGAGAATAAAGTCATAACTTTACGAGAATAAAGTCATAACTTAACGAGAAAAAAAGTCGTAATATTAAGAGATAAAGTCATAACTTTACGAGAAAAAAAGAAAATAAGACATACAATTACTACTTTATATTATAATGACTTTATTGTCATAATACCACAACTTTTTTCTATTAAACTTATGACTTTATTCTCATAATACTACGACTTTTTTTCACTTAAACTTCTGACTTTATTTTCATAATATTACGACTTTTTTTCGTAATATTACGACTTTCTTCTTGAAATTTCAGATTTATTTTTTTTCCTCAATGTGGCCCTAATACTCCGTTGTACTGTCGTACTTTGGTACCTACAACAATTATAAATACAAATCAAAATGTAAACAAGAAACAGTTATTCTTTTCCATTTTTATAAACCCACAGGGAGCCACTGGAGAGGAGCTGAAGAGCCTCACGTGGCTCCAGAGCCGCAGGTTGCTGACCCCTGATTTAGATTAAAGGAATCCACTCCTGTTCGTGTTGCTATGGTAATCAGACCTAATCACAAAAAGCTCACAGAATGACAACAGTCTGTATTGTGTTGATGATGGTAGGATATACTCCCAATTCATCCACTAAATGTAGTTTTTCATGCCAGTAAAATATGAGCAAAGTGCCACAGTTTGTTTTATCCAGATGGATCATTTGTTGCTGTTTGCCTCCCCTGTCTCATATAAAACTGACAGAATCTACATTTATAGACAATAACAATGACAAGCCATAAACCCACTGCTGTGACTCTTTAAAGCAGAGCTGTAAATCTCGCAGTAGTTCACATCACCCTGGAGATGGGAGAGCCGCGCCAAGGTAGCCATGGCAACGGAAATGAGACGAATTCAACTTCAAAATAAAATAACATTTCTCATTTGAGGAGAGCGGCGTGTTTTAAATGAACTATTCTGAGCAAGTTTGCTTCATTTTTTAATGTAGCCTACAGTACATGTATAGTGCAGAAAGCCAGAATAGAACACTGTTGCAAATAGGCTGTTTAATCAATACTTTATATGTCTGTCACAACATGAGTCTATATTATGGTTTTACTTTGAAGGTATATGACCGGAAAAGCGTTGTTACGTGTTGAGTAGCTTGACAACGGTGGTCCTGTAGGCAGCAGCAGCGGTGCCGAGCACCCCAACACCCGGCTGAGACATCACCTCTCCCTCGGTGTGTGTGTGGAGCCAGGCACGGCACGGCTCCGTCACACTACCCGGTCTGTACCCGGTGTCCGGAGGATGTTGGCCTCAGTGTGTTGTCATATTAGCAGGTGAACCGCACTGAAACCTGACCGGGGTCGCAGTTTTATTCCTTCATGTGAGTAACCCGACTGCTGAAGTGATACACGCCAAACTCCATTAAAAAATCTGTCGTTTTTACGTTCACTTGCTTTTCTGGAAAGGTGCACACAGCGAAGGGCATCAATACATACCTAATGCGATTTATTAGGATGACAGTCGGCATTCGGCATTCATGTGATCAATAAATATGTTATTCAGAAGAAGAATAATCGCATTTTGTTTCGCTTGGATCACAGTATCACTGTGTGTTCTGATGAGGGGACATTTAGGGGATGTCAGACGAAACAAGCGTATTATTTAAGCATCTAAAACGATATTTGCGATAGAATTATGCCGAATTGTAGAGGACCTCACGTGTAACAAAATGTCATAAGTCATATTATATTAGACACGCAGTTTTTTACCGGCAGTTAAGCTAACATTAAATTGCCAGATTTTTGAATGAAGTCTGGCGTGGTGCTCTCGAGGCGCTAGTCTGTATCCCATGACATCATTGCATGGGCTTTCCCTCAGCAAACGGTTGCTTTTATTTTTGTCACCCCACCCCCCGTCGTTTTGTGACTGTACATAACAATCAAGCCGGTTTGTTGTCTGTGAGACACGATGTGACATTCATGCGTTGCTACAATTAATTATTGTGACAGTCTGCAGACCTAAATGCTGTCAAATCTGCATGCAAATATAAGCAGATTTAATTGGTGGTCAGTCTGTCATTAAGGCAGAGCTTCATTGAATGGCAGAGTCATTATACTGTAGGGGAGCAGGCAGGAAGCTGCTCCCATCTCTGTTGAACAAGCACAGCTAATGCATTATTTGTGAAGCTTCTATATTTCAGAGCAGTTTTTGCTATTGGGACATCTCCCTCTGACATCATCTTTACTAAGAGACTTCTATGTTATTCTGATCTGTTCTATGTTTGTCTTATGGTTTGCTCCATCCCACAGTCACCTTGTATGGTCTCTAATGTTATTACATCACTATTGGACATGACAGCTCTATTCTTCTGATGTCTTCTATTACCTCTCAGTGTTTGCACTGATGACTCCACGCTACAATTATCTTCATGTTTCCATTTGAACAGACAACACGTCAATTTAAACAGATTTCATTTAGCATTAATAAAAACCCGATCTGTGCTCTGATCCCTGCCTCAAGGCCATGCTGGTGAATCTCCCACGTGGCCGTGCGTTTCTGTTATAATAATCTACTATACTGACATTAGAGAGGGACGGTTAAGATTAGATTACACGGCCCGTGTCCTATGTTGCTTTCGGGCCACACAGTAATTGGGTTATGTAGGCACATTTTCTCCTGATCCCTATCCAATGCACAGGCCTGTCTGTCTGTTCATCTCCTCGGCTGTATCCTTCCCTTCCTTCTTTCCTCACCACTAATCCCTCCTCATGCATCCTCATGCTTATACCTGTCTGCACGGCTTCTACACTGGGCTGGAAAACGTGGATTTATGATGATTTTGAACATACCTCATATCTAATATAGGGGTGAAGAGGTTGCGACTGGACATGGAGGATCTGAAATATCATGAAGTTTAAGGAAATTTACTACATTCTCTGGAGAGGTCAGGGACTTTTGCGATGTATTTTCTGAATTGTCGTACAAATGCATCAGCTGTTGTTCAGCCTTACTGGACAGGAACCCAGGCTGGTAACCTCTTTAGATATATTCTGCTCGGAAACACAACCTAACCCAGTCTAACAACCACAACCTAACCATTCTTGGGACTTAGCTTGGGAATCAGAGGGTCGCCGGTTCAAGTCCCCACATGGACCAAGTACAGATTGTGGACTGGTAGGGCAAAGACCAGGCACCTGTCCATGGGCAGCCCCCTCGCTCTGACATCTCTCTCCATTAATGCATGTGTATAGGTCCTGTTTGTGCATGTGTGTATGTATTTCGGGCCTGTGTGTGTGTAATGTGTAAAAATAACAACATTGTGCTCGGGGATCAAAACAGTTTGTATCAAACCAAACCAAGAAGGAAATAACATGTTGCGGTCATGATAGCACCCCAAATTAGTTCTGGAAAGTCATCAAGGTGGGCACCTCTGTAAGGAAAAACATGGTCAAATACGAAAAAGTCCTTAAAATGCGTGGAATTTTCATTCCACTGTATTGCCTGTTTTATCATCTTCTTGACTACCTTTATCGCTCGGGGAAAAACGGGTAAGGTTAGGTCATTCAGCAGATTTGTAGTAGACCTTATCATAGATAATAGGTAATTCATAGATAATATGGTACTACACTCTCAGAGAGTGAGAGTCATGGAGGTACTTGTGTTAAGATCAGTGATAAAGAGAACTGTGAGAAAGACAAACAATGACATTGTCAAGCACTACTAAGTGCTTTATAATGCTGTCAGACAGTATTTTCTCTGGAGAGTTATCACGCAAACAATCGGTTCATCCTTCATCTGACAATTTCCAGGTAAACAGTAGAATTAAACTGTTACACGTTACAAGTAATCTACCAGACATGTGGGCTGCTGCATATTTGAGTGACCACTGCAGTTTCTTGCCAGATGATGTTGCATTTTCATTGCTAGGGCCAACCGAGCTCTCAGCATCAGGACCCCCACCGCCGATGGATTGCTCTCTTGATATGAAGGAGGCTACATTTGTTGACCCACTCCTAATCTGCATTTTCTTCGGATTAAGGAAAGGCCATTCCGACATATTGCTAGGCTGAGGTTTAGTAAACTGTGTGACATTTAATGACTCGGAACACTGGTTCAACAAGCGTTTGTTTGAATTCTTCAGTTTGAGGATAATTTAGACTCCCAATTCAGACTCTGGTGCACAAGACATTAAACAGAACTGTGTTCTATTTTCTACCCATTGTATTATTTGTTTTATAAAACAAAGCCCGATGACAGCTGTTTCTTGTCTTCTTTCCCTCAGACACGGAGAGCTTCGTCAATGGGAATCACCGGGCCAGTCCAGCCCAGTCTCCCCCAGCTCCTGGAGAGAGAGTCCAGTCTGAGCACAGTGCGATCGTCAGCTCTATCGAGAAGGACCTCCAGGATATCATGGACTCCCTAGTCATGGATGACCCCCAGCCTTCTTCCTCGGAGGGCAAAAGGCCTCCTGGAGGCCAGCCCATTACCCACTCCCCCCTGTCGCCCATGGTCAATGGAGGGGGCCGGTTTCTGCTGTCCCCTCCTACCAGCCCCGGGGCTATGTCCGTGGGGTCCAGCTATGAGAACACATCCCCTCCCTTCTCTCCCTTGTCCTCCCCCTCAGCGGCCAGTAGTGGGAGCTTCACAAGCCCGTCTCCTAGTGGAGGACCCCAGGACCAGAGTTCTTCTCTGCCGCCAGTGCCTGTACGCTCCTCTAGCTACAACTTCACCGCCCAGCCTCCGCCTGTACCCCAGCCACGGACCATACTGCCTAACTTCAGCAGCGCTGGGGCGGGCCAGAAGGTTCTGGAAAGCCCTAGGCTGCAAAGGAAGGTCTTAACAGAGGCTCCGCCAAGCCCAAAGCCAAGCCGTAGAGGACTCGGCCAAGATGGTTCTGAGAGCCCCCGACAGACTCTTCTGTCCTCTAATGAATCTCTCAGTAGTAGAAACATTGTGCCAAGTAGCCCCAGACTCACTCCCAAATTCCCTACCTGTCCATCCCCGTCTCCCTCCAGTCCCAGGACCAAGACGACCACAGTGCTCCAGGAAAGGCCTGCTAGCCCTTTCAGAGAGCAGACCAGTCTAGCTGATTTCCTAGCCTCCAGCCCCTCCAGGCAGCTTTCCCAACCCACCAAAGCCTTCCAGCCTCCCCTGGACCCCATCGTCCACATTATCCAAGGGTCGCCGCTCCAGCAGCATCCACGTTCGCTGCAGCCCCCTGAAAGCCCTCGCATGGCCAGGAGAAACATGGAGCTGAACGGCGGCAGTGGAGGGAGCAGCAGTATGAGAGAGCTGCCACCTCTTAGCCCCTCCATGGCTCGGAGAGGGGTGCCGGTACTCCCAGGGGCGCTCCCAGGGACAATCCCCACCTTGAGGACTCCAGAGAGCCCCTCAAGTCTGGGCAAGCATATCCCAGAGAGTCCCAGGCTCCGGCGCAGGGCCGGATCTACATCCGAGGAGCCGAGCTGCAGCAGGGGAATCCGAGCCCGCAGTCCGTCGCCTACCTCTATGATGATGGAGGGTGGCGGCGGTACGGGAGCACGGAAGGCGAGCTTTGGGAATTCCCTGTCGCCTGCTTACAGTCTGGGCTCCCTGCCGGGCTCGTCCCCCGTAGCCAGTCCTAGGACCCATAGGAAGATGTCCGCAGGGAGACCCCACCCTGGGATGAGAGAGCGAAAGAACAGCATCACAGAGATCAGCGACAACGAGGACGAGCTGCTGGAGTACCACCGACGACAGAGAGAGGAGAGGCTTCGAGAGCAGGAAATGGAGAGACTGGTGAGTCAGGAACACACGTCACCAGGTTATTTACTTTTACAAAAACACAACACATTTCATTCACGTACTTGTTAGACCATTTTAACGTAAAGGTTGAAGCAGAGGTACTTGATATGTTGCAGGTCGTAAAGGTTCATCCCTGAACACAGTTTCCAAACCAATCTTGGGAATGGACCCCTTTTCTGTTAGTCAACACAATGACGTATTTCTGTGGGCGGAGCGTAAGTGGAGGCAGAATAATTGTCGGAACACGTTAGCTAACACTGGCCAGCAATTTTTGTTGACTTGTTTTTTTAACAATTGCTGAAGAAAATACAAGTTTTTCTGAATATGTTCAGTCACTCACTCTCAGGGAACGCGAGTGTTGGCGTTTGGTGTTTGTTGGTTGTTTTTTCTTGTTAGAACGAGTCGGTTGAAATCAGTGCAAAAGTCAGCATAGATATGATTTTATATTTAGTTAGACAAAAGACATATTCAGTGTGATGTGGGAGGATTGTAATGAGGATCTTCAGGAATGTCAGAAACGTATCTCAAGCACCTTGTAACCATCTAAAAGAATGCCATCAGTATGATTATCACTAGAAGAGTTTTCCATAAAATGTTTCAAAAACATTGCAGAGGCTTGGTCTAACTTTAATCTGTATGTCCTCCTGGAGGAGCGGGACAATTGCAGTATCTCCATGTTTGTTTGGAAAAGAAGGAGCAACCAACCAGGCCCGTAAACCGTCCCACTGAACTGTCTGTAACTTGGCTGTCGGCCTTCTAAACTGCTGCTGACATGCGGTCTCGGGGCGCCCATATGAGCCCATAGCAACCGCATTGTTTGTTGTTTCCTAAACTGAACAGAGGGGGGGGGGGAGGGAGCGGCGCTAGACATCTTGAACTTGTCTGCCAGTCTGAATGAAGCTACTGGGACAAAGTCCTTTTAAAAAGCCTTTATATGTGTTTGTAACTGCCTGAGAGAAGGCGTTTGTCTGCCCTGCTTGTAATTACAAAATGGGTGTTTTTTAAAGTGTGAGGCTGAGTGAAGGCAGCTCAGTTGGATAGACTGAGAGGACAAGCCCTCTCTCTCTGTGTACCAGGTCGTGTTCTGGTACCTCCTATAGAGGCATGGCAGTAAAACACTGCGTACAGCGCCAGATCAATACAATGAGACTGTGTTTAACCCTTAACAGTGAAGTATGCTGTGCTAAATGCTGTAAGGCCAGAGAGAGAGAGAGAGACCCGCTCAAGTTACTGGTATTATCAAGACAGGAAGGTCTGTAGATCAAAATTAATAACACAATTGTTTTGTTTCCTCAGACATCAGCAGTTATTGGCATGTTTTGTTATTTATAAGATGCTAGTCATCTAGTCCAGGGGTCCTGAAACTTTTTGGGGCCAGGGACCCTTTACACAGGAGAAACATTTTCAAGCACCCCCTCATAATGGTAACACGATTAAACATAATGCTTACTACCATTTGTACTCTTAGATGCTATTGGAACTATTTGTATTCTAAAACTTTCCAACCTAAATACTTCAGACCTGTTTGGTAGTGATAAACAGAAACACATTTTAATTTGATTCATGTTAATACCACTTTGTTTCGCCCTGATGTTGCGGGTGCTTTGTAATCAGATGTCGGCTTCATGGCTTCGTTCGCTAGCACCTGAAGACACGTGACGCATTTTCTAAAACGGGGTCAGTAACGTTTTTAAATGTCTCCGCTTTAGGGGCTCGAAACTGCCGGAGTAGTGTGTGGACGCTCTGCATAAATGTAGCAAAGGTTATGCGTTTTAAAACAAAAAACGTGTTAGTGTGGATGAAGCCTCAGTTTCAGGTGATTATACACTAATTAAAACATAGTTATGAATATTATATTCCATTTCTGCTAATAGATCCCTCTAAATCCTACACACTGGCCCTTTAACTGTTCATTTAAAGCCAGTAACTTCTACCCCAACTAGTGAATGTGGGTGGTGGGTTACACTGACAACTAACCTAAAGGAATGTCATTAGGATGGGTTCAGTAAAAAGTCACTTATTATGATCTATAATCTTTTCCACTCTTCCAACAATAACACCTGTAAGAGAAGTTGTGATTTCTCTGTGTGATGTATAATGCAGGCTGTTTGCACGTCTACTGCCCATATTAGCCTTCACATACTCCAATCAGTCAAACCTTAAACCTTTTGTTCTCATTGGAAGCCACAACCACCTTTGGACCAGTACGACTTACAGCCACACAAAGAGAAATATTGACTTTAGATATGTGCAAATAGCTCATGGCACACAAGGTCACGTCCAGTAAATAAGGCATACAGGGACGAGCGAGGGCTGCCTGAGACACAGAGGCAGGATTCCTCAGCAGCGTGTTATGTTATTGTATTATTCCAACGCAGAAACTCACAGCTTTTTAAGGCAGCAGGGCGTTGGAGCTGCAGGGCCTGTAATTAGTCACAGCTGATTCACTGTCATGACAGATTTCTCTTGCCCCAGAGCGTCTGCATTTACATCACTTCACACACATCCTGCTACTCATTCACACAACTGATTACCAAAAAACAAAGTTATGTGAACAGTGAGTCTCGGAAGAAGTTTATTCAGGGAAAAGAGTGTTATTGTGAAATCAACAGGAGTACACAGCTCAGAGGCAGCGTGGAGGCTGCTGGGAGAATACAGCTACACCGATACACTGATGTGTACCAGGCTGATGTTGGACTTGGAATGGGTTTAGTCCTGTTGGTGTTGTTTTATATGCAGTTTAATTACATTGTATAATTGATGAATACCCCATCTGCTATGTAGTGCTTAATGTGAAATATGTATAGTGTGGCATTTGGACTTTTTCAAACTAATTAATGGAAATCTTTGGGAAATACTGAATACTTTTTATTAGGGTTGTCAAAGTTAACGCAGTAACAACGTGTTGATGCAACTGTGTTTTAATACTACTAATTTCTTTAAAGCATCAACGCAGCTTGCGATTTTTAGGTTGTAGCTGGCTCAGTTTGTCGGAAAGGAGACTAAATAACGCTCCAAACTTGCGCTAAATTTTGGCGAGGGGAAACTGTCATGGCCATTTTCAAAGGGGTCCCTTGACCTCTGACCTCACAATATGTGAATGAAAATGGGTTCTATGGGTACCCACGAGTCTCCTCTTAACAGACATGCCCACTTTATGATAATCACATGCAGTTTGGGGCAAGTCATAGTCAAGTCAGCACACTGACACACTGACAGCTGTTGTTGCCTGTTGGGCTGCAGTTTGCCATGTTATGATTTGATCATATTTTTTATGCTAAATGCAGTACCTGTGAGGGTTTCTGGACAATATTTGACATTGTTTTGTGTTGTTAATTAATTTCCAATAATAAATATACAGTATATATACATTTGAATGAAGCAGCATATTTGTCCACTTCCATGTTGATACGAGTATTAAATACTTGACAAATCTCCCTTAAAGGTACATTTTCAACAGATAAAAAAATGTGCGATTAAATATTTTAATCGATTGACAGCCGTACGTTTTATGAAATATGATTTCAAGATATTGAATATATAAGCAGAGAAATTTATATTGGCAGTCTCAGTCCAATTATATTGGTATAATTGTCAAAGTTTGAAACCCCATATAGGTCAAACCCTGTCCATTTAATAGTTATTTCTATTCTATTTAAAAAAAAAAACAACATAACTTTGGTAACATAATAACAGGTGGTTGTATATTGAGAGGAGATTGTAACCCCCATCTGTTCGAGGATGGTTTATGGCTGTTTGACGTGATGAAGATGTGGTTGGTCCGACCGATACTTGATTTTTGTGGCTGATAATTCTCAAAAATCAAACTCCAATATATTAGCCGATAGTAATGAAAAGAAAGAAAACACATAATGTAAGCAAGCAATCTTGTTTCGATCCTTCAGATTTATTTTTAAATTATTTTAATTGTGTGGATACATACTAAACATGACTATTTACTGTGTAAAAATCATCTTGTCAGTGCTAAAGTATGTAATGGTGACACTATCTCTAAATGACCTAGTTTGGCATTTCTGCACTGCAATTTCTTGTTACTAATCGGCCGACACGCGTCCTTGGCTCCTGCTTTGACTCCTATTGGAAGTTTTCTGTGATGCAATTTTTATTCACGTTTTGTCTTCAGCACAATGTGCATGAAATTAACTTTGACTCCAGCATGCTCGAGGTGCACAGTGGTGCTGATGTTCTGTATGCTGGAAGGATGCAGCTAGTCCTATAGACAGTCCTCTGGGCTCTTTACACTGTTGTCCATTTACTCCACTGAGGGGTTGGTTGATTTTGTGTGTACCTGGCATGTCAAGTGCACATTTTATGATGATGTATAAAATGTGTGTGTGCTGCAACAGTACACCGATATATCAGACAAGATATTGACGTTGAAGGCCTCCTTACACACGTCAGATATCACTAGTGCGACAGTGACAATGGTATTTTTTTCACCTTTTGTCAGTGCGATAGCGTCGCAATTGTGCAAGATACAGTCACAAAGCTCTACAGGGGTATATTTGAGATCGAAATGAAGTTCAAAGATGGGTGTTGTCTGAGCAAGGGCGCTGGAAGTAGGGGGGTAGGGAGTGGGGAAGGGACCATTGGCCCTCCCACTTTAAGCCACTGGCCCGATTTGGCGTTGCGGCTGGTGTGATCACATCGCAAGATGATTATAGTTTAGATTAATTGATTACCAGTAATAAATGTATACATACATTTGCATAAAGCAAGCATTTTTGCCCACTCCCATGTTGATAAGAGAAATAAATACTCGACAAATCTCCCTTCAAGGTACATTTTGAACAGAAAAAAAAAAATTGAGATTAATCACGATAAAATATTTGAATCGATCGACAGCCCTACTTTATTTATTCATATATTATATTAGCATTTTCATAATTTTTTTTATCTTTATTTGACAGTGTTGAGGCAGAGACTGGGGTCAGGGAATCTATACGTTTTAATTCTGTGTCTTTAACTTTACAGAAGTTCTATACTAAATCGCTGGAGTGGCCCTTTAACCCGAGCAGATTCTCATGCAACATTGTGATTCCACATTATATCATTATCCTGCTGAGTGTTTTCGTTTCCCACGGTGTTTCAGCGGAGACTTTTCCTCCCCGACAAGAAAAAAGCAACATGTAAAACACTGAATACTTTAGTCACGAGTAAGGTGGTGTGCAAAAAATGTGCATCACAATATCAGCTGTGGGCAATATCATTAACACCCATCTCAGTTAAGTAATAGCAGTGTTAAACAACAGGGGAAAACTCCGTTAACAGGATTTAATTCCGCTTCATTACATTTTCTTGTTGGACCCTGGAGGTGAGCCCTCTCTAAAGAGCAGTCTGCAGGGAACACTGCTGTCCTGTGTCCATCTGATCCAAGCTGTCCAGCCTGGCACAGCTCTCTCCACATGGCCGTCTGACTGACGCTCTGTCCTGGCAAACACACACTTGGCATATGAGCCGAGTCGCAGCGTGCTTCATCCGTGGCAAGACCCGCGCGCCGTTCTTCTGTCCGCTAAAGATTACCTCATCTTTCCTGTGACGTTAGTTGGGATAACACCATTGTTTTTGAATGAGCACACCGTAGGTTCCCTTGTCTCTTTTTCTGTATCTTATTGGATCAGACCAGTATGTGTCTGCTATTACTTTGAAGAGGCCTACAGGGAGCTTCTATCTCAACTCATAATAGCAAATGACAAAGAAGCTAAAATACTATTTTGACTTGGGTTTTTGAGTTTGTTTTACACAGTGATCTCTTAGTGTAGAACTCCTATTTGATTTCCACTCTAATTAGCTATCTTGGCTTGATTGTGTAGTGATGGCTCGGAAGGGGGGCAGAGTCCTGTGGAGGAGGAGATCTGTTGTTGCAGTCGCTACTGGCTGCTGCTGGAGGTTGGTAAAGGTCACAGATTGCTTAATGCATCTTTAATAAAGGCCTACATGAGGCCTTTCTCCAGACACTCGAGCATCTTTGGACTCAAGTCAGTTTCTTTTGTGGAATTGCCCTTGAAATATCAGGGATGGGGCTTCAGTTCTGAATATTTCGCCTTAGGCAGATATTTGATTTCGTGGCATTTTAAAAAGAAGTTCAACTCTGGCGCTTATCATCATCATCCGGCAGGCCGCCACCGACAACCTGAACCCCTCTGCCCTGTCTCCTCTATCTTTCTTTTTCCTCTCCTCCCTCGTCTGTCTTTGTGTCTGCGTTGCTTTGTCATTTTCCAGCCCAGCAGGATGTCACAGATGTCGGCTGTTGCGTGACACGGAGAAATGTCTCTCTTGCTACTGTCCAACGAGGATCGTTTTAGAGCAGTTTTAGAGGGAAGGTACAGATATCATATGAAACTAGAAAACCTAAGGAATCCATTGCCAACAACCATGTCATAGTTGTCAGGAAGGAGGCTAATTAACGCTCCAAATTTACGCTAAATCTTTGAAGGAAAATGGGTTCTATGGATACCCATGAGTCTCCCCTTTACAGACATGCCCACTTTATGATACTGGGGTCCCTAAACAGTCTTGGAATTGCCTAATTGTCACTGTATAATATGACCTGTGATGACCTCCAGGATAATCACAGCCTCATGAAACTTTTCAACCACAAACTAAAGACCTAGAGCATTCAGAGGATGGATGGCTGTCCTAGGTAGATTGACAATAAGGGGGTTTCTGAGCAGTTTCCAGAACAGAAGTGCTCGCCATCTAATCACCGAAAAATGCATTTCGTGCAGAAATCTCCAAATGTCAAAAGTTTTGATACCAAATCACAGCATGGCTTTTCTATCGTGTTCCTCAAGGTCTTGGTGTCTTAATGTGGTATTTTGGAGGGATTATTGATCATTTTTTATCAATTCTTGAGCGATAAAAAATGGTTAAATTTAGCACCAAATCTGTGTAACAAATGGCATCAACCCCAAAATTGCTGCAACAATTTAGGAGACATACTGTAATGGAGCATGGGAATGACCATCACAAACTTACATCATAATGTTCTTAGCCCCTTAAACACTTTTCACAATTTATTTTAATGAATGAATGAATTCCATTCCCTGACTAGAACAACTTGACACACAGTGCTGAGCTGCATCTCAGATTAATCTCCAGGTTCTCAGCTTTCAGATGATGTACACCACTTCTGTGTGACATCTACTGTTGACCTGCTATCTCCCCCTAAACACCCCCTGTACCCCCCTAAAAAAGGCAAAAAACGGGTCTATTGTGGGTCTTAGAGGGTTAACAAGGCACGACCAAATATTTTCCAGCTACTGTAGGACACCAGACTGCCCACCTAGGCTGCCAAATATACCCTGCACCTACACTGATACAGAGGGCCGTGCAAAACCCACTGACCAGCGGGTCGGGTGGAACTTTATTCACACTGGGGGAGTTTTTGCAGAGTTGCACACAGTTTTCTGTAATTTTCTGTCGAGGAAAAAAAGCACACAGCAATAAATGTTTCGAGTACAGGATCAAAATGCCCATTTTCATTTCATCATGAGGCAGACTGCTTTGATTCTTACTGTTAAACTGAACGGGCTCGAACACATAAGACAGTCGACTCCTAATCTGGGACAGCGATAAATCTGTTTCCCCGCCCGTCCCAAAGGAAAGCTGCAGTAATCCAGTCTTGAGACGGCACCAACAAATATGTCACGTTTGGATTTTCTCCACTGAAAACAAGTTCCAGATTAGGAACGCATCATGTGCCACTGATGCAGTGTTGCTTTTATTCCCCCCATAATGTTTGATTGATCATCAGAGTATATACTAAACAGCAGAGGAAGCAATCACTCACTTGTTTTGTTCATACTGTAAATCTGTGCAGTAGTGCAGTGTGCTGTGTTGTGACCTCTCCACTAGAGGGGGTCGTCTAACTGTTTAATGGTATTAAACAGTGCATGAACCAAAAACTCTGTTATTGTGAAAACGAAGCAGGATTAAATAACATTTCATAATAATGAGCTGAGTTGCAACATTTGTTTGTGTTATTTCACAATTTCAGGGTTAAACTATATATTCTGTCTGAATGTATTATTTATTTCACTTATTTCATATTTATTTATTTAAAGTCTCCACAGAACGAAGTGAAACACTAGATTCACATTTTAAGAATATACCTAATGGGAGCATAAAATAAAAAAAAAAAAAACTTGTGTATTAAAAAATGTATTGTAATGCCAAAGCTTATGCTTTACACATCTGAATGGTTATTGTCATTATTGGTTTTCTCGATAAATTGATTTAACATTTGGAGAATGTTTGGCATTTTTGCGTGAAAAATGTATCGACTATCAAAATAGGTGATGATTAATTCTCATCAGTGCAGCTCCAATATATTTATATACTTTTTCATTCTTTCTGTACTTCGCTAGAGAGAAAACTAAATATTCTTAATAACACCATCACAATATTTGTCATAATAATAAGGAAATTCATAAATACATTAGTTGGGATCAGTACTCACAACAGTAGTAGTAGTAGTAGTACTAATAGTAGTGGTAGTAGTATATACATAAACAAACAGAAACCTTAGTGAAATGATGCTGTCTTCCAGTGTCGTCCTACAACGCTAGGAAGGCACGGTCTTTGTCTTTTCTTCTAACCCACAACTAACAAAACCATATTGTCTGACCTGCTTTATTCCAATCCTTCCTTACGACTTAAGGGTCATATCTTAATGTTCAACACAGTCTCACGGCAGTTTGTGAAATAGTCACGAAATTGAATCTACTTGATTCGTGTACATAGACACGAATTTCCCTTTTTTTTTCACGATGCTCAGCACGACTTTCATTCAACATATTTGTCGTGCGTTTTCCTACGAATGTCCAACGACGCACGTGTCAATTTCTCTCCAGTCTTTTCAAAATAAAACTACTTAGTTAGGTTTAGGAATAGGTCGACATGGTTAGGCAATAAACTTAGTTAGGCTAAATAAATAACACCAGAAATGCTGTAACTTAAGTACGGAAGTTACGTGACAAAAACGACTTAGTTAGCTTTAGGAAAAGATCCCGGTAAGACCTTTTTCAGTGGTCTCCCTCCTGTTATGTAACACCTTCGTCTCACACTGACTACTGGAAACCCCTGATACCCATTGAATTAAATATAATTGTCTGCAGAGCAATGTTAAATGCGTCACAAACCACTTCAAAGAGTCGCCCTTATTCTCTGCATTATTAAACAGTCAAAAGAGAAATAATTACAGGAAGTCAGATTATGTGCAAATATGCAGCACATTTAGCCGAACTTGAAGCTAAAAGTACTTCAAAGCCTTTTTCAAACCTGTTGTGTTAAGTTTTCTGAATTGAACAGCTGAAACAAATGTTATTATTATATGTACCAGCCTATTTGGAGTAAAGAGCAGGCAATGCATACAGTGTAAAGTTCTACTTGGTACTGTATATAAAGTTAGCCCCTCTGCTTTTCTGAGAACCAACCAGCAAGCCGCCTCCCACTTGAGGAAGTCCCCCTGCACATTATGATCCCTAGCTCTGCCCCTGTTCACACAGATTCCTCACCTCCTCTCACAAGACCTTGAAAAGGGGGTAGGGGGGGTCTGAGGTAGGCTGTTCTCCATCCGTCCCAAAGTAGCACAGCCAGTTGTGAAATCACTTTACAGTACAGGAGGAGCTGTGTGGAAGCACAGGGAGCAGCAACATCCTCCAGTCCTGTTACGGAGCTGTAGTGTGTCGGTGTGTGTGTGTGTGTGTCATGGACCGGTATCATGTGCTGGGTGGCAGCAGGACTGTACCGGCGCTGAGACGAGGTCCAAGCAGGGAGCAGGCCGTGGTGTATCTGCTCACTCTGGCTAAAGAGAAGCCGGTCCTTCTCAACAGCGTGGCAGCGCTCATGAAGGTAACTGATGCCGCTGCTAATATTAACAAAGCTCTGTCTGGCAGTTGTTGCTCTCTGACTAGATTTAAATAGACGGAGGATGTTCCTGTGATGGGGCTTTGGGGTTTGATTCAGATAATACACACACTGTGTTTTTAAAGGCCCGTCGCCTACATGTGATGCTGCGGTTACAGTACGAGCTCTCTGCCGGGTCGGTCTCTAATAACAAAGGGGAGCTTTCAGGTCCTCAGACTGCTTTCCTGCTTGGGACGCTTTACGAGTCGAGCTTGAGAAATCTGTTACATGTATTCACATTGTGGCAGCTGAAATGGAAATTTCAGTTCTACAGTAAACCTGAGGGGCAGGTAGAAACTTGCTGTGTAGGTGCATTCAAAAGTGACATAACCAAGTCAGTACAATCCTGCAATATATAATAAATGTGAAAACACATCAAGTACAGTTAACATGTTAGGAATGTCAGGATGGTATCTAAGCCAGTTGTTCCCAACCTGTTTTCCTTTAAGCCCCCCCTACTTGTATCTAAGAAAAGCTGACCCCCCGCCCACCCCCCCACCCCCCCCGACGTCATCACTCTAAAAAAAATACAAATCCTTGAACAAGATACTCAATTTGAATAAATTGATTCAGTGTATTCAATAAGTTAGTATTTTTTCTTTAAATCAACTTTCTTTAATGAATAGAACTCGTCAGTTTCATCAACTTAAATAAAGTGATGACCTCTTGAAGGATTCGCCAAGCGAATACAGATGCATAATATGATCTTTTTTTTTGTAATGAATTAATTCATTTACTCTAGTAGGGTTGGAGCCAAAATAGACTTTTTGTTATTGTGGTTAAATAAATGTAATTTATGGTGTTGTTAGAGTAGCTTGCACCCTTTGTGTGCATCAAGTGGGAGAACAAATATGTTTTTGACGAGTGAAAATGTTGCTTTTGAAAGGCTAAACGCCAACAAATATGGATTGAAGCAGAATATTTTGTTAGATTTTGCTACTAAGTAGAAAAAAAATATATATTTTTTTAAATAGTTTTATTTACAGACTTTTATAAATGTATAAATTATCCAGAAAGTATGTTATTATGATCAGAAGGACCTGCTGTTTCCACTGAACTCCAAAAGGTAATAACAAAGCTATCAAGCTAATAAATCCTCTGAAAAACCGTGTTGGTTAATTAGTTTGACATTTATCTGAATACTCGAATACATGTATTTGTCGGACATGAAGACATGACAGAAATAGGTAATCTGTGTCAGAATGATTTATCAAAGATTGAGCTTATTGCAGAGAGGGGTCAAGAGGTCACCCAGTCATGCTGTGGCTTCACTGAGGCAGTAGATTGACATGGAGCAGAGGAGTGGCATGTGATTATAATGATGATGGATACCAGAGATTGTTTTAGAGGAAAGAGGCAGAAATATGTTTGTTTGGGAAAGAGAGGACGAGGTTGATCTGAAAGGAGAAACTTAAGTCAGAGCCAAGTCTTTGGTTTCAGTTTCAAAATGCTGCAAACGGTACAATGAGAGTCAGATGAGGATAAACTGAATTGAGTATGGTATAACAGGCTAAGAATATAGTAAAAAAAAAAAAAAAATCCCATCTCAAGTAGACCAAGTAGATGTCTCCATTTAGCTTATTTTGGACAATCACATCGGAGAAGCAGAAACCAGTGAATGTTTGGCATTTTTAGCCACGCTAGCGGCTCTATGAATGGCAATGTTAGTCTGTCGGTCGGTCCACCTCTGAGACTGAAACAACTCAACAACTATTGGATGGTGTTGTATGAACTTTGTACGCACATTCATATCCCCCTCAGGATACGTTGTAATAACTTTGGTGATCCCCTGACTTTTCATCTCGCACCATCGTCAGGTCCAATAGAGCGCTCCAGGGATGACGTATTTTTGTAGGCCAACCAGGAAGTTAGCATCGCTCTGGGTTCCTTCGACAAGAAGCCAATGGGATTGTTCCATTGGGTTTTGGATTATTGCGGAAAATAAGCTTTGTGGCAAACACATTTTGTTCAGCAACGTATTCTTCACAAATGAACACCACTTCATCAGAACGCAGCCGTAAAGGCGGGCGAGTCGGCGTCATGACGTTTAGTTGTCTCATTTAGCCACTTGTTAGCAACCGTCTTTTTTAAGACACGTAAAGGCTTCAAAATTCACGAGTGGTGTATTTATTGATGTATTTTATGTCGTAGAACAAAACTTTATTAATTAATTACTGCTATCGGTTAAAGGGTTAAAAGAAATATTTAAAAATAGCTAAAAAGCTCTGTGAGTGTCTTGTCAATTGAAGGAGAAAAGCTGGTCCACCTTAACAGCCCAACCTTAAGTGAGTCTGAGTCGCTGTTGTAAGATACAGGAAGTTGGCTTGGAGGAGTTGTAGCATTTATTCACCGACAAATACACACATTGCACTGCTACGTTCACAGCCATAACGCCACCGACAACCCCACACTCACCACTGCCACCACACACACACACACACACGGTCTGTCGGACACTCGCTAACGTTACGCAGCGCTGACAGACCGTTTGTGTTTGACAACAGCGAACACAAAGCCAGCAGCAACGCTACAGCTGTGAACGTAGCACAAACACACACACGGTTTGTCGGACACCTGCTATGCCGGGCAGACAGAGTAGCCAGGCAGACACACCACTGACAACCTCGCAGCTCAACTAAATAATGCGGTGGAGGCTTACTGGGACAATACACCCAGCGTCATGGCTGCTACAGTAACTCTCCCGGACGGGTGAACTGGGGACTCGGTTGTCTGTTGTGCTTATACACTGCAGCTGGCGATAAATGATGGATTTAACCTGTTTGTGCATCCGCTTACTGTTGCAGCTGGGCGGCTTGTTACTAGGCACTAAAAATAGCACCATTGCACGCAACGCACTAATCTCGTCGGTTAACGGTTAATAATCGGTTAACAAGGGTCTGTTATCGGTTAGAAAAAAATTAGCATCCCTAGTCAAATTATCTATTTGCAGTCAGTTTTACTAATAATATACATACATCATAATTTAAATAGAACTCGTTGGATAGTAACCTGGCTGTTGAGCTCCAGGCGGCTGTGTGCATCCTGCAGTGTGACAGCTGGACAACTGTTTACTTGGTACTGCTGTTTACTCTGGCTGCTATGCTCTCTAAATCTCCTCTGGCTAAACAGTCTCACGTGGATATATACAGTACGGCGGTTCACTACTGTACCAACCAGCTGCTATTGACTTATAGTTTTTTGGGAGGGGGGATATTGATATTTAATCTCATAATTTCTTGTGCACAGCAAATTGTTTAACTTAACAAAGCTGATGCAACTGACTGCCGATCTTACACACTTGTTCTTATCTCTATCCTATAACAATAATCAAGCCATAAGCCTGCTTATTATCGGCAGCAGTGTTTAGAGAATGTGAATATACGACTCCCATCTAGCCTTTAATCACTGTATCTAGTCTTTGATGCTCGCGTCTCTACGCTGGAAGTGTTTGACGTGATAATTGGAACCCAGTCCTCACTTTGAGAGACGTCCCCAGGGCTTGGATCCCAGTTGAAGAGGAAGCTTCAGCGGTTTAAATGCCAGCCGCCCCCACCGGGAGCAACAACTCCATAGTTTCATCTTGAAATCCGTGCCAGTGACATCAACATGGAGGACCACCAGCTTATTATTCAGAGGTTGGCTGCCGCGGAGAGTCAGCTTGTCCTATTCCCCCTGCCTGACTTTGATGCTTATGTGTTCCACAGGGGGAGGAAAAAAGAAGAAGCAGCAGCAGAAAATGAAATAGAAAATATCTCTTGTTAGCATCGTCTGTTTGTTCCTCCTCTGGGACCTGAACACGATGAACTCTCCAAGGATCAGAGTCTGATCGTGAATGGGGTTTGTTTTGCAGACGGTTACGAAGCCCCTGCAGATATATGTAAAGAATAAGGCTTTGTTGAACTTTCCCGGTTTACTCTCGGAATACTATGCGTGTGAGATTTTCTGTTTACGCCTGTGACGTAGGTGATCACGGCAAAGAAGAATATGGCTGTACACTTATAAAGTAACCGCTCTGATCAAAGGTACACAGGCGGGGAATGGCCCCGGGGCGCTCGGGGAGGGGAGGAGGAGGGGAAGAGGAGGGAGAAACATTAAAGGGCATGAGAGAAAACAGGAGACACTGACTCTCAGGGGAGAGAGGGAGACATGAGGAAGAGATGCTGACTGCTGGGAGGATGAAAATAAGGAAAGTGTAATGAGTAAAGTGAGGAGACCATACTGACTGAGGAAAAACTTACAGATTGAGATGTCACATTAGAAAACTATCTACATTACACATGGGAATGAATGAATGGGATTATTCCTAATTGCTGCAAAGTTATTGTAGTACATTTTGTTTAATAAAGCTACATCGTTGCATCCATCAAAACACTACAAAAATGAGATAGCAGTTGACTAAATAATACTCCATAATTTATGATTTTAAAGCAACGCTATGTAACTTTTCAAAGATGAAATAGCATAATCTTCGTCTTACATATTCAATGTTGAATTCACAAGCAATTAAACGCACCATTTCCCTATTAAACACACTCCAGCCTTTTATAGTACTACAGCCTTACTTGGTCTGGCTAATGTTAGCCTATGTTAGCAAACTTAAAGGTGCTAAATGTGAGATTGGGAGCATTTATATTGACTCCGCACAGCTCTCAACATGGTGACAAGCTGAGCCGGCAGCTCGTAGCTAACGGTGCTAACAGCGCTAACAGTGCTAACAGTGTAAACCTCGGGGGGCTGGAGGGTGGGTGCTACACTTCCGCTCTGGATATCATATAGAACACTTTTAATGCCTTTATCCACTGCATGGTACGGCACGGCTCTACAAAAAAACAGTGAAAGCTGAAGTAGGCGAGATTGGAGCAAATATGATTTAAAAAAAGTTATGTTATAAAACGGTCGCTATATCCTGACAGTAGTGCATGAAACAGGTAATCTGAAAAAAATAATGCGCCTCTGTGTCCTCCGGTGTCCTCCGGTGTCCTCCGGTGCTCCTAACGGCATCTGCAAGATTCCACAGACCGGAGGAAAACAAGCAGTCAGAGCTGACCTGAGGTCCGCTGTCCATCTGCTGTCTATGAGAGCCGGCTGTCGATCACTCGCGAACTCCGACCAATCTATCAAACTAGGCAGCGCTGATCAAATATGAATCAATATTATGTTACGTTAATGCCTATTTCGCTCCTCAAAAGTTTTCAGAAACATCTTGTAGTGCACGGTTTAGCTGTAAAATGAGAAAGTTTGGGACGCCATCGCCATTGTGAAATCTGGTGAGGGAACGCCAAGTTCCGGTCACATGACCGGAGCATAGCCAATAGGAATGCTCTCTCAATGAAATGACCTGTGATTGGTCAAAGTCTCCTGTCACGGGCTAGATTTTTTAAAAGCCTGAAAACAGAGCCATGAGGAGGTGCAGGAATTTAGTTATCTCTCACAACACTTGAATTACAATATGCTGAAAGGTTATTATGGAATTTTTGCCCAATGATGCCAAAAATATACTGCCTACTGACACTTCAGGTTTATGGAAAAACATTGTGTTTTGGGTTGAAATAGCTACGAACACAAAGACAACTACACATTGTTGTTCTACCAGGTGAAAGCCCTGTGTTTTGTGTTTTCATCCCTGATGAGATGATAAAACCTACTAGTGGGTGTAGTAGGCCCCTATTGACCCACATCTATGGGGCTTATGGCGACTGATGACGCCTATTTAATAGGTGTTACAACTGTCTTTCATATGTTGACCGCTGTGACCTGTATATTTCATTGTTGTTACATACAGTACTCTCACTTTACAAGTCACAAGTCATAGTTTTATAATTGTGTCACCAATTTTGAATTTCAGTTGATATTTGTTGGCATGAAATAGCTAAATATTGAAAGACCCATCAGCAGCAGCTGCTTCATCTGTCTTTATATCAAACCCAGTGGTGTATGAGAGCCACCCACTAGGTGAGACGTGGAGGGCTGTGGAATGTGTGAACTGGTGTCTGGGGGTGGATGCAGGCAGGAGCTTGGAGAACTCTGGGAACCAGGCATTCCTCCACCAACTCGCGGTTGTCTGGAAGTTTGATAGACATTGAGTCTAGGGAACTTTCACCCTGCACTAAGGCTTTTCATAAAAACCCCCGTGTATGGGATTTACACAATCTAACTAGAATAACCTACCTACCATTTCATTGCTTTACTTTTTGAAGCAAAAAACAAACATTTTTAGGACACACTTTTATTTGAAAATATGAAATGTTCATAGTTCATTTGTTGTGTACGTACATACAAGGAAGGCACCTAGTCAGTTGGTGCTATTTAAAGTGTGTACAAAAAGCTGACATTAGTGGTGAATCATCAAAAGGAAAGTTTATGTGTGTGTTCACAGATGGTTATCAAATATTACTACAGTGTGTGACTACGCTGCTTTCCAGGAGGCGTTTAGCAAACACGGCTAAACCGAGCTTTATATGTGTGTATCACATTCTTGGCGGTTTCTGAATTGTGATTTGGCTTTTCTCTTTATGCCCTGATGACACAGCAGGGCTCACTGAGGCTGTTTCAACTGATATAATAATATAATACAGATCAGCTTCTTTTAGACACAAACAATGTATTTGATGATAAGGTGGACAAGGACAGGAGAGCTGGAGCTAAAACGTGCCGGACTGGTACTGTCGACAGTAGGGCTGTGTATTGGCAAAAATCTGGTGATACGATACATATTATGATACATGGATTCAAATACAAAGAAATACACCATTTTAGAATAGACAAAAATAACATATGTTATACATATGTTTGAAAATCTGTTGGTTTAGCTCAAGTGACGATAGCAGTGTCTTGTTCTGCCCACCTGCCGTATTCTAACCATGAAAACAGCTCAGATACGAATCAATACTAAGCCATTGATTTGGGTGTGAGAAGCTTCTCTAAACAGCAGATGATTGAATGTTGCCGTGGAGCTCTGTCATTATCTCACTGTTGTCCTCCTGAAGGATGGGGGTTTGTTGTGTCGGTGGTGTCATGGAGGGGGTGGGGGGGTGGTACTGCCTTTTTTAAAGGCCAGTATTTGTCCATCTGTCTTTTTGCCAAGCTGTCTTGGCTCGAACGTGTGCTTCATTTCAAGGTTTGAGCTGTAACTTCTCACAGTGTCCATCATGAGAGTGAGTAAACCCAGATTTTCATTCTTTATTCCAGAGTCCAAGTGAATATTTGATAACAGATTTTAGGTTAATGTTTATAGGCTGTTTTATAGGCTTAGTTAAAAAAAAGAAAGAAGCTATTCACTATATTTTAGGAAATATTTCTTAGTTATTTACCAGGGCAAACCAGAGAAGCTTGTATTTTTTGCATTTACCTATTGTGGAATTATGTTGCTCAAGCCAAAACCTCACTGTTTCTGGCACATGGAAGCTTGGCATCTAGTAAAAAGGTTTGGATTAACACCTTGACGTTGTTCAGTCAGTTCTCAGAGCTCTACGGGACCTGCTCTCTGCAGAGAGACCTCCTAAAGAGACTTATAAACCAAGGACTTTTAATGCCTGTGGCAGCAACAACCTTTGAACATAAAAAACTCCTCTGGCATTTAAAAGTCCCACATGAGAAAAAAACTGAAAAATATGGGATCTACGCAAAAATCTCCCGTTGATTAGGAGCATAATTTGAGCACAGTTTGGGAATGTCGGGTGTCGAATTTGACGCTGCTTCAAGTTGATTTATGTTGAGGCCAAACACATTTCATGGTATGAAATCTGTCTGTGATCCTGCTACTCATCCATCCTACAGGTTTGGTAGCCTAAAGGCTGTCTGGCAGTCAAATGAGACAATGATAGCGGCGGCTTTCAATCTATTTTCTTGACAAAAAAACGAGACAGGCGTCAGAACGCCGAGTGGTCTAATCTGAATGTATGTTCAAGCAGATGTTGAGTGGGAGGGCTCATGAGTAGTTGTAGACCTGCCAGGAAATGTTTGAAGTTTGACTCTTTTCTCTTGAATATATACAGCACTATTCCACGGCCCAAAGGGGGTCTTTTACTCCCACCCACTCAGTTGAAAGCTAACTGGTCCCAGATTACAGGTTGAAGATAATGGTGGGGTTGTAGCTCGTCATCATGCAGATGCTCCCACAGAAGGAAAGCTGTGCTCACTGGTGCAGTCTGAGGGAGAAGATACACCAGGGCATTTATTTGTGGGTGGGATCAATTTTGCTGCCAAGGGTTCTGACATGACAGGAAACCGATCAGGCCTGAAAGAGAGCATAAAGTAGCACAGTGCTTCTTTGGCTCCAATATCTTGTCCTTTAACAACAAGCAATATGTTTTTCAAAGCTGACTGATATTATTTGGTTTGAATTGCCAGTCGTGTGAGCATTCAGTTTGTTGAAATTTTACCATCAAATTAGGGCTGTCAAAGTTAACATGATAATAACGCGTTAACGCAAATTTGTTTTAACGCCACTAATTTCTTTAAACGCATTAACGCAACTTGCAATTTTTAGGTTGTAGTGGGTTTTAAAGCCATGTCATACTAGCTTGTCCAGAAGGAGGCTAAATAACGCTCCAAAGTTACGCTAAATTTTGTCGAGGAAAACCTGTTATGGCCAGTTTCAAAGGGGTCCCTTGACTTCTGACCTCATGATATGTGAATGTAATGGGGTTCTATGGGTACCCACGAGACTCCCCTTTACAGACATGCCTACTTTATGATAATCACATGCAGTTTGGGGCAAGTCATAGTGAAATCAGCACACTGACACACTGACAGCTGTTGTTGTCTGTTGGGCTGCAGTTTGCCATGTTATGATTTGAGCATATTTTTTATGCTAAATGCAGTACCTGTGAGGGTTTCTGGACAATATTTGTCATTGTTTTGTGTTGTTAATTGATTTCCAATAATAAATATATACATACATTTGCATAAAGCAGCATATTTGCCCACTCCCATGTTGATAAGAGTATTAAATACTTGACAAATCTCCCTTTTAAGGAGCATTTTGAACAGAAAAAAATGGGTGATTAATTTGCGATAAGATGTGATTAACTATTTTAATCGATTGACAGCCCTAGTAGATACAAATCTTATTTTCTTACTTTTTAAAATATTACTGTCGGCCTATAAATTCAATTTATAGTCTGAGCACGGAATGATTTATGAATTTGATGTCTTTTTTTCACTAAACATCTCAGACCATCTCCCAAACACTGGTATGTGCCTTTAAGGCTCACAGAGCTGTGTAACTGTCGTCCGAGACGCTGTGTCTGCAGCGGAGGGGTACAGCAGCAGACAGCAGCTGACATTTAGAGTTCAGAGGCCACCCTGGTGGTCTGCTCTGCCAGGGACCCCATAGGTGGGCTGACCCCTCATAGTGACAGCTGGACAACCAGTCACAGAGTCTGACTCCCATGCAGCACTCGGGGGGGGGGGGGGGGAGAGGATAGCGAGGGCTGCTGCGTTGTTTCAGGAGTGAGAGAAGTCATGACAAGCTTCATGTCTGCTCTCACTGAAACTGAGACAGACTTTACTCACTTAATTCACCAGATTGGGTTTCATACATTCAGTCATTTACACAGAAGTTGATGTGTACAATATTAGTCTCATCTCTCATCAGTCTGATTGATTTCAGCTCAGTCAAATAGAATATTTGGGAGATGGCAGTCGTACTTCTTTCATTCAAATATAGAACAGTTTTCTTTCAGCATCAGGCCTGCTTTCTGCTCCTCTGTCGGAGCTGGCCACCTTCAGATTGTCATCAGTCACTGGCTCAGCACACAGACAGGAAATGAGATAGCAGGGGGCATATTCCCTAACATGGCTGGATTTAATCTGATGCCATTGTGTTACAATATAAAGCCAATATTGCCCCTTTATTAAAACATGGATACAGCTAGTCAGTCAGATTTTTACTGTTTTAAATTGTGGATCTAAGCATCCTGTGAGTCTCCAGTCCTCACATACATGACATGTTCAAACATCGGCTCAGGTTGAAATTAGGGCTGTCAATCGATTAATATATTTATTCGCAATTAATCGCATGATTATCCATAGTTAATCATGATTGATCTCACATTTTTTTATCTGTTCAAAATGCTCCTTAAAGGGAGATTTCTCAAGTATTTAATACTCTTATTAACATGGGAGTGGGCAAATGTGCTGCTTTATGGAAATGTATGTATATATCTATTATTGGAAATCAATTAACAACACAAAAAACGATGACAAATATTGTCCAGAAACCCTCACAGGTACTGCATTTAGCATAAAACAAATGCCTAAATCATAAGATGGCAAACTGCAGCCCAACAGGCAACAACAGCTGTCAGTGTGTCAGTGTGCTGACTTGACTATGACTTGCCCCAAACTGCATGTGATTATCATAAAGTGGGCATGTCTGTAAAGGGGAGACTCGTGGGTACCCATAGAACCCATTTTCATTCACATATCTAGAGGTCAGAGGTCAAGGGACCCCTTTGAAAATGGCCATGCCGGTAAGCTAGTATGACATGGTTGGTACCAATGGATTCCTTAGGTTTTTCTAGTTTCATATGATGTCTGTATCTTCACTCTAGCTTTAAAACTGAGCTTGTTATAACCTAAAAATAGCAAGTTGCGTTAAAGAAATTAGTGGCATTATTTGCATTAACGCGTTATTATTGCGTTAACTTTGGCAGCCCTAGTTGGAATCCATTATAAATCACAGTATGTGAAGGTGTGTTTTTAGACCCAAATTCTGTTGCTAAGAGGAAAGTAAACCCTCATCTGATGTCCCTCTTTGGTTGTGTGTCTGTTTCCACAGGAGCGACAGCGACTAGAGACCATCCTAAACCTCTGTGCTGAATACAACAAAGGAGATAGCCCCGGCCTGGACCCCCTGGGCTCAGGGAGGATGGGTTTCCCAGATGGCTCGGGGCGGGGGCCGTCCATGGAGAACGTCCTAGGAGGGACGGCGTCCTCGGCCGCGCTGCGCCTGCTGCAGAGACAGAGAGAGAGCGACGAGGAGAACCTGAAGGAGGAGTGTAGTAGCACAGAGAGCACTCATCAGGAGGTGAGGACGTCTCCTGCTCTCAGCACAGCATCAGCGCTGCACAATGGAGACAAACAGGTCAGAGGGAATGCTTATTTCCCCAGCAAAGACGCCCCTCTGCATGCCACTGTGGAACCAGCATGTGCAAATAATGTGCTTGGCTTTGCTAAATCAGTGGTTCTTAAAGTGGGGTTCAGGGACCTTCAGGAGGCTCCGGAGGAAAGGGAACGTTTCAATTTACCAGAATGTGTTCACTACTCATCATCGCCCGTATAGAGTGCTGCAGGAATCAGTCCGAAAAACCTGGAAATGAGTTAGCATCTTAGCACCTCAGGTTCCCTTGTCTGAAAGTCAATGGGTTTAAGAGATTTTAACGTTTTGTTCTCCGACATAAAATACATCAATAAATATCCCACTCGTGAATTTTGAAGCCTTTATGTGTCTTCAAAAAGTCGGTTTCTAACAAGTGGCTAAATATCGTCTTATATCGTTGTTTATAGCCTAACGTTAGCTTTTTCAAAAATCATTTGTAAAGATTATCTTGCTGAACAAAACATGTAAGTATCATAAATGTTTGTTTGAGTTTATTATCTGCAATAATCCAAATCCAAGGGAACAATCCCGTTGTCTTTTTGTGGAGGGAACCCAGGGCGATGCTAACTTCCTGTCTGGTCTACAAAAATACGTCATCCCTGCACCGCTCTATCGTCAGGGTGCACATCTGTTATTATCTAGAATACTGTTTCACGTGGATGTGAACATGATGTGATCATCATGCTTGTTATGTAATGCTGAACTCAGATAGCCTACGAGAAAACAAGCTTCCGGGGGTGAAGAAGAAGAAGAAGCTGTACAATCTGTTTAGTAATGTCTGCACATAGGCTGACAACATTGGTTAAAGCATGAATCTGCATGACTCAACAAATGACTCGACAGTACATTTACTGTCCTGTAAATATTTCTTGCATTTGTGGGAAAAGTCTGCAGTAGAATACATAAAGCTACACAGAGCTACAGTCGGTTTACTTTCTCTCTTTTTAAGTTCCCATTTAGTGGTGTTTTGGGCTGTTTGTGGGAGGCTTACAGGCTACCTTTAAGTAATAAGACTTCTGTTTTTACAGTGGCTCCTGCATGACCCTCATTTATCAATCACCTCCTTTCTGTTTGCTCCCTCTTGTCCGTTTCTTCTGTCTTGCTCTGTTTGTTGTGACAAATAAGGGTTTCTTAATGCCGGCATGTTTTTATTTAAGTTGCCAATAGACTGCTCTGTGCTATATTGTGCCATTATCCGGTCATTTTGAATTGATTAGAAATGATCATTTTTGTACCAATAGAGTTTTTCATTTGGGAAAATCAAACTGCGTTTAGACCTGAGACTCTAATTATTCCCCTGTGAACCACAGAACACTATAAATATAATAACAGTAATCATAGAATACATTCGTGAACGCTGGTGTGGAATCTGATGAGAATGTCACAGTACAGCAAGTATAAGTCTAATGTTGCATTCACACCGAGAGCGAAGCGAACGGCGACGCCAGAGAGGAGAAGATGCTTGTCTCCATAGATACCAACAACTTTTCTTTCCGACATTTCCACCATCAACCATGGAAGAAATAACCACTGTTGCTGCTTTGTACATGTTGTGGAAATCCCAGATATATCAGAAAACCAAAGCTGTCGTGTCTGGGTTCATAACATCACCCGGCAGCGAGCTGTATTCACATACAGTCCCACTGCACTGACTGTATCTAGCAAGACACACGTCGCTACTGCGGTAAGAACCCAAAATAAACAGACTCTGCTGTGATTTAATTGCGATAAACGAATCAAAAGGATGCCGAAATAACTACATAATGGTGCCGATTTTGTAAAAAGTCTGAATTCATGTTTTGACAGGTCTGTCCGCAAGACGACAGGCAAACAACTTTTGAAATGCTAGTTTTCTAAATGGAGTTTGGATGGATGAGTGCCAGGCTATGCAGCTGCTCCATCAACACTCAACATAAAGTCATCTAGGCGTAAATATGGCAGCGACGTTGTTGTTCCGTCCATAGACAGTCTGTGGTTTATACACATACATTTAGACACACAGTTTGGTCCCGTCTTTGAACAGATATGATGTACTATCGTAGCTATGGGTGACCACAGACAGATACAAGATTTTTTCCTCCATTTCTGACGACAGGAGGAGAATCTCAACGCTGATAGGCTTTCGCGACACAGCGTCACATGAATTTTTCGCTAAGAAGATATATTTCAACTCCCGCGTTGCCCAGTGTGAATATACGTCTATTCGCCCCTTTGCGAAAAGTTTGCTTCACTCTTGGTGTGAATACGCCATAAGACTTTATATTATGTACAACACTGTCCAAGAGACTGATAGAGTATCTGACATGTAATGAAAGGTGTGTACATCTGTCTCTCCGTTCCTCCCATGGTTTCACTTCCTTTCTTAACAGCCTGATGTTCTCTCTCTCTCTCTCTCTCTCTCTCTCCCTGCAGCATGAGGACTCATCCAGTTCGGGCAGCGCAGGGCGTCTGGAGCTGGGTTACCTGGAAGACGAGCGGGTTCGCGTTCTCTCACGGATCGATGAGCTCAAAAGTCGGCTGACGGAGCTGGAGCAACAACTCCAGGAGTCCAAACAAGAGGTAGTACAGAAAGTGGATGCTGACTGTTGGAATGTTTTTTGACTTCAGTCTAAATCCAGCCTGGACTCAAGAAAAACATTTTTATTCAACTAAAACTTCTGTATGCGAGAAAAGTTTCCACAGCGGCAGTACAAGCTGAATACTACGGAAGCCCTTAGAAGCAAGTGGAAATAAAAAATGTCTAAATCATTTCTCTCCTGTGTTTATGACTCAAGAACGGGTGAAAAAAAGTTTTGCCAGGATAGTCTTTTTTTAAAGTCGCTTAAAGAAAAAAATAATCTGTAACAGGTGAGGAAAAAAAAGTTTTGGCAGGTGAATTTATTTTTTGTCAGGATCAGTTTTCTAAGTGTTTGTTGTTGTAATACTCATTTCAGCCACAAGAGGCTGAAGTGCACCACTACTTCTAAATAGGACTGAAAGCATTCATGTTTTCCCTAACGGCGGCAGATTAGCGACAATTAAAATACATTTCTAGCCAAAAGAAAGACATGACAGTAATGTTACATAACTTACTGACACACAATATATATGTACCTTGTGTCTAGAGTGCATGGAGAAATTAAAAGTAATCTGGAAGAAAACATGAATGCTTTCAGTGCTGTTTAGAACATGGGGTAGTGGTACACTTCAGCCTCTGGTGGCCGAAATGATTATTAAAACAACAAACACTTAGAAAAATTATCTAAACGAAACTTTTTTTTTTCACCTGGCAAACGTTTTTTTTTTCTCTATCGGTTTCCCATAAAATAAAATAATATAATTTAAATGGATTTTCTTGGCAAAACACTTTTTTTCCACCTGTTCTTACGTCATAAACACAGGAGAGAAAATCAACTTAGATCAGACTTAGAAAATAGATTTTTCTTTTTTCTCACTTCCCTCTCAGGGCTTCCGTAGAAATCATTTCATGATCACAGCATCATTACTATACAGGTTACTCTGCGGTAGCTCACCTGTAACACTGACTGACTTTGTCTCGGCCCACTCTTCCAGGCGGAGATGGAGCGTGCCTTGCTGCAGGGCGAGAGGCAGGCGGAGTTCGACCAGATAGAGGCTGAAACGGACATCATCAATCAGCTGCAGCACAAGCTGGACGAGCTGGAGAACGCCATCCAGAGGGAGAAAGACAAGGTACAGACAGCTGTGGACAAAGGGTGTGGGTGGGGCGGACATAAATACAGCTCATGTTTTAAATGCTCTATTTGAATCCACCAAATTATATTCAAGTATACAGGATTCAAATATTTGCTGAGGTCATGTACATTCTTAAAAAAAGAGAGAAAACACACACATACACTCACTGCCTGTGCTTTTACAGTCTCCTAAACACTCTTCTCTGGTCTCTACTGGTTCGGTGTCCTCCCATAAGTCGGCATTCCTGTCTGTGCAACACTTTCAATTCTTCAAGTCAAGAATGCTTGGTACAGACAATCATAGCCATGTAAAGGGCTATAAAGGATTAGATTTACCTCTTTGGGTATTCTCTTTTGCATGTTTTCACCTTAGTGGTTTGCTCTTAGGTCTCGTCTGTGTTCTCCTTAGCTGGACTCCGCTAACTAACCGAAATCCATTAACCCCTAATCCTTTTCTCTGCTTCTTCAGCACTCACAGTTACTGTACCTCTGATCCTCTGCGCTCACCTGTTTCTTCACCGTCTGCATGACAGACCCTGTGGGGCCAGGAAACCTGCCCTCCAATGGCTGTTTGGGCTCTGTAGTCTTTGGTTCTGTAGTGCACGGGTTCTGCAAGAGACTTTGAATAAGGGTTCTGGTAGTGGACGGGGGAAACTTCTAGCATGTTCTCTATAGTTGTTTTCTTTTTACCTGCACCCACCACACTTTGGCCCTACAGTTGAAGGCCCTGTTTAAATGTATACAGATATTTTAAAAAACGGTTATATTCGTTTTTAAAAACATCTGTACACATTTAGACAGGGCCTTCAACTGTAGCAAGAAAGAAAGAGAAAGCACATTTACCAGCTTAGTTTCTTAAACTTTTGGTTGTTAAATTATTGTTACAAAAAAGGTTTTTGTCTGTGTTTCCCAACTGTCTCTGTGAGGGTCCCACGGAGTTCCAAACAAAATGTAAAGGTGTCACTTGTGATTGTTTTATTGGAGGATAAATCATTGAGTTAGCTTTGATCCGATGTCTCAGTGCTTCCTCCCCTCCTACGCTATAAACCTGTCGTGGAATTTTGTGCCCAATTATGTCAGAGAGTTATCTTATGTGAAAATCCTTCTCACGAAATTGGATCAAGATCTGGCATGGAAATGTTGGGGAACCCCGGGTGTTATTTAAAAATTAGAGGATAAATTCTCCCTGAACCTGCGGTTCTACTACTGACAATGAGGTTTTTGCCGTTACGGTATAAAAATAAGTCATTGGTGTCTCTTAGAACTGTTCAAAGCTTCTCCTCGACTCTGAAGACATAAGACAGAATCCTGCCTTTTACCTCAGAGCAAAAACTCCTCTCAATACCTCTTCAGTTTTACTCATCAAAGTGAAGATGGTATTCCTCAACTTGGAACTGCAGCAGCACCAAAGACACTTGATGTTTCTGTACTTTAACTGAAGAGCAACTGAGAATAAATTAAGGGCCAATTTTCTCACAGCTTATTGAAGTTTTATTTGTTGGAAGAGATATGGGTTCTTTCAGGATATTTATTTGTCAGTGACGCAGAATGCAAATATCTATTATTTAAAATTACATTAATTGAATTGTTTTTAGGAAAACTTGAGAGTTGGAATGATCTTTTCTGGCTATTTTAAAATCCCATCTGTGAATCCCAGACTGCCAGTTGTTACATCTTGACAATTCAGCACTTACTTCCTGTGCCCTGCCAAGCCCTAAAGATCTGTCACGACATGTCTGTTGCTAACATCTTACAGCTTTTTATTTGCATGGCGTGGATTTTGAGCAGTGTGTTTCTCTCTCTCTCTCTCTCTCTCTCTTTCTCTCCACTCGTCCATCCATCCTGTGTGTGGGTGTGTGTTGTGTCTTTCTAGGAGAGGGCTAATGTTGAGGCCGAGCGCCGGGCCCTGCAGAGCCTCCAGGAGGGCTACGCTGAGTTGGAGAACCAGCTTCATAACTGTCCCGAGTCCCTGCGGGAACAGTTGCAAGAACAGCTCAAAAGGGTGGGTCGTCAGTCCAGCAGAAGCACCTAGACCCCCCCCCCCCCCCCCCCCCCCAAACCCCCCCCGCCCACCCCACCTACGGACTTCAGTCTGCAGTAGCCTGCCCCTTTGAAACTACAAAAGCTGACCCAATATATCATCACACACACACCTCCCCACGGTCATCATCCAACCCTTTAGTGAGTAGCATCAACCCAGTTCCTTCAAGCCTCCAGGCACGGCGTTAAACTGCAGAGGAAGTGCTTCGGCCTGGCTCAAAGAAGAAGAAGCAATATTTGGTAGTACAACACCACCCGTTAAACATTTAGAATTTGTAAATGTATGCGATAGATAAAAGGCCAAATAGACAGCTAGCAACAGGGCTATAGAGTGCTGCAGGGATGACGTATTTTTGTAGGCCAACCAGGAAGTTAGCATCGCCCTGGTTTCCTCGACAAAAAGTCAACGGGATTTTTCCATTGGGTTTTGGATTATTGCGTGGGATATTTACTGACATATTTCATATCATAGAACAAAACGTTAAGTAAGGAATAATGTACAGCGGGCCGGCCATTGTTGTGAAATAAACCCCCGCACAAAAATGAAGCTTCGAATGTAAAAAGAATAAGACATTTGGTAAGGCCCTAATTACAACCTTTCTATCCGTCACACAGTTTCCCAGCCAGCCTGAAAACTTAATATGAAAACATGAGACAGAAATACATAAAGAAATGTAAAAAGAAATGTGTAAAGAAAAGAATACAGAAATAAATAAGTGGTGAAAGTGGTAAAGGGTGAAATGCAAAGGGAAAGTCTTGGAGAAATAAATAATCGCATAAAAACCTACAGTACATTTAAAGTAACTATAAAATAAATAAAAAATAAATGAAAAATAAAAGTAAAACGTTAAATATAAATACATAAATAAAAGGGAAAATTAAGCAGAAGAGTAAATAAATAAGGGAATTAAAACAAAGATAAATAAATAAAGAAGCATATTAAAACAGAAATATCAATTTACGTCACATTTTATCAATTTAGTAATGGCTGCTTTTATTTTTTATATTATTTTTGCCACATTTAATGATATATGTATTTATTTATAGAGTCATTTATTTATTCATTTATTTTTTATTTTAGCAGGATCTGTCCTCCATACAATGGTTCTGTAGTTACTGCTCTCTGTCTCAGTAGTGCAGTATTTGTGCCAGGCCTCAGCACATGCCATCGCATATAGTGCTAAAGGCACCTTTAACCCTTTAGCAGGGGCCCACTAAATACGGTTTTACAGACACACACGTACACTCAGTGTATTTATGAGAAGCTCCCTCAGTGTCCCTCACAGACGTGCTTTTGCCACAAGCTGCAGGAATTCCCCCATCCTCCACACCACACCTACATGCTACTGAAACCTCCAGGTCGACTCAGGAGCACGCACGTGGCTCCTGGTCACTTCAGCTGCCAGTGATGCATTTTGGTAAAATGTGTGCCATGTGATATGATCGCGCTGCACTGCATGTGTGCACTGCATGTGTGAATCTGATCTGCATCTCTTCTGTGATTTTTCATGGCTCGCATAATTTGTATAACTGCTCACTAATCAATTAACATAGGCCCTGACTAGATCCATTCTCTGTCTTACCTCGCTCTCATCCTGTGACTTCTCTTATACAAATGAATGTTGCCGTTTGAAGAAAAGAGATGAATCATTTTTACTAGTTAGAATGTTAGTTATTCTAGGCTACATGTATTTGTTGGGTTAGGTAGGGTGTAACATCTAAACAAGTTGCTCCCATGGTACATGGTGTAAGACTTTTTTTAAAGGTGCAATGTGTAATTCCTGGCCACATGCTCTAAACAAATAATGGGCAGCATTTCACCTCTACAACTGGGTCTATACAATGTAAATTTAGAGTCAAAAGTTTTTAAAAAATCCAACAGCAGGGCAAGAAAATTCAGCCAACCTGCTGAGATTCTGGATGCTACAGTGACTCACTGTCGCCTCTCTAAAGTACAAGACAGGATGGGCCGGGGCTAGCTGGTTAGCATGCACATTTCAGAAGATATCTCTGCAACACAATACATAGACGTCTTTAAGATAACATCAACACTGTAACCTCTTCACATTCTGTTGATAATGTTGGTTAATTTTTTGAATGTTTTAAAGTTCAATTCTGGCCAGATCTTATACATTACACCTTTAATGCCTACTGTAGGTGTTTGACATTTTGACTTCTTTGTTCAAGGCTGTCTGGTCCTTCCTTATCAGTATCTTATATTTACAGTAGGGCTGTCAATTGATTTAAATATTTAATCGCGATCAATCGCGCATTTTTTATCTGTTCAAAATGTACCTTAAAGGGAGATATGTCAAGTATTTAATACACTTATCAACATGGGAGTGGGCAAATATGCTTGCTTTATGCAGATATACGAAAATAAATTAACAAAAAAACAATGACAAATATTGTCCAGAAACCCTCACAGGTACTGCATTTGGCATAAAAAATATGCTCAAATCATAACATGGCAAACTGCAGCCCAACAGGCAACAACAGTTGTCAGTGTGTCAGTGTGCTGACTTGACTATGACTTGCCCCAAACTGCATGTGATTATCATAAAGTGGGCATGTCTGTAAAGGGGAGACTCGTGGGTACCCATAGAACCCATTTTCATTCATATATCTGGAGGTCAGAGGTCAATGGACCCCTTTGAAAATGGCCATTCCAGTTTTTCCTCGCCAAAATTTAGCATACGTTTTGGAGCGTTATTTATCCTCCTTCGCAATAAGCTAGTATGACATGGTTGGTACCAATGGATTCCTTAGGGATCTAGTTTCATATGATCACTCAACCCAAAAAACTGAAGTTGCATTAATGCATTAAAGGAATTAGTGGCGTTAAAATAAACTTTGGCGTTAACTTTGACAGCCCTAATTTACATATATTTTATAAATAGATTACAGATATATACATAGATGTTTTTCCCATGTGGTATGTGTACTATAATTTTAGTAGCCCATATTGTAGGTTTTTATTCTGTAGCAGTTTAAGTAGAAGAGCAGAGTGAAAGAGATGTGGGAAGAATTAAATGTTAAGTTAAAAAAATCTGAGCACGAATCTTCCGGTGCGGATTTTTTTTTTTTTATGTAAATGACCGTCCCTTGCCTCCTGTATATTACAGTACATCTAACTACCACGCACACCAGTAGCTGGCCTGCAGTAGAAGCATGTTCTTCATGACTGTCTGCTTGACTGAGCAAGATGTGCTTGTTCTTGTCCCCAAAAGAGAGCTTCACCCATGCTGGGAAATTGTTTGAAACTATTTCAGATATAAAACTCAAGGTGTTTTTTTCGCTTTACTGTAGCAACTACGCTCGTCTGAGAATAGTGGATGGCTTTCAAATGAGCAATGTATATAGTGTGCTTTTTTTCTGTTTATGATGTAACCGCTGATGTTGTATGTGGGCCTCCATCAGGACGGAGAAGCGTTGGAAACAGGAACAAAAAAGTTTGAGGACTTGGAGTTTCAGCAGCTGGAGAGAGAAAGCAGCCTGGAGGAGGAAAGAGAAACCATCAGCCAGCAGCTGCTCCAGGAGAGAGCAGAGTACCACGGCAGCGTGGCCAAGAGGAAGGTGAGGAAACGTCTTTGATACCAGAATATCCTTATGATGGTTTGTAGAGTATGGGGTTTTTGTGGAAGAGTTGAAGTAGCCAATGGCAATTATTCCTGCAGATATTCAGAATCTATTTAGTTTGACCGTGCTCATACCAAAAATCTTAAGAATTAAAAAGTAGTTTTGTTTCCCTGTAGTTGCACTTGTGCGACCTCTGAACTAGTAGGAGAAACATTTCTATTAAGTTTTGTGGGGTTAGTTTGTTTGCTTGCTCATTTATGTTTAGCACATTTGGAATGCACTCTGCTTAGGTAAATACGTTACAGTATACATTTTGTGTAAGCAACGTAGAGCTTCTGAATCCTGTGTAAAGATAATGCAGTGACCACTCACATCAGGCAGAGAGGTAGCAGCCAAACAAGCCTCGACCATCTGGAGACAGTTTGCTTATTTATTTTCTCACTGCAGTGGCGACGTCAGGGCATAAATTCAGTATTTATACTTTTATTTACACCATCAAAATACCGCCACAGATTTGCTGTTACCACATGGAGGTTTTAAAGTCTGTAGAGTTTCAGTCATTTTAGTCATGCATTCATTTTGCACCGCTGCCTCATCCTTACACTCTCGTGTACAGTACTTTCTGTGCTATTGTCACAGCCCAGTACGGAAGCCCACAGAGGCAAGCAAGAAAAAAAATCCGGTGATCCCTTTTCTGATCTAAATTGTTGAGAAAAAGGTTTTGCTGGGAAAATTTTCATCAATGAAACAGGTGAAAAAAAAGTTTTGACAGGTACTAAACGCATTCATGATTTCTTCCAGGTGAGTTTTAATTCACATAACTTGCTAAAACACAATATATGTACCTTGTGTTTAGAGTGCATGGAGAAATTAAGTCTCACATGCATGAAAACATGAATGCCTTTAGTCCTATTTAGAACATGGGGTAGTGGTGCACTTCAGCCTCTTGTGGCCGAAATGAGTATTAAAACAACAAACACCTAGAAAAATGATCCTGACCCAAAAAAAAAATCACCTATTCACAGATGAAAAAGAAAAAAAAAAACGAAAATGATCCTGACAAAACTTTTTTCACCTGTTCTTAAAGCTACTAAATGCGAGATTGGGAACATTTTTTATTGCCTCTGCACGGCTCTCAACATGGTCACGGTTCGGTATCGGCTGTAACTGCCGTATGAGAGCAGTGGCCGGGAGCTAGCCAGTGGGGCACGAACATGCACGAACATGAACATGCACTAAAAGCACATGTGGCCGGCCCGGCTATGAAAACAAAGCGAGAAGAAGCTCGGATTACAATACACACACAGAAGGAGAGTGACTTCATTCTCTGCTCGGGTAGCCATTACTCCTCTATATCTTATCTACATAGCTAATACTTGTTTGCTGCTGTATGAATGCTGTGGATATCGAATAGAGGACCTTTAAGTCATAAACGCAGGAGAGAAAAACAATTTAGATCAGACTTAGAAAATGGATCACAGGATTTATGTTTTTTCTCACTTGCTTCTCAGGGCTTCTGTAGCACAGCTTGCATTGAAGATTGAATTATTTCCGTATCGTCTTCTTTAGGAAAAGGTGTCTGTTCTGGAGAACCAGGCCCACCAGCTCAGCCTGCAGGCATCTCAGGAGTGCGAGCGACTGGCCAAAGACCGGACCTTCACACTGCAAATGCTCCATAAGGTACTTAGCAACCAGTCCAAACTCATACTGTGAGTGAATAATGTTTCACCCAAAGCGTGATTTTTGAAGGAAAAATACAGATAATTGCAGAGTCTGGGTTTTGTCTTTATTTAAAAAAAACGAGCAGTTTACAATAATACTGATATTTAGGCCTAGATTTAAAGACAACAACTGACATATGTCTTTATGTTCCAGGAGAAGGAGAGGCTGTCGGCCCTGGAGAAGAGATACCACTGCCTGACGGGTGGAAAGAGCTTCCCCAAGTCCTCCACTGCAATGAGAGAGGTGAGAGAAATACTGAAAATCCACACTCACACTCAGGGCTCCTGGCCTGAACAACAAAAAGGGAGATTTCATGACTCATAACTGATTCCTCACCACATTTACCCCTTTAACTCTTAAACTCATAATCAGACTAATGTGAAGATGTATGGTGGTTTTGTGTGTGTTTATAATGTGGAGTTGTTGATGATTAGTGTGTAGAGCAAACTAATCTTTTGAATGGTCACTATATTAGTGGACTATCTAAGTGTTTAACTGTGACATGTTGTCATTGGACATCAGCTGATGCTTTAACAGAGGGAGGTGCAATTGACAGAACATCTGTTTCACACATTTTTGTGTGGAGACCAGACGTTGTATCTGTGTCCCGTACTGTTTTCTGTAGGCATTAAAAGCACTTATTCCTGAATCGTTAAAACAGGACGCGCTCCATATCAGCGAGGCTGACCTGTTGTTGGAGGATGTCTACTCCTCCCAGCATTCCCTCTGTCGAGCCTCTCCTTCCTACTTACATCCCTCCCCTCTCTGTCAGTTGTACCCCAGCAGCCCTACAGAGGTAACCAGACTAATGATCCCTGCATGAAGCCCACTGCTTCCCTCCCCCCCTCTGCTGTCTGTGCAACTCACCTCAAAGGTCACCCATTGAACTGTTAGTGTCCTGGTCACACTTGAACTCTAATTGCACCTGTGACTTATTACTGTGCCTGCCCGGGTTTACAACAGCTATGTTAAAAGAGGAGCCAGCACAGTAACTTTCAGTTCAAGTTGGGTCTGTTTCAAGCCCAGGGATGTAGTGGAAGACAGGCGAGTATATAATGATATTAGGGCTGTACCGAATGCCATTTATTTTACATTCAAAGCTTCTATTGAGGTTTTCGAAGGAAGCTTTGAATGTCAACAAAATCCTCAATTTGAATGAAAGTAATTCATCAGATTAAGTCAGTTTCGTCAACATAAATGCACGTAGTCACCAGGCTAATCCAATATGCTGTTAGACTGCTGCAAGATCACCCCGTTAATACCATAGACTGTATATAAAGATGGACGACATGACAGCTCCCCAAAAGTGAAGCCAGAACATCTCGATCGCCCCCTGGTGGCTGGCTGCAGTATAGTTAGTGGCTGGAAATGAGCCAAACTAAATCAAAGTACACGTCAAATACAACACTTTCCCCAAAGATGGTTTCTGTCATTTTAGGTAGTTCTTATCACGCTGATGTTTGTTGAAGTGATAATTTTTCTGATAAGTTTGGTTTTAATTAGGGCTTTCAAAGTTGATAATAACGCGTTAATGCAAATCTATTTTAATGGCATTCATTTCTTCAACAAATTAACGCAACTTGCGATTTTTAGGTTGTAGCCTGTTGTTTTTAAAGCTAAATTGAAGAAACTGGCATCATATAAAACTAGAAAACCTAAGGAAACCATTGGTATCATATTGACTAAAATAAATAACTAAATATTTGCCCACTCCCATGTTGATAAGAGTATTAAATACTTGACATATCTCCCTTTAAGGTATCTTTTGAACAGATAAAAAACTAAAGACGATCAACTATGGACAATCATGCGATTAATCGCAGTTAAATGTTTTAGTCGATTGACAGCGCTACTGTTAATTAGTTATTTGATGCTTTAAAAATTGTGTGTGACATCATGATTGACAGCTGTGATTCTTTCTCACTAACGAGCTGCGGCCATGCTCGGCTCACGATTGGTTCAGGAGGGTGTATGGGCGGGACCTCAAGACAGTGGCTCCACCACTGGATCGATCACTACTGCAGACTCTTGCTCCAAATGATTGAATTTAATTGTTTTTGAAAGGCTAAACACCAACAAATATGGATTTAAAGCAGAATATTTCGTTAGATAATTTTTGGAAAAAAAATACATCTATCATTTTTCAATAAAAATTGACTTTTGGACTTTAAAAATGCTCTGGAGTTATTGGAAATGTTTGGATCACATGAGTCGGAAACAATCCTACGCAGCCACCACTGGAATCTAATTCTACAAATAGTATAATACTAATAATATTAGTGTAGCCTGATCTTTATCTGCAACTGTGTAGAATTACCGTGTTTAAACAGAATGAGTTGACATGCAGAGAAAGAAGGAGAAAAAAAAGCTGCGCAGCATTCAGAATTTGAACGTCAACTTTATGAATGAAGCCTCCAACTATTCGATACAGCCCTAAATGATACGATGCCTTTTAGAGGTTGTTTATACCTTATGATGGTTAGAGGTCACAATCTTCTTATTTACCACTACGTCACTGGTTGTTGGAACAGCCAACCGAAGTGCCCGCGTCTGACGTCCTGTG
Organism: Sebastes umbrosus; assembly: GCF_015220745.1. Taxonomy (NCBI): domain Eukaryota; kingdom Metazoa; phylum Chordata; class Actinopteri; order Perciformes; family Sebastidae; genus Sebastes; species Sebastes umbrosus. Next base: position 8,100,557 of record NC_051275.1, read on the forward strand.
TGTCAGCCAGTTGTGATGCTAAAGCTGAGCTTCCTGTTGCTTGGTGTGTTCCTGTGTGTCTGTCGTCACCGTGCACCTTTCAGCTGTAATACCAGCGCTTGAACAGTCGGGTTGAACACAGGCCTGTTTTTGTTTCTCAACACATAATCTCTATGGGCTCTGTGCTTGTGTGTGTGTGTGTGTGTTCATATACTGTACATAAGAGGTACAGTACATTGTTGTCCTCATGGCTTCTCATCCTGTCTGACCATTGTTGGCTGTTGGCTGGTGCTCAGGAGTACATGAAGCTGTCCGATGTCTATAAGATGTATGGCGGCGGCCTCCATGAAAACCGCAAGCCCGCCTCTCACGGCCGCTCGTTTGCCGTAGATGCTGCATTAGCTGGCGCCCGCGAGGTACCATCACTTCCTGTCTGTCTCTTTCTTTCCTGATTACTTTCAGGCTTGACTCTCCTCCTCCATCTGTCTCTCTCCATCCTTCCATTCCCATGTCATGTTGCTCCCTCTGCTGGTTCGCTGTTAATAAAACTGACTGTACTGGTGGCTTTGCTCTCTGCTACATGAGCCTTTGGTGTCAGCTTCTTGTACTCACCCCCCCCCTCTGTGGCTGCAAGGCAGTGTTCACTTACAGTAGACACTTAGATACTATGGCTGCATCACTTCAGCAATACAGAGGGGTTTATTCTGGGTTGGACTGATTAATGCAGGTTTGCTTTAAAGCAACCGAAAGCTGGTATTTTGTATTAATAACTGCAACTGTAAAATTACTTTTTACTTCTAGTTAATTAACTTTATTCTGAAAAACAAAACGTTTGTTGTATTACATGTAGAGCTAGGATTTTTTTTATATCAGTGTCAACACAATACCTGAGCTTTGGTAGTGGTACCAAAACAAGATATTTGATGAAACCTGTCTGTATTTGAAAGCCGAAAGTAGAAACATGACAGGAAATTATTTAATTTTTAGGAAATGTATGCTTGTCTAGAGAATAAACATGTTAATGGCAGCATAGTAGTGGTGATTGATATGAATCGTGTTGCCCTATGTTGTGTGTTGTAATGACCCTCCTCCCCTTACACCTTCACGATGCAGAAGGTGACTACTACTTCTGCTGCTTGTCTTGCTGACGTGTATGTCTTCGCTCCTGTCTGTCTTTCTCCTCTCCCTTCTCCCATCTGTCTGTCTGTGTGTGTGTGTGTGTGTGTGTGTGTGTGTGTGTGTGTGTGTGTGTGTGTGTGTGTGTTGACTTTGGGAAGGAGTATGTGACAGTGGGCCAGTTAAATCAGATGTATGGGATGCCAAAGGTGGAGTCGTCCCCTACTTCCCCGCTTCGCCAGCCCCTGCAGTCTGGAGCTGTAGACCCCGCCTTCTCCTGCCACCCCTCTCCTCACGGCTCCTCCCTCTCTCTCTCTGTGGAGGTGTGTGCTGGCTTCCTTCCCTCCTTCCTTCTTTCCTTCGTTCGTTCCTTCCTTTTTGGCTGCATTTGTTTACCAGCTGTCACAGTTCAACCAAAAAACTGCTTGTTTTCTTCCCTTTGTTTTATTTGAAGATATTTAGTAATAAAATGATCCAGTAAATTTGTGAAACAGAAAAAAAAAACATATGAGAGAAAAATCTAAATAAATAAACATAAATTTTAATTTCACTTAAAACCAAAACAGATCTATTTAACGTGGCTGTTAGCTGCATGATAGTCATGTTAGGCAAGGCAAGTTTATAAAGCACATTTCAGCCTCAATACAATTCAAAGTGCTTTACTTAAAACATCAAAAGCATTGAGACAAAGTGCAAAAGAAACGTATTATAAAAGGACGTTTGAATACAATTAGAAACAAAAAATAAAGTCCAAGAGAATAGAAAGTTAATACAAGCTAAAATAAAATAAAACAGGCATAAAACACAGGTAAGCAGCATGTCTCAATCAGCTGTTTAAAATGTTTTTTTTCAGACGGAACACAGTGGGTGTTTGTAACCGTGGTATTAAAAACCCTCGACATTAATGGCAACAAGAAAACCAAACTACATCTAGTGTTATTCTTTCAGATATTACTGTAGAGATACTGTATGCATTTGGCTCCAAGGACACCTGAAGTGAAGTAAAACATAAGAGATGAGATGAAAACTTAAACGTTCTTGTGAGAAACTGGGTCATTGCAGCAGCTACATAGAATTACAATAGAGATAAAATAGGGATGCAGGAGCTGGAGGCTGTAAAGCATAATGCAGCTGACAACAAGAATGTGTTGAAGATATTTAAGAATCATTTTCAAAGTATAAAACAAACTTAATTACAGCTTTTGAGGGTATATAAAACAAATGTTTCTACCTTCTTCGTACTGTCTTTGAATGCTTTCTAATCTCCTGTCTTTGTTTCCTTTCTCCTCTCTCCTCTTCTGTCTCTCTTTGCCGCTGCTCGGTGTGCTTTTTCCTCCAGTACCAGTGTGAGGCCGGTATGCCTCACCTTCCCAAGCTAGATTTAGAGCAGTGGTACCAGGAGCTGATGTCTGGCTCCGGCCAGCTCTGTCCTCCCCCTCTGCCGGCCAAGTCACTGTCGGGCCGCAGGCATGTGCTGCAGGTAGAGGGCCTTTCTTTCTTCTTTCCCACTCATTCTTCTGCTGTCTGTGTGTGCTGTCGTTCCTCTGCCAACCTTCAGTTTGCTTCAACTTTGTGTGTGTTTAAGGAATGGAAAAAAAGTCTTAACTAGGGCTGTCAAAGTTAACGCGATAATAACGCAAAATTTGTTTTAACGCCACTAATTTCTTTAACGCATTAACACAACTTGCGATTTTAGATTGTAGCAGTTTTAAAGCTAGAGTGAAGCTACTGGTATCATATGAAACTAAAAAAACTAAAGAATCCATTGGTACCAACCATGTCATACTAGCCTGTTGGGAAGGAGGCTAAATAACGCTCCAAACTTAGGCTAAATTTTGGCAAGGAAAAACTGGCATGGCCAATTTCAAAGGGGTCCCTTGACCTCTGACCTCCAGATATGTGAATGAGAATGGGTTCTCTGGGTACCCACAAGTCTCCCCTTCACAGACATGCCAACTTTATGATAATCACATGCAGTTTGGGGCAAGTCATAGTCAAGTCAGCTCACTGACACACTGACAGCTGTTGTTGCCTGTTGGGCTGCAGTTTGCCATGTTATGATTTGAGCATATATTTTTATGCTAAATGTAGTACCTGTGAGGGTTTCTGGACAATATTTGTCATTGATTTGTGTTGTTAATTGATTTCCAATAATAAATATATGCATACATTTGCATAAAGCAAGCATATTTGCCCACTCCCATGTTGATAAGAGTATTAAATAATTGACAAATCTGAACAGATGAGCAGATAAAATATGTGCAATTAATTTGCAATTAATCGTGATTAACTATGGACAATCATGTGATTTATCGCGATTAATTAATTTAATCGATTGGTTTAAACCATTTCTTAGTAATTGCTTTTCTAGCAGCTATACTCAATATTCCAAATAAGTATTTTCTTTTAATATTTGTAGATGTTAACACATCAGGTGTTTAATAAAGCTACATTCACATTAAAATAAAAACACACTCTTCCCCCTTGAAGCGTCTTGGAAACTACTACAAAATCCAGTTCACCTCTGCTTTGAGATGATGAACAACTCTGACTAAAATAAAAACTGTCATTAGGTATAAAAAGGGTGACTTCATTTCATTCTGACAAATGAAAACAAACGCAAGAACACAGCTGCATGCTGGGTCTTTTTTGTTGCTTTGGTTGTAAAACATGAAGTCAGTTTAATGTGTGCTAAGTTTGGAATAAAGCTGAGTGTTATCGCCCGTAGCAGAAGAAGTCCACAGAACACTTCAATCACCACTTAAATAAAGTTGGAATGGGTGCACACTTTCAAGTCATTGCTTTGAACATCAAGTCATTACACACAGATACTCCCGCAGTACATGAACGCAGCATTAACGTAAGTGGGCCTGATCAAAGAGCTATTCAATGAAAGGGACGAGGTGCTTGTTCCAGGTGTGTGTGTGTGTGTGTGTGTGTGTGCGCGCACGCGCGTGCGTGGTAAACTGCAGCCTAACTCGTGAATTGTCTTTAGGCTCTTTGATATATTTTTTTGCCAGTCTTTGATAGTGAAATTTATCCTACTGATTGAACCTTTGATATATTAATTCCAGCGTTTTATTTTAACACCGTCCGTGTTCAGTACCACTCACACTCACACAATAATGCTAATCGTGCTTTTAACCATTGTTTTCCAGCAGGTGCTTGCAAGTCATCCATGGTGGATTTCACTTGTACTTCTAACATCGTTGTAACGCGCTCCATCTGCCGTCACAACCGGACATTATCAGCACTTCATAATCTAAAGTGATCCCTTCATGCTCTTTGTGTGCGTCCTCTTTCAGGTGTTCCGCTCTAAGCTGGACAGTGATCCAGGCCTGTGTCTTCATCAACCCAAATCAGGCTCTGCATCCCCTCTGCAGCACGGAGCAGCAACGCTGGGACGCAACGCAAGCTCAAAGGTAGACAGTTTGTTCATTCTCAACAGGTGTGGTGATGTAGCCATCAGCCTCTAATTTATACTACATCCCCCTTTGAGAATGTATACACAATCCCCCCCCAGTTAATGATTTAAACCCCATATTTTTCTGTTCCCTGTGACCCGGCAGAGCCCCCTGCTGGTGGCCAACAACACTGGCAGTCTGCCCAGGAACCTGGCTGCCACCATGCAGGACATTGAGATCAAGAGACAGCTCGCTCTGCAGCAGAAAGGTAACTGACGTGGTCAGCCCCTGAGCTTCACTTTACAAAAAACCAACACTGAAAACAGTAATCCTTTTTCCATTTAATGATTCAGTAACAACTAACTGAACTCTACATGGATGCCCTACATTGTTTACACATTAATGGGAAATGATTTGTCGTAAACAGGGCTTTCAATCGATTAAAATATGTAATCATGATTAATTGCATGATTGTCCATAGTTAATCGCGATTAATTGCAAATCAATCACACATTTTTACCTGTTCAAAATGTACCTTAAAGGGAGATTTGTAGTATTTAATTCTCTTATCAACATGGTAGTGGGCAAATGTGCTGCTTTATGCAAATGTTTCTATATATTTATCATTGGAAATCAATTACCAAAACAAAACAATGACAAATATTGTCCAGAAACCCTCACAGGTACTGCATTTAGGATAAAAAATATGCTCAAATCATAACATGGCAAACTGCAGCCCAACAGACAACAACAGCTGTCAGTGTGTCAGTGTGCTGACTTGACTATGACTTGCCCCAAACTGCATGTGATTATCATAAAGTGGGCATGTCTGTAAAGGGGAGACTCGTGGGTACCCATAGAACCCATTTTCATTCACATATCTTGAGGTCAGAGGTCAAGGGACCCCTTTTAAAATGGCCATGCCAGTTTTTCCTCACCAAAATTTAGCGTAAATTTGGAGGGTTATTTAACCTCCTTCTGAACAAGCTAGTATGACATGGTTGGTACCAATGGGTTCTTTAGGTTTTTCTAGTTTCATATGATACCAGTATCTTCACTCTAGTTTTAAAACTGCTACAATCTAAAAATCGCAAGTTGTGTTAATGCGTTAAAGAAATTAGTGGCTTTAAAACAAATTTACGTTTATTATACTCGCATGTGAGAAATGATTAGATTTAATGATAAAATAGATAAAACAATGTTATAGCATTTTCTAATGATGCGTAAACACTGTAGTAGACACACTGATTCATATATATTCAGTAGTAATTAGTGTGCTCGCCTTCAGTGCTGCACATGAACTTGTTAGTGTTGGTTATTGTTAAGTGTTGCCTGCTCTTCCTCATGGAGCTGTATGTACAGTATGTGTGTGACATCACTGTGATGTACAGAGAGTGGTCTTCCTCACGCTTTAGTGTTGTTTGACTCGATGGATCAGAGGAAAGCACTCTGGTGTTTTTAGCTCAGGTTGGAACCTGAGTTAGTCACATTTATCAGCGTCTTCACTTCCCAGTTGTCTTCATATCTGTCTGTCTGTCTGTCTCTGTCTGTGGACTTGTCTCTTACTGACTGTGCTGCTGCACCACAGAGTCCCAGACCTCCAGACAGATCATCGTAGAGGGAAGCTCAGCAGGTAGATGGATCACTGCATCCAGGAGGAGTTGATGATTTCTTAAAGCTTTATCTTCATTTTTGTTCAGTGGGATTCACCCTGTTTGTTTATCTACCGTCTCTCCATACGTCACATGCAGAGTCTGAAATTAACTGTCCTGCCGAAAGCCAACACAAAAACTGCAGAGAAAGATCTCTAGATCAAATGTCGGCAACATTTTATAACAACTATCATTTATAAATGGTAAATTGATAGTTAATTAAGCTTAGTTAATAGTTATTTTATAACATTTTATATACTATTTATATAAGTATCTGTTAATGATTAAGATAGTATTTGTAAACATCTCTAAACATTACATAGATGGATGGGCCAGATATTTGTTACACTTTGTTAATGGTTAATAATTCTAGTCTATAAACATTATTTGGATGGCTATTATAAAGTTGCAAATGATGATTATAATACCATGAAATTATCATTTCATTGTTTAACAGTAAAATAACTATTTAATACATTTTATTAACTATAAATTGACCATTTATAAATGATGGTGGAAGTGTCACTCTACCTGTTCATTAAACTAGATGTGTTAATTCATCATTCAGATTAGTTACGTTGTAGCTACCATGTTGCTGATTAGCCATCCAGACAAAAGAGAAGCAGAGAATTAGATGGCAGTACTTTGCAGAGCATCGCAGGCAGCCCATCAGGAACCGGAGACTGTACGTACCTAAAAAATTCCAGTCTAATCCAAAATTAAAGCCAGTCTGGCAGGTTCCTTTTATTGATTTCTCCATCAAAGGTAACATTTACCAGAACTTGACACTTGGCAGCTGTTAATTTCAGACCCTGTCTTCGCCTAACGCTCCTCTCTTCATCCTCCTCTCTCCGTCTCCTCCATCTCTGGTGTGTCATTAACTCCTCTCTCCCCTCCAACATTTTCTTTTCATCTTTTCCTTTGTCTGTAACATCGAACGCTCTTTCTTCTTCCATCAATCTTCTATGAATGTTCCTGCTGGTGGAGAATAAATCTTGCATGTGCAGCATTCAGCGAGCTCCTCCTTTTTGAGTTATCGACCTGGCCACTTGTTTCCAGATGTTCGTGTGTGTGTGTGTGTGTGTGCCCGTTATCAGGTTCACAGCAGCATGGATTTGAGATGTGAGAAGTTGGATGGATAGTGAACTTTGTGGTGACAGGACGGGATCATCCTCAAGCTTGTGTTACTGTTTTCATATTCGGTACGACTGATTCGTACTGTGCCTGAGTCCGGTTGTACCCCCCTCTCTCCACTCCCCAGCCGCTCAGCTTTCACATTAGTACACTTGAGTCATCATCCACGTGTATTTGTTTATGTTGAGATCAGCTGTTTCTAATGGCGGAGCATCACAAACCACTTCATTCAAACTTGACAGAAGCAAAAATGAAACTCACCGAAACCGTCGTCGTTAGCCTTTCCAACAATCACTATAATAAAAATAATAAACCCTTATTTCACAGAGTTTGATGTGAAAATATGCCGACTCTGCACTCTGTTTCCACCCGCTCTCTGCCTGCTGAGCGGCTCTTGTTCTTCGGAGGCAGACCATTAAATTAGCTAAATAAAATAACAAACATCGCCCAACCCCAATCCCTACTATTGTCTATATTTTAAGGAACCTCTCGCCTGCCTTCCTGCTTTATCACCTAGGGATGCACCGATTGAGTACGGATCGACGAACCAGTTCGCAGCGTATACACTAATCAAACCAACTGGACTTTGGGGTCAAGTGTACTCCGATCCGGGCCCGGGTCCCTGATGTGAAAGCCTCATGAGAGTGCACATAGTGTATTTGTATGTGTGTTGCATGGTTTATGGTCTGGTAGTTTGTGGGCTGGTGCTGGTGATGGTTGTTGCATAAAGTGGTTCTTCAGTTGGGGATGCTTGTGGTGACCTCCACTGTAGCTACAGTAGCATGTTGGTTTAACTGTGGTGATCTGTAGGACTCAACTGGACCTCTGCTGACTTGTTGATCGAGCTGCTGAAAGTTCAGTCGTTGTTCCGTCTTCCGCCTCGGTTCAAGATCAGAACACTCACTGATCAGGCCCCCTCCACCCCCCTTCCTCCCTCCAGGTCATCAGGTGATCGAAGAGCAGCGGCGCCGTCTGGCCGAGCTCAAACAGAGAGCGGCGGTGGAGGCTCAGTGTCAGTGGGAGGCGCTCCACGGCTCCCAGTCCCACCTCATGACTTCGTCCTCCCCGTCGCCCTCCTACTCCCCGATCATGTCCTACGGCCACAGCTCTGTAGGCCCCCCGCCTCTGGTTCATCACTCCATCCTGCACCACCAGCCCCCGTCAGCCGGGGAGCAGCCCTACGACACCCTGAGCCTGGAAAGCTCCGACAGCATGGACACCAGCGTGTCCACGGGGAACAACTCGGCCTGCTCGCCGGATAACATGTCCAGGTACGCACACGCACACACACACACACACACACACACACACACACACACACACACACACACACACACACACACACACAGTCAAAGCCAGATTCTCTTGAGGAGGAGGTTGAGTAGTTTTTGTAGTCTTGTATAATCATCATATTACTCATAGCATTATCGGTAACACTTTATAATAACTATCATTTATAAATGGTAAATTGATAGTTAATTAACTTAGTTATCTTATCATTAGTTTGTGAAATATGAAATAATTAATTTATAAATTTTATATTGTATCATAGCTGATAAAAGACAATAACAATTACCTTCTGGTTACATTAGTAAAAAATTTTATTAACAGTTTACTGTTGTACACATTATAACATTTTATATACTAAATTAAGTAGTCATTATTAATAATTAAATGATTTAAACTTTTTAGAAATTGTTTGTAAAACATCCATAAACATTACATAGATAGATGGACCAGAAACCAATTATTAACCATCAACAAAGTATTGATTATCTATCTAAATGATGTTCATAGATGCTTTACAAAGTATTTATTAACCATTTAACAATGTATTATAATTATCAGTTGCAACTTTATAATAGCATCAGAATAGTGTTTATAGACGGTTTACAAACCAATTATTAACCATTAGCAAAGTGTTACAAATATCTGTCTATGTAATGTTCATATAGATGTTTTACAAATAATTTTGTAATAATTAACAAATACTTAGTATAGTATATACAGTGTTATAATGTGTGCAACAATAAACTGTTAAAATAGCAAAGTATAGCATTACTAATAATAAGAAAACATTATTAATTATAATTGATGGTTTGTTAACAGTAACATAACTATTAATTATTATTATTATATTATCTTATTATCTTATCTTATGTGGCAAGTAGCAGAATTAGTGAACCATGCCAGAGCAATATGGATTTAATAATAGAGTCCGCCACTGGTTACGTTATTTGGAGTACGTGCACGGCTACATGTAAACGGGAATATTAGTGGAATATTCATTTTCATTAGCCATGTAAAACAGCTTATTGGGAATATTGTCTTTTCGGAATAAGGGCAAAAAACTGAATATTTTGTCGATGTAAACATAGTTATTGACAACAACGGGGCTTGGGAGAAAGAAACACGGTGATATTTTTGGCTAGACTAGATTGAAATGTTCAATATAATCTGATGACTAAAACAGTTTTCATTGAATAAAATGATACTAAAGTAGTTCCGGTTTTCTTTGACTAAGAGACTAAAAGACTTTTAGTCAACTAAAACTAGATGAAAAAAAAAGAATGAGGTCGATTAAATATGATAAAAACTAGAAGGACTTTTGACACAGGACTAAAGACTAAATTTAAGAAATAGCTGACAAAATGACACACAGACAGCTGGGCTGCCACCACCAGGTAAAGTCTTTGTCACACAGGTCGGCTAATCTGTAGACCGTCTGTTAATGCTGCATTACAACAGTGTTCACCACAGCTGCACCTACTGTTCACATACCTTTTTATAGCTCTCAGGAGTCAAATTTCCCCCCTAAAAAAAGCCGTTAGTAATGTTTTTTGAGCTGACTTTAATGGGACTTGTTGTGTAATGAAAAGTGCACAGCGGAGACAGGAGGGAGGGAGGGAGAGAGAGAATGGTAAAGCAGCCAGCGCTCTGACTGTTTCTCAGCAGCGGATCAGTAACTCTGGCTGCTTTTTGTTATGATTTTTTAATTAGTTGTTGTTCCACTTCCCAACAATAGAGATATTAAATATTCACCCTCCTCCCCTTATTGCTCCCATTTGCTCCCGTATGTTAAAATGTTTCACTCTGTGTGAAATGAAATAATAACTACATGTGGTTTACAAAGCCACCCCATAGAACGTACACATGTTTATGAGCCTGTTATGAAATACTGCATAAGGTTTTGAACTGTAGGGCTTTTTGTAGTTTCGTATTGTTGTTGTTGGGGCTGGGTGTTGGGAATCATCTGGCGATACGTATCATGATACAGAGGTATTTTTTGGTGCATTTATGAGAAATTTAGTGACACAAATAGACAAAAGTGTAGTAAAATAAACACCTAAATGTGTATTTTGGATGTTTTCTTTCCACTCGTCTGAAAGAAGACAAGCAAAATAGCCCAAAATCTAACAATTGATTAGTGCATGAAAAACAATGTTTTTGCCTGTAATGTCTCGCCTTGATTTTTCAGAGGCTTTTACACACGTCTGGAGTAAACACTGAAGAACTAGGCTTCCCTTGGATCTGTAGGGAAATGAATTCACAAAGACTGTCTACAAATTTGCCCTACAGATATTGTTTGAACCCTACTTTGAAGTGAAAGGTTAACTGAGTTGATATGCAATCATGTAGCTGTTAGATGTAGGAGTTGTTGCTCAGCGTGTACTGTCTCTGAATCACTCTGCGATTATGTACGTTAACACCTTGTTTGTTGTGTTCTACCTCAGTGTCGGAGGAGTGGACGCGCTGAAGATCGAGGAGATGGAGAAGATGCTGAAGGAGGCGCAGCTGGAGAAAGCAAGACTCATTGAATCGCGGGTAAGAAACAACTTGAGGAACTCGATTATTCAGAATCCGTGCCGCGTGATGGATGGAGAGTTCTTGCGGTGATTCTGTCGATGGCCCGATATTGATCGCGATTTTGAAAAAAATAAAGGTTTGGGACAGCAACTGGAGGCTTTCGTTCAATTTTATTGGCCTCCATGTTTCAAACGTCTTCATCTTTTTGTGTTTCCCGATGAAGAAGCTCAGACTGAAATACAAAATCAATTGTCTGGTCTTCTCCCACATTTCTCTTGTGGCTGTAGTCCTCGTCACTGAGCATCCGTCAATCCTCTTTTGACCTCTGACCTCAAGATATGTGAATGAAAATGGGTTCTCTGGGTACCCACGAGTCTCCCCTTTACAGACATGCCCACTTTATGATAATCACATGCAGTTTGGGGCAAGTCATAGTCAAGTCAGCACACTGACACACTGACAGCTGTTGTTGCCTGTTGGGCTGCAGTTTGCCATGTTATGATTTGAGCATCATTTTTAATGCTAAATGCAGTACCTTTGAGGGTTTCTGGACAATATTTGTCATTGTTTTGTGTTGTTAATTGATTTCCAATACATACATTTGCATAAGGCAAGCATATTTGCCCACTCATGCGATTAATCTTGATTAAATATTATAATCGATTGACAGCCCCTTCAACGTTTAGGATTGTTTGAAGTTACAACAAAGCTCATGCACACCAGAAAGTCTTATTTATAAGGCTGTCGAATCAAAACTTCCAACTGGGGGTACCCGGAAATCGTTACGGTCCTCCATCATGAAGGTTCCAATGCTCTTATTTGTGCTCTGAGGAGTGAGGAGGGATGTCTGAGGAGACATGAGCAAGACTGTCACTCACTGAAGTCTTTTACCAGACTGACAGCTGATCCAACTGCTCTGTTAACACGTCGCAACATACTGCAGTTTTATACCAAAGTGGACAGACAAATAACAGAACCAACTCAAGTATAATACATCTAATTTCTCTAAAATCGTGTCACCTTAGTTCCTCTCTCCTCACATTCGTCCTTGCATCTCTTCCCCGCGTCTGCATTTTTTGTCTCTTTTCAGGTCCCTTCATGTCTGTATGGACATATTGTATGTGAACGCGTGTGTGTTGCTGATTATTACTTATTCCGAATAGCCCAAAGCGTTGCGTTTAAAGAATCAATCACTGCGGTGGAGTTACACGGTGGCCGGCAGCTCTCAGCAGAACCATAAATGTATGAATGTGAAGCTGAAAAAAAGGGCATGCATGCTCTGCAAAGCCCTTCACCACAGATCAAAAACATATTAAATGAAAGCTCTCTCTCTCTCCTCCAGGAGCGAGAGAGCATGGCTCGCCGTCAGATGCTGGAGGAGGAGAGGAGGAGGAGGGAGGAGGCGGAGAAAAGACTGCAGGATGAAACTTTCCACCGGCAGCAGCTCGTGGAGAAGGAGGTCAAGATGAGGTCCAAGAACTTCTCTCAGGTCAGTAAAATGAGACATAATTGAGTCTGCATGGTGGAAAAAGTGGAAAATGACTCTGCCTACTCGCCTCTAACAGTGAAGCACCGCTTGGTAATATTTTGTGCCAGTATTCAATATCAGTAAATTTGACCATTTTCATACCAAAGTGACCCTTTTTCCTGTTTTCCTTCAGAATTGCAACCTGCATACGAGCATCACAGGACACTAAATCTCTTCATGGACAAAAAAAAACATATTCATATTATTATGTGTGCTGTTTGATCGGAATATTCCATTATTTGAACTTAAATACTGTAATAATAGATCAGCATTTTAGGGCACAAAGGCCAAATACCAGGGCAGCAAGGCCATCAAATAAAATGATGATTTTAAGTCCATAGAAATAATGAATTTAACTTAAGGAGGTTATGGATGATTTTATTTTGAATACATAATATAACCATCAGTGACATAAAAAAATAAAAAGCTGTTTATTTCACATACATTTGCATAATGCATCATATTTGTCCACTCCCATGTTGATAAGACTAGTAAATACTTTACAAATCTCCCTTTAAGGTACATTTTAAACAGATAAAAAATGTGAAATTAATTTGCGATTAATCACGATTAATTATGGACCATCATGCGATTAATTGTGATTCAATATTTTATTTTATGTTTTTGGGATATTTATATATTATTTGTAACATTGCTATATGGAAATAAATAGTGTTTTGAAGTAAAACTTTCAGTAAACAGTCAATATGTATACAGTATACATGGAAAGTGCCTGATTATATCTTTATAAATTGTATCAGAAATGGTGTCTTTTAGTGTTTTTCATCAAATTTACAGTCCCAGTTGTAGTCAGAGAGTAGTAGAACACATTCAGTTGCGTCATTATCTATGGGATATTTGTTTTAGTGGTGATACATTTAGATTTTATACTAGTCAATGCTTCTCCATTGTAATCTCCATGGTAATATAGTTTTGATTACATACAATGGATTCATATTCCTTAGACACTTACAATTCAAATGAGACCAAATATATGTTCATCCTCCTGTCCGATTCTCTGCTCCGTCCAGGCCCGTCCTATGACTCGCTACCTGCCCATTCGGAAGGAGGAGTTCGACCTGCGCTCCCACGTGGAGTCGTCGGGCCACAGCGTGGACACCTGCTACCACGTCATCCTCACAGAGAAGATGTGTAAGGGCTACCTGGTGAAGATGGGGGGCAAGATCAAGTCCTGGAAGAAGCGCTGGTTCGTCTTCGACCGCCTCAAAAGGACCTTCTCCTACTATGTTGGTAAGAAGAGTTGAGACACAAGGTTCTTTGAATATTTGGTGCTGCGGGGGTCGTTACTGTGATGTGTTCCCCTACGCCATAAGGGAGCTGCTGTGTGCTCTTCTTTTGTTTGTTCCCAGAACCATTTGCTTCTGAAGAACCCTTTTTGGAAGAATGAGTTCTTCAATGATTGTTGAAAGCATGGGTGTTAAAAGATCTGGGTAAAACCTTTCACATATTGTTCTAGGTATAACGCTTTATGTTGGGTTTTAGGTAGGAAAGGGTTTCAGGTAGAACCTTTTATAAAAGGTTCTATCAGGAACCATAAAGGGTTCTTCTATGGTGAAAAGCCAAAGAATCCTATATGGTTCTAGTTATCACCTAAGCGTGTAGAACATTTTTGTTCATGTGGCCAGGCCCATGTCTCAAGCTCACAAAGGTTCTGGAGACATTCTTATAAAACGTTAGGTATCGTATTGTCAGATCAGATTAAGATACAAACCCCTCCCACCCCCCATCTGTTTTTGGAAAATGTCTTTTTGAAGAAACCCTTTCAGACTCGCCCTGCTGGGAAGGTTTGCCCGAGATATTATTCTAAGGAGAACGTAGTCCCCATTCTTGAAGCCTTTTTCTCTCGTAAAAGTCAAACTTATACATTCATATTGAAGCAGGATATAAACCAGAGCTTTGTGTAGCGTGTCCATCAGTCACATCCTCACGGCCTCTGCTGTCAGGCTGCTGAAGAGGTCAGAATGATGTTCTCTTCTCTGTTTTAGCTCTTCAACATGACAGTCTGTGTCTCTGGTAACTGGACTGTTTGACAGATGATTCGGTCTCTGGTCTTTTGTAAAGATAAAACAAACACACAATAAACATAAAGCACCCAGCACCACAAATAACACAAAATAACAGAAAGAAAGATTTATACCTCAAACTCTCAAGTCTAAAACTGCCAGTCGACACCAATATTGGCAAAACAGGAGTATGCATCCTCCGCTAGAAGGGTCAAAGGTGAAACAAAAAGAAGAGTCTATTATCAAAAAAGCACCACAGTTTCGTCTCTTTGCTTCTTCACTCTTTGATAATACTACAATATAAAGATACCTTTTTAAGTAAAGTCCTGCATTGAAAATGTCACTTAATTAAAAGTATGTAGATCAGCAAAATGTATTTATATTTTCTAACTTGGACCCTATTTCCTCATGTTTTTGTGTCTAAGTGACTAATGACAACAACACTTTTTGAAATTGGTCCAGTATTGAGGGAGAGCGCTGCAGCCCTGGCGGCAGCCGCTAAACGGACTGCAATGTAATCTTTCGGGGCAATTCCTCACCATCAATATAAGGTTCACTAACAGTGCTTGTTTTTGCCACTGACCGGCTCAGGTTGTTATTTTAAGTGTCTGACGAAAAGGACCCTAAAGAGAAAATAAAACCATTTTCTTACTTTTCCCTTTCTGTTTGTTATTGTGTCTAAACAAGTCTCGCTCAAGGAAAAAGTCTCGTTCTGAAATCTCGCGATACTGTAGGTCACTTGCTGCCAGAAGACAACGTTGGAAACGTGAGTTTGAGTTGGAGAGAGGAGTTCCGGTGTTGTCAGAGTTTGTTGTTTTGGAGTACAGAAAGCGTATCTTAGTGTTATCTAAAAGGATTTTCAATGTCACAGCTGAGTATTTACATTATGATTTCAACAACAGGGATGTCACGCGAGATTTCAGAACGAGGACTTCTCCTTGAAGCGAGACTTGGTTAGACATAATAACAAACAGAAAGGGAAAGAAAAACATATTATTTCTCTGTAGTGTCCTTTCCACAATGGTGTCAGACACCTATAACAACAATCTGTGCCTGTCAGTGGCAGAAACAAGCACTTTTAGTGAACATACATGAGAAAATAGGGTTGAATAATACTGAAGTTAACCTTTTAAAAGCACTCGTAAAGCAGGAAAAACAGCTCCTGGAGTGTTTTAATAATATATCTCACAGTATGTTATTGAATACTGATGCCCTATGTATGTGTAAATTGCATTTTACTGTTGTATTATGGCTGTGTAGCACTTGTGAGTGTGAGTTTGTGGAGATTTTGTGTGCCAAACATTCTCACACTATATGGAAATATCCGAGGTTACAGTTGTAAAAAGCTTAAACATTCAACATGTAAAGTGGCAGAAATTTCCCGCCGTGGATGAGTGACAGGCAGAACGTGCGTCCTCCAGACCTTGAGCAGCAGCGCATGTAGTATGTAGCGTGCACGGTCGTGTAATTTGATCTTGTGCTGTGAGCTCTGGGACACTTGTTCGCTGTCAGGCCTTTGAAGTCCTCTGAAGGTTCTGCTTAAAGCTGCTTAAAGCGTACCTTGTTGAAAGTGAGCCAGGGTGAGGAGGTGTACTGAGATTACTCTGGCGGTAGTTAGAATGCACGCAGCGCTGCGCTCTCTGAGGAGGCTGATTGAGATGCAACGCTTGCCCTTGTCTGTTGACCTTGGAACAATGAGAGGCGACGAGCGCGAGCCACGGGCGCCGCTAATTTCACAATCGACCTCAATCACAGCCGGAGTTTTGGTAATTTAGATGCAGTCGAATGAGATGCAAATGCAGGGCTATTTGAATGCTAAAGAGGTCATTAGCAGATAATAGCTGCGTATTAAAAGGAAAGTGTTATTCCTCGAAATGAAGCGTTTCTGCGTCTCTACCTACTACTCTTAAGTTGGCGTTGTGGAGTGTTTGTGCCTGGAGGTAGAGAGGGGTGTTGAGTTCCCCACCGGTTCCTTACTGCAGTTCTGCAGTGGCTGATGAAACAAACTGCAATGATGTACCAGAGTAGCGTAAGAATGCAGTCAAGTCTGAAAATACAATGAGAGCACCATTGGTTTAAAAACAGAGAAAAAGTGCTGTGGTTGTCTTTTTCCATCCATCATCACAAACCATAAATTGGTCATGATCAAAGTTTGATTTCTTCTTTCTGTTTTTTTTTAAGGACCGTATCGTGTGTTCCTCCCGTTTCTTATTCGCGGTGACATGGAAGTGATGCGTCTGTCTTTGTCAATATATTTTTTGACCGAACCCACGTTGCTTTCCCTCCCACAGACAAACATGAGACCAAGCTGAAGGGTGTGATCTACTTCC
Organism: Sebastes umbrosus; assembly: GCF_015220745.1. Classification (NCBI taxonomy): domain Eukaryota; kingdom Metazoa; phylum Chordata; class Actinopteri; order Perciformes; family Sebastidae; genus Sebastes; species Sebastes umbrosus. The sequence goes on from NC_051275.1 coordinate 8,117,531, forward strand.
AGGCAATAGAAGAGGTCTATTATGATCACCTCCGCAGTGCCACAAAGGTACGTCGTGACTGGACTCTGACTGACAACGATACTTCTCTCTCTCTCATCTATTTCACAGTTTGTTTATGTTCATCCAGCATTCTGTTTCATTTAAAAACATGCTTCTGCACATTTCTGTTGCTTCTTTTCTCCCCGTTTTGTGCCTTTGCTTTGGCCGGCTGCTGTCACAGAAGGGATTTTTCAACTTGAATATGACCAGTGTATGTATCACGCTCTCTGTTCTCCCATCTTACCTCACTGAACCCTGTGTGTATAGAGTGCTGCAGGGATGATGTATTTTTGTAGGCCAACCAGGAAGTTAGCATCATCCTGGGTTCCCTCGACAAGAAGCCAATGGGATTTTTCCATTGGGTTTTGGATTATTGCAGAAAATAAGCTCTGTGGCAAACAAACGTTTATTATACTTACATGTTTTATTCAGCAAGATAATCTCCACAAATGACCACCACTTTTATGATTTTTGAAATGTGAACGCAATCGGCAGAAGTAAAAAAACTAACGTTACAGCCACCACGCGCGCCTGACATTCTCTGTGTGTACCGGGCCTGGCTATAAATGAACTACAGCATAGTTGCATGAGCGCGAGTATACACAATGAGGCTGTAAAGGAGGAAGAGTCTGCGTTATAACGTTTAGTAGTCTCACGAGTCTCACGAGTGGGATATTTATTGATGTATTTTATGTAGGGCTGTCAAACAATTAATATATTTAATCAGAATCAGAATCTTGTTTATTGCCAGGTGTATCAGTACACACTATACTATACTATACACTAGGAATTTGCTTTGGCTTGTTGGTAAAAAAAAAAATAACAATAGAATAGTTAAAAGCGTTAGAATAAAATAAGAATATAAAAATTGAAAAACTAATTTAAATTTTTTTTAAATTCTTTTTAATTTTTTTAAATTTGTAAACGTGATTAATCGCATGATTGTCCATAGTTAATCGCAATTAATTGCAAATTAATCGCACATTTTTTTATCTTATTATTTTATGTTCAAAATGTACCTTAAAGGGAGATTTGTCAAGTATTTAATACTCTTATCAACATGGGAGAGAGCAAATATGATTGCTTTATGCAGATGTATGTATATATTTATTATTGGAAATCGATTAACAACAAAAAACAATGACACATATTGTCCAGAAACCCTCACAGGTACTGCATTTAGCGTAAAAAATAGGCTCAAATCATAACATGGTAAACTGCAGCCCAACAGGCAACAACAGCTGTCAGTGTGTCAGTGTGCTGACTTGACTATGACTTTCCCCAAACTGCATGTGATTATCATAAAGTGGGCATGTCTGTAAAGGGGAGACTCGTGGGTACCCATAGAACCTATTTTCATTCACATATCTTGAGGTCAGAGGTCAAGGGACCCCTTCAAAAATGGCCATGCCAGTTTTTCCTCGCCATAATTAAGCGGAACTTTGGAGCGTTATTTAGCCTCCTTCGTGAAAAGCTAGTATGACACGGCTGGTATCAATGGATTCCTTAGGTTGTTTTAGTTACATATGATACTGTATCTTCACTTTAAAAAAATGAGTTTGTGTTAACATGTTATCATCGCGTTAACTTTGACAGCCCTAATTTTTATGTCTTAGAACAAAAAATCTCTCCAGCTTGTGTTAACCACAGACCTTATATCAGGCATCTGACTAAAAACCCATTCAAAAAAACTCGTCAACTTCCAGATCAGGGAACTTAAAGTGCTAAAATGCTAACTCCTTTCCCGATTTTAGGACTCATTCCTGTAGCACTCTGTTGTGATAGAGAATAGAAGATGGTAACATGCTCGATGGCCGATGATGCATGGTGTATTTCATGACCTCAGACAAGTGCACTGGTTTGATTCATGTGTGAGAGTTTGTGATTTGAATTGCTGATCCTGCTTGATCCCTCTGCCCATCCCCGTGTTCCCAGTGTAAACCAGTCAAGTGGTTAGAAGTTGCTTAAAGCAGAGGAAATACCCTCATTACATTTCATTTGTTAGATGTAGGCTGAGCAGGAAAAAAAAAACCCAGGTAAGGACAATACTTCCTGACTGATTCGAGACGTGTGAAGTCATTTTTAAGGCTCGACAGGAGTACGACCCCCATTTGAGCTCTCTCCGCCTTTTACTAATTTTCAAAGACACTTCCCTGTTGAGGAAGTGGTGATGTTGCGTAGAGCCGTAGGTGTTGTTTTTGGCCATATTTCTGTTCTTTATGATCCACGCTTGCGTGCTGCTTGACTTGAGCCTTACACGTCTTGTCATTTTGTTTTTTATCTCCAACATAAAGCCAAGCCGCCGCTGCCTCCTCATCTCCAGTGTGTGTGTGTGTGTGTGTGTTTGATGGCCTGTCGCAGTGCACTGCACTCTTGACTTACTGTGTGGCTCTGATCAACTCTGGAACTTTGATTTTACTTGTCACTTCCAATGTCACATTACAGAAGGAAGAAAAACTTTAAAGTCTGATGCACTTAGCTGACAGAAAGCTGATGTTTTTAGAAGAGGAAAAGTGATGCAGATGAGTGGAACATGTGTGTAAAGATGACATAAATTGTACAGTAGTCTGGTTGTTTTGCTCAGTTTCACGGGGAAAACAACCGTAAAAGTTTAGTTTTTCATGTACTTTTCATTATGGACTGTCGTCATTTCCATATTTTCATGAATCTGTGCAGATCGGGGATAAACTGCTTTGTTTTTGACACCAATTCATTGACACTACCAGTATTTTTGGGGTTAGAGCTCCAGATAAGAAATTGCAGGATCTCCTTTTGTATTTCTTAGGGCCAGACTAACCCCAGTATGTGCCTCTCATGTATTACCTTTACATTCCAGTCACAGAGCTAAGCAGCTCTCTCTAAAATAAAAGTAAATACCTGGTGATCTATGAAAAACCCAGACGGGGGTTTAACAACACTTCATGTTGCTCTGAAAGTATTTCCAGAATCCACAAAGACTCTTCTAAACCATCAAAGATTTTTAACCCTTTCCCCCCAAGTTGCGCCTCTGTTTCTCTTGGATGGTAACCAGAAATGGCATATCTCCTTATTTGTTTTTACATGACACAAGGAAAATAGGAACATCTTATTTTGAACAAAAATATGAAATACTAAAAAGTTACATCAATATTGAGAAATATGGTAGAGATTGAAAGTAAATTCTTGATCTATAGGAAACAAAGATGAATTTAATTGATAATAAAAACTAACATTTTGGTTCCCGTCGGACAAACTGAGCAAAGACCTGTCATTCCTAGCTCTCATTTTTGTTTGAAACAGAGTTGCGACTTGGGTTGATACCATTTGTTACATAGATTTGGTACTAAATTTAACCATTTTTACCACTTGAGAATTGATCAAAATGATCAATAATCCCTCCAAAATACCACATTAAGACACCAAGACTTTGAGGAACACCATAGAAAAAGCCATGCTGTGATTTGGTATCAAAAACCTTTGACATTTTGAGATTACTGCAGGAATTGCATTTTTCTGCGATTGGATGGCGAGCACTTGAAACTGCTCAGAAACCCCCTTATTGTCAATCTAGCTAGGAAAGCCATCCATCCTCTGAATGCTCTAGGTCTCTAGTTTGTGGCTTTAAAGTTTCATGAGGCTGTGATTATCCTAGAGGTCACCACAGGTCATTTCATACAGTGACAAAATGGTCTCAATACAATGAAATGGATACTATGGGGACTAACATCATCACACATGAATACAGTTGAGCTCATTGGATCCACAAGAGTCTCAGCTTTACAGTGATACCAAATTTATGTAATTCCAAGACAATTTAGGGACCTCAGTATGCAGAAACACATCCTTTTAGAATAGGCGAAAATAACACATTTATACTATATTTCAAAGAACTGCATGGTTTTTGCCCCAAACTGCATGTGATTATCATAAAGTGGGCATGTCTGTAAAGGGGAGACTCGTGCGTACAAATAGAACCCATTTCCATTTCCATATCTTGAGGTCAGAGGTCAATCGCCATGCCAGTTTTTCCTTGCCAAAATTTAGCCCAACGTTAGAGCGTTATTTAGCCTCCTTCCCAACAAGTTAGCATGACATAGTTGGAACCAATGGATTCCTTATTTGTTCCCAATGGTTTTGTAGTTTTGTATGATATCTGGACCTTCACTCTTGCTCTAAATCGGAACCCGCTACAGCCTCTGAAAGACTGTAAAGGCGAATGGGATAGCAGGGGGGGGGGTTAAAGCTGCATTCATTTATTTATTTATTTTTTTTGGCCACTTGGGGGCAGCACCACAACAAGCTGAAAACAAAGCATGGATTTAGTTCATATTTTTTTTAGCAAAAAATTGCTGCACTTGTTCCCCAGCTCGCTTGATGAGATTGGTGAAGCTGAATCACAACAGTAAAGTTGCAGGCCCGAAATTGGAAAACATGCTAAAGACGTCTTGGCGCTCTGTAGGACCGCAGTTCAGTGAGAATTCTGCGTTTGTTCGTCACTACGAGTGACATCTTTCAAATTACACATTCATTTGTTTTATTCTTAGTAAAAAAATAAAAAATGTGCAGCTTTAAGGATTCTGGAAATACCTTCAGAACAGCGGTAAGAGTTGTTAAACAACGCATAATTATCTGTTTGTCGTCATTTTTTGAGGCACAAACTAGGGCTAGGACAGTGTAGTTGGGATGAGTAGGACAACAGTGATGTGCTTCGGTTTATAAAAGGTTGAAATCGACCTCTGGGTCCAGAACAATGAGAGAGCAGGGAGTCGGTGTGGTATGTGAACGTGGCAGTGGGTCTGATTCTACCTCTCGCTTCTTCCAGAGCCCGAACCCTTCCCTGACCTTCTGCGTAAAGACCCACGACCGGCTCTACTACATGGTGGCGCCCGCGGCAGAGGCCATGAGGATCTGGATGGATGTGATCGTCACAGGAGCAGAGGGATACACACAGTTCATGAACTGAGAGACACACACGCAGCAACAGAAGAGCGCAGGTGACGAGCAGATAGTTTCGGCAGGGACTCTCCCATCACAGACTCTACAGGCCCTTCCTGTTTCCAGTCCACAGCGGACACAACGCCTTGTTTGTTACTTTTCATTTTTAATCTCACACTTTTGATTTTACTATGTAGATGTTTTCACCTCCACATTTTCTACGTGATTCAGTTTGGATTGAAAAAGGGAGCCCTTGGAGGACACACACACACACACACCAACACACACACATCTGTATATAAACCAAAATGTCAAAGACTTTTAAAAAGCCTTTCTATATTGCCAAATGGAGATCTTGTAGTCACTGTTTGTTGAACCTTTTGTATTATTTGTTTCCTTTCTTTCTTTCTTTTTTTACTTCTAGAGAAAATTGCCAAATGACATAATGCCAATGTTTTGTTTGAGTGTTCCATCATGATTATATGCTCAGTTTAGACAGAAAGAGTTTAAAAAGAATTTTCAATCAAAAGGTTTAATCAATTTAGAAATATATTTGAAAGAATCTTATTCAAAAATGGATGAATGAGATATGAGGAAAAACAGATATCAGTCAACAGGGACTGGAGATGATCCAAGAGTCCAGCACACTTGGTCCGTAACAGTGAAACATAGTAAAACATTGCATCCTCTAAGTCCACTAAGTCACTTCACCTCAGTGCTGCTCTTGGACTTCAGAACACTAAATCAAGTGCAGCTTCTACAGCAACATTAAGGTACCCTGATCTACATCCCAGTCACTTCACATAGGCTTACCAAAGTAATTGGAGGTATTTCGTTAAGACTTTGACCTACTACAGCTCAGGGTTGGTCCGACCAATACAGGGTTTGAAAAGCCGGTACTGATATTAGTATTGAAGCTGCTGATAAACATTTTTTTTTGCGGTATTTAGTATATTCAAATATTACGGAAAAAAACTCCACTAACCTCAGAATAATTAAATACTTTAAAGGATTGGCTCATTAGTTTGACTTTAAAGGAAATCAGCTCATTCGCGTCCAACTGTGTGCTAAATATGAAGCTAGAGCCAGGAGACCGTTAGCTTAGCTTAGCATAAAGACCATACCAGCACCTCTTGAATGAGAATGTTAGATCTCATTTTTAGATCTCATTTGTTTAAACAAACAAACAAAATGTAAAAATGAAAAGTTGTGGCTTCGCAGGGAGTTGCTTGCTGGAAGTAATAATAATAATAGATTAAACTTATATAGCGCTTTTTAGGATCTCAAAGACACTTTACACATTCGGGGGGGAAAAGTACTTCTCGGTTGGGCCAGTGATTTTTTTACCACTGCTTCCAGTCTTTATGCTAAGCTAAGCTAACAGTCTCCTGGCTCTAGCTTCATTCTCTCTGCTCTAGGTGCGTTATTGCCAAGAGTTAGATGAGATTGAGACCACTCTCCTATCCGTATGCTAAATATAAAGCTGCAGCTGGTTGGCTTAGCTTAGCATAAAGACTGGGAGACAGCTAGCCTGGCTATGTTCTAAAACTCACTAAGTAACATGATGTATCTTTGCTTGTTTTAATTGTTAGGTACCTTTTGACAGAGCCAGGCTAGCCTCTTCAACCTGCTTCCAGTCATTATGCTAAGCTAAGCTAATTGACTCCTGGCCTTAGCTTCATATTTAGCAAACAGGAAGAAACCAGTTAAGCATGTTTTCCCCCAAAACTTTAAAAAGGAAAAGTCTGGTATTTTGAGTAATATGGTGGGATGGTTTCCACCTGCTTCCAGTCAAATTTGTAACAATTTGTTTTGCAGTGGTCAATCCATCACATCAGTTGGATGATGCCCATCGAATGATATCCAACATTCAGAAGTCGACTCCCAAAAAAGTCCCGTATAATGGTCGAACCATAGCTGCCACATTCTCAGTGTACTTGTGAATATGTTGAACATATCTCACTGTGTCTGTATGATGCCGCCACGTTGCCAACTCAAGGTGCAAAACTGCGTATCCATGTGTGCACACGTATTTAAACGGAAATCTATTTGCCAAGTAGCCTTTAGCTAACTTGATGATGCGACTACACAGCTGGGAAAGCTGCCATCGTCACTGCCAGCCTAAAGCAGCGACCGCTAGTAGAGTGCGCTACGGAGACCACACCAACACAGGACCATCAACAATATACGGACTAATGCAACTCTGAACTGTGCCTTGACTATGTGTTGTTATTGATGCCGTGTCTGTGAGTCCAGCACAGCCTCGCTGGAAGGCTACAATCGTATGAATGCATTTTACTTCATCTGAGCTGTAATAATGCCGTATGTGGACAGTGTTCTACTCCACTATGGGGACGTCTGCCTGTAGCATCATTATAGGCAGAGATACCGAAGGCCCTGAGCACAGTGGGGATCAGCTCGTTCACGGTCATTATTTAAACTCCGAATATACAAAATACGAAGTAGTTAACTTTTCACATCTTAGTTTGCAAATTTTTTATATGCAGACGACTCTCCACTGTCAGTTCAGATTATATCACACAAAGCATTTTCACAATTACAGGTAATATGGGACTAAATACCCTCTGGAAATTTGGTTAGAAAATCAATAATATATTTTATTATATATTAGTAATTATTGATTTTAGTTGTTTACCTTATTACTGACAAAAATCAGTTCACTCAACTTTTAATTCACTACAACATCAGTGATAAAAGTCACACAAAAACCTGGACTCCCTGCTGTGAATCCCCACTGTGAGCGGAGGCCTGCATGCATGAGGGTGGATAGAGAAATCTTCAGCTTTAACAGACTGTAACTGACCGGGCTCGCCCGGTTGTCTTTGTCGTCAAGTGTTGATCATCACATTGTGAGTCTATTGATCGGCCGTGAACATGGCGGTTTGTAGTTTAACCGACGTCGGATGCCGTCGTCTTGTTTTGTAGAAACAGAGGACGAACTCCGTCGTGACGTTCGGAGCATGTGGAACTGTTGTTTAGTTTCATGTGTCGGTACAGTAATGATAATTTATGGTTGTGGTGCCTGAGATAGTGACACGTTTACTTCTAAAAAAAAAAAAAAGAAGACTAGTGAAAAGACCTTAATATATTCTGTCCCCCTTGCCTTTACTTTCCCTGCACAGTTAGTTAACATGTGCAAACCAAACTATTCAACACTGGCAAGGCTGTTAAATCATGTCTGTTGATAGTAGATGGTATATACATTACTGTGGTTATCTATATTGAAAAGAAAGGAAACTAAATATACTGTAAAGAGGATGCCTGAATGAAAAAAAATAATCTTACTATTGAAATGAAACGGTATTGTATGAAAAGAAGTACAGTTTTTACTTATTTTTGTCATTTTAGAAATTTTATTGTCAGTTACATTTCAAATTGTATGGTAGTGATGTATCAATCTACCTTTTTTTTTTTTTTTTTTTTACTGGTACAGCAGAACACACACCTGCACACACACACACACAGAGAATAACTCACCTAGCACTCATGAAACTGTACTTTTGTTTTTTCTAGAAAGTAGATCCTGTTTCACACACACACACACACACACACACTCACAATTGATACTCGGACCATACTGTGTTATTGGTACCCTGTATGTCTCATGCGTTACTTTCACGTATGAATAATATGGATTTTGTCAAATCTATTAAAAAACAGAACTGTTCCAGAATATCGTCTGCTTTTCTTGAGCTCAGCGGGTTTTAATGTGACGTTTGCAGTGTTGAGGAGGGAGACAGCAGCGACTACCGTACGGATTCTCATGCTGATTGATTATTGGATCGTTACTAAACAGTCATAGCTGGAAGGACAAGGACGAGCCTACCGTGGAACAGCAAGTAGAACAAAAAACATCAAAACAGTTAAAAGAAAATTAAAAATGTGTTCCTAAAAAGTGGAATTCACTCACAATGAAACACAGCGAAAAGAAAAAAAAGGTTTAAAAGGAGAAAAAAAACACAAAGAAACGATCTAATAAAAAAAATACACATCTAGAAGTTTCTTTCTCTGACACAGTGATTCTTCCAACTGAGGAGTCTCGGCGGGGCTTTCCACGTAGGTTTTACAGCTCGTTGACGCCGTCACCTGGAGGGGAAACACCTTCAGTTATTTATCTGGAAACTACCCACATACATTTATATTCAGTGTTTTCACTATTTGACCAGTTTTGAGAAAAATAACATTCAGCTATTTGAATCAGTATTGGCCTGATATCCGATCCGGTATCGGTGCATAGTGTGTCCCTAGTGTGGTGTCTTGTGATACAGAACAGAAACCGTACAGTCATTTTGTCTTGTATTATTTAGTGTGGTGTAAAGTCAGACAGTAGATTTACTGTATATTCACAGTAATACATCTTATTAATGAAATTAAATTGATGTTCTCTAAAGTCATTCTTACTTTACACTGTTTATTGACCCGACACTAGCTTTTCATGGGAATGAGTTATCATATTTGTAATTATTTGTATTTTTATTCTCATCATTTAATCAGTGATAAACATATAAATTATTGTGATGCTGCGATAAACGTACTGTGTGATGTACTGTTATACCTAATTTGATGTGTTCAGTTTGTGTGCTATGGGAGATTTAGAAAACTAGGAGTATTATTTTTCACACTGAAACAAAGCAAGTGTAAAATACTGTCATATACAGTGTGATCAATGAGCCATTACACAATTGATATTTCAATTCATGCTGGGGGTTTTTTGGCCATAATTACTGGCTCAGACATAATACTGTAATGAGGCATTATTTGTATCAAACGTTGCACAACAGAGAAATTATAAAAAAAAAATGTTACTTACTCTCTGCACAGGGGGAGGTGTAGTCAGTGACTGCCTCATCACCTGAAAACATCACCAAACACATATTACATATACAGCCATGTGACAGTCGGTTCCACCAGAGAGGAAATACTACTTTCAGTCAGTAGGCGATGGTAGGTGACCTGGTTTGTTTCGTTCAACCGTGACCAGCGAACCGCTCCATGACTCTTTGGTTCTGTATTTTTCAATACCACAGGCGACTCAGAGAACAAACCACAATTACAAATCTGTCTGCTACTTCAGCACCACGGACAGCGCCATGGATTCATCAATCAATTCATCAATACACAGCACAGTTAGGCTACTGATATTTCAGAGCCATGGTCGGTATGGAGGACGGAACCTGCCAAAATCAAAAATAAATGAATACAAATATAAATAAATAATTATGTCGTTAAATGTAGCCAATAATGAATTGATAAAATGTGACATAAACTGATATTTCTGTTTTAATTTGCTTCTTTATTTATTTATGTATTTTTTCCCTTATTTATTTACTCTTCTGTTTAATTTTCCCTTTTATTTATTTATTTATGTATTTATTTTTTATTAAATTTATTTTATTCATTTTTGCATTTATTTTATTTATTTATGCATTTGTTTTATATTTATTTAAATGCATGTATGTGTTTATTTATGCACAATTTTAAATATATATATATATATATATATATATATATATATAAATATAAATAAATATATAAATAAATCAAAGGGAAAATTAAACAGAAGAGTAAATAAATAAGGGATATAATACAAAGATACATAAATAAAGAAGCAAACTAAAACAAAAATATCAATTTATCTGACATTTTATCAATTAATTAATGGCTACATTTATTTTTTATATTATGTTTGCTACATTTAATGACATTTATTTATTTATCAAGTCATTTATTTGTTTATTCATCTATTTTTTTTATTTTGGCAGGTTCTGTCCTCCGAAGGTCGGGGCCATAGATTCTAACTTTCAAGTCTGGGTCGCAGGAGATTTGCAGAATTTCTTCCATCGTCTTTTAAGATTTATATCTGCAGTACACCTTTGAGCCACAAGAGGGAGCCTGAATGTTCATATTGTTCTGTTAATTGTAGCCTATTTATAACATTGAATGTAAAGGCTAGCATACATTCTGTTTGTTTTACTGGTGAAAGGTACAACACAAAAGACTGGTAGTTCGGCCTAAATGCATTTATTTGCTCTCATTTATAAAGTATTTAACGTTTGAATATGTTTTCAGTAACGCATGCATAAAACCAAGTTGTGAGTTATCAAACGTACTGTATATCTCTTGGAAATGTCTGGTTTACCTATCCTAGATAATATAATGTGATGAGGATAAATTACAGTAAAAATAGTCAGGAACGTTCACTTATGCACACATTTGCTCTTATGATTTATGGATAAGACCTATTGGGAATTGGGTCACAGTGGTTTGTCATTTTTAAAAAATAGGAAACACTGTGATAAAAGATCAATGAGTCAGGCAGACTAGACTAACATACTTCTAATGCTAATAAGAGGGATGGCTTCCTCCCTCATCCCCCCTCGTTTTGCCTACTGGTTATAGTAAAGAAAACTGAGCATCACATACATGAAGAAAAAAGGAAGAACCACGCAGCTCTTACTTGTCTGGTAGTAATCGTAGACTTTGACCACAGCTGGTTTCAGGTTCCTGACGGGCATGTCCTCCTCTAGTGTCACACTGTAGATCTTTTGCTCATCCTTCTTCAACTGCAACCACAAACAAACTCATGAAATTCCTCCCAACTTCACTATTCACTTACTCATCACAAACTCAGCACACTAGTAGATTAACGGCTGTACCGATATTTATGAAAATAAAGCAGGAAAGTGCCTCCTACCCCATCTAAGTAGATGTTGATGAATCCTTCGTCCACGTCCACACGCTTCACTAAGCGGTCGTTCTTCAGCTGCCAAAGCACAGACTGTCATCAGTATACTCCAAAATAAAAAAATATATAATGTATAGGGCTGTCACTTGATACAAATATTTAATCGTGATTAATTGCATCATTGTTCATAGTTAATCTCGATGAATCGCAAATTGATCGTACATTTCTTATCTGTTCAAAATGTACCTTAAGGTACAGATTTGTCAAGTATTTAATAATCTTATCAACATCGGAGTTGGCAAATATGCTGCTTTATGCAAATGTATGTATATATTTATTACTGGAAATCAATTAACAACACAAAACAATGACAAATATTGTCCAGAAACCCTCACAGGTACTGCATTTAGCATACAAAATATGCTCAAATCATAACATGGCATTCTGCAGCCCAACAGGCAACAACAGCTGTCAGTGTGTCAGTGTGCTGACTTGACTATGACTTGCCCCAAACTGCATGTGATTATCATAAAGTGAGCATGTCTGTAAAGGGGAGACTCGTGGGTACCCATAGAACCCATTTTCATTCACATATCTAGAGGTCAGAGGTCAAGGGACTACTTTGAAAATGACCATGCCAGTTTTTCCTCGCCAAAATTTGGAGCGTTGATTAGCCTCCTTCGAGACAAGCTAGTATGACATGGTTGGTACCAATGGATTAAAACAAATTTGCGATATCGCGTTAACTTTGACTGCCCTAAAAAAATATTCTGTGGCATATAAAAGACATTAGTTGCAGTAGTAGAGTCTGGTAGTATTAGCACAAACACTATGTGTATTATAGTATTTGTCATCTAGTGAACTGCTCTTGGTTTAATTGTATGAACTGACCAGCTTCAGGGAGTTCTTATCCAGAATGTATCCAGACAGCAGTTTGATGTTGATGATGACCATGTTTGTTTCCTCTCTCCGGCCCTGGTACCTGCACACACACACACACACACACACACACACACACACACACACACACACACACACACACACACACACACACACACACACACACACACACACACACACACACACACACACACACACACACACACACACACACACACACACACACACACACACACACACACACACACACACACACACACACACACACACACACACACACACACACACACACACACACACACACACACACACACACACACACACAGTGAATAAGAACAAATAAAAGTTATACAAGTTGTGTCAAAAAGTTTGTAATAATGAGTTTTAGTTGGTGCAACCCTAACACTAACAAAAGGTCTGTATGCTCGCTGGTTTATGTGAAGGTCATCAAAAAAGGTCAAAGCCATTATTTAAGCCCAACACGTTTCTGGTTCTTTTTGGCTCATAATTAAAACAGCTAAACTGTTTCCAGCCACCAGATTGTTAATGCAGCTACTTTTTGTTCTGTGTTATAGTATGACATGGTTTGCTGATGCAATACGTTTCCTTATCAAGTAAAATTATCCACTAAAGTCCAGAATATTAACAAAAAAAGTACAAACTATGTATCCCTGTGTTGAAGTCAACCACAACTTCTAAAAAAAGTCCTCAGTCAGCTATGGAAGCCTTGAGGGGCAAGTGAGAAAACATTTCTGGTGATCCATTTTCAAGTCTGATCTAAATAGTTTTCTCTCCTGTGTTTATGACTTAAGAACAGGTGAAAAGAAAAAGTTTTGCAGGATCATCTTTATGAGTTGCTTTTTTGGCCAGACTGCAGAGGGCCAGCCCTACAAATGCAAAAGTCTGTCACTGAGTGTTGGAGTTTCCTCATTGGCCGTGACTCTTTCAAAATGAAAAGACGGGAACAGTCATTTGTTTATATTTTCAGGGGGGACGTGTCAGCGGTTCCAGTCCCCGGCGCCAGTGCTTCTCTATCGGCACATTTCCACCAGATTTGGTGACAGAGGGCGTCTCAACACTTTCCATTCATTTTCTTTGGAAAGCAGGAGAAGCAGTCACCCAGCGCATGGTGGTAGCGTTGCAGCGTTGGAGAGGGTCTGTTTTTGCATAAAGTTGAAAAATCACAACTTTATGCAAATGAGCCCGTCCAGAGCGACGCGTCTGGCTCACGAAACTTGGACCAAGCTGTCAAACTCGACGATCTAGTTCTAAAATTAAACAAGATTCAGCAGTGGCATCGCCTATTTCAAGCTTAAAATATTTTCAGACGTAGATTTTGGTGGATTGTTTAGACGGAATAACGGGAAGGTTTTGGCAGGTGATTTTTTCTTTTGTTTTTGTCAGGATCATTTCTCCATGCACTCTAAACACAAGGTACATATCTTGTGCGTTAGTAAGTTATGTAAAATGTAACTCATCTGTAAGAAAACATGAAGAAAAAATGATCCTGAACACAAAAACTTGGTGAATGCCAAAACTTTTTTCCACCTGTTTTCACAGATGAAAAAAATTACTTAAAAGGTACTTATAAAATTATCCTGGCAAAACCTTTTTCTCACCAGTTCTTAATTCATAAACACGGGAGAGAAAACTATTTAGATGAGACTTAAAAAATGGATCACCAACATGTTGGGTTTTGCCTCTCAGGGCTTCCGTAGACATCATACACACAGACAGAGTACCTGACATGCACAAAGAGGATGAGCTCAGGCCTGCTGATGTTGCATTTGGTCATGATGTCAGTTGAGATTTTGAAGGCAGAGAAGTCGGGAGGAGGGGGGATGTTGTAGTGCATGGAGATCTGTGGAGAGACACAAACATCAATTTACAATGGAGCAACACGCTCTTATCAAAGATATCAGTTAATCAATTAATATGAGAAACAGAGTTGCATTGACATTTTCATTATTTTGAATTAAAGCTATAAAAAAGACTAGATTTTAATTGAATTGCAAAAAAAAAAAATGAAGATGAAAATATACAAAATACTGCCAAAAGATATAATGCTATTTACTGCTCTGAAATTTCTTTGTCAACATGCTAACGCCGATACCAATAAATGTGCAACATCATCAAAGATGTGAGCCTGTTGATGTATGAGGCTCTAAATTACAGGACCTTAAAATCGTTTTGACAAATGACCTAATTTCTGTGCTCAAAGTTGAAAAAAGAAAGTTGTTGCTGAAATGGTTATATGACGTATGACTATAGTGGAAGCTGCAGGTCAAAGGTCATCCTCTAAGCTGCAGGCGCTCTCATGCTCGTTTGTGTCTGAGCAGCAGCAAACTGATAAATCAGTTTATCTGTCTGTCAGTTTGTCTTTCTAGTTAGTTAGCTAGTTAGGTGTAGTAAGCTAGCCCAACTTGTTGCATTACCTAACTGAGGGGTTTCATTTTATTTTTATTTTTCCTACACCTTAAGTTTAGTGTGTTTATTTTCACAATGACATTTGTGTGTGCAGTGAACGGGTTCAGTCAACACCGTGGATTAGTCTACATGAAATCCTACCGGCAGAATCAACACAACACACTGACTGTCTCTCTCACTCGCTCTCTTCTTTACCGTCTCCTCCTGCTGGAGATAAATTAACGGAAAGCAGCCGATGCCGGAGGTTTACCGGTCTCTGACAGGTCCGAACGACGGGGATAGCACAACTTTCAGCCCGAAAGAAAACAAGAGAAAAGTCCCGTTAGAGAAATAAACGAATCTCAGTGTGGCCCGGTGCGGTGTCGGTGCTGGGAGCTGAGGCGAGAGCGGCTGGTGCTGGTGGATGGTGAACCTCCAAAACGTCCTGAAACTGCATTTCAAACGGCGGACCTCGACAACATGTCTATCCGTCCTCCGGTGCGCTGTGACCGGCGTGCGGAGGTGCGGCAGCAGCCAGATGGCCGCCTTGCCAGGAGGAGATGGTAAAGAAGAGAGCGAGGGAGAGAGAGTCGGTGTGTTGAGCTAATTCTTGTCTCATTTGTGGGCTGATAAACAGTAAATTCATCTAAACTCATTTCATCTAAACTGGCTTGAAAAACAATGCAATATGGTTGCCATAGTAATGAATTACGTCTGACTATTAACCACACCCCCATTCTCTGTTTGCAAAAAAACAGGAAGTAAAACTGGCTTGAGGCGGGCTTTAAACATCTTGTCAGCGTACATTTATGTGCCTTTTCAACTGACTGATGTTACACAGCTTTCATATAGTCATTTCATTTTCATATTTTACTTCATAGTAGTCCAGTCATTTCTCATCTCCTCCTATTCTCTTTCACCCCAGACTATTTCAGTTCAATCACACGTTGGAGCTTCACATGTTCTGGTGTTGACCTCGTCCTTGGCTCGTCCTGTGGTTGGTCCTACTGTACCTGTGCCAGCACACAGCTCTGTCCCTGAGCTTTGATCGTGTACTCTCCGGGGACGTCGCTCAGCTTCTCC